>NC_082696.1:81504217-82150717 GCF_949987515.2 Delphinus delphis | reverse complement strand
GCCTCAGTAGATGTGGCTCGTGGGCTCTAGAGAGCAGGCTCAGTAGTTGTGGTGCACAGACTTAGTTGCTCCATGACATGTGGGATCTTCCTGGACCAGGTCTCGAACTTGTGTCCCCTGCATTGACAGGTGGATTCTTAACCACTGTGCCACTGGGGAAGACCTGTATTTTTATATATGTGGTAGGTTAGTTACATTTCTCAAGCTTGGAGAAGTGGCTCTCTGTAGGAGGCATCCTATACATCCCAGAAGTGTACCCCCCCACCCCATCGTCACCCAAGCTATATGCTTTAGGGGTTCCCCCTAAGAGGGCTGTGTGGGTCCTTCTATTTTGGTGGGATGACTATGTAGAGGGTTTGGTAGGCTTGGTTGGCCCCTAATCTGGTTGGTTGCCAGGCCCTAACTTGTGCAGATGCTGCTGGCTGCTTTTTAATGGGGCCTGATCACAAGGCAGCTGGTTGCAGAATCCTATGAGGTCCTGGGTCTAGTACTGGCTCACTAGTGGGTGGAGTCAGGGTCCCAAAGACTCCAGAGTTCTTGCCTGCCCACTGGCAGGCGAAGCTAGATCCTCACAGGAAGAGCTCATTCCTAGAGTCTAGCTTCAGGGACCAGGGATCCCAGAGCTCATTTCAGATCATTGGTGGGAGGAGTCGATTCCTGACACAATTAGGTATGAGGTCTGCAGTGTCCCAAACCTTACATTTGCCTGCTAGTGCTAGGGCCTGGACCTAGCTAGTCCCAGGGTAAGGTCTGGTTGGCTGTTGGTGGACTCTGTCCACAGGATGTGGGATCATAGTTTTCTGGCTTTTGGTTTCTGCCCCTGGTGGATGAAGCTGGGTCTTGTTCCTCTGGGGGCAGGGCCATGTGTAGGGATGTGTCTAGAGTTGGCTGTGGACTCATGAAGTCTTTAGGCAGCTTATCTGCTGATGGGTTGAAATGTGTCCCATCCAGTTAGTTGTTGGCCTGAGGCATCCCAGCCATGGAGTTTCAGACTTTTGGGTGAGGCCAGGTCTTGGCATTAATGAGCCAAGATGGCAGCCACCAGCAGCAGTGTTCATGTGTTTGAATGTTCCCAAATCTTGCTGTCACCAGTGTCTGTGTCCCAAGGGTGAGCCACAGCTGCCCCCACTTCTCCAGGAGACTCTCCAAGATGAGCAAGTAGGTCTGGTCCAGGCTCCTATCAAATTACTGCTTTAGCCCTGGGTCTTGGTGTGCATGAGATTTTTGTATGTGCCCTTTAAGAGTGAAGTCTATTTCCCCCAGTCCTGTGGGGCTCCTGCAATTAAGCTCTGCTGGCCTTCAAAACCAGATGTTCTGGGGTCTTGTCTTCCCAGTGCCAGACCCCTAGGCTGGGGAGCCTCACATGGGGCTCAGAATTCTCACTCCTATCAGAGAACCTTTGCAATATAATTATTCTCCAGTTAGTGGGTTGCCCATTGGGGGATTTGGGATTTGATTATATTGTGAGTCTGCTCCTCCTACCTGTCTCATGTTGGCTCCTTTTTTTACATCTTTAGTCGTAGAAGACCTTTTCTGGTAGGTTCCAGTTTTTTTCATTGATGGTTTTCTGCAAATAGTGGTGATTTTGGTGTGTTCATGAGAGGAGGTGAGCTCAGCGTCTTTCTACTCCGCCATCTTAGCTGCTCTCTCAAAATTACATGAAACACTGTCCCTTGAGAGGTCTTCTACAGATGTTTCCTCAGAAGGATAATCCCACGGCTACAGAATGAAAAATAAGTGGTGCTACAGACTTAGAAAACAAACTTACGGTTACCGGGGGGAAGGGTGCGGAGAAGGGACAGATTGGGAGTTTGGGATTGACATGTACCCACTACTGTATTTAAAATGGATAACCAACAAGGATCTGCTGTAGAGCACAGGGAACTCTGCCCAGTATTCTGTAACAACCTAAATGGGAAAAGAATTTGAAAAAGAATAGATACATGTATATGTATACCTGAATCACTTTGCTCTTCACCTGAAACAAATACAACATTGTTAATCGACTATACTCCAGTATAAAATAAAAAGTTAAAAAAAAAGAAAAAGAAGTGAAGCTGTTGTCAACTGCAGTCAAGAAAGGTTGAAAATTTTACACCACTCTACTGAAAGATCACAGTACACGTGGGAATACAAAGGGTCCTAAAATTCCTCCCATTGATCCAGCTAACACTGTGTGAGGCCCATGCTGAGCTCTTAAATGGTCTTACATGATTCTCAGAACAAGCCAGTGCCACAGGTGATGATTACCTCCAGTTAGAGATCAGGAAATTGAGGCTTAGAGAAGTCAAGCAAGTTGCCCAGGTCCCAAGGTCATTATATTGATGTGAAATCATCTTTCCCTCTGAACCCCAATTAACTGAAAAGCAAGCACACTTTGGAAAATGTTGCCCAGAACAGATTGGTTTTCTACGCCCAAAGCCACTCACTTCTCTTTCTCTGTGCTGACTCCTAACTCCAAATAGGTGGCAGTGCTTCTGTTTTTGCTTCTTTGTTTTGGTGGCAGCATGATGCGGGCATGCACTAACGACCAACTCAAACCTTAAACCCCTAACCCCTCAAAAAGTGATATAAATGTCAGCTTGCTTTTCCCGCTCTCTAGTAACACCTCTAGGCTCAGACTCTTTCTGACTAATTTTATAGAGGCTCACCACTTTGGATGCACCCATGTTTAGCAATTAGAATAAAAGATACATTAAACTGGCCTACACTTGCATTTTTTTTTAGCAAACTACACACATTAAAAAGAATTGCCCCTGCTGGAAATGACCAGACCCTGTGTTCAAAGAGGAAAATTAATGAATTCTTTCTTTATAGGCAAAGTATAGTAAGGCCAAGCAAGACTACCCAAATTTACACTTTCATCTGCAGCTGAGTAATTAGATAACAATAAACTCTGTCCTAAGTCACCACTCTAAAGCCCAGCTGAAGCTACCAGCCGGCAAATGAGTCTATTCTAGAGGAAAGGGTGGATGTGTGTGCACGTACTAATACACAATAGAAAATAAAACCCCAATGGAAAATGAAAAATGCTAATGACTCAGAAAAGCAGCTAAGAGCCTTATGATGAAACGGGACATAAGGAAAAATGTAGTTTTCTCTAAATTGTTGTCAAAATCAGACAGCAGCTGCTCAGCAAATGGTAAAACTTGGGTATAGAGAAAACGATGTGATACTAGGCTTTTAATCTCTATCCTCTTTTTTGTTCAGAATGTATCAAAATAAGACTTTGTCTTAGATTATAGGAGAGTAGCTTTTCGAAGCTTTCGGAAAAGTATTAAAACTTGACTGTCACACAGCTCATTAAATGGGAAACTCTTACCTCTAGACAACAGAATAACTTTTCAAATTGGAACCTGTTATTTTTATTAAGGAACCATGGTCTTACATTTTCAATCTAAAGTAAAAAAAATGTGTCCTATATGATAAAAAAGAATTTTGTATTTTTCTGGAAGTAGTTTTTTCACTGTAATTATACAGAATTAAAAGTACTTACTGTTTGCGTAATTGTGAATTTTACCAAAAAAAATTGAGTCAAACTGTAGGCTGACATCTTGAAATATGTATTATACACAAATTGCAAGTGGAGTAACAGGTACTTTTGTATTTATTGAGCTATGGTCTTTTGTATTGGGGGCAGGAAATGTATTTGTGTGTCAAAAAAAAAAAAGTGCCACGCACACTGTCAGCTCTGTAGATATAATAAATACTGAGCATGTTTACACCAAAGTTTCATTTGTATTTCACATTTTTGGGTTTCCTAAAATTTCTCAATTTACCCACTTTATATTTGATACCTTGACTAAATCAACATTTGGTCCTAGTTTGGAAGTTCGGGTGTTTTAGTTATTGATAGAATTAATTCCATTTGTAGGTCATTAATTTATTTTGGTTCTTCCTTTCATTCTCTGACTTCAAGGCTTGTTTAAGCCTCTTTCCTCACCCAGGTGAACACACATGTTTCTTGGCCTTGGTGGTTATAGTACTTGTTGACCATTTTACCTATTGCCATCAATTTATGCCGGGTGGTTTCTTGGGTTTATCCAGTGAAAGTACAATACTCTAGTCCCTCAATAGATTCCTGAAAAACCCAAACTTAGAGGATAGGGAAGTTTAAGACATTGGAGTTCAGGAGACTGATGTTGGAAGTGAATTCAGGAAAACCCTCTACACACTTATGTCAACTAAAAAGGCAAAACAGGGCTTCCCTGGTGGCGCAGTGGTTGGGAGTCCGCCTGCCGATGCAGGGGACGCGGGTTCGTGCCCCGGTCCGGGAAGATCCCACATGCCGCGGAGCGGCTAGGCTCGTGAGCCATGGCCGCTGGGCCTGCGCGTCCGGAGCCTGTGCTCCGCAACGGGAGAGGCCACAGCAGTGAGAGGCCCGCGTACCGCAAAAAAATAAATAAATAAATAAATAATTCTCTCCTCAAGACACTGGAATTGCTTGGATATGTCCCATGACAGATGTCCATTCTGTTGGGCCTCAAGCAAAATTTGCAGGGCATTAGAAAGTTAACGACAAGAAATGAGCTTCGATTCTGAAAAGATGGAGCCCAATCGATTAATGATAATTACAGGTGGTCTTGCAGCCAGCAAGGACATTAATAAGAAAAAAGAAACCTCAAACCAGGACCTCAGAATCAAAGACTTAGGATATGTTCAGCTTAAAGTCCTATAACTGTAGTCACTGACCCAGCCAACCAATATTTTATATCATTTTAGGCTAGTTCTGAGAGCTTAGAGTCTATATCATATCAGGACACTGAAATAAAGAGGAAGCTTATCATAAAACCCAACACTTAGAATGTCAGGCATTCTTCTGAGCATTTTACACATTAGCTTATTTAAGTTATTTAATCCTCATGACAAATCTCTCTGATCCCATTTTACCTGTAAGGCCATTGCTACATCCAATTACACAAATAGTATGTGAAGGAACCAGCATTCAGCCCCGGCTGTCCAGCTCCAGTGCCCAGGCTTTTAATCAGGATACTTCGCTTCTCTAGCTTTTGCCAGATACCGGTCATCTGAGACTTCCTGGCTTTCACTGGTAATTTGAGTAAGTGGTGCTGTGCTAGACCTTTCTTATTTCTTCCAGATCCACCTCACCTTGCTTTACGCCTCTGCAGACTCCCCTGCTGCCCTGGTCCAGCCTGGGCTCACCAGGAGAGGTACCAGCAGGTGACCCAAGGGCAGTAGAAGAAGGTAAGGAACCATCCCGCAGCCAACCTCCTTGCCAGGTCACTGCCCACTGGCTGCATCTTCCTCTGTGTCTTCATGTCTAAGGGTGGTAATGCTTCATGTGTTTATCAGTCCCCAAGCCTGATAAACCTCCACTCCTTGTTTCTTCCCTTCTCTTCTGCCCCCACTTTGTAAAGAGTCCCTTTAGTAAACCCTTCTCATCAGGTTCCTGCAGAAACCTGGACAGTTACAGGTGCCTTTCAATCAGCATGCCAGCTGCTGATTTCCCTTTCTACTTATGGAGGCATTGCACCAAAGATTCAAACTTGTGTTCACCAAAGGGTCGCTGGACTGTCAGAGTCATTTGGGTCCCTGGAGGCATAATGCCTTGCCCTGTATAAGGTGTTTCCATTTGTTCACTTATTCATTTATTCATTCAAAAATATTCACTGAGCACTTACTATGTGCTAGGCATTGTGACAGGTGCTGGAGATGCAGCCGTAAACAGGATAGACTGGGGCCCTACTCTCATGAAGCTGACAATTTAGTGGGAAGAAACAAAAAATAATCAAGCCCACCTAATAACTGTGATAACTGCTCTGAAGACAATAAATCAGTATAGTGGTAGAGAGAACACCTGCTGGGTGAAGGGATGCTACTTTCAATAGGCTGGTTAGAGAAGCCTCTTTGAATCCTACCTGATGGGAGGGACCTAGATGTGAGAAGAACTGGAGAGAGAGCATTTCAAGCAAAAGGGTTTGCAAGTACAAAGACCAGGGAGGAATGACGCTTTCAAGGAAAGGAAAGAAAGCGATGGTAAGGAATGAAGTGGGAGAAGTGGAGCAGAGCAAACTCACCCAGGGTTTTCTAATTCTATAGTAACTATCGAGTCTATAAGAAAAGTCTGAGGTTCGCCTGCCACCAGGTTTTTGTTTTGTTTTATTTCTTTCTGGCTGCGTTGGGTCTTTGTTGCTGCACGCAGGCTTTCTCTAGTTGTGGTGCGCAGGCTTCTCATTGCGGTGGCTTCTCTTGTTGCAGAGCACAGGGTCTAGGCGCGCGGGCTTCAGTAGTTGTGACATGTGGGCTCAGAAGTTGTGGCACGCAGGCTCAGTAGTTGTGGCACACGGGCTCAGTAATTGTCGCTCACAGCCTCTAGAGCGCAGGCTCAGTAGTTGTGGTGCACGGGCTTAGTTGCTCTGTGGCATGTGAGATCTTCCCAGACCAGGGATTGAGCCCATGTCCCTTGCATTGGCAGGTGGATTCTTAACTGCTGTGCCACCAGTGAAGTCCTGCCATCAATTTTACACAGGAGGTTACTGGAAGAAACCCCCCTCGGACGAACCCAGTTAAGAGGAGTGATCCAAGGGCAGGAAGAATCAGTGCTTTTTACAAAGGCAGCAAAGATATTGTTTCTAGCTTCTTATAGACCGGACTGATGATGCAGATTTGGAGGACAAGAGCAATGGTTTCCCCCAAGAGTATCACTCTATGGTCCTGAGAGTTTAATATAGGGCTTTGGGCATTTGGGAGGCAGAGAAAACCCTACAACTCATATGTTTCTCATCTTTTTAAAAAAAATTTGGATCTAAGAAAAGTTGGAATCCAAATTTGAGAGAAGATGCGTCCTGAGAGAGATTTTTTCTGTGTCTAGTGCTATATCCAAATCTGCAACGCCTTTCTGATTAGATGTTTCAGCTGTGAATTCACTTCTCCTGTCCCCAGACTCAGTATCCAAGATGCAGAGATGCGGAAATGCAGTGACTTCCAGCTGACCAGGAAGAGGGGAGATTTCAGGCTATAACTCTGGTCAAGAGAAATAAAGATGTTGCAAAAACTGAAAATGGTTGACCAAATCTTAATGAGCTCAGAAACTGGAAACAGTGATTTGAAAGCAAAAGCAAGTGGTCAAGGGCTAAAAGGGCCTGTGAGATTTCTGTTACAGGCATTGATTTTTATTCATTTACTGACATCTTTAGGGGGTGGAGAGGGCTTGTTCTAGTGGTCACATGTATGGTACCTCTGGGCAATGGACAAGCCGCAGATGATTGGGGTAACTTTTTAGATGTTTGGGATATTTTGAGAGTTATTTCTCAAGGGTCCTCTCCAAACCACATAGGTATGTATCTTAGCTGTCTCCAGTATGATGACCTACCAGTGCTGTTAAATCTCAACTCGGTCCTAATAGGACCTCCAGTTTCCTTTCTTTTGCCAAGACTTTCTCTGAGAAATCTTTTTTCCTCTCTGCCCTTTGCTTCACTTCCATTTCCTATTCACAAATTTTCATTCCTCTTTTTCAATTCATCCCCAAAGTGTGATGAACAACGGCCAATACTGTTAAAGAAAGGGCATAATTTAAGGAAGACACACATCCTGGAATTTTGTATAGGAAAACCCACTCCTGTGAGGAAGGTAATTTTTAGCTCCTTATAAATTATAAGGTCAAACTTCCTCTAACAGACCTTCTTCCGCATTAATTCCGTGTTTAAGGATTCCTCAGTTTTGTGTAGACTTGCCGTCCCATCTAAGTTGCCCTCTTCAGTGTACTTAAGTGCCAGAGGTTTCTTAATAACTTGTTGACACTTGATGTCTGTGATATTGTGCACATCAGTTTCAATGGGGCCATTTGCTTGGGCCTAATGCAGTGACTCGCAAGGCAAGCTCCCCTGGGGTTGAGGCAGGAGAGCCTCTCTAGACATTGTTCTTAATGAACAGGCTATCAATCACTTCCTTCCCATTCAGAGGTTTGTCACTCTTCATTACTCAGCTCTTCAGACCTTTCTCGCTATTTTTCCCTTGCTCTTCATCACATCACATGCCTGTCATGCCTGCCCAACTAGGTGATCTGCTTTTTGTTCTTAGCAGGTAGTGGAGCTTAGTAGATTTGGTGAACCTGTATTTCACTGCTTATATAATCTTTCTGGAAGGAAGGAGAGAGGAATCTAAATACCAAAATTGGATCTTGGCTAAAAACTTATTTAAATGAATTTTTGGAATGTTGTTTATAAGTACAAACATAACTGAAAAGGGCTTGATAACCTTTGAATTACTTTGTTGAAAATTGCTCACTCTGAAGGTTTGATCCCTTTATTCATCGTTGAAGTAGACCTAAGAGATTATAAATGCAAACAGCAAAGATGTCATTTTGAACTATTCGGAACTATTTTTATCAGAATGGTTTGACAGCAGAAACTGGGGCCTAAGCTACGTTATAAACCTACCATGATTGGGAACAGTAGATAAATATTTTCTTTTCTTTATATATTCAGCCAAAATGAATTTTCACATGTGGAGTTTATTTACATAGCAAGAACGAAGACCAGGTCATTAATCTCATTTCACATAAGTCACTGGACAGGAACATGCAACCCTGATTAATTTAGTTTCTTTTTAGCTCCAAGCTAAACACTTCAAAACAGCGTAGTTTTAATGAAAAAATGGAATATTCCTCAAGTGTTATCAGACAAGCAGGAAATCTAATAAAATAAACCCATATCTGCTTTGAAGAGATGTCAGGTAAGTGGATATTTTGCAGGTTCTGAGCAGTTTCTATTCATGGTAACTTGAGAACATCTACTGAGAGAATCTAGTTTCCAAAATAAGTTAATCCCCGTATTTTGAAGAGGAGTTTTAGAATGTAGAATTAAAGTAATAACAATAAAAATAGAAAGAACTTGTTGGAAATCACAGGATGCTAATTGTGATGTGGGAAACTGGCCGTACCTTACGAGAAGTTGGGCAATTTGAGGGATAGGCAACAAAAAGAATACAGTATTGTTTCTTCAAGGAGGAGATATCCCTTTCAAACACATTGGACTGTTAATATAAGCTCACAGATTTGCCATGTTATGCCGGTGTGTATTTCTCAAAGGCAAATAAGCAAGCAAACAAGCAAAAACTATAGATAGCTACACCTCAATTCATATGTATATGTATATATATATAAAACAAATAAACTGACAGATATTTCTCCAGCAAAGGTGGGTTTATTTGGGATCAGCAAGAATTGCAATTCAGGGTCTGCAACCATGGTGAGCCACTTGCAAGTCCCCTTATGGCAAGGGAAAAAGAAGACCTTTATAGAGGGAAAGGAAGGTGGGAGGGCTGGAATAAACAAAGAGTCTACGGCTTTTCACTGGCTGAGTCCTTGCCAGGAAAGAAGAGGAGTCTTTCTCCTTCCTTTTGGGCTCTGCCATCTTCACAGGGTGTGAGAGCGCCCCCTGCTGGTCTCCAGACTCTATTTCATGAGGTTTCTGTTTGTTTGTTTGTTTATGAAATAGTTCACACATAGATCATTTTCAGCAGAAACACAAAGCCCCACAGGTTAAATTCAAGATAGGGTGAGTAAACAGAAGAAAACTAATCTGGGATCACTGAAAAATTTTGTAGCACTAAAATGGAACAAAACTGTGAGAGCTCCGAGATAAACATAACCCCAAATTAGATTTGCTGCAAGAAGATTTTAAAAAAGAGATAAAATCTATTCTCAAAGAGATAAAAAAGGACAGGACATCTATTAAAGAAGGACAGTCCAGAATAAAATACAAAACAAAATGAAATCTGCAATAGACCAAATAAAATCACTGTTGGAAGCAGACAAGAGCTCGTTATTATGGGAAGCTGCTATGTGATGGAGTGGAGAGAGTGTGAGATTTGGAGTCTGAGGATCTGGGATTAAAACTGCTTTGGTTATTTATACACTATGTGATCATGAGAAAATCACTCACCCTCTCTGAGCAAAAGTTTCTTCATATGTAAAATGAGGTTAATGGTACATTCTAGGCTAGTCAGAAACATCCCATTTACAACCCTGGGGAATATAATGTAAACGGTGCCCCTGGAGTTACATATCACAGCATGCTAAATGTCTGCAATAAAATAATGTCACTGCATCTATTCCTAGCACATGGTAGGTAGTTCATACTTGTTAATTTTACCTAAAATCATAGCAAAGCAGACCTCATGACAAAATGCTGAATCAGCAAGGTAGACAATGAAAGTGACAACTATATCCTGGTCACCAAAGGTATAAATGTTAATATTAAAACATCTGCAAAAAGATGAAAATCAGGGATAATAGATCTAACCTACAAATGACAGCATTTTCCAAAGAAGAACACAGGATGAATGCATGTGGACACTGGTATTTAAAACATGTAAATTAAGAAGAAGTTCCAAACATAAGTAAAATAGTAATTAAGCTTAGAAATAGGCATCACCATGCCTCAGGTTTTAAAAAATAATTGGCTACATGTAAAAATAATTTTGCAGGGACTTCCCTGGCAGTCCAGCAGTTAAGAATCCGTGCTTCCACTGCAGGGGGCACAGGTTCGATCCCTGGTTGGGGAACTAAGATCCCACATGCCACACAGTGCAGCCAAAAGAAAAAGAAAAAAAACTGTAAAAAAAATAATAGTAATTTTGCAAACATACAGTTTGAAAAGTGTTATACTAAAGGGATAGAAAATAAAAATTCAGAGAAATATTTTTCCCCTCTGGATGAACCCAGGCCAGGACAAAAGAGTTACATCTGAAGAAATCTCGCTTATAAAGAGTCAAAAAGAATGAATCAAGGTGTTGCTTGTGTGGAAAGTCACCAAAATGACATTCCCAGATATGCAAATATATTAACCTTTTCAGGTGAAGACATACTCCAGAACACTAGATACGAAGATAAATTTTTGAATAGAGATGACACCATTAAAAAACTTAAAATTAGTGCTGATATATGTTAAATTTAATGGAAAAACGGGGCATATGAAGAATATTCCAAAGGATTAAAAAATATCCAGGACCCTGGGATTCCAGGAAGATAACGACCTTCTTTTCCAGCATCAATTTCAATCATTCTGCCCCATTTGAGCCAAATCGCTGTTGGTGCTGACAGGAAACCAAATCCAAGTAAGGCCGTGGGCTCCGTGAAAGACATAAGGTGAGGTTAAGCCCCTGGGACTGGGTCAGCACCGGGAGACCAGCACCAGGAAGCCCAGGCTGAGGATCACAGCCAGGCTGTTAGGAATCTCAGGTGGAAAGGAGTGGGCCTGTGGAGACTTCCTGTCCCTGAGGATACCAAGAAGAAGCTGGAATAATGGTCGGGCGCTCCTTGGCCTGGAGCCTGGGAGGGAAGAAAGAGACCAGAAAGCAGGGAGGCTTCCTCCAGGTGTCTTGGTTAAGAGACTGGCAGCCTGTCTGCTTCTGCACAGTTGGACCAGGTGGAGACAGATGTATGCCCCCCCACCGGAGGAATTCCCAGAGAGCTGGCAAAGAAAAATAACATCACACAGGGCCCAGCAACTAGAAGGAGAAATATATCAGTCAGGACAGAATGCTCAACAGCAAAGGAGGCACATGACAAAATGAATAAAACAATAATAGGCACACGTAAGGATACTTGAGAGTGCAAGGAATAGTTTCTGGAGTTACCGAAAAACCACATGTTTTTCAACTAAATATTTTCGTAGGAGAACTGAAAGAGAGGCTAATAGTTGTGATACTTGAATTACAGGCATGGACAATCAATGCAAGAAATATCTCAAGCCACAGTTTAAAATATAAGAAGATGGTGTATTGATTTCCTATTGCTGCTCTAACAAATTACCACTTACCCAGTGGCTTAAAACAACGAATTCATTACCTTGCAGTTCCAGACATCACAAGCCTACACTAGGTCTTTGGCGCTGCTTTTCTTCAGGAGGCTCTGGGGGGTGGGTTTCCTTCCTTTTCCAGATTCTCGAGTCACGTGCACTCCTTGGCTTGTGGTCCCTTGCTCTCTCTTCAAAGTCAGTGGCCGAGCACCCTCTCTCCGCACTGACATCCTGCTTCCATGTAAAAAGGAAAAGCCCTATAAAAGGACCCTTGTGGTTACCTTGGCCCACCAGGAACATCCAGGACAATCTCCTGATGTTGAGATCCTTCATTATATCTGCGAGGTAACATATCCACAGGTTCCAGGGATTAAGAGGTGGACATCTTTGAGGAGAGGCATTGTCCAGATTACCCCAAGTAGAATGAAGGAAAAAATAAGAGTTGGATGATAGAGCCAGGATACGTAACATGAAAATCACAGTCATTTCCAGTAAGAGAAAAAACAACACATGGCGCATAAACATTTGCTTAAACGTGTACTAGGAAAAGAATTACCTAAAGTGAAGAAATCTTGAACCTGCAGCTTTAAATGACTTCATGAGTTCAGGCAGGATTTGTGGGAAAAGAGACGTCTAGGCATTCTCTGGTATCATTTTCAAGCTCTTAGGACAAAGGGAAAAAAATCAAACCTTTAAATAAAATAGCAAGTTATTTAGATAAAAGAAGACTCATGTTAATATTGGACTTCTCATATATATAACACTGGTAGTAGAAAAACGCAGTGGAATAAATCTAGACTCTGAGAGTCCACACCTTTCCTGTCACCAATGTTGCTGATGAAAATTTAATGATAAACTGAGACTTAGTTTTCCCAGATAAACTATGGGAGAATAATGGGAGAAAAGTATTGCAATCCAAGAATCCTATACCCAGCCCAAAATTATTCACCAGCAAGCCAGACAGATACTTATATATATGCAAAAATTTAGAGAGCATATCACATACCCCAACTGAGAGAAATACTCTAGAAAGGGCTTTATTCAAACTAAAAAATGGAGAAAAACAGAGCCCTCAAAATGGGTGTCCCTGAGGGAGAAAGAAATAACAGAGAACATGGATAAGTCTGATGGCTTTATCTCTTAGACCTTCTGAAAAAATGTTTTTATTTTTATTTATTTATTTATTAAAATTTGAACAGCACTTTTTTTTTAATTTATTATTTTTGGCTGTGTTGGGTCTTTGTTGCTGCACGTGGGCTTTCTCTAGTTGCGGCGAGCAGAGGCTACTCTTCATTGTGGTGTGCGGGCTTCTCATTGCAGTGGCTTCCCTTGTTGTGGAGCACGGGCTCTAGGCACATGGGCTTCAGTAATTGTAACACAGGGGCTCAGTAGTTGTGGCTTGCAGGCTCTAGGGCACAGACTCAGTAGTTGTGGTGCATGGGCTTAGTTACTCCGTGGCATGTAGGATCTTCCCAGACCAGGGCTCGAACCCGTGTCCCTTGTGTTGGCAGGCAGGTTTTTAACCACTGTGCCACCAGGGAAGCCTAAAAATGCTTTTAAATATGTCATGTTAAAACAAAGTCATTTCTGAAAAGGGAATTCAATGGAAATTTTAATTATGATGTAGAACTAAAATACTAAATTAGTTCAGCAAAACCTAAGAATTCATACAGTGGAAAGGACACAGGAAAGTAAAAATTTTCTAGATGTCTCATGTAGTTGGGAGTGAGGTAGACAGACAAGAAAGGAGGAAAGTTAAGATGTTGTAAAGGTCTCATATAATAAGAGTTGGGAGCAGGGAGAGATAGAACAAATGGGTGGGAAAATAGAACATCTTTTTAAAAAATTTTTATTCAAGTATATTTGATTTACAATGTTGCAGGTGTACAGCAAAGTGATTCAGATATATATATATATTTGATATATATATACACATATATATTATATATATATACACACATATATATATGCTTTTTCAGATTCTTTTCCATTATAGGTTATTACAAGATATTGAAGATAGTTCTCTGTGCTATACTGTAGGTCCTTGCTGTTTATTTTATATATAGTAGTTTGTATCTGCTAACCCAAACTTCTAATTTACATCCCCATCCTTTCCCCTTTGGTAACCATAAAGTTATTGTCTATGTCTGTGAGTCTCTTTCTGTTTTGTAAATAAGTTCATTTGTATCATATTTTAGATTCCACATATAAGCAATGTCATATGGTATTTGTCTTTCTCTTCCTTGCTTACTTCACTTAGTCTGATAATCTCTAGGTCCATCCATGTTGCTACAAATTGCATTATTTCATTCTTTTTATTTTCTTCTTTTATCTTTAAAAAAAAAAACAAGTTCCTTTTAGTTTCATTGATCTTTTCTTTGTCTCTGTTTCATTTATTTCTGCTCTGATCTGTATGATTTCTTTCCTTCTATTAACTTTGGGTTTCATTTATTCTTCTTTCTCTAGTTGCTTTAGGTGTAAGGCTAGGTTGTTTGAGATTTTTCTTGTTTCCTGAAGTAAGATTGTATGGCTATAAAATTCCTTCTTAGAACTGCTTTTGCTGCATCCCATAGGTTTTGGATTGTCCTGTTTCCATTTTCATTTATTGCTAGGTATTTTTTGATTTCCTCTTTGATTATTTCAGAGATCCATTGGTTGCTTAGTAGCATACTATTTCGCCTCCACATGTTTGTGTTTTTTGCAGTTTTTTTCTTATACTTGATTTTTAGTCTCATAGTGTTACGGTCAGAAAAGATGCTTGATATGATTTCAGTTTTCTTGAATTTACTGAGGCTCACTTTGTAGCCCAGCATATGATCTATCCTGGAGAATGTTCCATGTGCACTTGAAAAGAATGTGTATTCTGCTGTTTTCAGATGGAATGCTCTCTATATATATTAATTAAGTCCATTTGGTCTAATGTGTCACTTAAGACCTGTGTTTCCTTATTTATTTTCTGAATGGATGATCTGTCCATTGACGTAAGTGGGGTGTTAAAGTCCCCCACTATAATTGTGTTACTGTCGATTTCTCCTTTTATGGATGTTAGCATTTGCCTTATGTATTGAGGTGCTCCTATGTTGGGTGCATATATATTTACAGTTGTTGTATCTTCTTGGATTGATCCCATGATCAATATGTAGCTTCCTTCTTTGTCTTTTGTAACAGTCTTTATTTTAAAGTCTATTTTTTCTGATATGAGTATTGCTACTCCGGTTTTCTTTTGATTTCCATTTGCATGGAATATCTTTTTCCATCCTCTCACATCAGTCTGTATGTGTCTCTAGATCTGAAGTGGGTCTCTTGTAGGCAGCATGTATACAGGTCTTGTTTTTTAATCCATTCAACTGGTCTGTGCTTGGAGAATTTAGTCCATTTACGTTTAAGGTAATTATCCACATGTCTGTTCTTTTTTTTTTTTTTTTTTTTTTTTTTTTTGCGGTACGCGGGCCTCTCACTGCTGCGGCCTCTCCTGTTGTGGAGCACAGGCTCCGGACGCGCAGGTTCGGTGGCCATGGCTCACGGGCCCAGCCGCTCCGCAGCATGTGGGATCTTCCCGGACCAGGGCACGAACCCGTGTCCCCTGCATCGGCAGGCGGACTCTCAACCACTGCACCACCAGGGAAGCCCCATATGTCTGTTCTTATTGCCATTTTGTTAATTGTTTTGGATTCGTTTTTGTAGGTCTTTTTTTTCCTTTTCTTCTTTTGTTCTCTTCTCTTGTGACTATCTGTAGTGTTATGTTTGGATTCCTTTTTCTTTTTGTGTATATACCTAATATAGATTTTTGGTTTCAGTTGACTATGAGTTTTTTGTATAGCAGTCTATACATATACATAATTATTTTAAGAGGCTGATCTATTAATTCTTAATTTTATTTAATTATTTATTTATTTATGGCTGTGCCACGTGGCATGTGGGATCTTATTTTCCTGACCAGGGATTGAACCTGGGCCCTCAGCAATGAAAGCGCAGAGTCCTAAGCACTGGACTGCCAGGGAATTACCCTGATCTCTTAATTTTAAATGCATTTTAGATATCCTGCATTTGTACTCTCTTCCCCTCATGATATCATATTTTACATCTTATTGTTTTGTGTATCCCTTAATTGCTTATTGTAGATACAGATGATTTTACTACTTTCATCTTTTATCCTCTCTACTAGTTTTGTGTATGGATGATTTCCTACCTTTATTGTGTGTTTGCCTTTACTGGTGAGCTTTTCCATTTCATAATTTTTAAATTTCTAGTTGTGGCCTTTTCTTTTTTGTCCAGAGATATTCCTTTAGCACTTGGTGTAAAGCTGGTTGGTGGTGCTGAATTCTTTTAGCTTTTGTTTGTCTCTAAAGCTTTTGATTTCTCCATTAAATCTGAACAAGAGTCTTGCTGGGTAGAGTATTCTTGGTTGTAGTTTTTTCTCTTTCAGCACTTTAAATATATCATGCCACTCCCTTCCGGCCTACAGAGTTTCTGCTGAAAAAATAGTTGATAGCCTTATGGTAGTTCCAGAAAATAGCCAGCCTTATGGGAGTTCCTTTGTACATTATTTTTTGCTCTTCACTAGCTGCTTTTAGTATTCTCTTGTATTTAAATTTTGTCATTTTGATTACAATGTATCCTGGTGTGTTCTTCTTTGGGCTAATCCTGTATGGGACTCTGCCTTTCCTGGACTTGTGTGATGGTTTTCTTTCCCAGGCTTTGGGAGTTTTCAGCTATTAACCCTGCAAATATTTTCTCAGGCCCTTTCTCTTTCTTTTCTCCTTTTGGGACCCCTATAATGCAAATATTAGTGCCATAGATGTTGTCCCAGAGGTCTCTTAAACTGTCCTCATTTCTTTTTATTTATTTATTTTTTCTGTTTAGCAGGAGTGATTTCCACTACTCTGTCTTCCAGCTCACTGATCTGTTCTTCTGCCTCAATTTGTCTACTATTGATTCCTTCTAGTGTATTTTTCTCTTTGGTTATTACATTCTTCATTTCTATTTGTTTGTTCTTTATATTTTCTAACTCTTTATTTAAAACATCTAACTTCTTGCTCTGTGCATCCATCCTCCACCTTTGAACATCTTTACAAAAATTGCCCCGAACTCTTTCACAGTTAGATGGCTGGAGTATCTCCACATCACTTAGTTTGTTTCTCAGGTTTTATCTGGTTCCTTTTTCTGTAACATATTCCTCTGCTGCCTCATTTAGTCTAAGTTTTGAAGGGTTGGGTTTTTTTTGGTTTTGGGGTTTTTTTTTTTTTGGTACTTGTATGTATGTGGTAGGTTAGTTGTGTTCCTGACTTTTGGAGAAGTGACTGTCTGTAGGAGGCATCCTGTTGTCCTGGCAGTGAACTCCCCTCTCATCACCCGAGGCTCTAGGGCTCTAGGGGTTCCCCCTAAGAGGGCTACATGTGTCCTTCTATTGTGGCAGGCTACGTGGGCAGTCTTGTCAGCTTGGTTTGTCCCTAGCCCAGTTGGTTGCCAGGCCCTGCCTTGTGCAGATGCTGCTGTTTAGTGGGGCCTGGTCACAAGGTAGCTGGTTGTGGAACCCTAGGGGATCCCTGTGGCTACTGCTGGTTCACTAGAGGGCAGAGTCATAGTCCTGAAGACTCTGGGGCTGTTGCCCACCACTGGCATGTGCAGCTAGATCCTGGGGTTAATGCCAGACTGCAGTCAGGCAGAGCTGCTTCCTAAATGTATACATATAGCCAAATCGCTTTGCTGTACACCTGAAACTAACACAACATTGTAAATCACCTATACTTCAATTTAAAAAAATTTTTTTTACAAAGAGATCAGAGACAGAAAAAAAGTGGGTAAAGAAAAATGATAAACATATGGATAAATCTAAATACATATTAATATAAAACAGTAAATACATATTAATATAAAACAGTAAATAGTAAATAATAGTAATAAAAAACAATAAAAAATTTCTACTTTGTAGAATTTTTTTAAAAGGATATAGCTAGATTGCCTGTCACCATTTGAATGTAACCTACAAACAGATGGGGCAACTAGAGCTGAAGCATTCTAAGGTATTTGATGTTTATGACAGAGGTTGACAGACTACGTCCTTTGGCTGAAAACTCATTTGCCTCCTATTTTCTTTTATTTTGGAAAATAGAAATGTGTTCTCTCCATTTTGGAGGCTAGAAATCCAAAATCAAGGAGTTAGCAGGGCCCCATTTCCTCTGAAGTTTCTAGGGAAGTATTCTTTCTTGTCTTTTCTTAGATTCTGACGATTGCCAGCAATTCTTGGTGTTCCTTGGTTTGTAGCTGCATCAGTCCAATTTCTGCCTCTGTCTTCATGTGGTCATCTTCCCTCTGTGGGCCTGCTTGTGTCTTCTTGGCCTGCTTACAGGGACAACAGTCATTAGATGCTTGTGTTAGTTTCAGGTGTACAGCAAAGTGATTTGGTTATATGTATACATTCAGGAACCAGCTCTGCCTGACTGCAGTCTGGCGCCAGCCCCAGGATGAAGTCCGGTATGACTTCATCTTAACTTGATTACATCTGCAAAGACTATTTCCAAATAAAGCATATTCACAGATACCAGGAGTTAGGACTTCATCATACCTTTTTGTGGGACAAAGTTCAACTCACAACAGTCTATGGCTTAATATTCCACCCTCTGAGCCCTTGGCATTAGAGGAGCCCCATCCCCCCACTCTGGACCCTTGGTGACAACTCAGCATCAATTTTTACAAAGTTTTCTTGGAACACTGCTACATCTATTTCTTTATGTATTGTCTATGGCTGTTTTATGCTACAATGACAGAGTCGTATTTGCAGAAAATCCCGAAGGTTAAAATATTTACTGTCTGATTCCTTATAAAAAAAAAAGTTTACCAATCCCTGGTTGAAGGGAAGCATAAGGATATTGACTATATTTAGACTTTAAATTCCCAGAATATGAACTAAAATCATTGAAACAGAGATTATAATTCCCAATGCAATAGAGCTTAAGTCAAAAGAAAGAAAGAAAGGAGAGAAAGAGTGAAGGGAGGGATGAAGAAGAAAGAAATAACAACAAAAAATCAGGTTAAATAAAAATCTCTATAAAATATGCAGGAAAAATCCATATTATAAATAATTGGGTATATTTAAATGAACTGAAATTTTAATTAAAAGAGACATATTGTCAGACAGTATTAAGAAATAAGCTAAAAATCTAGCCACATGCAGATTATAAAGGATTGAGAAAGTTTGAAGTAAATGAATAAAAAAGACATAGTAGAAAATTATTTTCTAGACATACTAGAAAATTACCAATAAAAAAGTTTATAAATCCAAATTAATTAATATTAGATAAATTTCAAAAAATGTTTGTTTTAACAATGCTAACGTGTTATTTTCATACAAATTAAGCTTTATATATCATAAGCCCATCAACTAAAGAGATTCTAGAAAAAATATTCTAGAATTAATAAGAATTTAATTTTAAAAGCTGAATACTAGATAAACATTAAAAAGATCAATAACTTTTTAAGATTTCTAGACACAAGTGTCTAGAAATAGAAACAGGAAATTTTTAAATATATCAAGCTATAAATCTACTATAATATTGCAATATGGAATGAGTAGAGGTAATCTAAAATTGATTGGGTTCTAGAAATATATCTTAGTGTATATGATAATTAACATGATAATTTTAGATTATAACTTAGTGGGAAAACAATGAATTAGTTAATAAGCTGCTGCTATGCTGAGTATTCATTTGGAATAAAATTAAAATTTAATCTTTCTCTTATACAAGAACCCAAAACTAAATTTCAAATATATTAAAGATTTCAATGTACAGAAAATTAATTATCAACATAAAATATAAGATATGTACAAACTAGTGTTTAGGGAATATATTTTAAAATCAAGGTCTAGAAGTTTTTATGAAATTGTGTATAAGTCAAGATAATGAAATTGTGAATAAGTTTTATGAAATTGTGTATAATTTAGGAAAGCAAGAAATGCACTAATTGTTTCAGCAGAGGGAATTTAGTATAAAAATTTGGTACACGTTGTTGGAGAGCTTAGTGGCAAGAAGAAGACGCTGAGATTACCCAGAGATAGTAACTGCAGAAGCAGCACGAACACACACACACACACACACACACACACACACACACACACACCGCTACTCCAAGGCTGGGAGAACAGAGAGAAAAGGTTGGGGTTATAAAGCCTAGGAGCTCAGGGGGCCTACGAGCCTGGGTCACAGACCCTACATGAAGCTAGCTGCAAGGAGAAAAGTAATTTACAAAGTCTCAGCTCTGGCATTTGGAATGACTTTGGAGCTTAAAAACAAAATGTTTAATAACTGGCACAGATAGATTTCATTGACTACATAAACCTTAAATGCTTTGGATGGCAAAGAGATCATAAAGATAGTCAATAGGCAAACAATACAATTGGAATAAGGACAGAGCCGTCATATTCGTGGCTATCTATCCAACTGCAAAAAATAGAGCCCCTGAACAGAATGGGATTTTTTACAAGGGTTTCTTTTTCTCCACACCCTCTCCAGCATTTGTTATTTCGAGACTTTTTGATGATGGCCATTCTGACTGGAACGAGGTGACACCTCATTGTAGTTTTGATTCACATTGCTCTAATAAGGAATTGTTATCTTGATGCTTAACACAGTTGATGTACAAGAGGTGGTTTGAGGCCTTGTCTTCCTTTTATGAAACCAAAACTTGGGTCCACTGACCCACATGCAGTAAAGCCAATCTGCTGACCTGGGTGTGGTGAAGAAAAGTGCAGCGTTTCTTGTACGGCACCAGACAAGGAGTCCAGGGAAGCTAATGCTCAAAAAGCCTGAACTCCCCGATGGGTTTCAGGGAAGCCTTTTTAAAGGCCAGGTGAGGGAGCGAGTCCCAGGGTGTGTGATCAGTTTGTGCAGTCCTCTGGTTGGTTGATGGTGGTAACAGGGCAGTGTCACAGGGCTTAACGTTACCAGTCCTCAGGCTCCAGTAGGTCTGGGGGCTACGTGCTCATGGTCATCGAGTAGTTCATTTCTTCTGTTTAGTGGGGGTCTGTAAAACAGCTCAGGAGTGTGTATCAGACACTATTATCTAGGTACTTCAGGGAGGAGCTACAGCAGAGGATCTGGGGGAGGGTTTGTCCTGGGAGGCCTGAAGGACCCTGTTCCATACATTTCTCCAGGACTCGGGCAGGTCAGAGTCCCTGTGGTTCTCAGAGCGGGCACGGGATGCAGTGCGGGGCCGAATTTGCTCGCTTGCTACCTCTGGTCTTATGAGGGCTCGTTGGATCCTAACAGCCTCGGGTGATGGGGAGCTAAGGGCAGGAACTGCATGGTGGGCTTAACTGCCCCCTTTCCTCCCCTGCTGGTCGAGAGTCCCTCTCTCCCAGAACTGGCAGTGTGATTGGTCAGCTGATTCACCACTGACCCACAAGGACAGACACTGCTGACAAGGATGGAGAGTCCAAAACAACCTGAATGTCGAGGGGACGTAACACGAGCAAGTAAGCAAAACAAAATCAGAATACACTTAAGGGGGCGCGTAACCCGAAAAAAGAAGACCAAATGGATCCTGCGGAGCAGAACATTCCCTTTGAGGAAAAAGAGTGAAGACACAAAAGAATTCAAAATAAATCTTAAAGACATGACATTAGAGCACAAAAATAGACTTTCTGGAAAAAATACGTGTACATAATTTAATTAAATGATTTTAATATATTTGCCATATGATCATTTAATTAAAATCATATAATTACTATGTAACACGTATGTATAATAAGTAGTTAAATTTCAATGGACAAACTATAAGATGGTCACAGCTGAGAAGAGGGTTACCAATCAGGAAAATACAAAATGGTCCAGAACACAGAGAGCTGGAAGGGACAGAGGGACAAAGGGGAAGACGGCTCAGGCGCCATGTGGGTAAACCACCCCCACCGGAGTTCCCTTCTCCATCACTTCTCCTGTGATGCTGCTTTTCTGGTCTGGGAGCCAAACATTAAGGGGCATGAAGCTGGAGGAGCCAGAGTCCCCAAAAGCTGCCACAAAGCTGCTCTTCTGCACTGTCACCCTAACTCAGTTCTTCATAACAGAAACTTCACAAAAAATCCATATGTAAAAAGTAAACGTTTAAAGATTTTTAAATCGAGTAAAATCATAACTAATTTCACCATACCAACCAAACTTTACACTTTTTCCAAGAGGGAGAACACACTACAAGAAATTTGACATGAAAGACTATTATCCAAGCGGGCAAGATTCTATTACTTTTTAAGTCAAACACACAGCCTGACGCCGATATGTCCTCCAGGCATATCTCCCTGAACAGCTTAAAACAAACTTTCAAAGACTCGTGTCTATAGTGAATTTCTGAAAACTAAGGTATATTTTCCCCAATGACCCTTTTCACTTTTAACTGGAGATGCTTTCCTTTCAAAACTGTTGTTTCCAAGTCTTAATAAGAATGAAAATATAAGATTGAACACTTAAGTAAAAAGTATGTTTTGAAAAGTGGATTTGAGTAATACTTTGGGCATTATTTATAATAAAGCACAAACGACACTGAACCCAAATCACAAAGACTTGGGGCTTGACGAACGAGAGAGAGAAACACAGAGGTCCCAGCACTGTTTGTAAGTTCTACAGGTAAAGGACAGAGCCTCTTACTCCTCTCTGGTATGAAACAATCCCTTTGTTGTCTGTAAATATTTATTTTCAAAATCCTAACATCATAAATCAAAGCCCAGCGTTAATATCTCCTAACCCTTTACTTTTGACAGGGTGTTTACCTAAAGCTTTTGTACTTAAAAGGATCCTCACACCTTCAATTTATTTGTAAAAATCCTGTCTTCTTCCATGCTTCATTATCAGTGAAGTGGAAGAGCTACAGTTGATATTCTGCCCAGAAAAAAAAAAAAAAAAGATCAGAAGTACCAATTACCAGCTTGTTGGGTACAGCTGGGAGTATAAACAGAGGTCTACACATGTGTTTCCCAAGGTGGGTTCTAGAATGCCTGTTGATTGCTAGAAAATGCCATCCAGTGACTCACAAGCAGATAAATTTATTGGAGCAAAGGTCATAAATTATGTATGGAGAATTGCCCAAGGATTTTGGAACAATATTTACAGCCACCAACCGAAGGTGGACGGGAGCCTTGGTGATGAGGGCTGTTGGTATTATTAGCCTCACACACTCTGTCAGAGTCATACAATCTGCTTTTCTGAAAGCTCCTAAGCCCATTTATGAAATGAGACTTTCTCGAAGGGGTGAGGGGATTCTGTCTTGCAGGCTGTACTTGTCTTTGTAATCTCAGCATCTCCTGGAGTCTGGCACGTGGTAAACGTTCACAACATGTTTCTGATTGAAAGCACGCTGTGTTTGTTAAGTCACCATGACTCGTAATAATTGCTGCTCTCAGGCAAATAATGTCAAAGGAATGCTGCTATCAATGTAAAGAGAGATTTATCTTGAAATGTTAACGTAGTCACAGCTAGATTCTTCTTCAGTATCTCTTAATTGCAGGTTGAGTGAGAGACTGCCCAAGTAAAAGGTCCCTACACTCTCAGAAATTATATAACACTTAAGACAATTGCAAAAGTTCCTTTTCACAGAAAACATCTGCTGTGCCTTAATGCCTAGACATTCCCAACAGTGATGATTTTATCCAGGGAGGTGAGGGAACATGGTTGGATGAAATCAAGTAGCAAGCCATTATCCCAACTCCGAAGACAGAGAGATGGTTGGAAGACTTAGTTCTGTTGGTAGGAACACCAGTGTACAAAGTAGCAGCAACTACCTTTCACTAAATGTCTACTACAAGCCAGGTGTCACCCTAGGCACTTAGTTGAGCTCTTTGGGTTGTTGTGTAAATGGCCACACACACCTGGGGAGTCCTGGAGGGGGAGGTACTGAGGCTACAGCCAGGGCATGACCCCTTGACGCCACTCTTTCTTTTATGGGGTCTTCTGGAAGTTTCTATAGAGTTTATTTTTCTTTTCTCTAATGATTCTAAAAGTGCTTAATCTTATAAATATATGATATTTACATCTCTATTTCAAAAGGTCAGGACAAAAATGTAACTTTGAAGTTGCTGTGATTTTTATGGAGTGAGATCAAAGCTTGGCTTTTGTTTGGTTTTTGATTACTTCATTTAAAAAATGTATGGTAGGGAGACACGTTCACATCTAGGTTTAAAACGTGCTGAATTGTTGAGATGCGTTTTCAATATTGTTTTAATATATGTTGGAGGAAAGTCTGGCTCTTTTGCATGTGAACAACTTGGATCAGGGAAGAATGAGCAACAGCTACAAAGAAATTCAGGAGAAGGAGAGGATTGACTGGGACTTAGAAAAAAGTGAGAAATTGCTTTTACTGAGTAGAAAAGTGGAGTCATGCTGGGAAATGTGGAGTCTCCATGGTTAAAATTTCTTCTTTATCTGTCAAACCAAAGGGAAGAGAAAGATAGTTTTGAAAGAGAGAAACGCACAATTCTCTGAGGAAATTACTTCAACGACTAAATAGGGAGAGGCTGAGGTAACAGACAGCTACCACGTCCAGAAGGGCTCCTGGGGGTCATTTGTCTTCGACAGTGTGAAACTGTATTTTACACCGAAAATTGGCACCTGAAGTAGCGTAGATGAAAAATTAGAGGTTCCATTTTTAAAGCTTTAGGAGAAAGATGTAGGCTGAGAAGAGTTAAAGGTAAAACAGAAAATTAATTCATTAAATTCTGATATTTATATGCCTTTCAATCTTGTCACACTTATTTGCCCTGATCATAATATACTACATAATTTTAATTCCAACTATTTAAAAAAAATCATCGAATGGAAAAGTTCCTTGAATAGGAGTGTCAGGAGGGGGAAATTTCCCCCTCTACCTCTCTTAAATGCTTATGGCTGGACTAAGAATAAAATTGACACAGATTAACAGGAGAAAAAACAATTTAATTTTGTGTGCACAGGAGATCATAAAATGACGCTCAGAGACTGACCAAAAGCAGGCAGCTTTTATACTTTTTAGACAAAGAAACAATAAACTTGGGAGGAATTGACAGGATAAAGAAACTTAGGCTTTGGGTGCTTAATTAGCGAAGAATCTAAACAAGAGTGTGGGCTTGGGGTACTAAATGGAAGCAGCAAGCTTTCTTTATACAGCCTTCTCAGCCCAAATTCCCTGTCCCTGGTGACGAGTGTCCCTCTACTTCCAGACGCAGGAAGCATACTTTTCACATTAGAGATTTATTTCCTGTTTTCAGGGAGACAAACAGGAGAGTCAGTGTCCTTTTTTGCACTGGCCATTTCTTAAGTAAATTTCATTCAAAAGAATCAATATACCATTGAGGCACATTTTAGGGCAGCCTGCCCTGGGCCCCACCAGGGGCTATGCTTTATACATCTTTGTAGATCTCCACTTTGGCTCAGTCAGCCCACAGGAATAGTTGTGAAATGAATGGGAAGAGAAACTGTGTTTTCAGTGTACTCCTTTGGGAAGCTTATCCATTTGAACTCTAGGGACAGAATCCACTGCCGAGGGCCAAACTCAGAAGCCTTCTTGGAGCACGTATTTGCAAATGTGTGACGCTATTGGATTGGAAGTGTGGCCCCCTGGAGAATATACACCCCACCCAAAGCACTCAAATCCATTCTGGTTTGAAACCATGTGCCTTCCTAAGGCTTGTACGTATGTAGACTGGTCCTTGGTGATAAGTGCCTGAGTGCCTGCTATGTTCTGAGTGCTTTGATAACAGGGTAGGCAATGCGAGCCCATTTTACAGATGAAGAAACAGGCTTACAGAAGTAAAAGTAACTTGCCTAAATTCACCCAGCTACTAAGCACCTCAGGTCAGATTTTGATCTAGGTCTTTCTTCTCTTTGTACTTTTATCACACTGCTGATGGAAGCAAGCTTGGTGGAGGTGTATGAGGAAACAGAAGCTTAGGTAATGAATTGCAAATTCTAGCCTCTAAAGTGACAAGTGTTTCACTTAATTTTACTTTGTTTTTGAACTCCACAATGATGGTACCTGTACAATTTTTATTCACTCTGAAAGAGAAAAAAGCTTTACAAATGTTATTTTTTGAATTCACAATGTTCCCAGGAGGAACTGAAGAGAAATTCTCCACTCTGTACATTTAAGTAAACAGAAACACAAAAACCTAGAAGACAAAGAGTGTACTGTAGTCTTTTCCTAGCCACTCAGCAAGGGAGCCTGTAAGGAAGGAGAAACACAATGGCTGTGCTTCATAATTAGTGCTCTGACTATAACTCACTGCTCCTTTGCTTGAAGTAATTGGGATGTTTCACTCTTGCATTTCATTATTTGGAGCCTTGAAATACAATTTGAGAAAGTGAGGTCTCTCAGCAGAAAAAACAAAGACATTAATAGCCATGATTTACATTACAAAAGTTTACATCTCAAGGATATTTCCTCTTTAGGGTTTCTTACACTCTGAGCTCTCATAATATGATTAAATGTTTGTTTTTGAATCTACTAGGTACTTAAACTAGAGGTGGGATTACAGGAATATTTCTTAAATATAAAGTTTTTGGAGCCCTGATTATTAAAGAGCATTATTAAATAAAGGAAAGCACCTTAGAAATAAAAACAAAAATAGCTAATAAATATTGAGAATTTATCACCTAACAGACACAAAACTAAGAATTTTATACTGATTTTGTGTCTCCAGTAATCCCATGAAGGGGATAATATTATTATTCCAATTTTACAAATGAAGAAACTGTGACACAGAGAGGAATAATCACTAGTAGAGTTGGTCCTCCATATCCAAGGGTCTCACATCCACAGATTCAACTAACCAGGGGTTAAAAATGTTCAGAAAGAAAATATTCCAGAAAGTTCCAAAAAAGCAAAACTTGAACTTCCAGTGCACTAGCAACTGTTTACATAACATTTACATTGTATTACGTATTATAAGTAATCCAGAGAAGATTTAAAGGAAATGGAAGGATGTGGGTAGGTTATATTCAAACATTCCACCATTTTACACATGGGACTTGAACATCCATAAATTTTGGTATCCACTGGGGGTGTCCTGGATCCAATCCCCTGCAGATACCAAGCGACAACTGTATTCACAATTTTCAACTCTGGAGTCACATTTATAATTCTCTTTGACCAAAACAGAGAAATAGAACACAAACATTGGAAGTGGAAGGTAATGTAGACATAATATTGTCCATAATTTCTCCCACTGGGCTCCATATGAGAAGATACAGGACAAACAAATCCTTGATCAAATAAATTCAGAGATCACTGCATATTGTATTTATTATTTCTCTAGGTCAGTTAAAACCTCTGAATTCTTTTACAAGTTCATATCACCTTTAAACTGAAAAAGTTATGTTTAATCATGAAAAAACTATGAAACAACATGCTAAAAGCATTTGAAGAAAATTCTTTTTCACATAGTTTACCAGTCCCCCTTCTGTAGTTTTATAAATTTTATGTCATTAGCCAACCTTTCGTTTAGTAAAACTACCTTTAGCAAAATGATTTTTTTTTTATTGAAGTATATAGTTGACTTACAATGTTGTGTTAGTTTCAGGTGTACAGCAAAGTAATTCAGTTAAACATATGCATATATTTTTTTCAGATTCTTTTCCATTATAGGTTATTACAAGATACTGAATATGGCTCCCTGTGCTATATAGTAGGACCTTGTTGTTTACCTATATTATATATAGTAGTGTGTATCTGTTAATCGCAAACTCCTAATTTATCCCCTCCCCCTCTCACTATCCTGTTTGGTAACCATAAGTTTGCTTTCTATGTCTGTGATAATATTTCTGTTTTATAAATTTGTTCATTTATATCATTTTTTTTAGATTCCACATGTTATATCATATGATATTTGTCTTTGCCCGATTTACTTCACTTAATATGATAATCTCTAAGTCCATCCATGTTCCTGTAAATTGCATTATTTTATTCTTTTTTAGGGCTGAATAATATTCCATTGTATATACGTACCACATCTTAATCCATTCATCTGTCTATGGACACTTGGGTTGCTTCCATGTCTTGGCTATTGTAAATAATGCTGCTATGAACACTGGGGTGCCTGTATCTTTTCAAATTAGAGTTTTCTCCAGAATATGCCCAGGAGTGGGAGTGCTGGATCATAGGGTAACTCTACTTTTAGGTTTTTTTTAAGTAACTTCCATACCACTCTCCATAGTGGCTGCACCAATTTACATTCCCACCAACAGTGTGGTAGAGTTCCTTTTTCTCCACATCCTCTGCAGCATTTATTATTTCTGTATTTTTTAATGATGGCCATTCTGACTGCTGTGAGGTGGTACCTCATGGTAGTTTTGATTTGCATTTCTCTAATAGTAAGCGATATTGAGCATCTTTTCATGTGCCTGTTGGCCATCAGTGTGTATTCTTTGGAGAAATGTATATTTAGCCCTTCTGTCCATTTTTTGACTGGGTTGTTTGTTTTTCTGACATTAAGCTGTATGAGCTATTTATATATATTGAAAATTAATCCCTTGTTTGTAGCATGATTTGCAAATATTTTCTCCCATTCTGTGGGTTGTCTTTTTGTTTTGTTTATGGTTTCCTTTGCTGTGCAAAAGCTTTTAGGTTTAATTAGGTCCCATTTCTTTATTTTTGCTTTTATTTTCATTACTCTAGGAGATGGATCCAGAAAAAAAAATTGTTGCAATTTATGTCAAAGAGTGTTCTGCCTCTAGCAGTTTTACAGTATCCAGTCTTACAAACGTAAGTCTTTAATGCACGTTGTGTTTATTTTTCTGTATGGTGTTAGAGAATGTTATAATTTCATGTTTTTACATGAAGCTGTCCAGTTTTCCCAGGACCATTACTGAAGAGACTGTCTTTTCTCCATTGTATATTCTTGCCTCCTTTGTCATAGATTAATTGACCATAAGTGTGTGGGTTTATTTCTGGGCTTCCTATCCTGTTCCATTATCTATGTGTCTGTTTGTGCCAGTATCATACAGTTTTGATGACTGTAGCTTTATACGGTAGTCTGAAGTCAGCAAGCATGATTCCTCCAGCTCTGTTCTTTCTCAAGATTGTTTTGGTGATTTGGGGTCTTTTGTGTTTCCATACAAATGAAAAAATTTTTTGTTGTAGTTCTGTGAAAAATGCCATTGGTAATTTGATGGGGATTGCACTGAATCTGTAGACTGCCTTGGGTATTATAGTCATCTTAATAATATTGATTCTTCTAATCCAAGAACATGGTATATCAAACCATCTGTTTGTGTCATCTTCAAATTCTTTCATAAGTGACTTATAGTTTTTGGAGTACAGGTCTTTTGCCTCATTAGGTAGGTTTATTACTAGTTATTTTATTCTTTTTCATGAAATGGTAAATGGGATTTTTTCCTTAATTTCTCTTTCTGATAACAGAAATTGGCAGTTTATACAAATGCCACAGACTTCTGTATATTAATTTTGTATCCAATAACTTTAACAAGTTCATTGATGAGCTCTAGTATTTATCTGGTCGTGTCTTTAGGATTTCCTATGTATTGCACCACATCATCTGCAAACAGTGACAGTTTTACTTCTTCTTTTCCAATTTGGATTCCTTTTGTTTCTTTTTCTTGTCTGATTGCTGTGGCTAGGACTTCCAAAACTATGTTGAATAAAAGTGGTGAGTGTGGGCATCCTGTCTTTTTCCAGATTTTAGCAAGAAGGCTTTCAGCTTTTCACCACTGAGTATTATGTTGGCAGTGGGTTTGTCATAAATAGCTTTTATTATGTTGAGATATGTTCCCTCTATGCCTACTTTGGTAAGAGTTTCTATCATGAATGGATGTTGAATTTTATCAAATACTTTTTCTGAATCTATTGAGATGATCATGTGGTTTTTGTCTTTTCTTTTGTTGATGTGGTGTATCACACTGATTGAATTGCATATGTTGAACCATCCTGTGACCCTGGGATGAATCTAACTTGCTCGTGGTATATGATCTCTTTTATGTGTTGTTGGATTCAGTTTACTAATATTTTGTTGAGAATTTTTGCATCTACATTCATCAAAGATATTGGCCTGTAATTTTCTTTTTTGGTAGTGTTTTTGTCTGGTTTTGGTATCAGGGTGGTGGTGGCTTCACAGAATGTCTTTGGGAGTGTTCCTTCCTCCTCAATCTTTTGGAAGAGTTTGAGAAGGATTGGTATAAGTTCTTCTTTGTATTTTTGGTAGGATTGGTCTGTGAAGCCATCTGGTCCTGGACTTTTGTTTGTAGGCATTTGATTTTTTGTTTGTTTGTTTGCTTTGGGGTTTTTTTTTTTTTTTTTTTTTTTTACAGATTCTATTTCACTTCTAGTTATCGATCTGTTCAAACTACTTTTTTTTTTTCTTTATTCAGTTTTGGTGGAGCATATGTTTCTAGAAACTTGTCCATTTCTTCTAGGTTGTCTAATTTGTTGGCATATAATTGTTCATAGTATTCTCTTTTGGTTTTTTTGTGGTATCAGTTGTTATTTCTCTTCTTTCATTCTTATTTTGTTTATTTGGGTCTTGTCTGTTTTCTCTTGGTGAGCCTGGCCAGTTGTCGTCGATTTTGTTTACCCTTTCAAAGAACCAGATCCGGATTTTACTGATTTTTTTCTATTTAAAAAAAATCTCTATTTATTTCTTCTCTGATTGTTATTATTTCCTTCCGATTTTAGGTTTTGTTTGTTCTTCTTTTTCTAATTCTTTTAGGTGGTAGGTTAGTTTGTTTATTTGAGGTTTTTCTTGTTTCTTGAAAAAGGCCTGTATGGCTATGAACTTCCCTCTAAGAACTGCTTTTGCTGCATCCCATAGATTTTTGTATGGTTGTTTTCATTGCCATTAGTCTCAAGGTATTTTTAAATTTCCTCTTTGATTTCATCATTTACCCATTGGTTTTTTAGTAGCATATTGTTTAGACTCTTTGTAATTGTTTTTTTCTCATTTCTTTCTCTGTCATTGATTTCTAGTTTCATGCAATTGTGGTCAGAAAAGATGCTTGAAATAATTTCTATCCTCTTAAATTTGTTGAGGCTTGTTTTGTGCTCTGTTATGTGGTCAATCTTAGAGAATGTTCCATGTACACTTGAAGAGAATGTGTATTCTGTTTTGGGGGGATGTAATGTGCTGAAAATATCAATTAAGTCTAGCTGTTCTATTAGATAATTTAGGATCTCTGTTGCTTTACTGATTTTCTGTCTAGAAGATCTGTCAATTGATGTGAGTGGGATGTTAAAGTCTCCTACTATTATTGTATTCCATCAATTTCTTTATGTCTGTTAGTGTTTGTTTTATGTATTTGGGTGCATATATATTAATGAGTGTAATATCCTCTTCTTCTATTGATCCTGTTATCATTATATACTGTCCTTCTTTATCTTTATGGCCTTTGTTTTAAAGTCTCTTTTGCCTTATATGAGTATTGCGATCCCCGTTTTCTTGTCATTTCCATTTCCATGAAAGATCTTTTTCTATTCTTATACTTTCAACCTATGTGTGTGCTTTGCCCTAAAGTGGGTCTCATGTAGGTAGCATATTGTAGGCTCTAGTTTTTTTATCTGTCACTCTATGACTTTTGATTGGAACATTTAGTCCACTGACATTTAAAGTAATTATTGTACTTATTCTATATGTATTTATTGCCATTTTAAACCTTGTTTACCAGTTGATTTTGTATTTCTTCTTCCTTTCTTTTTCTTTTTGTTATTCCTATTGTGGTTTGATGATTTTCTTTTGTATTATGCTTGTTTTCTTCTTTTTGATTTTTATGATTCTATTGTATGCCTTTGATTTCTGATTACTGTTCTTCAAGTATGTCAAGCCCTTCTTATATCTACTTGCTTTAGACTGGTAGTCATATAGGCTCAAACACATTCTAAAAAAAAAATCTACAGGTTCTTACGCTCCTCTCCCACATTTTATGATTTAGACGTCCTCTTTTACATCTTCATGTTTATCCTTCTTCATTGTGGTTATCATCACTTTAGCAAAAATGTTTTGATTTTTTACTTTTTAATCTGTGTACTGGCTTATTTAAGTGATTTACTTTCCAATTGTGATTTTTCTCTTTGCTATAGATTCTTGCTCCTTTTTATTTAGAAAAGACCTTTCAAGATTTATTTTAGGATAGGTTTAGTATTGCTGAATTCTTTTAGCTTTTGCTTGTCTGAGAAATTGTCTCTTTTTCTATTCTAAATGATAATCTTGCTGGGTAGAGTATCCTAGGTTGCAGATTTTTCCCTATATCATGCCACTCCCTTCTGGCCTGCAAAGTTTCTGTAGAGAAATCAGCTGGTAGCCTTATAGGGGTTCCCTCGCAATTAACTCTGTTTTTCTCTTTTGGCCTTTAGAATCCTCTCTTCATCTTTAAACTTTTGCTATTTTGATCACAGTATGTCTTGGTGTTTGGGACCCTCTGTATGCCTTGTACTTGGACATATTTCCTTCTTTAGGTTTGGGAAGTTTTCAGCCATGTCTTCAAATACATTTTTGAACCCCTTTTCTCTTTCTTCTCCTGGGATCCCTATTATGCATAGATTGGTTCACTTTATATTATTCCATAGGTCTCTTATATCGCTTTCATTTTTTTTCATTTGTCTTTGTTTTTTTGTTTGTTTGTTTGTTTTGCGATACGTGGGCCTCTTACTGTTGTGGCCTCTCCCGTTGCAGAGCACAGGCTCTGGACGCACAGGCTCAGCAGCCATGGCTCATGGGCCTAGCTGCTCCGTGGCACATGGGATCTTCCCGGACCAGGGCACGAACCCGTGTCCCCTGCATCGGCAGGCGGACTCTCAACCACTGTGCCACCAGGGAAGCCCTCTTTCTGTTATTTTGATTGGGTGATTTCCATTATTCTATCTTCCAGATCACTTATTCGTTCTTCTGCATTATTCAATCTGCTATTCATTGCCTTTAGCTCAGCTTTTGTGTCGGAAATGAGTTTTCTAATTTTTCTAGGCTCCTCTTTATGGTTTCTAGTTCTTTTTTACAGTAATTTGCATTTCTATCGATAATCTTTTTTTTTTTTTTTGGCCGTACCACGTAGCTTGTGGGATCTTAGATCCCTGCATTGAACGTGGGCCCTCAGCAGTGAAAGCATGCAGAGTCCTAACCACTGGACCGCCAGGGAATTCCCTCAATAAACTTTAATTCCTTCTGTATTTTCGTTATCTTTTTTAAACTTGGTGTCTGAAGAGGTCTGTTTCATTGTTCTTTCAGGGGAATTCTCCTGATCTTTTAATTGAGAGTGGTTCCTCTGCTTCTTCATTTTACTTATATTTCTGATTCTATGAGTTTAGGAGAAACTGTGTTCTTGGAGGGTTGTTTTTATGAGGGAACATCCCTTTGTAGCCTGTATGGCCCCTCCCTTCATGCACCACTTAATGAAAGCGCTTTACTTCTATGGCAGGCCCAAGCTTCTTCCGTGTACACCCCTGGTTGCAGCCATACCACACGCCAGCCCCTTCAAGCTGTCTCTGCACAGCCAACACCAGCCCTCTCCCTGGGTCTGTCCTCTAAAGTCCGAGTTTAGCCCTTGGACCCACACGCAACAGTGAACAAGTCTCAGGCTGGCAAGTGCAGGGCAACGGCATGGACCATCTATGCAGCTCTCTTTTTGTTCTGCCTGCTGTCAACTTGCTGTTGCGCTCTCCTCCAAGCCTCTGAAGCTCCCTTTCTGTCCTGGCTGATCTCTCTGCCAGTGAAGGGGCTTCCCAGGATGTGGGAACTTCTGCTCTTTCACAGCTCCCACCTAGGGGCGCAGGTCCCATCCCAATTTCTTTTCTTTTTCGTCCTACCCAGTTATGTGGAGATCTTTCTTGCAATTTTGGGTGCCTGATATTCTACCACCGTTCAGTAGGTATTCTGTGAGAACTGTCCACATGTATGAGTATTTTTGATGTATTTGTGGGAGGAGGTGAACTCCACGTCCTTCTATTCCGGCATCTTGATTCTTTTCCCATAAAGCTTTGAATTAGCAAATTCGCCTGCCAACTGAGTGCTTTCCAAGTGCAGGGTGCTGCTCTGACACCAGGGTTAAAGTTGAACGACCAGATATGTGTTCAAGGACTTGCAGCCCAGAGGAAGCAGCCCTGAAGGTAACAGTCACAACACACTGTACAGGGAGCCCTGTGAGCAGGGAAAAGACAGCACCTAACTGTGCCTAGGAGACTAGGGCGGGTAACTGACCAGATAACATCACGGCTGAGATCTGAAGAGTAAGGATTCTCTTAGGAGACAAGAGGAGGGGAAGTGTGTCATAGGCAGAAGGGACAGTTCAGCAGATTGGGGATGTGAGAAATCAGAGCCGTTTGGATAATGGTGACACATCTGTGGGGATGGCAGTGAAAACTGGATAGGTAGGTAGGACACACACCAGAATGGCCTTAGATGTCACATGAAAGCTATGAATTTCATTCTGAAATAATGGAAAGCTTTTCACAGCAAAGAAATGTCATCATCTGATTTGTGTTTTCACTGTCGAGGAAAGATTGAAAGGAGTTGGGACTCAGCAGAAAGCCCAGTGAGGAAATTAAGAAGCAGTGTGCGTTAGAAGGCTTGGGCTGCTATAACAAAATACCACAGACTGGGGGGCATAAACAACTGAAACCTATTTTCTCACAGTTCTGGTGGCTGGAAGTCCACGATCAAGGTGCCGGCAGGGTCGCATTCTCCAGAGGCCTCTCCCCTTGGCCTGCAGGTCCTCACGTGGCCTTTTCTCTATGCACACACATCCCCGATGTCTCCTCCTCTTCTTATAAGGGCACCCGTCATACTGGATCAGGGTGCCACCTAATTACCTCTTTAAAGACCCAATCTCCAGATACAGTCAGAGTCTCAGTTACTAAGGGTTAGGACTTCAATAGGGAAGTTTTTCTGTGGCGGCAGAGGGGAACACAACTCAGTCTGTAACACAGTAAGAATGGAGAAGAGGGAAAATGGAAGGACAGTTAAGCAGAGATCAACATGGCCTGATTAGTGATGGGCCAGGTACACACAGGAGATAAGGAGGTCTGCTTGAGTTTTGGTTTTGGCAACCAGGTATGTGCCAGTGCCATCTGTCAAAAAAATGAATAAAGAAGGTGGTTTGGTATGACCAGAAAAACGAGGAGTTCAATTATCAACATGCTGTAATTGAAGTAGTAATTTCTAGTTAACAGGTAAGTAAAAGTTTGGAAACTGAGGGTATATGAGATGTCCAAAAAGAAAATGTGAAATAAGAACAGAAGGGAATGGAATCTTGGTGAATAACATCAAAGGTGCCAAACACGAAGGGTGTGGAGGTCTATCCAGAGACAAAGAATGAGAGCAAAGTGACACAAAAATTAAGAGAGAGATGAACTGAATGGGAGATGGTTGTTAATTCCTAAGTCTTTTTCAGAAACTTAATGGTATTCTACTTCAAGGATCAAAATATATGCTTTTCATGAGTTCTAATTTGCCTGTGTTAGTAAACTAGGATCTCAGTATCCAGAATGCCTTCAAAATACCCTATTGATAGTACATAGCTTTCCCTATATCTTTTGCAAATTCTAAATCTTTAGAATGAGAAAATATCTTTAAAGCTAAAATATGATGTCATATATCTTAAACTGATCAGTACACTGACTTTTTTCAGGATTACTTATTCTTGACAATATTCCCATTTATGTTGGAATACAACTTTTGAGGTTATCTGTAACAATGTATATGCCTTAAATACTGTAGAGGTGATAAGATATCTAATGGACTAACGTCTGAACAATATAATACACCTTGGCACACCAAGCAGCCTGAAATCTGTTCATGAAATCTACTTCAATGGCGCTAGTGATTTAATGTAGAAAATAGAGAACAAGCTGCATAGTGGAATAACATTTATTTATCAGCTATATTGTGAATATTATTTTTCAACAATCAGATAGAGACACTTGAAAATTCCACAGTACTCTAGAGACCCAAAGGCACAGATACAAGTGATTTATTATGTTTTAAAAAAGTGACCAAAGGGAATATTAATTCTGGAAGATTTTTAATCAATTCAACACTATCATACACTAGAGGAAAAAAAAATTTCCACAAACATTCCCTCACAAGGCTGGTACTTTTATATTTACATAGTATTATTATAGCAATTTAAAATGTCAATCTATGATACAATAATGTTACTTCAGAAAACATAAAAAATATAGTTTTTTTTTTTTTTAATAGCCATGCTCCCATTTTTGATGAAAGCTAGTCAGTTCACATCCTAATGTTAGCTTGACACTTTACAAATGCACAAGAGATGCAGAGTCAGCTTAGTAAACCTGTGCAACAGAAGCCGTCAGACAGAGGGTTCCTCATCACTCAGGTCTGAGTCAGCCTCATCTACCCCCTCAATGACCGACTTCTTCCCTTTACAGCAGGAGACAATCAACCCAATCACGAACACCTGCAAATGTAAACGAGCTGTATGTTACTTCTCAAACCTGAAGTCATCCAGAAAGCACCAAATTTAAAACCCAATAGCATTGCTGTGACCAAAACAGGCCACTAATGGTCACAGCATCCCTGGGACACCTGTACTTACCCCAAGAAAGGCCCAGTTACCAAAGTAGTAGGCGGCACTAAAGAACCAGAACTTGTGAAGGAACAGGTAGGTCCGGGTGACAGTACACTGATCTATAAAAGCAAATAAAGGACTAGGGTGAGGTAGTTTCTCTCTTGAAATAGACTATTAATACTTGACCTAAAAGGTCATTAACCAAGACTAATTATCAGTGTTAGAGACAAGACTGAAATCTAGGCCTATCTCCAAAGCCCACTCTTGCAATCACCTTAATATAGTTTCCAAAGCCCACTCTTGCAATCACCTTAATATAGTTTAAATTATCAACTAATACGACGTATTTTTACAAGTGAATACCACCAATGTAACCCCAGCCCTTAGGTGTAAACTTATCTTGGCTATAGTTCAGTGTAACGGAGACAGAAGGCATTTCAGCCTGGAATGCCAGACACATCCTACACAAAACAGACCAAGCTGTCCTGATGACGAATGAAGAAAGCAATCAGATGTGGTTAGCATTCTTTTCTAAGAATCCAACTGAGAGATTTTTGTGAGCTTTTTTTCCTTTTTAAGAATGCTATTGAAAAAATGGCCGCTGCTTATAAAGAAATACAGAAAAATCATTATTTACTGATTTGCTTACTGTCTGAATTTTAGACAGCATTATAGCTTGAATTTAAAAAGAAATCACTTACTTTTCTCCTTCAAAAAAACAAAAAAAGTAACTTTTAAAGAGAAATCGGCAGACTGGTTACTTGTGTGAGACTCCATACTATTTTATCCAAATACATTGTTTCCATTAGTTTACGAAGTCCTTTATACATATATCTAGTAAAGGAAGTCTAAGGAAATACTTGTTTATGAAAACCACTTGTCCCATGGATTTCTGAAAAGTAGCATTAGGTTCTATTTTATCCCAACCCTCCCCTCCCTTCCCCTACAGTTCAGCATGACCCTCCGGATGGCTCAATGCCCAGCTGGACAGCCTCTGCTTCTGGCAGGAAAACATGCCATTTAACAGAGAAGCACCTTCCTCTCACGAGCAGGACAGCAATTTAATGTGGATCCTCTGATCCCCAAGGGCCCCCTTCGTATTCCTCGTTCTCTTTCTCAACACAAAAGTCTAAGAGGAATATTCCAAGCTTCCTAAGAAAAACCAAAAAGGTATCAAGCAGCAGGGGAGGGACAAATGTTTCTCTCCTGTCCTACAGTCCCTGCCCCCCAGATCACGGCCTCACACCAGGCGCCAGAGCTCAGGCAGCAGAGACGCCTCCCTGCAGGAAAGCCACTGGTCAGCCACTCTGCCCCAGAGCAAATTCTCCCCTCGATCACAGAAGGTGCTTCACAGTAATACAACGCACTCAATTTGCCACTTTTTCCACTGGATTGGCCTGAATATTCCACAGTACCCATCAGAATACCTGGCATTCATATTCAGTGTGACTGTTGAAAAACTAAGCTTTCTAAAAAGGGGATATTTTACTTTAAAATCATATTGCTAAATAATACATTTTCTAATTTCGTTTGACTAAAATCTGAGAAGATTCCAAGGATGTCAAAACAAGATGCTCTGAATATGCCTCGAAAATTAAAGTATAACTTAAACGTCCAGCACGACAAAGCAAGTCCAGGCCCTGGTCCTGACAGACTTGACGTCAGGTATCATTTGGTCACTTCTCTGCCATGTGAACGGGCAAGTCTGAACTACGAGACTCTGCTTGTCATCACACTTCCTGATAGGCTCATCCTGAAGACCAAGCGAGGGTTGCAGAGTGGCAGTTAATGTCCATTTTCTTCTTCAAGATATACTAAGACCATGATAAAGAATAAAATTTTCAAGACCTCTCAAATGGTGCCAATAAAAACTCATCCTAAGATTTTAGAAGATTATGTGCACACGAGCAGTGAGGAAAATACTCGCTAAGGTATTAGCATCACGACTATTCTGTACGTGTTCATTATTCTTCTGCCTCTACAGTCAACACAGATACAAATGAATCTGGTGAAATTTAAATGTGTATAATTCAGTAAAAGGATACCTGCTGCACAGCCATATACCTTTAAATAAAAATAACCAATTTGAAATGAAGAACGGAACGGGCTGTAAAAAATGCCTGTTCACAGTTATTTTAAAAACATCAACAGTATCTTTCATGGCTTAAGCATTACATGAGCTCTACTGTACAAGTACAAACCTGTTTTTTTAAAATAAATTTATTCATTTATTTATTTATTTTTGGCTGAGTTGGGTCTTTGTTGCTGCGCCAAGGGCTTTCTCTAGTTGCAGCGAGAGGGGGGTACTCTTTGTTGCGATGTGCGGGCTTCTCATTGCAGTGGCTTCTCTTGATGCGGACCACGGCCTCTAGGCGCGTGGGCTTCAGTAGTTGTGGTGTGTGTGGGCTCAGTAGTTGTGGCTCGCGGGCTCTAGAGCACAGGCTCAGTAGTTGTGGCGCACGGGCTTAGCTGCTCCGCGGCATGTAGGATCTTCCCAGACCAGGGCTTGAACCCGCGTCCCCTGCATTGGCAGGCGGATTCTTAACCACTGCGCCACCAGGGAAGCCCACAAACCTGTTTTTAAAAAGTTATTCAACCTTCTCAACATTGCTAATGCTCTAAACTTAAAAAACAAAAAGTTCTATTACCCATTTCCATACCTAAAGGTATTTGGGGGGTCAGAACTTGAGCGAACCAGAACTTTCAAGGCCAGAACAGGGATTACAAGACAAAGGCTGAGCTGGCAAAAGCAGGTAGAATCCAATCACTTTTCCCAGGGGGTCTAATAATCCACTCAGTGACATTTCAAATTGGCTATACCTGCTGATTATTTTCCCCACCACAAAAAACCATATCTTAAATGTTTTTCCTATCACACTATTTTACATGTTTACCACTTTCAAAGGCTGGAGATTTGATGCAAGCCTTCTAAAATAAGAAAAAAATGTACATCGTTAGTGTTCTGCTTTGTTGTTGAAAAAATACGTAACAGCTTTTATAGTTATCTTTATATGTATGTGTGTCGTTATATTTATATGTGTATAAAGGGGCATATGTCCACAGAGGAATTTTAGTTAATAATCCCCATGCATATATTTTATGTTTGAGTGTTAACGCCACACTGAATACACCATCTGCCACCTCCCAGCTGCCCACCTGAATCATAGATATCTAGGAGATCTAGAGAGGTGTTTCTACTACTATCTAAAAAACTACAGTAAGTATTTCGAACTTGGTTCGGCCTTCAAAGTAAATGTGAATTCCTCAATTTAGGGAGTACATTCTAAATCTGGAATTGTTCAGGAGACTGCTGGCTGTTATTCCGCACAGGGACACGTAAACTTCCAATTACACCAAAGAGTGCATGTTTACAATGAAAAGCTAAAAATAGGGGTTCAGACAAAATTTTTTCTTCAGACAAAGTGGCCATACAGTAAAGACCAGGATTAAAAGAGCCAAGAAAGCACCTGGAGCGTATGAACAGAATCAAAATCCCGCTTCTACCATCCTCCCCCCATCTGTTCTCACGCATCATCAAACTAGATGCGTAACTAACAGAAAGTGCAATTAAACTTGTTTCTCATGTAACAGCCGCCTTTATAAATATACCTGATAGATTTTATACTACTTATTTCTTGTTTCTTTTTAGACCACTGGTTATGTCATTGTTAATGTATGCTGACTGCCACTAACATAACTTTGCTCATTAACTATAATAAATAGCACCTTCTACTTTGAATATATTTTGAAAAACAATACTCGGCGCTGATTTAAGCCACCACTATGTCATCACCATGTTACACCTTCACTTGAAATCAGCTTAGAATTAATTAACTCTATATTTGTACTTTACTTATAAAACAAATCCTTATGTTACATGTGCATACAGAGAGAGGGCATTTGGGAAAATTCATGTACCACAGAGAATTTTAAAGCAATTTCTTTGTTTGATTAGTGACAAAAAAACTGGGAGAAGATTGGACTATTTGGAACACCACTTCCTTTCTCATGGTTGCCCGTGATCGTGCTAACTTTGGTTTCTGATTAGGGTCTTGCTACTATTGAATACAATAGACATACAAATCTTAACTGGAAACAGGCTAAGGATCTCAGGCTTTATTGTGATATGATTAGGAATTATTTACCAAATGGTTTTAACAAAGGGGATAACATGAGTGCACTGCAGGCTGGCAGAGGGAACTGAGCTTAGGAAGAGGTTCATCAAACCAGGAAACAATCCAAGTGAAAACACGAGCTGTCGGGATGAAAGGAAGGCTGGATCTGAGCTTCTGGGGAGTAAAATGCCAGTGAATTACTGTCAAATGGATTTACAGCATGTGAAATATATACGCACAAAAAGATCTGAGCAACCAGCAACATATATCCAAATAAGGGAGGGCAGAAAATATTTAAATATGTAATAAAAACCAAAATTGTATCCTCATCTGAAACTTAAATGGCATACAGTTTAATAATGTTTTGTTAAATCTCACTGCAGGAGCTGGGTAAAAGGGAAAGAAAGAATTGGGGAACATCAAAAATCACAGAAATTCTAATGAAAATTGATTTATTATATTTTATGGATATATAAATTGTACTGGGCTAATAAAGATAGCACTTGTCACATGTTTTGTACTAAAGAGTAACTTTTTATAGTGACTATTTTAAGAATCAGTATCATCTGTGTTGAGCTCTGATTACATTTAAGTAAGTTTAATGTATTTCAAAGATGCTAAAATATGTACTGCTCCTTTAAGAAAGAATGCACCTAATTTCATTTGTCTTGAACATATAAAAATAATTGGCTATACCCAACTTATAAAAGAGAGTTACAAAGGTAAGCATTAGCATAACACGTAGACACAATCTTAAACTGTATTAGTAAATTCTAAATTAATTACATTTACTATTACTCTTTTTTTTTTAGTTTTTGTTTGTTTTTGTTTTCCGGTACGCGGGCCTCTCACTGTTGTGGCCTCTCCCATTGCGGAGCACAGGCTCCGGACGCGCAGGCTCAGCGGCCATGGCTCACGGGCCCAGCCGCTTGGCGGCATGTTGGATCTTCCCAGACCGGGGCACGAACCCGTGTCCCCTGCATCGGCAGGCGGACTCTCAACCACTGTGCCACCAGGGAAGCCCTACTATGACTCTTAATTGTCCAAGATAGTAAAATATAAAACAACTGCTTTCTATTACTTTATCTTTTTCATAAAATGATAGTAATTTAAGGGGTATAGCAGAAAATATTAGAGATAGAAAATTGAGATTTGGTTCTTGAGTCTGCCACTTATATTCACTGTGAGATCCTGGAATCATTTAACTTCTAAGTATCAGTTTCTTTCTAAGTGTCATTGAGATAATATCTACTTCTGATGGATAGTGATAAGATAAACTGAACTTCTGAGAATTAAATTAGAATTCTACATGTGCTTAAAAAAAAAAAAGGTTGATGTTTTAGGAGACAGCATCCTTAAGCAAGGATCTATAAAAAGTGGCTGAGAAGTTTTACAAAATCACCTGGGCTGTCTTCAGAGTGGTCTCCGAAGAACTGAGAAACCTTACACCTAGTTCACTTCAGTGTACTGTCCTAGCTGAACTGTCATCAACACAATCAAAATGTCACCTAGAAAAAGAACTTCGACAGTAAGAGACTTTCTGGATCTCAAGCAAAACCCAAGAAAAATATGCTCTGATCAATACTTAATTTTCTGGTCTGCACGGCAACCTCACTTGACAACAGACACAATACATAAGGCTTTCTCAGCTGGATGATACCAGCCAATGTCAGTGAGGCCCTCTTCTGACTCCAGGCCCACCTAGAAACTACGTGACTATAAATCTGGTTTTCCAGATTCCTTCCTCCATGGAGAATTCACTAGCCCCAAGCCTCTAGTTTCCTTAATGGTTATACTTCCTACAGTAAATTAATAAACTTCCATCTGGCTAAAAGTTTAGTTTCCTCTCCACCTATCTGGAGTCAAATACACATGCTGGAGATCAAGCAGGATTCTTAAATAATAATTCTATCTCATCACTCTAACTTCAATATTGCTCTGCCCGTTTGACGGGTAGAATTAAGTGGAATGAGGCTATCAACACAGTTATTATTTGTCAAGTGAAAGATTATAAGTTCACAGTACTTAACCATGAAGGACTACTTTAACTTGTTGAACACAAAGCCTTCTGGTTCAAGAGAGTAGACTGAGCACAGTCATTTGTTTCCTGTCCTGTTTCCCAGGACCTCATTAAATTTACGGAGCAGGAATAAAGCCAGGAGCAAACTTTTTTTTTTTTTAATTTATTTATTTTTGTTGTGTTGCGTCTTCGTTTCTGTGCGAGGGCTTTCTCTAGTTGTGGCGAGCGGGGGCCACTCTTCATCGTGGTGCGCAGGTCTCTCACCATCGCGGCCTCTCTTGTTGCGGAGCACATGCTCCAGACACGCAGGCTCAGTAGTTGTGGCACACGGGCTTAGTTGCTCTGTGGCACGTGGGATCCTCCCAGACCAGGGCTCGAACCCGTGTCCCCTGCATTGGCAGGCAGATTCTCAACCACTGCGCCACCAGGGGAGCCCCAGGAGCAAACTTTTAACAGCAAAGAGAATGGGAGGAAGGCCACCCAGTGATGGGAGACCTCAGCAATATTCTGGACGATGGAACGCCACATTTAAAAGGTCTCCAGTAAAACAGCTGGTTTCCTTCTCATTTACTTTAAAATATAACTTAAGGATCAAGAAACCCCAGTCATAAAGTCCCCAGTGATGAGGGTTCCCAGGTTCCTGATACTTAAATACAAACTAGCATAAATATGAATGAATCATCAGATATAAACAGAAAACGATCAGCGTGAGGGGAAAGAACAAGATAAACAGAAATGCTCCACGATGAACTGAAATGTAATTTACTTAAAGGAAACAAGGAAACGATTAAGAAAAATGTTTAGTATCTTCACATATTGACGAGGATATTCCATCCATAAAACAAAGATGCTTGAAAAAGAAAAATGAGACACATAAAGTACCTCAAGGAAAGTACAAATCTGTTACATGAAATAAAGAATTCAGGGTATAGTTTGAAGATAAAGCTGAATACACATCCAAGAATCTAGAGCAAAATGGTAGGCTGAAAATACCAAATATGAGAGGAGACAGATGACGAACTGAAGATATCCAGCAACTAGTGAACAAGAGCTCCCCAAGGGGAACATGGGGAAAACAGAAACTATCAAGTTAACTTCAAGAGAAGAAATAGACTGGCGCTGGATTTCTCACCAGTCAAAAATGAAACACAGATGGTGTAATGCCTTTAAAGTTCTAAAAGAAATGAAGCCTTCCGTAGAATTCTAAGCACAAACCCATCAATTCTATCAATTGGGAGGATATAATACTTTTCAGATATACATTTTACGCAGAGCATTTCTTTTCTTTAACTCTAGGTAAACTAAGAGCTTTGGGAAGGGAATCAAGAAAGAAGATATGGTTTCTAATGCATCAGAAGTCCAATGAACAGAAATTATAACATTAGAGCTGAACAGCACAATTAGAAAGCAATTAATCCAAAGAAAAGGCGTCAGTATGTACTTAGAAGGAAGTAAATATGATGGGTTTCCTCCAACAGATAAAGTGAGCAGGAAGCGACAAGACACTAGGTAGATATCAATCTTATGTTACTTTAAGAACATTTTTTAACAAGAGAAAGAAAAAAAGGAACAAATTTTAAAGGTGGTTCAATTCTACAAATGCTGGTTGAACAAGGCAGAAAAATATACTCATATATATCTATATGTTTTCTTATCCTCAAGGATCTTACACGTTCCTATAAAAGGGTGGGACAGAGATAAGATACATAGATGAAGATAGATTAAGACAGAGTAAGGTCATGTCATCAGAAGTATAAATGCTATGGGGATTCAAATGAAAAAAAGAGAAATGGCACACATGTTTGGAGATTCAAAAAAGAAAGTCAGGTTTGAAAGAAGCCTTGTAAAATGGCCAGGATTCTGACTGACAAAGATGGGAGGAGATGGGTAGAAATTGGCTGTGACATTCCAAGAACAAACAGTTGAAAAGCAAAGACGGAAAAGATGGCCACGTTCAGGAAGTATATGAAAAAAGGCTGGAAACATGCAGGACGGGTTAGAGAGTGGAATCCTTCAGTCCTCGGCTGAAGTTATCAGATGGTACAGGGCAGCACTTAAGGTTCCTGGTGGAGGAATGACACTGTCAGAGGACTTGAGAACAGTGGTTTCCACAGTGTGGTTTGCAGACCAAAACCGTCAGAAAATTCTAGGGCCCCTCCTCAGATCCACAGAATCAAAAATTTTGCGATGTATTTCGCAAGCGTTCCACGTGATTCTGCTGCACACGAAACGTCGATAACCACTGCTTCAGAACCATTAGGCTAACAGCACTGTGTAGTGCGGATCAGAGCGGACCACTAGTTAAATAAAAGGCTCAGCAATTCATCTGACATGTCATTTAGGTGAGACGTGAGGGTCACTATGGCAACAGACTCTGCATCCCTTAGCAACTGATTAGCTGCAGAGAAAGTGAGAGAAGATAACTGTGCCATCATTGAAGAATGATGGTAGTAAAAGAAATAGTGAAGTCAGGACATACGGTCCAAGACCTTATCTAATAGTTTGTACTTCCCCAATAATTATTCATTTTAAACATTTTTATAAAAGCACATTACCAAAATAAGAAGGCTCTGTATATTATTTTCATATGGTTGGTAAGTCTCACTTAGGACCACCCACAGATTAAGCTAAAATGCTAACATCTTAATTTCGCTTTCTCCCTTGACCCTGCACACCACACCACAAATACACACGTGCTTTCAGCCATAACAGAAACCTAATGAAAAAATGTGCGGTAAACAACGGTAGACTGAGAAGTTATTAGGTTTCTTATTAGTTCTCAGTTTATGATGGAATACCAAGAACAAAGTCAAACAGGTTCAAAGGAAAAAAAGGACAGCCTTGAAAGTTGCAAATAGATTTTAAAAGACAATTATTCTAGATATTATCAAATATGGAATATAAAATATTAAGCACTGTTTTCTAATTAAAACTCTAAAAACACACACATAACCCCTTTCTCATATGCTATACTCGACTCCTCAGCAAATCCCACTGGCTCTACCTTCAAAATCTATCCAGAATCTGACCACTTCCTGCCACTTCCACCACCACCATAAGCTCTGCCTTGGATTCCTGCAAAAGTTCTCTCAATTTGCCTTTGCCCTTGGTTTATTATGGTCTATCTCAGGGGCTGGTAAACTTTACCCCCAAAGGATACATTTAGACTGTTCCTTGTTTTTGTAAGTTTTGCTGGAACACGGCCACGGCATCTGTAACGTACCGTGTACTGCAGCTTCTGTGTTGCAGAGGCAGAGCTGAGCAGTGTGGACCCTACTGTAGGTCTCACGGAACCTAAAATACTGACTATCCAGTCCTTTAGAGAAAAAGGTTGCCAGGCCCTGGTCTACATATCACATCAAGTCACTTATTTGTCTCCTTCTACTAAGTAAGCTCCATGGGGACAGGAATATTTGAGCTTTGTTCACTGTTGTGTCGCTAGTACCTGGAAGAGTGCCTGGCACATACCAGATATCAATATAAACATTTATTACATGAAAAAGCAAGGAAGAATAGATAAGAAAAACTAAATGATCATATGGAATCCTGGAAATTAAGACGTTTATAAATGTATTTTAGAATTTCAAGACACACAGGCTTTGATTCTCAGTATTAGAAAAAATGATTATGTCAATATCTTCCAAAGGTGTTCAAATTGCAAAGGCTGTTATTATGTTGTATCCCTCAAATAAACAGGATAACTTTCTAAATAAGGCTATCAAAATTATCACAATTCTAGGTGACCTGACTTCTCCTCATCTTTAGACTAAATCTAACTGTCCTTAACTTTCCCATCCCCACCTCCAAATTTACAGACTACAAGACAAAAAGACCATATAGTGTTTTTTTTAAAGGCCCCATGTGCTTGAGTCTGAGGGAAAGGATTACATATATTCTCCTGAAGTGGATCTTCTTGCTACAAAATTCCAGAAAGCTAAAATTAGCTTCACTTAACATGGGGTAGGAAGTATTAAATTTGAAGTCCATATTCAAACCTGTCTTTTAAATCCACACAGAAAAAGTCTGGTACCATTTTCATTTCAAATTACATATATGGACCACCCACTTGGGCACACAGCACCACAGGAGACATTAACAAATACTGTCATCACAAAGCATCAGTGTTCCTTTTTAACCTCAGGCCATACAGCTAAGTTTCTAATGAAATCCCTTGACCAGCTTCATTTTCAGCTTCTTAAAATTGGCTTTCCTTAAAATGAGCTTTTTATTTATAACTGTATACCAAACATCAAATGTAAACTAGTGGAATAGCCTTTAATAAAACTAGTTTTAAACAGTAGTCTCTCCTGCAAAATACATTTTTCAATTAAAAAATTTTTTTTATTTTTATTTTTTAATTTTGCTTACAGGCGAAAGTATTGGTAGGTAAAAAAAAAAAAAAATCACCTGAATCCATTGTTAGTGATTATGTAAGTACTTGAGCACTACTGCTTAGTTACCTTGACTTATAAAATCTCCTGGAAACTCAGAAGTTCAAGTAGAAAGAAATATTTCATATTCTGGGAAAAAGATGTTACCAAGAATTCGAGAATTGCATTTTCTCAGGGAATTCCTTGGCGGTCTAGTGGTTAGGACTCCGCGCTTTCGCTGCTCAGAGTGTGGGTTCACTCCCTGGTTGAGGAACTAAGATCCCACAAAGCCATGCGGCATGGCCAAAAGAAAAAAAAAAAGGAAATACATTTTTTCAAAGTCTCAGTAACTACCCTCCCCCCACTGCTACCTTTCAACAAACTGGAAGGAAAAAAGTCTTCTCTATAATCAATAGCTACTGGGCAGACGCATGCCACTATCTGGTCTCTCACTGTTTTCATCCTTTAAAAGGCTTAACGGTGTTTTTTCTTTAGTTACAGAATAAAAGCTATTTATCAACAACAAAAAACAGTGAATATTTATTTCTTTATTCCACATCTTGTTCCCTGGAGATACAGCCCGACTTTTTTAATATATATATTATATATATATAATATATATTATATACATATGTGTGTGTGTGTGTGTGTGTGTGTGTATATATATACACACACACACACACACACACACACACATTTTTTTTTTTTTCTTTTTGCTGTATGCGGGCCTCTCACTGTTGTGGCCTCTCCCGTTGCGGAGCACAGGCTTCGGATGCACAGGCTCAGTGGCCATGGCTCACGAGCCTAGCCGCTCCGCGGCACATGGGATCCTCCCAGACCGGGGCACGAACCCGTGTCCCCTGCATCGGCAGGCAGACTCTCAACCACTGCGCCACCAGGGAAGCCCCACACATTTTTTTCTTATTGAAGTAGAGTTGATTTACAAAGTTGTGTTAATTACTGCTGTACAGCAAAGTGATTCAGTTATGCATATATAAACATTCTTTTCTTACATTCTTTTCCATTATGGTTTATCACAGGATATTGAATGTAGTTCCCTGTGCTGTACAGTAGGACCTTGTTGTTTAGCCATCCTGTGTGTAATAGTTTACATCTGCTCACCCCAAACTCCCACTCCATCCCTCCCCCACCCCCCTCCCCTTGGCAACCACAGGTCTGTTCTCTAGTCTGTGAGTCTGTTTCTGTTTCATAGATAAGTTCACTTGTGTCATATTTTAGATTCCACATGTAAGTGATATCATATGGTATTTGTCTTGCTATTTCTGACTTATCTTCACATAGCGTGATAATCTCTAGGTCCATCCATGCTGGTGCAAATGGTATTATTTCATTCTCCTTTATGGCTGAGTAGTATTCCATTGTATATATGTACCACATCTTTATCCATTCATCTGTCGATGGACATTTAGATTGTTCCCATGTCTTGGCTATTGTACAGTGCTGCTATGAACATAGGGGTGCATGTATCTTTCTAAATTATAGTTTTATCTGAATATATGCCCAGAAGTGGGATTGCTGGATCATATGGTAATTCTATTTTTAGTTTTCTGAGGAACCTCCATACTGTTCTCCATAGTGGCTGCACCAGTTTACATTTCCACCAACAGTGTAGGAGGGTTCCCTTTCCTCCACATGCCCTCCAACATTTGTTATTCGTAGACTTTTTAATGATGGTCATTCTGACCTGTGTGAGGTGGAACTTCCTTGTAGTTTTGACTTGCATTTCTCTAGTAATTAGCAACATTGAGCATCTTTTTATGGTCTGTATGTCTTCTTTGGAGAAATGTCTGTTAAGGTCTTCTGCCCATTTTTCAATTGGGTTGTTTTTTGTTGTTGTTGAATTGTATGAGCTGTTTGTATATGTCGGAAAATAATCCCTTGTTGGTCGCATCATTTGCAAATATTTTCTCCCATTCTGTAGGCTGTCTTTTCGTTTTGTCTACGGTTTCCTTTGCTGAGCAAAAGCTTGTAAGTTTGATTAGGCCCCATTTTGTTTATTTTTACTTCTACTGCCTTAGGAGACTGACCTAAGAAAACACTGGTACAATTTATGCCAGAGGATGTTTTGCCTATGACCTCTTTTAGGAGTTATATGGTGTCATGTCTTATGTTCAAGTGTTTAAGCCATTTTGAGTTTTTGTGTGATGTGAGGGAATGTTCTAACTTCACTGATTTACATGCAGCTGTCCAGCTTTCCCAACACCACTTGCTGAACAGACTGTCTTTTCTCCACTGTATGTTCCTGATGAAGATTAACTGATTGTAGGTGTGGTGGGTTTATTTCTGGGCTCTCTATTCTGCTCCATTGATCCATATTCTGTTTTTGTGCCAATACCACGCCATTTTGATTATTGTAGCTTTGTAGTACTGTCTGAAGTCTGGGAGGGTTACACCTCCTGCTTTGTTCTTTCTCTTCAGGATTGCTTTGGCAATTCTGGGTCTTTCATGGTTCCATATAAATTTTAGGATTATTTGTTTTAGTTATGTGAAAAATGTCATGGGTAATTTGATAGGGATTGCATTAAATCTGAAGATTTCTTTGGGTAGTATGCCCATTTTAACATTATTAATTCTGCCAATCGAAGAGCATGGGATATTTTTCCATTTCTTTGAATCATCTTCAGTTTCCTTTATTAATGTTTTATGGTTTTCAGCACATAAGTCTTTCACCTCCTTGGTCAGGTCTTCCTAAGTATTTTATTTTTTTGGATGTGATTTTTAAGGTATTGTTTTTTTACATTCCCTTTCTGATATTTCATTGTTAGTGTAAAGAAATGCAACTTATTTCTGTATGTTAATATTGTATCCTGCTACCTTGCTAAATTCATTTGTCAGTTCTAGTTGTTTTTGTGTGGAGTCTCTAGGTTTTAATATAGTATCGCGTCATCTGCATATAATGACAACTTTACCTCTTACCTACCAATGTGGATAACTTTTATTTCTTTTTCTTGTCTGATTGCTGTGGCTAGGATTTCCAATACTATGTTGAATAGAAGAGGCGAGAGTGGGCATACCGGTCTTGTGCCAGATTTTAGTGGGAAGGCTTCCAGCTTTTCACTGTTGAGCATTATTTTGGCTGTGAGTTTGTCATAAATAGTTTTTATTAGGTTGAGATATGTTCCCTCTATATCCACTTTGGTAAGAGTTTTTATCATGAATGGACGTTGAATTTCTTTTCCGGCATCTACTGAGATGTTCATGTAGTTTCATCTTTTGTTTATGTGGTGTATCACATTGATTGATGTAAGTATGCTGAACTATCCTTGTGAACTTGCAGCCTGACTTCTACACTGTTTATGCACAAAAGCATAAAGCATGAGATAATATATACATTCTTCCATCTATCATCAAAAATACGGTGAATATTTTTCTGTCAAAACATATAAAGCTGTATCATTACATTGTATGTAACGTTATTTCAAGTATCCTCATTGATGGGTAAATACCCAAGTTGTTTCTTTTTGTTTGCTATTTCTTATCTAACCTCGGTGGGAAGTGGAAACTGGTTAGTATTGGAGGAGCAAGAAAATGCAAACATGATTTCAAGATTTCCCTCTGAGTAAACAGCTTAGGACACACAAAAGGCAGAGGACAACTCCTGCTACCCTATGAGATGAGGGTGACAGGTGGAAACTAAGTGGAAGAGGGAAGGAAAGGAGTTCAACCTTGGAATTGAGGTTTGAGGGGTTGGCAGGACATGCATTTTGGTATAGATAAACCAGATAGTGGTTAGAAGATAGGAATGGAAATCTAAGATTCTGAATTTATTGATTAAATTATTAATACCCCTTAAATTATCCAGAATAACTAGGTTTATTTATTGTCAACTGTCAAGTCTCCAAAACATGACTTAGAAAACCTCATTGATCTAGTAAAGCTACATTTATTGGACTAACTGCAGTGAGGGAGATCAAGAGGGCAAAGGCAAAGGGTATTTATAAGGTTTAAGGGGCTGGGTTGGACCACTTTTATCAAGGTCTTAGACACTGTGGGGAACAGGCTAGAATTGGGCTACGTTTATGACATAGGTTTTGGGTTGGTGGATGCAGTGAAATGAGAAATCCCGAAGCAAGTCTTCTTGGGCAATTCATCTTGGTAAGTAAGCTATTGGAGTTGTTTCACAGTAGGAGTTGTCAACCGTTTGTGTTTGTTCTCGGTGGTACTTAACGCAGGGGCAGGGAAATGCGTCAGTGCCCAGAACTGTTGATCATTAGCAACACAATGTTGGTGTCAGTTCCCCACATCTTATGGGATTAGGATGCTTTTAAAACTTACAGAGCAGCATTTGGGAATGGTTTAGACTTTAGTCTACTATGAATTGTTAACAAGAGAGTGCCCTGGAATGGATAAGATGCTAGAATTGGAGTACGTATGGAAAAAATCCAGAAAGGAGGCACTAGGTTTCTGACACTATCCTAAGAAGTGACTTTGAATAGAAAATCCTCCTGTTTCACTCACAGCTTTCTGAGCAAATGCTTAACATAAGAAAGTGTAAAAATTGCTCTATCTTTAAAAATAGGTGAGAAATTTATAGAAATATCTTAAATTGTTTAAGTAAGTTGGATTACATAACCAAACATAGAATACCATCTTTGCATTTAAATTGGTGGGTTATTTAAATATATGAAAAAATTCTTCAACAAGTTTTCAAGTATTATGTGTCCTCAGAGGTTTAATTTCTGAAGAGTTTTCATTATGTTCTTTGTGGATTTAAACTGTCCTTTTGCAGAGCCTCTAAAGCCTCATTCTTCAACATGCCATTTATCCCAGTGTATTTTTCACAGTGCATTTACCCTCTTTGTGGATTTAAACTGTCCTTTTGCAGAGCCTCAAAAGGAATACATTCTGTAAACCTAGTCAAAGAATGACTCATTTTCCACAGCTTAATATTCCTATAATTAAACCAAGGTATATTTGACGCTAGAAATTTATACCAGAAATGACAGGAAAATGTGAGAGACAACTTATTTTGTAGCAGATTCAAAACTAAAAGTAAACACAAAAGATCAACTCACTTGCACAAGAAGGTATACTTTTTAATCTAAATTGCTTAGGGAATTACCAGATAGCATACACTGTATTCACTAATTCTTATGTTCAAAATATGTTCTGTCATTTTGTGGGGCAAAATTTATCATGTTGAACCACTGGGCAGATCAATTTAAATTTTTTGGAATTTAAGAAAAATAATACATAGAAGTGTAAATTTTTAAAAGGATATAAATAATGTATAATTATATAAATAATGTAATTATAATACCCCCAAAATGGTAATTAGAAGTGGTTATCTTTAGTAATTCCATATCGTGGCCTGCACTTGGTACTGTCAGTTATTAAAATAGTAGCCATCTGGTGGTGTACAGTAGTTCTCATGTGTTCTTTTTCCCTCCCTTTTATCATTTTCTCAAGATATATACACTTATGTTTTCTGAACCACATATCATGTGATTTAACCTCTTAACAACAGAGCACTTTTTAATAGCCGGATGTTCTCTTACATAACCAGAGAACAGCTATTCAATTTAGGAATTTTAATAATGATTCTATTTTTTAAAATGTGCTCTACAGTCCATTCTTTAACATGTCATTTATCCCAGTGTAGTTTTCACAGTGCATTTACCCTCTAGCGCAAAATCCAATCCAGGACCACGTATTACATTGTGTTCTGCTGTTCCTTGACTACCCTGAATCTGTGAGTTCCTGAGCCTCTGGTCTTTGACGACAATGACAGTTCTGAAGCACACAGCCAGTTCCTTTATACCGTGTTTGTCAGTCGTCAGTCTGGGTTTGTCTCCTGTTTCCTCGGGATCTGATTCTTGTTCCCCGTTCTTCCCAGGGTGTCACATCCTGAGGCACAGGCCGCGCTGCCCCTGGATGATGTTAATTTTGTTCACCCGGTACGGCGTGTGCCCATTTTCCTCTGAGATGTGCTATGACACCTACTACCTTTCCTCTTACAGCTAACAAACGGTAAGTGGAGACACCTCATTGTGGTTTTAATCTGCAGTTTTCTAAACTGACTTTAATTTCAATTACTGTATCTTCATTTTTAAACATTGTATTTGGTTCATTTACAAATCTGCTAGGGTTTCATTCATTCTTTTTTAATACTTTGTTGTTCCCTGCCGATATTTTGATCTGGTCTTATTCCTTTCATCACAGTTAGCTGTTCCTTAATCCACGTTGGTAATTCCAATATCAGGGCTTTGCAAGTCTCTTTCTGCTGTCTGCTATTTCTTCTAGCTCTCTTACACGCTGTTTTGATTCCTTGTGTGCTTGTATATTTGACTCCGATGTCTTCACTTGCACTCCTCTGTGGGAATTCCATGAAGCCAAGAATTATGGTACTTTCCTCTAGGGAGGATTAAATTTACTTGCACCATGTGCCTACCACACTGCCAGAAATTTCAATGAAACAAATTCACTCTGGCGATGTGCATTTGGCCTGCAAATCTGCAAAGAGCTAGTCTGCGGCTACAATTTCTTAGGAATGTGATTCCTTCCTTCCTGTTCTTGACACTAAGGCCAACTTTGCTTTCGGTTTTCTGCAAGTAATATGTTTAACTTTACTTGTGGTTCACCCTCACACGATGGTGCCATCCTTGGGAGACGGAGGGGCTTAGCTTTGTAAGAGGCTGCATTTCCTATGAGATGCCAACCACTCACGTGGGCTCTAGACCTGCATTGTCGAATATAGCAGCCACTGGTAACATGGCCGAGACTGAAACTAGGGAACTGAATTTCTAATTGTATTTAATTTTAATTAACTTAAACTAAAAACTGAAGCAGTGTAAAATATTTTTTCATTAAACAATTTTAGTGCTTTGGTAGAACTATACTTCACTTTAACCAATAAACGTTCTCATTTAGATAATGTAAATTTAGTGTTTGAATTAAGATGTTCCTTAAGTATAAATACACACCAGGTTTTGAGAACTTAGTATGAAAAAGGATATAATGTGTGACACAGAGAAGGCTCTTGGACACCTCCCTTGTTTACCTGGGACGAAGCCAGACAGCAGCCCTCTATACTCTGTCTCTCCTTCACGAAAGATCTGCTAAGCTGTTTGTCCCCACTGATCAATCAGAACAAGAGGCTTGTTGATTTGACCTGAGTAACCTTTAGTTAGATTTCCCTCCTTCTCCAGGCCCCCAAAGGGGCTCCTTCTGCCCTACCCTCAGCCTGAGCCAGCAGACAGCCCTTCCTAAGCAAGCCCTCCTGGCTGACCTCAGGAAAAACATCCCATGATCATCCCACTCTTACAGCTGGTTCCTTCTAGCCTTGCTTACTCCTCCCTAGAAAAGAAAAGCCCTCTCCTGCCTGGCATCTGAAACACCTGCAAATAGCTCACGGTCAGCTCCTCTTTTTGTGGCATCCCCTCTTCCTACTGTAATAATCTGTTTAAATATGTCTCTCCTTTTGACTGCTTGAAATGGTGGATCACTCTTCCCTTGGCTTACAGGAAACTACCGTCACCTAATCTTCCTTCTTAGTTCTCCGTTGCTGGTTGCTCTTCTTGCAACGGGACGGCCACAGAGCTCCACCCTCGCACCTCTTCTCTGTTTGAGTTCACCCTCTAGGTGATCTCACATCCAACCTCACAGATTTCCTTCCCACCTGCCCCAGCCAACCCGGCATAAACTTCTCCAGATCTCCAGACCCAACTCAACTGCCAACTCAAGATCTGTACTTGGATGTTCAACAAAGGACTCAACCCAAAATAATCAAACGAGAACCCCATGTTCTCCCTCACTGCATGAATGAGGGAAACAGATCTGTGGAATTAAGAATATACTCACTTTGCAAAAAGAGTCAAGAGGCATTAGCCAAACAGCAAGCTCCTGAATGCACTTCTGTATGGTATCATACTAAAAATTAGATTCATATACAACTTTCAGCAATATCCTCATGCTTTCAGTCCACGTGCCACTTATATGTGGGATTTTTAAGGCTGTTTAGAAAGCATGGTAAAAATCCCAAACCAAAAACAAATACAGAAAGGAATTTTCTTCATAGTTAAATCTTTTCACTTAATTCTCTAATACTTCAGCCCATACTACCCTAACTGAAATTGCACTCTCAAAGGTTTAAGATTGGCTAGTTGGTAAATATCTCTCTGAAGCATCCACACAAATGATCTCTGCACACAGCGGTACCTTGGATCCTGTAATGCTTTAGTATTCTGTTCATCTCTCATTGTCCAGACTCACGTTTCCTTCTCACGTAACCTAGGTTTAAGCTCTTTGACCTCTGATTTTCTTTTATATCGTCTGTGACTTTCATTTCCTCGTGACTTCAAATGACTGTCTCCATTATACTAAAAAAGCAGTAACACCCTTTTGTTTTTAAAATTAAAGGGCAGATGATGCAAACAAAACATAAAAATGTGAAATGTAGAAAAAAAAGAGACTTGGAATCCAGACACTTGCATTATAGTCCCAAGTCTCATACTATCAACTTTTAACTTATCTCTTAGGGCCTTAGTATCTGTATCTGCAAAAAAGGGGTATTAAACCAGTTAGATGGATGGCCTCACTGAAGTCCCCCTTTTTTGCTTTAACATTCTAGTTTATATTTTAAAAATTGTTTATAACTTAAGTGTCTCTTTGTAGCCTGTATTTCCATTTCTATACTTGTTATACAGAAAATGAGGGGGAAAAGATTCTCTATCTCTAACTGACATAATATCTTAGACAAAAGTTTGCAGAAGGATAGGTACTTGAGGTTCTGAGAAAAGAAGTCAACCTGCTTTTATCACTGACAAAAGCAAAACAGCTTGGTAAACACGTTTTATTTATAGAGAATGTATTTTGAGCCACTCCTTGATAATGGGCTTGTTTACTCCAGAACTTAGTGTTCAGCTACTTTCTAAAGTAAGATATCAATGCACATTTTACTTTATTAATTTTCCTCTAACATTATCTTTAGTTATTCAAAATAATTCTTACTTTTCCCTCTGTACTTAATATATATAATTTTAACCCTGCTTTAGCTCTTTAAGTTCAAGTCAGTTTTTTGTAATTCACGTAGTTTAAAGTTTAACACATCAGTTTCTATTTTAGCATCATCAGCTAACTTGAGTCATCTTAACCATTTGTCCTAGTAAAATTATATCCTAAAGCTAAAATCTAAAGCCATAGATCGTTCGATGATTTTTTAAGGCTGGCTATATATATTAACAAATATACTTAACCAGAATAATCCACAAAAATCCAGTTTGATTTATACAGATCATCGCATTTCCAGTTGCTTTAATGTCCAAATAAGACAACACAAGTTTACTCCAAGGAAAGATAAAGTAATTAAATAGGATGACAGAAATAAGACTTTGGGTTCATAGATTTTTAAAAATGATCATTTGGAAATATATTTTCTTGCTTCATCCCTCACTGTACTCCCCAAATATTCAATGCTCCTGCCACAATTTATTTTTTCTGTAAGATGCCAAGTAGATTTGTTTTTATGCCTTGTTAATGCAGGTTCCTTCTCTGCTTGGAATAGCCTCCAGTTTTTTGTTGTTTGTTTGTTCATTTGGATTTAACTTATGCTTTGGGGCCCAATTCAAAAGTTACACTGCAGAGAAAACCATTAGCCCCTTTTGCCTTCCCATAGCATTTTGTCTGTAACTTCATTATAGCTTGCCATTTACTTCTCTATTACAATTATTCATTTTCATATCCAAATCCATTAGGCTGTTTGCTTTCCAAAGGCAGGGACTGTGGTATATGTGTCTCCTCTGATGCTTTCTCTCCTTCCCAGAATCTACCCCAGTACTCTATTCTGTTTGTCCACAAAGGGAAACTGATCATCCATCTTCCTCTTTGGGCTCAAATATTTCTGTATATTTATGTTACTCTTCATAATTCTGTGCCTGTTTTAACTATTTTATTCACACTAACATATACGTTGTCTGTGTATTAATGCTTATTAGATTAAGCAGCAATTAAAGAATGTGAAACTAAGAATGTAAATAAAGTCCTTTTGTCATATTAGCATATAAAATTTAAAACTTGATTTCTAATTTGCTCAGCTGACTCATTTTGAACTTATAAACAATGCATTACCTGTAAGGGTAAATTAAGTAATACTGTTGTTTTAAGGTAACTTTGTGAACATAGTATGATAGGCATTCTTTATAAATCTGTTAAATCACCCTATTCTTTAAGGGATCATTTTAAACACAACAAAACCTTAACTATTTTTAGATGACTCTCAAACATTACAACATTTAATAAATGTCAGACCACCTCATGTATGAATGCAATATTACTTAAGAAAAACAAGTCTATGAAATGCACTTAATAATGGTAAGAGGTCAATATATGTATTTTTAGAAATCACTGCTTTAACATCTTTCTAGGGAGATTACCTTTCCTCAAAAATAATTTTAAGTATAACACTCTAAATTATAATTTTTGTTTCATAATCTAAAAATCATTCTCCAAAATTCTGTTACTTGCAAAAGGTACATAACGAAGGTGACATCAAGTACCTTATGGGGTATTTATATTACAGTATCATCTACTCTAGTCAAAGTGCCCACTAAAATGTTACAAGTAATAGTGTTGCGTTTCTCCTCTTCATGCTGACATTTCCTAGTGTGCAGTAACTGGACTCTGTCACCACACTTAACACCCCATCCCCACCCGTATGCGTCAAATCTCACGTTCTAACCTGCTCCTTCATCTTTCTCCATCATTTCAAAAAATTTTTAACATTTAAAACTCAACAATTTTCATCTCCTTATATATGAATTAGAAGGATTAATATTTTCTTTATGAGCAGCCGTCCCCAAAGCCATCTTAATTTTGAATCTGGCGGAGGAGAGTTGTCTTAGAGCCCCTCACCATTTTTATTTAAAGTATTCTCTTAAAAAAATCTACCCTGCCACCCCAAATTCAATGGTCATATTTCTACCATCCTCTTCCAAGTATGCACAGGCAAATTTGACATTCAGAGATTAGCTGGAGAACCAAAAAAATACTGGGAGAAATAAAGCCATAAACCTAAAGGGTATGTTTTTGTACTGCAAAGCAACATTTCAAAGAATAAGTCAACTAAAATGTTTTACAAAAATATTCGGCAGTTCAAAGGAGGTCATTTTAACCAGTGGTCCCCAACCTTTTTGGCACCAAGGACCGGTTTCGTGGAAGACAATTTTTCCATGGACTAGTGGGGGAGAGGGGATGGTTTGGGGATGATTCAAGCGCATTACCTTTGTTGTGCACTTTGTTTCTATTATTATTACACTGTAATATATAATGAAATAATTATACAACACACCATAATGCAGAATCAGTGGGAGCCCTGAGCTTGTTTTCCTGCAACTAGATGGTCCCATCTGGGGTTGATGGGGGACAGTGACCCCCGACGTGTGTAGCTAGGTCCAGTCTACTCTGTGATCTCGTTTTGGTTGCTGTCACTGCAGAAAACCCTGCTTCACAAAGATGGGATGTTGGAGATGGAGGCAGGCTTCTCAGTGCTTTCGTGGCGATCTCAGGATATTGCGCCCTGGCTTTAATCCAGAGCGTATGGAGATCTGAAGTTGTCTCAAACATACTTTTGAGGGCACCGTCATTTGCGATCTCAAGCAGTTGATCCTCTTCCAATACAAAGTCAGTTCACCTGGCTTATTCACAAATGGGTCGTGGATCCATTCCTTCCCAGTTTGGGGGTCTTTGTGGTTGGGAAGTAATGCTCAAACTCTTCTGAAAGCTGAGATAGGTGATCATGCACCAGCTGGGAGAAAGAAGGCCCTGGCTCAGTCTTTCAAAATCTCTGCTAATGTTTGAAACATGTCAAAAATCCCAATGTTCGCTCATCGCCCCATAATTCCAGTTTGGCTTTGAATGCAGCCACTCTATCTGCCGACTTGGACACAGTTGTTATTCTCCCCTGAAGTGACATACTGAGTTCGTTGAGCAGGTTGAATATGTCACACAAGTAAGCAAGTTCTGCGACCCATTCTGTGCCACTGAAACGTGCTGCCACTGGTGACTGTTCTTCTAAAAGAAATCTGTGGAGAGGCTCTCGTAACTTACGAACTCTGGCCAGTGATCTCCCTTAGAAAGCCATCTCACTTCTGTGTATAAGAGAAGACGTGTGTGCTCTGGGTCCATCTCCTCACGGAGCTGCACAAACAGACATGAGCTAAGGGCATGTACTTTAATGTGGCTGATAAGTTTAATCCCATCCTGCAAAACGTTAAGTTCAGGTGACATTTTTCGGCTAGCCAGCACTTCTCTATGGATGACACAGTGCGTGGACTCACATTCAGAAGCGACCCCTCTGACCCGAGGAGCGAAACCAGGAAGCCGTCCAGTCACGGCAGCCGCCGTCTGTGCATATACCGACACAAAGTGACCAGTTCAGTTTTCCTGATGTGTAATCATTCAAGGACTTGAAGAGCTCTGCAGCTGTGGTGTTGGTTGGTAACAAAAGTGCACATAACATATTCTCATGCACACCCTACTGAAAAATATATCACACAGAAACAAGCATCGTTGCCTTGTTGTCAACAGCAGTAGACTCGTCAACCTGGACTGCGTACCACAGTGACTCATTAATCCTGACAATTGCGCCTCAATAACCTCTGCTATTTCATCAATTCGTCTAGTTATGGTGCTAGCCGAAAGAGGAACACGTGCCACCTTTTGAACTGCAGCTTCTCCTGAAAGTTCATGACAAATGTCCTTAGCAGCTGGCAAGATCGACTCTTCACCCAATATACAGGGCTTCTTAGCTTCAGCAATGCGGTTAGCCACTAAGAAGGATGCTCTCAGTGCAGACACGTTTGATGAAGTGGTGGCCTTCAATAATTGCTTTAATTCATGTTCATGATTTTTCCTTTTGAAAAACTCCAAAGCCTTGTCTTTTAATGCAGGGTGCTTGGTCTCCGTGTGGCAAAGCAGTTTTGAAGGTTTCATGGCTTTGTTGGATAGCCAGTCACCACATATTATACAAAGCAGGCTTGGAGAATATGAACCACCTGCTGCAATGAACTGGTAACTTAAGTAGGACTCTTGGTATTTTCTTTCAAATGCAACTTTCTTTTTGTTGGCAGTCTTAAGAGTCTTCTGTCTCATCATTGGGTCTTTCTTTCTCCCTTTTCAAAGAAGCTCCCCAGTGACAAAGAAGCTGCCCAGCGACGTTTGTTTTTTACTCATTTTGCCTAGGGTTATCTTGTGGGCTTACCAAAAACTGTGAATGAGACAAGGACACAGTGCAGGAAAGAGGCATGGATGGAAGTGGTAAATAAAATAATGGGCAGGCCAGGCACAGACTAAAATAAGTGTTGGATTCCAACTTAAAGCCTGCCACCAGATGCAGCTTAATTGTCACTTATCACTCACTGGTAAGGTTTTGATATGAGTCTGCAAGCAGTTGATTTATTATGGTCTCTGTGCAGTCAAACCTCTCTGCTCATGATAATCTGTATTTGCAGCCGCTCCCCAGCGCTAGCTTCACCGCCTCAGCTCCACCTCAGATCATCAGGCATTAGATTCTCACAAGGAGCATGCGACCTAGATCGCTCGAATGTGCAGTTCACAGTAGGGTTCGTGCTCCTATGAGAATCTAATGCCACCGCTGGTCTGATAGGAGGCAGAGCCCAGGCGGTAATGCGAGCCATGGGGAGCGGCTGCAAATACAGACGAAGCTTCGCTCTGCTTGCCTGCCGCTCACCTCCTGCTGTGTGCCTGGTTACTAACAGGCCACGAACCGATACCAGTCCGTGGCCTGGGGGCTAGGGACCCCTGATTTAAGCCACTATAAATTAGATTAGACTGATAAACAAAACTACTGAATGTGATTCATAAAAGAGTTATGGCCAAGGGTATGATTTAACTAAACTTACTGATCTATAACATAAAAATTCACTCAGTTCAGCAATATAAGGGCATTTTAAACACCTTTACCAGTGCAACTTAATTTTGAAATTTTGATGTTTTTCTGCTAAGGTTTCAATACTACTATAAGAATTTAAGAAACAGAACCTATTTTAGATCTTCAAGATCAGTGCCCTCTTAAAAAAAAATTAAAATCAACTCAACAGTAATTTTTCATTCTACTTTCACTGAGCTAAAAATGACAACCCAAAGCATTTCAACTATCAACCCTAGTGTGACATGTGTATGTACATTTCAAAGTAAAAAACCTGGGACTAAACTCATTACAAAAGTAGAGCTGGAAAATCAAGTCACATTTATTTATAATAGAAACCTATAATAGAATCTAAAGAAAAAATGGTTCTGATGAACCTAGGGGCAGGACAGGAATAAAGATGCAGACATAGAGAATGGACTTGAGGACATGGGGAGGGGGAAGGGTAAGCTGGGACAAAGCGAGAGAGTGGCATGGACATATATACACTATCAAATGTAGAATAGATAGCTAGTGGGAAGCAGCCGCACAGCACAGGGAGATCAGCTCGGTGCTTTGTGACCACTAGAGGGGTGGGATAGGGAGGGTGGGAGGGAGACGCAGGAGGGAGGAGATAGATATGGGGATGTATGTATATGTACAGCTGAGTCACTTTGTTGTAGAGCGGAAACTAACACACCATTGTAAAGCAATTATACTCCAATAAAGATGTTAAAAAAAAAAAGAAACCTTTTACTATTATTTCTTCTTCATGTCTGTTTCCCCATCTCATCTCTTGATTTTTTCTTTTCTCCCAGCTTTAGTCGCTTCCCTTCTTTCCCTTACACCCTGGACTCTGCGGTAGGTCTCATTCTCTCACTCTTAGCTTGTCCTTGGCTTACCATTCTACTTCAGTCCTTCAACCCACCTTCCCCGACAGCCTAGGCAATGATGGAGAATGGTACCAGCTATACAGATTTGTTCAGCAAAAATACAGATAGATAATTCCATCTCTGGTCCTTGACATATTTATCTATCACTAACTTATCTTCAGTCAGATCCTTCTTCTGTTCACCGATCAAAACTTTTGCCACTTTCTTAGGTTCTGTGCCCAATGGCCCACACAATTCTCAGCAGATGACTGAACTTAAACTTCACAGCAAAATGAGACAATCATACAGAACTTCCTGTTCACCCTAAGAAATTACTATCTGAGTCCATACTGTTGCTTCCTTCCTTGCTCTAGAGAAAGAGGCATCCTTCCTTCTAGCTAAAGCATTCAGTCTTTGATGTTCTAAATACCATCTCCTCCAGAACTGGATGGTACTGGCCCATCATTTAACCTTTGTGATATTTTTCTTCAACTTTACCTGCTCCATTAATTCCATTCCATCTTCCCTGAAGTCTCTCCTCATTTAAAAAGAAAAAAACAAAGATTCCCCCCGACCCTGCACGCCTGCTCTAGTTTCCATCCAATCCCTCTCAATCTCCACAAACAATTTCTGTGAAGAATATAAACTCAGTCACGGCTTCATATCGCTTTTTAGTCACTGCACTTAGCTTTCGCCTCCACCGCCTCTGTACAGTCCCCTTCCCCACACCTGCTTCACCTGCCTGCCCCTGGGTAGCCATCCTCCTCCGAGCCCTGGTCTCCACGCTCCTCTCTCTCCACCTTCTGAGTTCATTATGCAAATATCCAAGTGCCCACGAAATCTCCGCCTCAAGGTCTGTGAGACATCTCAAGTCAACTAAGCATTTCTTACATTTCTTCTCTAATCTTAGTATCCATTTTTAACTCAGCTTGCTGATACCAGAATTTACCCCATTACTCAGTAACTGGAGGGCCATTCTAGAATATTCTGTTGCCTTGCCACTGCTTCAGACCCAAGCAAGCAGAAATCCTCTTGCTTCTCTCTTCATCTCACACCCTCCAGACCACTGTTTACTCCAGGCTCTCACCATCTCTCCTGCATGACTGCACACAGCCCCTGCCGGCAGCCTCTCCCAGCCGATTTCTACGCTCAGCTCTCAACTTCTCCAACCCGTTCTCTCTGTTATAATAAAGTTACTGAAAACAAAGCAGACCACAGTTTCAACTTCCTTGCTTAGAACTCTTCCAAGGCCTTCCGGGGCTTGACTCCTAACTCTGCAATCCCACTTTCTCCCTCCCTCTAACCCACACCCCTCCAGAATTAAAACAACAAAACAGTAACAGTGCTTTACATTCGCTGGAACACAGAACTTTACAGTTTAAGCGAATTACGTTTGAGCACTTTGTTCCTCTGCCTAGAACAGCCTCCCCTTGATGCACATACCAGGTAAATCCTTCATTCACCTTGAGAGGCAGCTCTGCCCTCCCTTTTCTGAAGCCCTGCTTTCTGAGGACCACCACCGCACAGTGATCTCCACGTAGAGCTCTGTACTTCTTCCACTGGGCTACCCTGGACTCTGTACCTATTCCTGTTACTCTACCACATTCCAGAGTTGACCCTGGTAAAAAACTCCAAATTTATCTTTTCCATAACGGTACCCCTGAATGATTTATCAAGAAATATACTATATTTGACATATTATTTTACCCTGAAATAAAAGCATACTATAATATTCAAAGGGAAAAAAAACCTCATCTTAGCACACAGAAAACAGAAAAAAAAAGATTGTCTCAAAATTCACAGAGGTTAAGAGCAGAGGATCTCAGAGCTTTTGTCAGAATACACACAAAGTACTTAGCACAGTGTCTGAAACACAATTACATGTTCTTAATAGTTAATCGCTGTCATCATTAACATTATTATCATTAACTAAAGTAACTAGAGTTGGATGGACCAAAAGTTGTTCTAGGTCATAGGTACTTTAGGTCTCAGTCCTAAAAATTGCAGATACCACCAAAATTCTCCTGAAATTTTTAAGAACAATGAAAAAAGACATTTAGAATGTTTCTCATTATACTAGTACATGTGATAAATAATAACTACGTTTTGTTCTTCAAAAGTAAACACTTTGTAATGATACTTTCCCTAATGGAAATCAGTAAATTACCAAGATATTCTACTGAAGACACCAAGGTCTTCTTGCTAGAATTTCCTTTCACCACATATTAAAACAAATGCATCAAATGATTAAGACACCAAAATGCAAGACACATCTTTTCTTACAGAGCTATAAATTCTAAGATGGGTGATAAAAGCTACTTTACCTTCAGGGGCATCTGCATCACATCTCTTTGGCACAGAAAGGGTTGAATTGCCTTTATGGGCATCATAAGTTATATTGCTCTGAAAGATGAAAATATAGTTAAAATATAAATAGTATATTAATATATTTCGATTAAAAAGTAATCACTTTATGAACTTTATACTGTTTTCTATTAAACTACATCTAGCTAATATTCTAAAAGGTAAATTACATAAAATTGCAACTAGAAGAAAAAGATTTAGGGTAAATTTAACATTAGGGCTTTCCTATAACAATCATTAGGCCCTGTGTTGAACAACAGAGCTTCTGCCCAGAGAAACGGCCTACTTATTTTTCCACTGTGGAACAAGAAAAGAATATCATTCATCCATGCAAAAGCATGACGTTATTTCATTCATTCATAAAAGAATGTGTTATAAGCATGACCTAGTGAACGAGGTGCAGGAGATAAGGCAAGAAGAGAATAAAAGGTATAAGAAATGAAAAAAGTGACTAAGGTGACCTTCTAGCATTGTTTCCCAAACTTGTGTCATTCGTTACCTCCATTATGATCGTGCCTTATCTTTGATCCAATGGCATTGTTACTTAATATTTTTCAATGAACTAACTTTTCAATCCTTAGCAATATTATGCATGGTATTAAAGGTCTGACGTGCTTACTAGATCTTGTTTGTTTGTTCCTAATTACATATTAGAGTAAAGAAAGAATGGAGGAAGAAGTACAGGATAAAGGAGTGACCCGGGGAGACTGGATTAATAATGAAAAACTCCATTAAAGTAAGGCTTGAACTGGGCCCTGAAACATGGATTTGATTTGACTTGTTAGAAGGTAGAGCAAGAGATATTTTAGGAAAAGAAAACTAAACAAAGGCTGAATTAGATATGGTCAAAATATGTCAAGCTGTCAAAATATTCAAACTAGCTCTCCAGGTACAACTAGGAATCACAGCTGGCTTTTGAAAGATCAACACCAAGGAATCACTGTAACAGGTAAGAGGATCCCTGTCATGTTAAGAGAAAGCATAGTTACGTACAAATAAAATAAAGTCTCTCCTCTGGGATTCATGGTACCAATGAGCAGACATAACTTTCCGCACACCAAAACTTTTTGGGGAGCCATATTAATAAACTTACTTAAAATATTATTTTAGAGTAAATATTATGAGTTTTAGCAAAGTGCTGAGACACAGCTCAGTAGCTTGGCACCATGGGATCCATTTAAGGAGCTACTGTAATGAGATTCAGTGTTATTTTTAAAAAGAACTTGTTTGAAACAAATATAAACATGCTGAAAAATGGAATGAAAAACTAGTTTTAGCAATATTAAGTTTAACCTGATGAGCTAATATTTTGTGTTAGCTTTCACAAATGAGAATTTGATTTCAGATTTCACTATGCTTAAAATATCAAAATACTGACTTTTTAAAGTTTGCACTTACCTCTATCAGGTAGTTTTGGCTTCCGTACATAACATACTGGGGGGCGAGGCTGTAAATCATGTAGCTAGTGTGAAGCACAATAAGCAGAAGTATCATGCAGAGAAATAAGAGCGCCTGGGGCCTGGTTCTCCCCCTTCTGATTTTATACAACTGGAACCAAAGAACACAGGGATGATATTCCAGCAACACGTTTCATGTGAAGGGACTGAGTCCCACTCCTTTGTTAGGGGGTAACGAACACAGTTCAATCCACCGTTTCTTTTTCCCAAAATAAATGCTAAGAATTCTTAATCTTTCCAGATAATTATAAGAATAACAAAGAATAACAACGCTTTCCCTGAAAAGCTTTTAGGTTTAGATTCATGTTTATTTTAAAAACTCAAGACCTAGAGAATATATTTGTACTCACACGGTCTGTTTCAGAAAAATCTTCTAAACTTATTATGCAATAGCATCTGTTAGAAGTTCCTAGAGCTAAGAGGAACTGAGAACTACTTCTATCTAAAGATTAGAGGAGTTTCAACTGTAAGTATTAGTAATATATTTGAGTTTTATATAATATTACTTCCCAAGGATAGACATGCCACATGTTTTAAATACTCATTTCTATGAAATATGATATCCTTATATTATACTCTACTATAAAACTATAATATAGTTTATGGTAATTTATGTTCATCTGACTACAGCTATTTTCACATGTATCCATACAGGAGGGAAACTAAAACATGTGGTAACAGATAGAAGGAGCCTGGTGACGGGCTTCATTTCAACGGCAGAGCACACTTTTATTCTAGCAACTAAAATAGCACCTCCCTGTTTTATTACTAGATCGTAGTACAGTATAGAGTAATAGGACTCCAATACTGGATGGGATATGATCACCTAAAAATGTACGTTTCCCAGCTTCCCTACTCCTAGTAGTGGCTGGTAGTGATAAAACATTAAATGTCAAAAGGAAAGCAGTCTGTTGGGGACTTCTGGGAAAGTCTTGCTTTTTGATATAGGTATCACCACTTCTGCTAGCTACCTTTTCCTTACGGAACATGGACAGAATAAATGGGGTTGAAGCATATCACAATCATGAGGGAGAAGCCAAGAGTAATCCAGAGATATTAGACTTGATTTTTGAGCTAATGAAGCAATGTTAGATTTTAAAAATGTTCCACAGCAAGAAGTCTTTCATTAGTTCAAGCCACTATTTAACTGAATTTTACCCACAGCTGGAAGCATGATGATGTATCTCGTTTTAAAATTCTTAATTTATATCAAGATGACTCTAAGAGGAAAATGACCCTTTCTCCAAACACACAGTAATCTTTCACTCCCAGTAGTAAAGGCCATCTTTTGAGCTACCATGAGTCCAGTTGTGCTTCAGTGTGTTCCCATGCAGCCGAACACTAAGGAAAATAACAGAACTTCTAGCCCAGGACTTCTCCACCTCGGTACTACTGATGTTTTCGGCTGGATAAGTCTTTGCTGTGGGAGGCTGCCCTGTGCAATGCAAGATGTTTAACTGAATCCCTGTACTCTAACCAACAGATGCCAGTAGCGCCTCCTAGTTATAACAAATGAAAACATCTCCAGACTTTGCCAAATATATCCGGGAGGGCAAAATTGTCCCTGTAGACGAAGGGACATGTTAACATGAAGTGAAAAAGCTAGTATTTCCATTTTTGGTGTCAAGATATTTACAACTTTTATATTATAAATCTAAGATAATTTGCAATAATGGAGATTATGCATAAAATGATGAAAAAAATCAAAATGATATTGTAACATATACTCACTCTAATCCAAAAGAACCATATGCCAATATTTCGAATCCCCGCCATTGAAGTAAAAATAAAGTACATAATAATAGTTGTTATAAGAATATAATCAAGAGGAAACACCTGAAAAAAGATAAAATTAAACTTAATACACAAACAATAAGGGCTTTAGAAGTCATGTAAAATTAACTGAAAATTCATTGTTCATATTTGGCAATGTTTAAAATATCAACCCTGATCAGGTTACTATGATAATTCCAAAAAAAAAAAAACCCTCCAAGAAACAATTACCAAACTACCAAACTATTACCAAATTGCTCAGTATCATTATGCTAAGAAAAATCCTATAACAAATTAAACTAAAAATTACATTTAGGGCTTCCCTGGTGGCGCAGTGGTTGAGAGTCCGCCTGCCGATGCAGGGGACATGGGTTCGTGCCCCGGTCCAGGAAGATCCCACGTGCCGCAGAGCGGCTGGGCCCGTGAGCCATGGCCGCTGAGCCTGCGCGTCCAGAGCCTGTGCTCCGCAACGGGAGAGGCCACAGCAGTGAGAGGCCCGCGTACCGCAAAAAAAAAAAAAAAAAAAAAAAATTACATTTATATATGGAATAAAAGACTTCGTTAAAAAGTAAAAACGGGAAGTGCTTGGAAAAGTTCACCCCTAAGTCTTATCACGTATCCCCAAATCAAGTTATGTATAACATGAGAGTTCAGTAATACATCAATACAATAATTTTTAAAGCAACATATCAGCATAGAAGTTATATGTAAATAAAAAGCCAAATCAGCAGAGGGCACAAGCATATGCTTCCAAGTACTAGTAGGTTTGTCAACATAATAATCTGACAGAGTGTGACAATGTTTGCTAGAGTATAAAATGGATGATTTTTTTACTTACTGTTTGTAGTAAAGGCAAAAGCATATTCAGTGGATTACTCAGGTTAGCTCCAAAAATTATGAAACCAGAATCTATTCCAGCTGAATGAAGAGCTTTATCCAAACTATAACAAAAAAATGTACAAAGAGTGAATTTATATATTGCACCACATTTTCAGTTACTTTAGAAAGAACATCATCATAACTTAAGCATGCAGACTCAATGGAGTCAAAGAAAACCACAGATAACAAAGTAAACCTCACTTAAATATCTTACAGATATATTGTTCAATTGATACAGAATAAAGAAATACTGTCTATTATTGGGGCTTTTTAGTCATTCTTTGAGTTAATGCTATAGAACACTTCAAGTAAAATAGCTACTTAAGATGAATAGGCTACACTAATGGAATTCAGCGTGGAAAATGTATAAGATCATAGGATGTGTGTTAGTGCTTTAGAAAATGTGTCTACTGTACTTACTTGGACAGGAAGAGAGAAATTATAAACAGCAATGCAACTAAGATGAAAAATATTCCCCAAATGATCTAAAAGCAAAAATAAAAATAAATCGTTAAAATATACTTCTGAAGTTGATATTAAAAGCACAGAACCATTTTGCTCAATGGGTTACTAGCGTATGACAATGATCTAAAAAAAATGACCTAAGATAAATTTTAATTTAATATGTAATCATATAGTATATAATCCTAGGCACACATCATCTAAATTTTCATTATGAGACTATTTGAGAACAAAAACACAAAATAGACAATGCATTTGAAAGTTTTCATTGGTAAGTGAACAAATGAGACTCTTTGCTAGGTCCAATAAAAGGTTTATGTTCAGTTATACTCAAATATAAAAAGTTAACTGAAAACTACATTAAGACTAATATACATACACAAAAACCAAAACCAAGAAACTCATCAGGTTATGTTAACCTGTTGTTAAAACAGAGAACTTGGAACATTTTCTCACAGAAGTAATGAGATACTATATAGCTGACCCTTGGACAACGCAGGGGTTAGAGGCACTGACCCTCTGCCCAGCCAAAAATCTGCATAGAACTTACAGTCGGCCCATTGCGATATCCAGATTCAACCTACTGCGGGTGGCATGGTGCTGTAATATGTGCTACTGAAAATTAGCCATGTGTAGGTGGACCTGAGCAGTTCACACCATACTGTTCACAGGTCAGTTGTGTATATCTTATAAATAGATTATACCACAGCCTAGAAAAGTCTATATAACTGATAATATTCTTGAAATAGAGTACTAACAGCACTGAAGAAACTGTCATATAGAACTCTCTCTGTGGAAGCATGTGGTAATAAACATCGTACACTTCCCTGTACTCAAGTATGAACTTTATAGTATGAAAGGATATGTATGAAATATGAAAGGATAGCACATGAACTTTATAGTAGGACCACAGAAAACAAGGAAAACAATGATTGGAACTGGGTCTCTAAGGAATAAAATTTCAGAATAAAAAAAGGGATGAAATCTATGTTTGGCGAGAGCCAAAAGGAAGATTCCTATTAAGTACAGTTAAGTGTTTCAGTTTGTCCTTTGCCTGGAATTGATAGGAATAGATGGGAAACATCATGAATGTTAAGGAGATTTTTCATCTTATTTCACATGATCGTTGAGTATATTTTAGAATTCTGACAGGATAAAAAAAGTAGAATAACAACCCATTATCCTACCTAGCATATAAAGATGAATCTGGAAATAAACTTTAGGACTGTGTTCTAGGGAACTCTTCAGTTCTGAAAGAGTGCCTTTAGAGCTCACTGGAAGAAGCAGCTTGGCAAGAGAGGACCAAAAAGACTATAGGCTTCCTGGTGGCGCAGTGGTTAAGAATCCGCTGGCCAATGCAGGGGACACGGGCTCGAGCCCTGGTCCAGGAAGATCCCACATGCCGCGGAGCAACTAAGCCCGTGCACCACAACTACTGAACCTGTTTTCTAGAGACCGCAAGCCGCAACAAAGAGTAGCCCCTGCTCGCTGCAACCAGAGAAAGCCTGGATGCAGCAACAAAGACCCAATGCAGCCAAAAACAAACAAATAAATAAATAAACTTATTTTTAAAAAAACACAAAAAACGACTATAGGCATCATTTGAAATAAAAACCCCTGCATGTATCCATTTTACATACGGGGTTTCACATGAGCATTCATTTATTTAAAAAAAGTTTCATTGCTAAATAAGTTTGAAGTGACTCCTTCATAGTAACAGAAGTTTATTAGTAGCAGGTAAAGGAGCGTACACAATCTTTTTCTACTAGGTTTGAGCATGGTACTTGATGCCTAAGTGACCTGGAGACAATATCCTTACACTGAGGAAACATATTACTTCCCAGTAGCCTGTTGATAAGAAATAGCTTGTAGCATGAGGTAGTACAGCTGCCAACTACCAATGAGCAGTAGAGGAACATGACCCAGAGACAGCAGGAGAAATTAACATTCCCCTCCCCTGATTCCCATTTTGGGGGAGGAAAAGAAAAGAAAATCCTTAACCACTTTCCCACTCTGTTGAGATGCATGACCCAGAGTTAGACTATTTAATCACAGCTACTTACAAAACAAAGAAAAAATATTAAAAAGATAAATGGTTTATAAAGACCAAGGAAACTGTATATATTTATATATAAGAACTTAAGTTACTACTTCCAGAATCATGTCAGTGGTGACTACCCTGGGCTGACCTAAATGCTACATATTCCACACTAGCTATAGTGTCAGTTTTAAAATAAAAATTAAGCCAAAGAGATGACATCAGTAAAGGTAACAGAATAAGAACCTCTGAAAATCCTTTCCCCCCTAAAAGCAACGAGAAAACTGGCATAAATGGTCAGAATCAACTTTTTCAACACTCTGGAAATTAACCAGAGGCATGCAACAATCTAGGAGCATTTATTCAGGAAAAACGGCTGAATCTCAGTAAGAGCACAGAGCACTGTGGCATTCCGACTTGCGCTAGTACCAATCCCTCCTCTCTCGTGCATGGTAGATGGCCTGTAAAAGTCATAAGCCTGGTAGCACCTGCGAAAGCAGAAAGGGGCTGAAGTTCTTTCAGAGTCTCCTTCCCAGAGAACTGCCATTACTCGACCCGCCTGGTAATGGCATGGAAGAGCCCATTTGCAAGACTGTCTGTGTTTGGCCTGAACTGGAGTTCACACAGTGCAAAAATACCTTTTCCGCAGGAGTGTCTGTCAAAAAATTACAGGCAACCAATGAACTTCATGGCCACAAGAGCTAGTCAATATCAGGCGAGAAATAAACTAACTAAAAAGATTAAAACGGAAACCTAGGGAATGAGATGTCCACAGGTGCTCTGAAAAGTTCCCACATATTCCTGGGAATGAAGAAGGCCCTGTGCATGCTCAGGAAAGACAGGAGAGGCCTAAATGTCCACTTGTGGTTGACCCTGAAGCTCTGTCTGCACGAGCAGGAAGTGCAGAAGGCAGCACTGCAGTGCCAGCCTGGGTGCTGAACTCATGTCTCCACTCACACACAGCCCCTCAGCAAAGACTGGGAGACTTGCTGGTTCTAGGTGTTTAAGAAAATCGTCGTCCAGTTATTAACTAAAGTAACCAAGCAGAAACTTGGGTGATTACACACAACAAAGAATACAGACTCCACAGAATAATTCACAAAAGTCACTAAACAAACAACAACAAAGAGTAATAACAGCAAATCCAGGGGAGACTCTGATCTCCAGAGTTACCACATTATATTATTTAAAACTTCCCAGGTTTTAACCAAAAAAAAAAAAAAAAAAAAAAATTAAAGAGACATGCAAAGCAGCAAGAAAGTATGACTAATAGAAGAAAAAAATCAATAGGCACTGTCCTTGAGGACGCTGAACTTACTCGACAAAAACTTTAAAGCCACTATTTTAAATATGTTCAAGAAACTAACGAAAAGCGTGTCTTAAGAACTAAAACAAATTATGAGAACAATTTCTCACCAAATACAGAATATCAACAAAGAAATGGAAATTTTAAAAAAGGAAGTGAATTGAAATTCTCAAGATGAAAAATATAAAAACTGAAACAAAAAGCTCACTAGAAAACAAAGTGAAAAGTTCAGCAGATTTGATCAGTCAGGAGAAAAGGATCATTAAACCTGAAGATAAATCGATTGAGATGATCAAGGCTGCGGAACAGAATACGGCTCCTTGAGGTCACAGGACTGAGGCCTTCATCTCTTTGCTGGCTATCAGCTGGGAGCCTCTCAGTTCCTTGAGGGCATTCATTTCCTGCATTCCTTTTCACATCCCCTCCATCCTCAAATCAGTAATGGTAGCTCAAGTCTTACATTCTGAATGTCTCTTTCTTACACTTTACTTTAGCACATCTCTCTGACTCTAGCCATGGAAGTTCTCTGCTTTTAAGGACTTGTGCTACTAGATTGGGCCCATCAAGATAATCCAGGGTCAGCTCCATATTTTAAAGTCTGTAACATTAATTGCATCTGCAAAGTCCCTTTTGACATTTCGTGTATATTATACTCACAGGTTCCAGGGATTAGGGCGGGGACATCACTGGGGGAAGACAGAGGCATTCTGTCTATCACAAAAAGTGATAGTGATTCTTTGTTGGATTTAATGTTTTCTGGCACGAATCCTACTTTGTCTAATAGCACGATCATTATCTGCTTTTTTATTGTTTCCATCTGCTCAGTATCTCTTTCAATACGCATTGTTAGCCTTTGTGAATCACTGTTTTAGGATATAGTTATATCCTGCTTTCTGAGGAAAATTAAAATTTTTTCTTTTAATAGTGAGTTAGATCCATTCACATTTATTGATATGATTAACACGTTTTGTCTCAAAAATATCTTGTTGTTTGATAACTGTGTGTATATTTCCCGTGTTTCTTTCTCCAGTTAATGTGAATTCCTTGCTCTTTGATTTTTAGTTCTTTTGTTAAGAGGGTTTATATTTTTGTTCTAGTGTACTTAAATTTTCAAGTGCCCCTAGCCCCCACTTCCTTATTCATTCCTTTACTAAACAATTTATTAGTTTTTACGTGTCCAACCTATTGCCTACGCAGTAATCTATGAGAAATTCTACTTTTCTTTCTCTCCCTTCTTAATTACATTATTTCTATTCACCAGCACGTTTGTGCCTTATTCTCTGCCCTAGCCCACACCTTCTCTCCACAGACCTACAATATTACATGTTCACCATTTTTCCCTTCACTGATGTTTACGTTCTCACCTCTTAATTGGTCAAAGCTTGGCAACGAGTGGATTTCTCAAAAGAGCTCAGGGTACAGATTCTGTAACTGTTTTTCTAAAGGCTATTTTGGCTAAATATAAATTCCTTGGTTCTGCCAACTACAAACTGGCACTTGCCACCTGCCTCTATAAGGACTAGGTCACAAACCGCTGCAGCCGCTGACCTTCAACCCCCTGAAAGGAGCTCAGGGTGGAGATCAGGAGTGAGGCCCTCTGTGCCCTGGGAAAAACGGGCAGAACAGGTCTTCAGATGTTTTCAGGAGACAATGTGATGAGCCCGATTCCTGCATCTCCTCGTATCTAGAAAAGCACTACCATCATCACTGGTGACGTCTGCTCCTCAGGACCAACAGCCAGCCTCTGCCTCAGTGTGTGCTTGACTGCACGTGCCCCCTTCACTGACATTGTATAGAATACCACCCTTCCCCCCAGCTCCTGTGAGTGGTTCCTCAGAGCTACCCGAGAGGCTGTCTCCAGGGCTATAGTCCGCATTTTGCCCCAAATAAAACTTAACTCACAACTCTCACGTTGTGTGTGTTTTTTTTTGCAGTGGACAGTTCATACATTTTCATTGAGTTTGTTTGTTTGTTTGTTTTTAATGTTCCTCCATTCCTGCCTTGCTTTGTATGTTTTTTAAAAAGTCTAACAATGTTGCCCTTGTGAGTTGATTTTTTTTTCTTAGAAATCCTGAGGATTTTTCTTTAATTTTACTAGGAAAATTGCACATAAACTTTCCCAGGTACAAAGTGTCTATTTCATGTCTATTCATGAAATAGAATATGTGGTGCTCCAAGGACAATGGTGCCTCAAGGACAAAGGACGACACTGCTTGAAAAAGTGTCAGTGTTATACCCCCTACCGGACTCTTACTCGCCCTCCCCCCCATGTTGCCATGGTTATGAAATTCCTGAGCCCACCTGGGTGACACCCACCTGGGCAACGGGACCTGTCCCAAATAAGGAAAGGCATCTGCCCTGCCCCACTCCCACCCTACAGAAGGAAGGTATATGTGCCTCGACCAATCAGTAAATGAAATTTTTACCTCGGACCATCCCTTTGTTTTCTGGCTATAAAAACTGATCAACAGCACAAGTTCGGGCTCGACTCTCCCAGACTACTAGGAATTTGGCCCGCTGTTCTGGCACGACCCTTCCGTCTAATAAATCCTGCCTTTACATTCTGCCTTGTGTCTGGAAATTCTTTTCCAACCAGCGTTCGGACCACAACAGAATATTCATGACACGTGGATTCAGGTCTATTTATTTTTCGGTGTTTTGCAGGAGATTATGCATTTCAATATTCTGCTAATTTGTTTTGTTTTGCTACTGCATGGAAACCACTACACACAGGTAGTTTTTCTTTCTCTTTCATTTCAACACTCCTTTTCTGATCCTTTTTACTTCATCTTGTTTTCCTTCTCTTGGTTATCTTTCTGGCTTTCTTCAAAGCCTCCCCTTACTAAATTTTATTTGATTCTATTCTCCTTTGGACACCTTGGAATTTTGTTTTCATTTCTGAAATTAAGTGTATTTTCCTCCTATTTTCCCCTCTGAGTTCAACTCTCTTCATTTCTACCTGCTTTTTGGCCACTTCTGTTTTTGGTTTTTTAAATAGTGGTAAAATACAAATAACATAAAATTACCATCTTAACCATTTTTAAGTGTACAGTTTAGCTGTGTTAAATACATTCACGCTGTTGTGCAACCAATCTCCAGAATTATTTTCATCTTGCAAAACTGAAACTCTGTACCCATTAAACAACAACTGCCCGTACCTCCTGCCGCCAACCCCTGGAGACCACCACTCTACTTCCTGCCTCTATGAATGTGATTGCTCTAGGTACCTCATATACAGTATTTGTCTTTTTGTGACTGGCTTATCTCACCTAATTTTGGGGGGTTTAAGATCAATCTTAGGCCCACCTCCAAATCTTCTCTTCTCTCTACCATGCAATTTTTCCCAGACTGTCTTTGCTTAACACAAAGTTTTGCAGTAAGAGCTGGAGAGAAAACTTGCTGGACTTGGGGATTTTTGTTGTTGTTTTTACTTATAAGTACAGTTGATTCTCATTTGCAGATTTGGCATTTGCAAGCCCACTGCTCACTAAAATTTATTTATGACCTTAAATCAATACATGTGGCTCTTGGCAGTCTTTTGCAGATACATGCAGAGAGTAAAAATTCTAAGTCACCGGATGCTCGAGTTCCTAGCTGAGGCTGAACCAGGCCACGCTCTGCTTTCTCGTTTCAGCTCTCACACCGTAAACAAGCACCTGTAGGTGGTCTACTGAGTGCTACATTCTTTGCATTTTGTGTGCTCTTTGTTGGTAACTTTGTTGTTTAAAATGGCCCCCAAGCATAGTGCTGAAGTGCCGTTTGGTTCCTAAGACTAAGAAGGCTATGCTTACTGAGAAAACACATGTGTTAGTTTTGTTCAGGCATGAGTTATACTTCTGTTGGTCCTAAGTTCAATGTTAATGAAGCGACATTATGTCAGTTGTTCTTAAACACAAACACATAACAAACAAGGTTATGTATTGGTCACTGATATCCAAGACCCAGCCCAAGCTTTTCTAGGCACTTGAGGCTTACTGCTACGCCAGTGTAAAGACGGGATAGGTCATTGCCCTTACGTGAACTTCAATATCCATACCATAATGTTACTGGTAAAGAGGAGCAGAATGCTCCACCTAAAATATGCCTCTTTGGCATAAAGATTATTTTAAGCTATTTTTAAGAAACAGCAGAAACAGAAGCTCTGAAAACTGACACTGACAGTTACCCTTTTTAAGAGATATTTACATTTATAAGGGAAATCTCCATTTGTAAAGGTGGAAGAGGGTGATGACCAAATCTTCAGAAACTCCTATCAATGCAGAAGGCAACTACTTAAAGCCCGTCCTGTAAACAAGTATCTAGAAGAATAAAACACCGAGGGAGAAATTTAAACAAGGAGGCAAATGACTGATATACTCTACTTACATACAGTACTGCGGGGGGGATTTTGCCACCAGAAAATGTGTCCCTCTGGCATGAGAATTAATCTCGGCTGATTATTTTTAGGAAACAGAAGACTCAGAGTCTTTCTTATTACCACCACGCCCACCCCACCCCGCAGCTGCCTAAAGAATTTAGATAAAGGGCCTGTTCCCAGAATAGAGTTGTCACCAGATGTGTCTGCAAGGAATAAGGGCCAGGCGTGGCAGGAAAGTTGGCAGGGCCTGGAGCCCTGAGTCCACTCTGTTCCTTTGTCTCTCCTGGTCTAGCAAACACTTGTCTACCAAACATTGGCTTTTCCATCTCCATGTGAGTTGCCTTCCTCCCCTCTGAAGTCTCAAACCACTACCCCCAACATCCTCCTTTGTCTTTCGCTGAAGGTGGTATTTAAGGAGACGGTTTGGTTTCGGCTGTTTTGGCGAGTTATTCAGTTCTCCTGGGTCTCTCCCATGTGTACATGTTATCAAACTTTTGTTTGAATTTCTCCTGTTCATCTGTCTCATGTCAATTTAATTCTTAGACCAGACAGAAGAACCCAGAAGGGAAGAAGAAAATTTCTTCCTCCCCTACAGCTGAAAACTATAAGACACTGCTGACAGAAATTAAAGGAGACATAAATAAATGGAAAGACATCCCATATTTACGGTTTGAAAGACTTCATACGTTAAAAATGACAATACTACTGAAAATGATCTACAGATTCAATGCAATCCCTATGAAAATCACAATGATGTTCTTTGCAGAAACAAGAAAATCCATCATGAAATTCATGTGGAATTTCAAGGAACCCTGAATAGCCAAAACAATCTTGAAATGGAAGAACGAAGTTACAGGACTCACACTCCCTTATTTCAAAATTTACTACAAAGCCACAGCGATCAAAACAGTATGGTGGGCTTCCCTGGTGGCGCAGTGGTTAAGAATCCACCTGTCAATGCAGGGGACACGGGTTTGAGCCCTGGTCCGGGAAGATCCCACATGCCACAGAGCAACTAAGCCTGTGTGCCACAACTACTGAAGCCCACGCACCTAGAGCCCATGCTCTGCAACAAGAGAAGCCACCGCAACGAGAAGCCCTCACACCGCAACGAAGAGTAGCCCCCGCTCGCTGCAACTAGAGAAAGCCCGCTCGCAGCAACAAAGATCCAACGCAGCCAAAAATTAATAAATAAATTTATATATATATATATATATATATATATATATATATAAAAAAAACAGTATGGTACTGGCCTAAAGACAGACATAAACAATGAAAACAGACCCTTGTCCTTCACTATATATAAAAATTGACTCAAAATAGATCAAAGGTCTAAATATAAGGGCTAAAACTATTAAACTCTTAGGGAAAAAACCTTCATGGCATTGTATTTGGCAATTATTTTTTGTATATGACACAAAAAACATAGGTAACAAAAGCAAAAATGAACTGGACATCATCAAAATTAAAAAAACTTTGTGTATCAAAGGACATTATCAACAGAATGAAAAGACAAGCCAAGAATAGGAGAATATTTACAAATCATGTATCTGATAAGGAGTAACATTCAGAATGATACTGAGCAAGGCCCTGTGGGTCTCCAGGGAACAAAGCCTTTCTGTGCCCCCCATTTCTCTGATTATAGGAAATAGGCTTCATTCAGCCTCCATGACCTTCCCCGACTTCCAATGGGCAGATTCAAGCAGTTGGTAATTAGGGAAGGGAGGGGATGGGAGACAAGGGAGAAACAAACAGTCAAGAGAAACAATAGTGCAGCCTTGGGGCAAGGTCCTGGTGTCCCAATCAATGCATACACACAAACGGATCTTTGAGCTGTTCTGTAGATACTGAAACCCCCTCCAAGTGGGAGAAGTTAATGATTAATGATGGTATGCTGCCCACAAGCATGCAGACCCCAGACCAGTTGGAACCTGAAGGCTGATGATGCTGACTCGGGCTTACCTCACCGCCAACCCATCAGAAGAATGCAAGCCCATCACTGCCTTGATCCTTATCACCTACCCGAAAGCAGGAGCCCTGACTATAAGACCTCTCCCTATTCCCCAGGGAGGGGGGCACTAGCGCTACGCTGCTGTGTTCCCTCTTTGCCTGTCAAAGAGATAAAGCTACTCTTTCTCTTTCCTCCAAAACGCTGTCTCTGAATTTCTAGTCAGCACCAGAGCACAGAGGGCCAATATTTTGGCAACAAGAATATTAAAAACAAACAAACAAACAAACAAAAAACCCAAATAAACATTTCTCCAAAGTAAAGATACAAAGCCAACAATCAAGTGAAAAGATGCTCAATGTCACTAATCGTTAAGGAAATGAAAATGAAAACCACAATGAGATATCACTTCACAACAATAAGGTTGGCTATTATCAAAACAAAGGAAAATAAGTGTTGACAATGATATGGATAAACTGGAACCCTGTGCCTTACTGGTGGGCCTGTAAAATGGTGCAGCCACTGTGGAAAACAATTTGTAGGTTCTTCAAAAAGTTATACCAGGACTGACACAAGATCTCTCAATTCCATTTCTAGGTATATACTCAAAAGAACTGAAAGCAGGGACTCAAACAGATACTTGTATACCAATTACCTTGGAAGCATTATTCACAATAGCCAAAAGTTGGAAATAACCCAAATGTCCACCAACAGATGGATGGATAAACAAAAAGATGAATGGAAAAACAAAATTGATATTATTCAGCCTTAAAAAGGAATGAAATTTTGATACATCAAAAATATGGATGGGGCTTCCCTGGTGGTGCAGTGGTTGAGAGTCCGCCTGCCGATGCAGGGGACGTGGGTTCGTGCCCCGGTCCAGGAGGAGCCCACATGCCACGGAGCAGCTGGGCCCATGAGTCATGGCCGCTGAGCCTGTGCGTCCGGAGCCTGTGCTCCGCAACGGGAGAGGCCACAACAGTGAGAGGCCCGAGTACCGCAAAAAAAAAAAAAAAAACGGATGATCTTTGAAGACATTATGTGAAGTCAAATAAGCCAGACACAAAAGGACATATAATTCACTTATATGAGGTAACTAGAATAGGAAAATTCAGAGAGACGGAAAAGAGAATAGAGGTCATTAGGGGATATAAGCTGGGCAGAGGTGAAACAGGAGGGAACGGGGCAGGGCACAACCTTTAAAAGAATGACAGAGCTGTTGGATATGACATAACCTGGTTAGAACCAACTAGGTTCAAGATGGCGGAAGATTCAAATTCCAGTGACACTGAGCCTCATTATACGCTCAACATAATACATTAGCTAAATGACATATCCACAGGTGCCATGATGGTTCTGAGGCTGACCAAAAAAATGTCAACAAGTGGGCGGGGCCCAATTCCTGGAAATCTCCGCCCCTTCTCCAAGATAGTTGGAATAATACCCCCACTCCTTTCCTTATGAAATTACCCAGCCCATAAAAACTAACCATGCCATATTTCAGGGCCTCTCACCTTCTGAGATGGCCCACACTCTGTCTGTGGAGTGTGTTTCTCCCAGGACCATGCTTGCCTTTTAAGATGGACTGCATTCTGTCTATGGACCGTGTATCTCTCTAAATAAATGCACTTCTTACCTATCACTTTGTCGCTCACTGAATTCTTTCTGCGACGAGACATCAAGAACCTGAGCTTCATTAAGTCCTGAGACCAGGTATGTGATCTCAACTAAAAGACAGTGAGTTCAAGTCCCAGTCTGAGTCAGGTGGTTTCACGGGTATGGGGGGTGGAGGTGCAGAATGGAGAGGTGTTTTTGAATGTTCTGTTTGGGACGATGAAAGGTTCTGGAAATGCAGAGTGGTGACACTTGCACAAGACTGTGAATGTAAGTGATGCCACGCCAGCAGACAGTTTAATGGTGAACTGCATGTTATGTATGTGTTACCACAATAAAAAACAAGTGATGAAATTACGGACGTGAATTTATAATATCTCTTTATAAATATAAGAGGTATAAATATACAATAATAGGTGTACATATAGTAAAATCTCAAGTTTTATTTAAGACCTAATGGATCTGTAGGTTACCCAGGCCAATTTAGCTGTACACACTCGAAGAATGCCCATCTGTCAGGGGCAAGTTTAATCAAGTGTCTAATGAAGATTAGACTGTATGCTTAGAAATGTGCTCAGCATTATATATAAATGCTCTTTTAAGGACCCATTAACTTATTCTAATTAGATGCTTATTTTTATAAGTGCCTTCAACTCAAAACTAATTTTCTTCCTCGAGTTCCATGGCAGTATTCAAGAAGTTGAAAAATCTATATATAGAACTGTAACAATAGCAGCTGCAATTTTCTGAGCTGCTTACATCAAAAGGCACAGCATACATTATTTCATTTAATTCCCATAACAAAAATAAGTACATAACTCCATTACATGAATGAGAAAGATGAGGTGTAGCAAGGTGAAGTAACAAGAGTTTATACGGCTGGTGAGGAGCAGAGCAAGGACTCAACACTACATGTATGTGACGGAAAAGCCATGCTCTGAACCCCTGTGCCTCTGACGTGAGACACACATACGCTAGGCAATCATGGAAGTGTGAAATCACAAGATCACTTGCATCTTGGGGGGGCCGGGGGGAGCTACTCTTATGAAAAATAATTATAACATTTTCTTATAAAAAATGGCAAATTGTGGCGTAATTTAATACACTTTATAATAAAGCAAACCTGGATTACATACAGCGCCGAACACTACCACCAAATTTTGAGACAGACATAACTTTAAAGAAATCCTGCACCAGGAGCTTCTCAGAGGTGTCAAACGGCCTCCAGCATGGCTGAGCAGTGCAGAGCGGGGAGCGGCCCTGTCTGCCTGCTCCCACTGGGACCACCGGGATGCTAATGTTTGAGAAGCACGAACAGCACAGCTTCCCATTTTCTGAGTTACATCTGTATAATAAATCATTTTCATACTTCATGTGAGAAAAACTCATGTTAAAGCCTCAATTACATAACAGTAAGTTTGCATCCTCAGATTTTTCCATCAGGCATGACTACTACTAACTAATCCTAAGTGTTTCCTATTATTCCTAACTTAAAACCAGATAATAGGTAAGAATTCCAATCAGTATTCGAGAATACTGATTTATTTATATAACAAAAGGAATAAATGGTAAACTGACGGTACTGGAAGTTTTAGCCCGTGCAGTAAGGAGAAAAAAAAAATCGGAAATCTTATATTTAGGAAGAAGTAAAACTGTCTTCTAGCACTGACATAATCATGTATATAAAAATTCCTTGGGAATCTATAGTAAAGCTACTAGAACTAATAATTTAGCCAGGCTGCATGATACAAGGCCAATGTACAGAAACGAATTTCTACATACTAGCAACAAGTAATTGAGAATTGAAATTAAACAAAATAATGTGTAATATTATAAATGAAGATATAGATAAATTTATCAAAATACCTGCAAGACCTCTATACTGAGAACTACAAAACACTGCTGAGAGAAAATTACGATAACATAAATAAACGGAAAGATATCACGTTCATGGATTAGAAGAGTCAATATTAAGGTAACAATTCTCCCCAAATTCACCTACTGATTCAAAGTAATCCCAATAGAAATTCCACTGGGTGTTTTGCGGAGTTACGAGTCAATTCTAAATTTATATGGAAATGCAAAGGATCTAGCAGAGCCGAAACAATATTGAAAAAGGAAAACAAAACCGAAGAACTGACATGCTTGATTTCATGACTGATTATAAAGCTCTAGTAATCAAGTTTTAGCATAAGAACATGTAGATCAACGGAACAGAAGAGAGTCCACAAACAGAGCCGCACATATATACAATCGATTTGACAAAAGTACCAAGGAAATTCAATGAGCAAAGGATAGTCTTGTCAAAAGAATAAAAAAAGGTGCTGAAACAACTAGCTATCCATATGGAAAATAAAATAAACTTTGACCCCTAAGTCACATCACTCCACAAAATTAACTTAAAATGGACCACAAACCTAAAATATAAGAACTAAAACTATCATCTAGAAGAAACTCAGGAGAAAATGCTCTCCATAAAAACTTAAGAAACATCTCTTTGAATGACAGTGTTGAGACAACATAAAAGCAAGGCATAAACTAGGGGTCAACATTAAGAATACACAAATTTGACAAAGTACTTGACTCAGAATATACAAAGAAGTCTCATTACTCGCTCATAAAACAAAAACCTAACTTTCAAAGTGGCCAAAGATTTAAACAGGCCTTTGAGAAAAGATAAACAAATGGCCAACAAGAATACAAAAAGATGCTTAATAGCATTAGTCACCAGGGAAATGCATCAAAACCATGAGGTAAGACCATACACCCATTAGAACAACTATCACATCACAGTTATAATATGAGTTGACAAGGATGTGAAGCAACTGGAAATCTCATGCTGCTGTGGGAATGCAGAATGGTGCAACCACTTTGAAAAATACTTCACTTATTATAAAGTGGAATGTATATTAAACATTAGACCCAGCAATTCTACTCCTAGGCATTTACTCAAGAAAAATGAATGAATGTGTAGATGTCTACACAAAGATTTGTACACAATGTTCACATCAGCATTAATCATAATAGCCTCAAACTGGAAACAACTCGAATTCCCACTAACAGGTGAGTGGATAAACAAATTGTGATACAGACACACTGGAATACTACTCAGCAAGAAAACAAAATGAACCACTGAAAAGAAATGCAGTAACATGCATGGTATCTCAAAAGCACTGTGCTGAGCAAAGAAGCCAGACAAAAGCCTATATATGCCATGACTCCCCAGAACACATAGAAGTAAACCTCAATGACAGAAGGCCATCAGTGGGTGGCTGGAGTCTGAGCTCAGTGGCACAGGGGAAGACAGAAAGTGGCTTTCTGTAGTGATGTAGATCTTCTATACCTACATGCCTACATTTGGCGAAATCAATCTGCACACTTAATAAAGCTGATTTGAAAGTCCCTCTAAACACAGGTACAGTGAAATGGCACAAAGCACTTTTGAAACAAGGCAGCTAATGTTAGTGACCAAGTTATAAATATTTATAAAGAAGCTATATGAACAATTTAGAATTAAGTTAAGGGGTGAGCAGGGTTTCTTCATACCTTTGGTGCTATGAAGACAATCACCTTGGCAAAAGGGACCGAGGTGAGTCTTAAGAAAGGTTTAAAAGTGATACACAGTAGATCTAACTGATTATGGTATGTTTTTGAAGAAGTCTTTCAAAAGAGAAGCTTTTTAGGGTAAGCAGTCAGTGCATTTCCTCATTTCCTTTTGAATTATAAGAGGAAGACCACAGTCTGAAGAATTCAAGGCTAGCTAATGATGGTTTTAAAAAAAAAGGGAAATTAATGGTTTTCCATCTTAAATAATACTTTTACATACTTTCAGAAACATGCCACCTCACAGTGAAGCAAATTCTATTGAAATTTTCAATCTGAATATTGAAATCTGCCTATCTGAGAAAGGTCTAATATGGGTCCCAGATCTCCTACAGAAAAGTACAACCTTGTAAAACCAGGAGAATACCACATTACTTACCTACATTTTAATTTAAATCCCCCCAAACCTCTGTTGTAGTACTTACATGACACATGAGTAAATGAAGCTCAGAGAGGTTACGTTCCTTGCCCAAACTACCAAATATCAGAGCTGTGATTTAAAACCAGATGATTTTAACTGCGAAACCCATGCTCTTAAGTTCCACGCTGCAGTGCCTCACAAGGAGAACTCAGCCTCTCTGAGAGGTACTACAGAAACTTGGATGAGTGACAGCATAGTTTTGTAAAACCCCACTTACCTTCAGGGGACGCAGGGCACCACAGAATTTAGTCCACCAGCTATTTTCAATGAATTCTAAGTGCCTCTCTCTTTTCCTAAGTGTTCGTAACCTTTCTTCAAGTTGTTTTAAGGCGCGTTTATCCCTTGCTGGCAAAGGTCGACCATCTTTGCTCTGCAAATAACAGAACAAAATAAAAGTTTTTTTTTATCATTAAGGTCTTTATAAAGTACCCACCAGATTTAGCAGATCAGGCAACACAAATTTTTTTGGCTCGATTTGACTCCTTTGGCAAATTTACAAATTGGAAAAAAAAAAAAAGAACCCAACAACTTCTATGTGACAATACACATCTCTGAACCCAGATCAGTGTCAGAATGCGATGTGAATGTGTGTACGTTTAATGCTGTACGTCCTCTTGATCCCGTTTTCCAAATACTGTATATGGTAAAGTCATGTGGAGACAGATAAATATTTTTAAAAACATCCTTTTTATGAGGCACTTTATGTTCTTTGCTCAGTTATTCTCCTTCATCTCCAAATTCCTCATCCTATCCCTTGTCTTAACATATCCGGTCCTACGTTCTCTCTCCTTTTGGTCGAGTGACTGTGTTACAGTGTATCTGAGCTGAGGCTTCTCAGCCCCTGACTCAAACACCAGCAGAGTGATGCAGTACTCGTATGCGGTGTGCACAGGTTTTTATAACAATCGCTAAGAGCCAGCGCTTTCTTATTCTCTATTTACATTTGCAAATGAGTTATGTTTTCTTCGGCTGGCCTACCTGACAGATAATTCTCATCTATTTTCATATGATATTTACTGTAACCATGAGCAGTACCTTTCTGTGGCGTCCAAGTGACACTTTCCCATTCGAACTCCCCCCTGCCCATAAGTGTCTTCAACTTGGTACAATAATAAACCACAATAACAAGGCAATTGCTAAATACTAAAAAGGTGAAATATAAATTTGTTTGCTTTTATTGAAGGACCAAGAAAATATTTACACGGGACAACATTTTTCTTTCTTTCTTTTTTTTTTAAGTTTTTGGCCAGGCCATGCGGCTTGTGGGATCTTAGTTTCCCAACCAGGGATTGAACCCCCAGGCCCTCAGCAGTGACAGAGTTGAGTCCTAACTACTGGACTGCCAGGGAATTCCCGGGACGTTTTTAAACTGTAAAAGCGTTAATAATTAGAGTGTTAAAATCCCTATCAAGGTTTAAATAGGATGCTGGGGGACACGCCGGCCAGTGCTCTGCAGCACAGCCCAGAGCAGCATCAATGTGGAATAAGGGACACACGCATTGTTCATTATTTCTATGTATTTCTTGTCCGGGCAGACAGCCCAGATACCCTTTCATAAGGGGATGTCAGGGTCACAGCGACCTCTCCACAAGACGGCACTGCAATGCTCTGTTCCTGATAGTGTTGCTTCCCAAACGTCACATGCATAACAATCAACGGGAGGGTCCGTTCAACGCAGGTTTCTAGACCCTCCCCCGAGAGAACACGACTTAGTTAGGTCCCGGGTGGGGCCCGGAATTTGCATTTCTGCCAAATTCCCAGGAGATGCTGATGCTACTGGTCCAGAGACCATGCTTTGCATACATGGGGCTATTATTATTATTTAACTATCTTCACTGCTTTAGGTACACTGGTTATTATCAAATTGTATCCCTTACAGAAGGGTATTTTCTGAAGACCAGAGGAATAAGACATCTCCCTCCAGAAGACAGATCCAGGCCACGATACTTCAAGCGTGTGGTACTTTATATCTTAACTACACAATTTTTCTCAAAACTGCCATTCTAATATCAAAAGGATACCAACAAGGTAGATTTATTTCACTGCTGGCGTTCCCTATTTCAGGAAAATAATTTTTTAGTAAGCTGATTTAAGGGTCCACTGAAAACACACTCAAATTATCTGCCCATTTGCCGAAGCATCAGTGGGATGAATGGAGGCCCGCTCTGCTGTACCAACTGTCTAAACCAAAGTAAGAAGAACTGTGGTCAGACAGACACCAGGAGAGACACCCAGCAGTCAACCAATTATTTCATTTGAAAAAAAAAAAAGGAAGTTACACAGCATATAAACAATATCCTTTGTTGGAAAAACAGTAAAACGTGAAAGCTGCCCCTCCCACGGTCCCCAACGACCACCCCCTCTTCTGTGGTTATCGCTGTCACAGAGACCATGCATATCTATGTGTCTACATGTGTCCCTCTGTGTAAACATACTTATGTTTTTTGTTTTACATAATAGGTAACATTTCCTGTGCCTTATTCTCCTTAAATCTTCCAAATAAAACTCTGAGGTTGATAACAGCATTTTTTTTTTTCTTCTTTTTTTGCGGTATGCGGGCCTCTCATTGCTGTGGCCTCTCCCCTTGTGGAGCACAGGCTCCAGACGCACAGGCTCAGTGGCCATGGCTCAGACCCAGCCGCTCTGCGGCATGTGGGATCCTCCCGGTCCGGGGCACGAACCCGCGTCCCCTGCATCGGCAAGCGGACTCCCAACCACTGCACCACCAGGGAAGCCCGATAACAGCATTTTATTCATTTATTAGATGAGGAAAATAAGGCCCACAGATATTACCTACATAATCAGGAGAGCCAGAATTTAAACTGAGAAAGTGTAACTTAATTTCATAAGATACATTCTCAAAGCTACATAAATCTACCTCATTCCTTTTCATCATTGCACAGCACATTATACCATGATATTTTAATTTAACGAATACCTTATTTTTGAACATTTAGATTATTTTCTTTTTTGAGGGGGCAGGGACATGAATATCCTTATTCACCTGGGTACAAGCGCATACATACAATCCAGTGAGACAGGCTCCTAGACACCTGCTGGATTAAAATTTAATTATTAAAAGGTACGTTGTTTGTGCATTTGTGTGTACAGGCGCACCTGACAACATTCAGTTTTCTTTTAAAAGCTGTATATTTTATATTCCCTCAAACAGTATTCCTATCCCCAAATTCTTATCAACCCCTGACGAAGGTAAAAAATTTAAAGACTTCTAAAGGATAAAAAAATACTGAGTTGCTCAAATTACCAGCCATCCTGGTTTTAGCAATAAAAGTCCCCTCATGTTCTGGAAAACTCCTCAGGTCCCACACAAACTGGGATCTTACTCAACCTACTCATTACTAATGAGCTGAAGCATCACTTCGTATTTTCACTGAAGAGTTTAATTTCTCCTTCAGTAAACTGTCTATTTAGGTCTTTTGTTCATTATTTCTATGTATTTCTTGTCTTTTTTTCTTCTTCACTTAAAGATGCTCAGCAGATATCAGCTATATTGCAGATTATTTCCTCTCAAATTATCGTTGGTTCTTTAAATTCCTTTTTGGTGCCACTTTTTTTGGTACATAAATTTAAAAACATAAAAATTTAAAGCTCACCAGTTGCTCAATTTGCACTCGAGTTCTGAGTCTTATTTAGAAAGGTCTTCTACATACCAAAATAAAATTTGATTTTCACTTTCTCCTAATGTTTTGTAAATGTTATACTGGATTTAAATTCTGAATTTGTTTAGTATATGGTAGGAGGTTTATAAAGATTTCATTTTTTATCTTTTATAGACTGTATTGAATTTCCACCTAAACGTATGAAAACTGTCGTCTCTACAATATTGAATCTTCCCAAGTAGGAACGGATGAAGTTCTCTATTTATTTCAGTCTTCTATTATGTATTTCAATAAAGTTTGTAATTTCCACCAGGAAGATTCTGACATTTCTTATTATTCTATAGTTCACAGTTATTGGAAATGAGGTCATTTTCTATTACATCCTCCACCTGGTGAATGATCCTGTACATTTGTATCTGGACACCTTGATGAACTCTTGTTAGGTCTATTAATTTGCCAGTTGGTTCTTTTAGATTTTCTTGGTAGAGGCTATCTGCAAATAACAGAAGTTACTTCCCCTCTTCTCTCCTCTCCCTTCCACAGTTACCCCTACGTTCTTTTCTATCTGACTAGGAATAGAATACGAACATCCCTGTCGTATACGTGCCTTTAGTGAGAATGTTTCTTTCATTAGGTACGATGCTCATGGTAGGCTTCCTTTGCTAAACAACTTCTTTTCTTCCAATTTGGTAAGAATTTTCTCTAAACATCATTAACTACAAATTGACTCTTACCAAATACTCTTTGGCATCTATTAAGATGTTTATGTTTCTCATTTATTCTCAATATATTAAACTACTTTATTTTCTAACATATCATCCTCGCCATCCTGGGATAAACCTAATCTTATAATTATGAAATATTCTCTTATTACAGCATAGTTTTTGAATTGCTAACATTTTAATTTATATTAAATTATTTGCCTGTACTTTCATAAGAGAGCCCAGTAAACAGTTTTCTTTTTGGTGTGCTATTACCATCTGGTTTCTGTCTCAGGATTATGATAGTTTAATAGAATAATTCAGAAAACTTTCCATTTTTTCCTATGTTCTATAAATAAGATTTATCTGTTACTTGAAGGTGACAGAGGAAGAAAAACTTGATTGTGTTTTTAGAAGTACATTTAATTGGCAAGTGGTTACACGTAATCTTATCTTATTCAACCAGTACATAAAACTTTAACGTAAGTGATACAGTGAAATCTGATATTACACATGGAATCAGCATACCTGGGAACTAGCAAGGTCTTCATCATACACAAGTAGAACTTTTGTGTTTCAGTTGTTAGAACACTGATAGAAATTCTCACACTGTCAGTGTCCTACATTTCACAGAAGACAATTTTTTAAAAATAGGGTTCTTTAAGGATACGTTGAACAAAAACTCAAACAATGTCAAAATATGGGCTTAGCAATGTCTAAGTCACAACACAGAGCAGCTCGAAGACAAAGTACTTTTACGCTCCCCGGTTACAATAAAACATCAAGTCACCTTCGATTTAATCGTTTGAATGTGCTGCTCCACTTCCTCAATGTCTTCAGTGTTTTCTAGACGTTCGTAAGCAGCGCTTCTAGTGCCTTTGATCAGATTTAGAGGCAAGGCCGACATGCCATAGGCCTGAAAGAACAAAGGAAAACACGTTCTGGTAATACTGTTTCATTTCATTTATTTTTTGGCTGTGCCACGAGGCTTGCGGGGTCTTAGTTCCCCAACCAGGGATCAAACCTGGTCCCCTGGCAGTGAGAGCGCCAAGTCCTATCCACTGAACCACCACGGAATTCCCTAGTCATACTATTTTAAACATATTATACAGAATTTTCAGGTAAAAAATGTCCTTTTAAGTAACAACAAAATGAGTAAGCAGTTGTGAAGGGGACAGTCACTGAAGAACAGAGGATATGGGAGTGAATCATGATTATATTGCCTCATAATTCTGTTTATTTCATATTTAGTTACATAGAGTTACGTCTGTAATACTATTCCTAGAATAGGTAATATCTATTTTTCAAAGGACAAGTTATAAAATTAATGGAAATATAATACTTTATCAAAGTAATAACTCACAATTTCAGGCTAATCAGGGGTTAAGATAGTATGAATCAGTAGAAACAATTTATAAAATTATTTTCTATGGAAAAACCCAATTTTATCCAAGTGTATATAGTAAACTCGTAGTAAAATGTAAGTATTTTAACATACATGTTATTTGATTAGCATACCAATGATCTGTATGTAGTTTATTTGTAAGTTCTAAATATTTACAGTCTTTTCACTAAGTATTTTAAATATAATTCTTACAAGAAATTCTAAAATATTAATGGGCATTAAAAATAAACCTATTATTTTCTATTACCCAATTCTATATTAGCCAGTCCCAAATGTGAAATTTTATTGTAACTATTAAAAACACTCAATGGCAACTGCCATGTGGCCATTATTCAAAATCGTTACTGACCTTAAATCCTTAGAAGCAAAACTGACAACTACCACCTCTTGGTTGCAGCAACGGGCTCTAAAGTAGACACATCATGTATTCAGATCCTTCCACTTTCTTCCTGAGAACACAGCCAAACCACTTCAGCCAGCCTCCCTGAAGTTAGGCGGGGCCATGAGACTGAGCTCAAGCAATGAATGTGGGCAGAAGTGATAAACGCTACCTCTTAGGCTTAACCCTGAACTCTAAAATATCCTGAGTAATCCTGCATATTTTCTCTCATGCTCTCTGCTACCTGGCTGTCAACTCCCAGGATGATCTCAAATATGTTTAGTGTCGATTTTAATCACTTCAATATTCTCACTGAGTCTCCTTTAGACATTGATTAAACCACAATTCATATAGGGAAGCATAAATTCTGACACATCAGGGTTGTTTTTAAATTAAGGGAGAATAGGAACAAAGAACATGATTAAAAGGAAATCCCAGAAATCAACCAGTTCTATCAGGTAGTATCAACTCTATATAGCATGTTGTATTTAGATAATTAACTAGCTGAAATTATTACCTAATATGCAAATCCTTGCATTTTCTAAAGGAGAGATACTTAAAATCTTGCATTTTAAATATTGTTAAAACATAAGTTAATGTTCTCATGATTTCCCCATCATCCGAAAACAAAAACAATAAGGAGAGGTTGGGGAGAGGTTCTATTTGTATTAGAAGAAAATATAATTTGGACAGAGTAGAATAATTTTCTTCTAACTAACTAAATTCTTATCTAACTTATACTCCTAATGACCTTGGTAAAATATAAAAAGGAAAAACATCATCAGGTTTACTTTTTTAACAGTAAATTTTATATCCTCAAACTACTGAAAATGTAAAATGTGAAAAAGCGTATGGAAGCCAAGGTGTCCCAGAGGCGGTTACCCTTCCCTTGTAGGAGTGTCCTAACCCTATTACCACTCTGACCTATCTGTTGTTAGTAGTTCCACACCTTTTAAACGGTAATGGAAAAAAGTAACATAGCACTTTAAGACTCTGATGAGCATACAGCATTACATGATGATTATTCACCGACTCTCCACACGCGCATATCATTTTGCCACAAGTCCACGTTGCTTTTTACAACCAACTGCCAGGGCAACATGATTTTGCTAAACCCAGTTTATGCCCAAGTATATTTTCCTGTCTTTCCAACCACCCGAACTAGGCTTATTTTATCCCAAATCTTGCTATTCTGCTTGATGGATCTGGGTCTCTAAATATACTAACCTCAGAACTCAATACTATTGGGTTGGCCAAAAAGTTCGTTTGGGTTTTTCCATACGATGTTATGGGAAAACCTGAACAAACTTTTTGGACAGCCCGATTATTTCCCAAGGAATCTGTACTCCAGTCAGCACGAAAAACGTGGCCACTACTTAAGAGTTTACTGTCAAAGACAAGGTCATCTAAATTCTCCTCACTGGTCTGCTGGTCTCACTTCCTACAAATCCATCCTTTACACTGTTTCCAAAGTGATCTTGCTCTAACCCTCATGTCAGATTATGTCATTCCTCTGATGAGCATCCACTGAGATTCCCCAGGACCACGTGCTCTGGCGGCAGTCCCCAGGATTCTGCATCGGGGCCATCAAGACCACACAGGAGACAAGAAGCAGGGAGCGTCGGTCTGCTGCTGCTGCTTCAGCCAGAGCCACACTACTCTGTTCACCTCCTTCTGTATGTATCAGAATTTCATGAACGACTGTTTGAAAATGTCACTTTACAATTTTTTTTTTTTTCCAATGAGAGGTACAGTTACTAGTCCTGTGAACAGACGCCACTATCTAATCCTGGCCTACGAAGCCCTTCGTGACCTGATCCCTACCACCCAACCTCATGCCTCTAAATGGTTCACTGCTTCTCAGTCACTGCAGTTTCCGCATCCACACCTGTGTACATGCGGTGCCTCATCTGCAACACCCACGTCTCACCCTACCTCATTAGCCCAGCCCAGTGCCCTTCAGGTCTCAGCTTAATTACACCGCATCTGAGAAACCTTCCTTGATTTGTAAATGTGCCTTGCTTATAGCTCAATTGTAGTACAGAACACTGGGCATTATTTGTCTGCATGTCTGTTTTATCACTAGATCTGCCAAACTTAGCTAATCAGAATCATGTGGAAAGTTCGTTAACAATATAGATTTCTCAGCCAGACTAGTAATAACTGCAGTAGACTGTTTTGTATGTAAGGACTAGGTCTCAATTCTTCTTTTACCTACCTTTATTCCAAGAACAAACGTGTTCAATTAATAAAATAACTTCTCTAAGAAAATAATATTCAAACAAAAAAAATTTTTTCAGTGCCCTTTATTCACATGAACTTATTTCCTTACATGGAATTTACACATTTATTCGAAGAGTTAAACTGCATTCCTATAGCTTAAATAAACAGTTTAAAGTAAAAATTTTAGAAAATAAAAACATGTCCTTGGTTAACACCTTGTGGTAACATGGGACCAGAATACAACATCTTTTTGTGAATTATTAATTGTCTGAAGAGAACAAGAAAGTAATCATTGTTTTGGCTACCTAGCTTTTAGCTTATTTTTGGATTACATGCTTAAATTTCAATGATTATCAGGAATTTTAAGTATAGTATTTAGATTAAGATAAACTTGACATAACACAGTACACAAAATATTTAATCACTACAACTTTAAGATCTTTAAACAAGGATCTTTTGAATTTAACCTCAGATTTCTTTGAAAAAAATGTATGAAGGCTATCATTTTTCAGAAACACAAAACTTTTATTGCTTACTACTGCCCTCTAGTGAATTACCAGAAAATCAACAAGGCTAAAGAGATCATATCATTTAAAATGCTTCCAGGTCAGCCATAATTGCTTCCAATTTTATTTGTTTCAACTTCCAAGAATAAATCACCACCTGTATTTTAAAAGCCAAATGTTTTGAAAGAATATATACAAACTACAAACATTTCTAATACCTTCTTGCCCCTATAAGAACAGCACTTTTCCCTGCACCTCTCTCTTCTGTGAAGGATGAGTTTCCAACCTATTAGCCTTGGATTAGAAAGGTCAGCGCCAAGCACTGCCTGTAAACTGAATATATGTCCTGCATATACTTATAACACCTATTATTCAAGGACACGGATGCTGTCATGACTAAGGAAACAACTCACTTAATGTGTATTCAATAAAGATTTCCCTTTTAAATATTCATCGATTCTAAAATACACATGTATTTGTTCACATTTATCATCAGTGAAATTTGGATGCATCTTACAAACACTGGCTAGGCAGAAGTCATGACGTAGTTGTCATTACCTGCACATTCACAGATTTGGTCATAGTTGGTTACATTATAGTTACTTCTCCAGTGGAGTTACCTGCATTCTTGGTACAACTCTTGAGTTTAACTGCCACTTACCACGTCTTATAAGATAGTGCTACGATTTGACATCGAAGCAAAAAGTTAATGTGTAAGGAAAGACAGAACAAAGGAGCAAGCAGTGAAGCAAAAATTAACTGGAACAATGAGCATGATTCTATATTTTTTTGCAAAGCAATAATCAAAGGCTTTATAAGCTTAAGAAAGGAAGATGACCAAAGTAGAAGACATTTTGTACTTTGCTACTTAGGTAGCAAAAGAAGAAATAACAACAAAAACAGCTTAAACAGGTGTGTTAGCAGCTTCAAAGAACATCCCAGAGACAAGAATGGAGCACCCAAGAAAAGCTGTTAGCATCAATTCTCTTGAGAGCCTAAAACAACCCTGTGGAGTGAAACATGGATACAAACAGCCAATTCAAAAAAGTGATTCAGAAGACTCACATTCCAAATGCGAAGTTTTAGAAATACCTTTACAACTTATTTCACTTATATTTTCCTTATCTTGTATGCAGAAGATTGATATGACTTTTTTTTTTTTTTTTTTTTTTTTTACGTAGGTAAGGCTAAAACACTTCTCTCATTAATATAAAACAAAAACTATAAATGACTAGAGAGCATGGGCAGGGCCTTTTCCTTACAGTGGTACATAAGGTGCATCTTACAAATCAGGTCACAGACTCAACGAAGCATACTCTCACATAGAAGGCTGAGAAATTTAATTTTTAAAGTGGAGTTCTGTCTTCAAAGAGTATTGAGAACCACTGCTCTATTTATTTCTATTTTCAAATCCTTAATTTAGCACTCTAGTTTTCTTTAATACATTAGTCTACATTTATAGTAAATATATTTATTAGCATAAATATGTATATATAATTCATAAACTCCTGGAAGACATGTTCAATTTTTTTCACTGGTAAGTGTACATAACAGAAAGTTCAGTAGCCGCTGTCTTTATAGGCACTTCAGTGGTCCACATGATACATATTGTATGAAAATAGCACTATTCAACACTTCCCCACTTGGTGGCACCAAAATATTAAAATATCTGCATAAATATTTGTGTCTAGAGGTTTGTTTGTTTGTTTTTAATTTAAAAAGTAGCAGATTCCCTTTCAATTAAGCTGAAAACAACAGGCAAGATAACATGTCATTTGACATTCTCCTAAAATTGAGTGTCCAATTATTTGGCTATTCCTTGAGATGTGGTACAGTGGATATAATCTTGGTAAAATTTAAATTATCAACTAGTTTCTAAACTAAACAACGCATACCTAAGAAATTCACATTCAACTGACACATACATTACAAAAACTTCTGTAGTCTCAATACTGATAGCTACAGATTCAATAACAGACATAATCTTACCTTTAGTAATTAATTCCTTGTACTCAGGGTCAAAGTTCTCTAAGCATTAACTTCCCACTTTCGGTACATATTAAAACTAAACCTCTTCTATTCCCCATGCATATCTATTATACCCTCATTCACGTTCTGCTCCAATTCTCGAGTTTTCCCTAACTACTTAGGAGGAAACTTTGCTTTCACAAGCAAATATGATAATTAGTACCATTAGCCACCTACCAATAATAAAACCACTTATCAATAAACAGTTGATTTTCAACTAGTATTTTTGTTGTTTTGTTTGTTTGTCTTTTGCGGTACGCGGGCCTCTCACTGCTGTGGCCTCTCCCGTTGCGGAGCACAGGCTCTAGACGCGCAGGCTCAGCGGCCATGGCTCACGGGCCCAGCCGCTCCGCGGCATGTGGGATCTTCCCGGACCGGGGCATGAACCTGCGTCCCCCGCATCGGCAGGCGGACTCTCAACCACTGTGCCACCAGGGAAGCCCTCAATTAGTTTTTAATAAAGTCTGAATAAGTATTATTGGCCCATTTCTCAGATGGGGAAGCTAGGACTCAGTAATTACATTTTACATGAAGACTCACACTCACGGCTAGTCTTCAGCTATGCATACCACGCTCCCCGTTAACCAGGGTCTTCTCTACCCCACATAGGTAGTAAAACTGGCGAGACTGTGGTTTGGTAGCAAACCATTCTTCCACCCAGTTCTGAGCACATTCTGCAGTGCTATTTACATGATGTTTATCTGTCTATCCACACACCCAAGAGTAACTCTTTGACTTACTCACCTTTTCATAATCCACATTCTCACTGACCATGACACAACTGCTGTTAACACCTGGTTTACTTTCACTGTGAGAGGAAAGCGGTGGAATCTGTAGCTTGAACCACATGAAACTGAATATTCAACAGTTTGAGCTCCTAGTGATTACTGATTGAGTGGCCAACAGATTCCAAGACCTGATGAATTGTTTCATTAAGTCCTCACAACCTTACTAAATATTACTCCCACTTTAGATGGGAAAGTAGTTCAAGAGACCCACTGACTTAACAGGGACCCACATTTAAGCCTCTCCCCCAAGGATCCTAACGGTACTGCTTATGCTACTTAAAGAAAACACACACAGTAACCCCTAGGTAGGTAACCCCTAGGCAGTCTCACCTGGTGCCTATAACACTGGACCCTGCCCCTTGGGCTCAGGCCTTTGGTGACCCCTCCTACCTACTCAGCATCGTGTCTTTCTGGTTCCCGCCATCAGGTCCTCTGATTGTTTTATCAATGGCCCTCAGCCCAGCCCTCTGCATTCCAGAAAAAGTAAAGCTCTTCTAAGGCTATCTTAACTAAGTCAGTATGATTATTATATTTGGTTTCATTGCATAAGTGATAATTTTCACAGTTTCCATTGGAATATGAACTATATTAGCTTGAAATATTTATCTTTACAATATCGTTCCTACAGGGAAGCTCTCTTTCAAAGAGTTTTAATAATTTCACACATTTTCCCCACTCCCACTCATCAGCCCCAGAGCTTACTGAATTCAGACCCACCGGAGTAATACTGTTAAAATGTTAGTCAGATCCTATTACTTTCCATTTAGAAGCTTCCAGTAGCTTCTAATCTCAGTCGGAATGAAATCCAAAACCCTAACCACGGTCCACGAGGCGCTAGAAAACATGCCCTCATCCACGCTCACCACCCTCCCCAGTCACCTGAGCTCCCACACGCCAGCTTTGCCTCCTGCTAACTGAGCACAGCACAGGGTGCTCACCCCAGGACTCCTGCACTCACCTCCCCTCGTGGCTGGCTGTCCTTCCACCTCACTCAGGTCTCTGCTCAAAGGTCAGAGGAACTACTCCCGACCTGTCACTACTGCCTGTGCCCTACACTGCGCTGTGTGAGCACGTTCACAGCGCCCACCCCTCGGCCGTCCGAAGACAATGCTCCACGGGCCTCTCACTTCTGCGCATCTTGCAAGCCAGGCACTAACTGCCCTTTTCTCTTCTGTGCTGTCTTTCCAAGAATGCTTGTGCAGCAAACAGCCTGGGAAGACCAAGACAGCGTTCCTCTGGAGCGAGAGCAGGCACGCTTCCTGTCCGTTGATGAAACTCGGCCTCCCTGCACTCAACGGTCCTCAGCTTGGTGACAGTCTCGATGGGCGCTCTTCATGTCGCCCCATGGGAGTCGGGACTCAGGAGACGGGCGCAAGACAACGCGCTCCCGTGGCTGCTGCCATTGCTGTGCAACAGAAGGTTCTTCTCTGACCAGAAGTCTTGCACCTCTGACCAACATCCAGGGCACTGCAGCAGACTACAAGCTACAAGCAGGGTAAAATCGCAGACCCTTTACGGTTCCTGAGGATGACCTTACATGTTGGTTTCCTCTTTTTCTGTTCCCTTCTCCTGACTCATCTTTCACTGACTGTTATATCCTCATCTCCCTATACTTCTCGAAGCACTTTTACAAAAAGTATCGTTTGACCTTCAAAAATCCCTAAGAGGCATTTTTTTATTCCCATCTAATGGGGAAAACACTGACCCACGAAGGGTAAAAGACAAACCCAAGATCAGCATACATATCAGTCACAGAATAGCAATTAGAGTCCAGGTCTAATTCCTCGTGTGTTATTAACCTGTGAATGTTTCCTGAAAGACCGTTCACACGTAGTATATATATTCTCTGAGATGGGAAGATAGTTACCCACCAATATATTCCTTGTGTAGTAATACATGAAAAAAGCAAAAATGGCAATGAATAATAAAACTGAATACTCAAGCACCTGAAAGATACTAAAATGCGTGAGTTTAGACTTCTTTTATTATACATTATGACACTTGAATGATTATGCAACAAAACCAGATTCTGCTATCACACTAACAGCCCATTTCTTTTATGTTTAAAGGGAGACACTGGAACAATACCCAAAATGTTCTCTTTATAACCAGCACTTTTCATCTTTGTATCAATCAAGAATGCTCTAAACATAAACTCCATTAATCTGAAAAAGGTTCCATATAATTTAAAGCTTCCTGCACAACTCTCTTTTGGGAGGCAAGTAAGAAGCATTTTTACTTGCTTTTCCTCTATAATTTGAGCAAAAAACTCAAAAAGCACTCTGCACGCAAGTTTGTCAGGCTATTACAAGTCATATCGTACCATTCCCAGAGAGACCGGAAAAAAAAAAAATCAAAGTCTCTGAGAGTATAAGATTAGGTTCTTTATACTAGAGAAATATCAAGTGATGTAAAATATCTGATTTTAAAAGCCCTATATCCCCATATAGGATAAATCTACTGAATCCATAACAGGTACTGATCTATGGTTCAGAGTTCTAATATGCTTATAAATCACTAAATCTATTATTGCATAGTATATAACCACTTCAAGGTTCACAAGTTATAAAGTTTGTTTCTGAATGTTAAATTTCACAAATACAGATAAAATGATTATGACCAAGTAGTTAAAAATCTACCCTCCTCTCAAGAAAAATGAAGAAAGTACTAGATATTAAACAGGAAAACAGAGCTAAGTTGAACATACCAATAAGGTAACAAAACTGCATCATAAAGTGGTTCTTTAATTTTAACTCAATTATTACCATTATACTTACTGTGTAGATTATAGCTGCCAACATTCCAATCAGGGTCAGAGAACTAATGGAAAATGACAAGGCAGCTAAACCATCTGCAAAAGAGGAAAAACACTGTTAAAAATGTACAGCTATTCAAATGTTTATATTCAACAAATCAACAGAAATATAAAAATTGGGTTTCTTACACATTCCAAAGGAATAAACCCAATATGCATTACCCCATCTTGAAGTGCTAACTCCAAGTGGAAAGGAGCTTTTAAATAGCTCTTCATAAATGGATTTGTTAAAGATCTTTCAGACTAACACTTTCTTTCTTTCACCTCTTAAAATTAAAGAGGGAAACTACTGCTTAATTATTGAGCCTAAAAAGAAATCAGCAAAATACTAGATGCTCAAAAGTTGGCCAAAAAAATGCCCTGGCCTTTCTCAAAGGCAGCCCTCGAGAAATAAAATGATAGGAATGCCACTGACCTTGGCCCTATCTTCCCTCTCCACTCAAACTCCTAGTTCCTCTGTTCTTAAATTTCAAGTAAGTTTTTAAAACTTAGCCTAGAACTAAAATAGTAAAGAGTTTACTTCCCTCTTTAACTTGAAAGGAGCTAGCATGCTCCCTTAGTGAGGGGGGGAGAGGCAAACAAACAGAAAATAAATTCAAACATAATACCAAAACAGGAATACTATGCTAACAAGTTAGATTTAGGAAACTTTTTAAAGGAAGGCCAATGAGTGAGTAGTGAGAGTGACACTTCCAAATAAACATACCAGATAATACAATGAAATATGCAAATTTGAATATTCTTAAATTGGAGTAATATTAATTGTTCTAGTTTTAATACAGGTTCTATTGGACCTGTATTGATCTAGTTTAAATGCAGGTACTGTGGAACCAAATATAAGTTTTTAATTAATTTAATATATCAATACTAAATAATAACAGAATGACCCATCCTATTAAAACTCACGTCTCAGTTTTAAAATATAACACTTAGAGAGAGCATATTATTAACAAGTTCAGAAACTTGAGACAAATTTTTTTGTCAGAGACAAATTTTTAAGCCTTAATTTTTTTAACTGTAATACATTTTATTAAATCAAAGACCATTGGTGCTGTTACTTTCTTGATCTTACTAGAAGTATCAACAGAAAGTATTCATACAACTAGGAGAGGTCCGGCACTTGGCTGATAACCATTTTAAGGTACCTCCACTTATAAAATACATCACAAAATCAGAGATATGAAAATGTATACAAATATGCATCTTAGAACTGATAAAGTGGAGCGTTCTGCTAAGATATCTGGCTAATCTAAACGTTGATATTACTAAAAGTGATAAGCAAAATGTACTATAAAATATGGTGTTTAAGATGTGAGGTTTTTTAAATGTTACGACTAAGGAGATTACAGCAAGTACAGTAATGCTACCTATTATAATCATTGATTCAAGTTATGCTAACACTCAAAGACTAGCAAAACTTACAGGATAATGTTTAGGGCAGAAGAGTAGCTACTAAAGAGACCTGAAGGAGTTAACTGCAGGAAAAGAAGCAATTTATTTCTCAGCAACAGGCTCAGGTACATAAATCCTGACATGCAGTATCAGTATATGCCAGACCCGCTCTCCGTATTCTTGCTGGTATCAGCAAGATATTAATGGACCACAATTTACAAGATGAAATCTTAAGTGGAAAGCAAGAAAATTAAGAAGTTGTACAGCAAAGACTCCAAGACCTAATTTAACCATCATTTAATATTGTATCTGGGTAAAGAGAAAGTGCTGATCAAAGAACGTAGAGTACCTAATAAAAAGAATAAATACAAAAGCAATACGAATTTTCAGCATAATGTTTATAAAATAAGTTCTCTAGCTTTCTTTGAAAATAGTTCAAAGGCACATGAAATTCTCAGTAATAAAATACACACTCTTATTTGATATCAGTTTCTAACACCAACTATATTTTTCAATGATTAAGCAACTTTCTTAAGCTAACTTCCTAAACCTGCTTTTTTTTTGTTCCTCTCTAAAAACCAAGGTCATGTTGATTAAGAGAAGGAAAACTTAGAACTTTTGGTGAGGTAAATTTATAATAAACTATTATTTCATCCACATAAAACCTCTGTAATTTATATTCCACAAAAAGATTACTTAATCACGATCAAAGAGCAATATAGGGTTCTCTCAGTTAAAAATTAAAAATAAACACCAGTATATCTAACACATTTCTTTAACATATTATTCTATATTATCCTAAGTGAATTAAAGACCACATAGAAATTATAAGACCTTTACCGCTAAAATACTTTGAAGATTACATTGTATTTTCAACATGGTAATTTTATGAAGAAGTCAAGAGACTTCTGGCTAGATGGCTAGAAGTCTCAGCAACACAAAGTTCCTAATTTGTCTAACATCCTTTTAACCACAGGTTAAAAGAATCATGAAGTTAAATTTTTAACAGTGTAAAAATAGACTACTTATGAAAAAAGTTTCAAGAGTCATGAAATATGAATTATTATGGATTTTATTTTTTAAAAGAATACTTACGACTACTTCCAAGTTCTTCAAACAGGAACTTCACCTTTTCCCACTCTGTAGAATTTTTGTTATCGGGAAGATTCAATGGAACAAAAGCACTATGAAGGAGAAAATAACTCTTTAATGGCCTTAAGGACAAAAGGTCAAATAAAATGACCTGAAACTCAATTTTTAGTAAGTTTTTAAACCAAGATCAACTTTCCCCCCAAAAGAATTAGCAAATCAAATCTGCACCAAGTACAGAGAGGTGTTGAGAAGTTGCTTATCTATGTGTTTACCATGTCACAAATTTGTTTTAATGGCTTGATTACTGTATTCAGCATAGTTTCCTTTGTAATCCTGCTTATTTTATCTTTTGCATTTAAAACTATTTTGAGAAGGAGCCATAGGCTCAAGATGGTCAAAAAGGTCCACAGCACAAAACAGGTTAAGAATTCCTTTGTTAAATCAGGAGAACAGAATGTAAATATTAAGTTATGATTTCAGTATATTTATATGCATAAAAAAGAACAGAAAGGAAATACACCAGAATCAGCAGTAAATATCTCATTGTAGAATCAGGGGTGCTTTTTACTTTCTTCTTAGTATTTTTCTGTATCCTTCAAGATTCTACCTAATATACATAATGAAAGTAAGTAATTTCTATTTATTTTTCAATCGACAGCTGAGAGAAAAAGACAGACAGGTGCTTTATTATCTAGCTCAGAAGCAAGAAGACAAGAGACTAAAGTAGAGGGCTCAGTATCCCTTAGATTGTATATATGGAGAATCAAACAGGAATGTAAGAAGTAACTCTAATACTACCTCCTTTCCAACCTAATTTTAATTGTAAGCAAAGGAGTAACATCTATCCTTTTTTGTGATGAAGAAATACTGCATGAGTTCACCAATATATTTAAGTACCTGCCCTGATAATGTAAGCAAGTAAAACAAAGTATTCTAATTTTTTAAAATTTCAAAAACCTTTACTCCTTGGTACTACCGATACTTTTTATTCTTATAAAAAGATGAATCATCAGACATGTCATGAGGTTATTTAAATTTCTAACTATTTGCACTGACATCAGTTTACTACACTCTTCTCAATCTTGGAGATTTACTTCTCACTACTTTTAGAAAGAAAAGTGATTACTCACAGGGATAGAGCAATAAATGTAAAGGGCTCATTATTTGCTGCCCTGGTTATAAAATCAAAAACAATTAAATAAAAGCAGAGGGTGGAATCAAAAAACAAACTCTTGCATATTATACTTCTACAATGATATTGACTTATATATCAGCATTTAAACAAAAATATAAATCAAGCAAGAAAAAACTACCTATGTAATATCCCTCTATTTTATTTGAACAGTTTTTTCCAGAGACATATATATATATTTTTTTGTTTTTTTGAAAAGTATATTTTGAACTTGTTAGTTGGAATAACCACTTCTGTGAATATGGGGAAAAACTTCTATGTTGTATAAAATATCACCTAAAGTCTACTGAAATAGAAATACATGTCACAAATACCTAAAAATAGCATTCCTACTTAGAACATTCAGTATCTATGTCAGTTTTAGGTAATCACACGTTCTGTCCAGTGGTAGAAGAAAAGCAATTAGCTCTCTCCATCTTGACACTTTCATGTTCTAGCGGCTGAGCAGGGCTCCTGAGCAGTTCAAATATTTAATGAAGAATAACACCAGAGGAAACTTGACATGACCAAAAAATTAAAAATAATAATAATAAGAAGAAGAATAAAATGTTAAATGGCCCAAACGACGGTCAGAACGACTTCAGGAAAATACTTACTCTGAAGCAATCCAGCAGAGCACTGACATCTCAGCACTACTATTTTAGGCACAACTAGAGGGAGTAGCAAAAGCACAAACCCAGAGCAGGCTCCTCAGCCACCTGGCCACTAGTGCTGTGTAATCCAAGAAACAGACATAAAGTATCTTCTCATAAGCTAAGAGTAACATCCAGCAGCAGAATTCAAATGAGTCACAACTAAATATGTCTATATGTCCTGGGCAATAATACTCAAAACATTTAACAACCAATATGGCAAAGGCACTAACCAATCAACCAACACTGGCCTTGGTCCTGAAGACCCTGCTAAACCGGGCTTTACCCTTTGACTGGGCTGAGGGTGAGGTAAGAGACTCAGGAAGGCGGAGCATTTCAACCTTTTAACAACCAGAAGGGCCCAAGCAGTGTTCACGGCCAAATACCAGCCCCGCAGACAAAGACCTGCCGGGAGCACCTCCTAACAGATGCAGAGGCCGCTTCAGCCAGACGGACCACAGCCAGAGTCATTTTGAAGGGGAGGCAGCAGTTGTAAGATGCTCAGGCCTTTACCAAATGGTGACGGTCCTCAAGTAACCGAGAGTGTAATGTGATCTGTGTGGTAGAAAGGTACAGATACTTTCTTCATCTCAGTCCCTCTCAAAAAACTGGATACAGAGAACCTCAGCTTTCAAAGACACACAATGCTAGACCAAGATAAGAACCAGAATCTCGTGAGATTATAAATTTCCCTTAGGCTCTTAACAATAGTAAAACTGCTTAGAAAAAATATTTTACATCCCATCTGACTGAGTGAATTAGCTTAACACAGATTATCTCTTCAGGAAGAGACAAAGGAAAGGCTAATGAATTTCAGTGGATATGGAACTGAAATGATGAATTCAGCAGAACTGAAAGTAAGATTTTCACCTCCTACACTCAAATGCCAAGTCCTATTTACCTTCCAAATAGCCTGTTTCTTCCCCTCTGCTCTCCGTGACTACTCTGGTTCAGGCCCTCACCTCTCACCTGAACTATGACAGTGGTCACTAAGTGGCCTTCCCAGCTACCATTTATATTTCACTCCCTGACCAACTCCCAAATGCCCCTTTTGACGCGTCCTTCAGTGTTAGAACCAATTCACACGTATTTGCTTTCCCGCGTTCACACATCAACACATACACATCTGCCCTGCCTTTCAGTTGCTCAGCAGGATAAAACGCAACGTCTTAAACACTGTAAGACCCAGAGTCCACCTATGTGGCTAAGGTCACGGTCTGTCACTTGCCACCGCAAACACCTGAAATGTCACATCTTACATTTTTTTTTTTGTACCGAGGGAGGGAGGATTTAAATTTACATTGTACTTTTCATATCATTCTTTAACTATTCCATGCTAACTTCAGTCTCTCAGTTACCATATGTTACAGACTCAACTGTGTCCCCTTCCCCCAAAACTGCTATGTTGAAGCGCTAACCCCCAATGGGAGCGGTACTTGGATACAGGGCCTTTCGTAAGGTAACTAAGGTTAAGTAAGGTCCTAAGGGTGAGGCTCTGATCCGATAGGATTGGTGTCCTTGTAAAAAGAGGAAGAGACACCAGGGCTCTCTCTCCCTGCTGCCAGCAGAGAGGAAAGGCCGTGTGAGGACACGGTGAGAAGGTGGCCATCCACAAGCCAAGGAGAGAGCTCCCACCAGAAACCAAACTCACTGACACCTTGATTGTAGACTTCTAGCCTCCAGAACTCTAAGAAAACTAGAGTCCACTGTTTAAGCTAGCCAGCCTGTGGTATTTTGTTAAGGTAGCACAAGTAGACTAATACAGATTTTGGTACCATGAAGCGGGTTGCTACTTTGTAACAAATACCTAAAAAATGTGCATGTGACTTCGGTACTCAGCGATAGGGAGAGGCCTAAAGAGTTCTGAGGTTGCATGCCAGAAAAAGCCTAAGCTGCCTTGAAGGGGCTCTTGATAAAAAGGTGAATGTTAAAGGCAATTCTGCTGAGGACTCAGAAGGAAAAGAGGAGTGCTACAGAGAACACGTCTAGCATCTTGGAGAAGACGTACATCACCACGAATGCAATGCTGGTAGAAATATGGACACTAACGGTCATTCTGGGGAGCTCTCAGCTGGAAATGAGGAACATGTTCATGGAAACTGAAAGAAAGGAGATCCTTATTAGAAAGCGACTGAGAGCTTGGTTGAATCGTTTTGTAGTGTTTTGTGGAAGGCAGAACCTGTAAGAGATAAAATGGGATATTTAGCTGAGGAGAATTCTAAGCAAAGTGCTGGAAGAAGCTGATTGGTTTCTCCTTACCATTTATAGTGAAGAGAGAGAGCACAGAGGTAGGTTAAGCAAAAAGAAAGCAGCCTATCCATATTGCAAAAAATGAGAAAGGATGTTCTAAGAGTGCAGCTGAACAACCACTTGACAAGGAGATTAGTACAGGTGGAAACCACGGATTTGATCAGCTATCTCAGCAGAAGACAGGAAGAGAGACAGGGTGACACTAGCAGAGACATGGCCAACTTAAACTAAGGGAACAGAGATGAGACAAAATAAAGGAAGGCTATGAGACTCTGGGGATTCTACAGGACAGGGTGATAGTTATTTAGCTGAGAACATGCTTTATCTTTCAAGAAAACCCAAGAACGACCCCAAAGGCAATTCAGTTATCACCAGGGCTGCCACTTCTACTGCCCCAAGGGGGCAAGGCTGTTTCCTCCTCAACTTCAGAGGACAGGGTACCTCCCGCCCTCCACTCAGCTTTAGCTGCCAGGGAGCTGCTGCAGAGTCAAGAGGGCAGGACCCACACCCAGAATCAAGGGGGCGGGCGGGGCCACTGCCTAGGGCCATGGCAGTGACCTGCCCCTCAGGGGCCTGCAGGGCAGAGCACCCATCCAAGATGCTTAGTCTTGAGCCTTAAGGTCGGAGGGAATTTGCCTTGCTAGGTTTTGAACCTGCTTGGCTCCCATCGCTTTTTCTTTCCGATTTCTCCCTTTTAGAATGGAAATGCCTATCCTATGCCTGTCCCACCTTGTATCTTGGAAGCACATAACTTGTCCAGTTGCACAGGGTCACTGCTGGGGAAGAATTCTGACTCAGGAGGAATCAGTCTCACCCATACCGGATCTAGATGATGTTTAGATGAGACTTAGGACTCCGACTGGATGCTGGGTTAAGACTTTGGGGGCTTGTTGGGATGAAGTAAATGCATTTTTTCTGTGAGAAGAACATGAATTCTGGAGGGCCAGAGAACAGAGTGTAGACTGAACTTGCCCTCACAAAATTAATGCTGAAGCCCGAACCCCCAACGGGATGGTATTTGGATACAGGGCCTTCAGGGAGGTAATTAAAGTTAAATGAGGTCATAACGGTGGGACCCTAGCCCAACGGGATTGGTGACCCTACAAGAAGAAGAGGAGACCCTGGAGATACTCTCTCCACCGTGAAGCACAGAGGAAAGACCAGGTGAGGACACAGTGAGAATGACACCGTCCCTGAGCCAGGAGGGGAGTCCTCACCAGAAAGCAAACTTGCCCACACCCTAATCAGGACTTCAAGCCTCTACAACTGTGAGGAGATAAACACCTGCTGTTCACAGCAGTGTGAGCAGACTAATACAGGTGACCCTTGAACAATACGGGGGTTAGTGGCACCAACCCTCCACGCAGTCATAGCTCTGAGCATGGACTTACACTCGGCCCCCCAGACATGGTCCCACCACGTCCACAGTTCCTCAGCACCCACACACTCCACCAATCATGTCGTACTGTAGTGTTCACTGCTGAAAAACACCCACGTGTAAGTGGGCCTGCACAGTTCAAACCCATGCTGTTCAGGGGTGAAGCATACATTACACCTGCTGTGCATCTTTATTCTAGTGTGCTGACCAACTTCCACGCCATCAAATTTTGATTCCAAGATTACTTCCTCTTATGTCTTACCTGATTCTGCAAGGCAGAACCTGCTACTCCCCATCAACACCTGGCGTCTATCTCTTATTAGAGCCCTTAAATATTGTAACTCAGGTTATCTATTTGCATCTCTCCCCATGTGAACCTTGAGGACAAACATCACGACCCTCCAACCTTATTCCCAAGACTACCCAACCCACAGGAGTTCCAAGTGTTAGCTGCATGAATTAGTTAAACCTAGACCACGTTTTTGCCATAAAATTATGTTTTATCAGAAAAAAATACATCACTTAACAAAAACTAGAAGTGTGTCACCTTCAAGAAAGTTTCAGGAAATGCAGTCAATCAGTTAACCTAACTGCATCTCATTCAAATACTCACACATGGTAACCAAACACTACTTGTCTTTTAGTCGCAAACTTCTGGCTTGTGAAATAGAGGAGTCCACACACTCTCCCCTACGTCAGTGTCCTGGGCAGATGCCTTCACCTCAAATACGGAGAAGAAAATAAAGGCGATCAGAGAAGAAGTCCTTCATTTGCCCGCCAAACCTCTGCACCTGCCTGGAACTCTTTCCATTCTTGTCACTCTCAGAACCACAGAGAAAACGTCCTTCCCCCCTGACCGGAGCCTCCCACTGCCTGAGCGCTTTGGACGCCCTTCCTGCTCTCGTTATCCCCTGACAGCCAACGCCATCAACTCCACCAAAACAGGGTCCCGGTACTAAGAAAGGCAGGAGGCGACACAGGGAGCACCGCACAGCAGTCATTTAGCTTACTGCCACAGGACAAAGCTCATTTTCTTCATTGGATGTTGCTACTGGAAAAGAGCAGAGACTAAAACTTGAGTTTCCTAATGCCTGACCCAGCGGCTGACTCCGAATCTCCTCCTGAACATGCCTAAGACTCAGCCACGAACCAAGCTGAGCCTCTCATGTTCCCTCTCCCAACCGGCTCCTCCTGCAGATTTGCCTGTGATGATAACGTCACCCTTCCTGTGTAGTCAAGGATTCGGCCTTGCCCCAAAACGAGGTCTGACTTTTACCCATGATTCTGGGATGTCATCCGTGTCATACGTGATGGGAGTGTCTGTGTTTAGGACAGGGGATGGCCACACTCAACCTTAGGTGGTGGCCAGAAAGACCAACATGTGGTTTAGGGTGGGCTTTGGGTCAGTGGCATCAGTGGGGGCTGATATAACCAGGCGGGCGATCAGTCACTCAGACACACCTGCGTGAGAGGGTCTCAATAAAAACGCCAAGCACCAAGGCTCACGTGAGCCTCCCTGGCTGTCAATACAAGCATTCCTCCAGCTTTTTGAAAGTCCACTTTATACCACTTCACTTTTACTAAAGACCTACATTAGCACCTATTTTCACTAACCAAAAGAAATCCGAAGGATCGTCACTTTTATGAAAAAGGCCAAAAGCAAAGACAACGTCAGTGCTGGTTCTGGAGTGAGCTGCTCCAGACGCGGTGTGCAGTGCGCCCAGAGCAGAGAGCGCGGCCCCGCCAAGCTCCTTCCCGGGGACCACATTCAGCATCTCAGCATCGGCCACCACAGCTCTGACCTTGTCTGTGGGCATCTGTGCTTTACCCGATTTATCTTGTGTGTCCGTGAGCCAGATGTGTCCTAAGGTAATTGCTTCTTCCCTTTACGCCTTCTCAGCTCAGGAAAGGTTTCAAAGGAACCGTCTACTTTTGGATGGCAGGGGAAACCTGTACTCCACGCACGTCGTCATACATGGAAGCCAGAAGGGGAATGTGTCCTGAGGACAACACACGCTTCACATCTGGAATCTTCCCAGACTCTGTCCTATGCATGTCTTAAAAGGTTGATTTTAGTCTGTATTCTTTACCTGTAATAGATGGTAACCATGAATATAACTGCTTTTGGTGAGTTCTGTGAGTCCCTCCAGAGAATTATCAAAGCTGAGGGTGGTTTTAGGAACTCCCCAAAGCTTGCGGGTGGTTTCAAAAGTAAGAGAAGTGCCTCTCGGACTCTGCAGCTGGGCTAACTCCAGGTGCATCCTCCATCCCCTTCTCTCTCGTACCCCCGCCCCGTACCTGACCTACCAGAAGATCCTGCCGGCTCTCTCTCCAGAAGACAGGCAGGATCCAATCACTGCTGCTGCCATCCTGTCTTGCCTGGGTTACTGAGCAGACCTCATGTCTCCTGCCTTACCCCCCGCAAAGTCAACCCTCAAAACACCACCGGGAGATCTCTGCAAAATGTCGATCATGTCACTCCACGACCAGAGCCCCAGAACAGCTTCCCACTCCTCGAGAATCAAGGCCAGAGTCCCGGCAACGGCCCCTGATGCCCCGCTCAGCTCGGCAGCTCTGGCCCCTCTACCCGCACCTTCAGCTACTCCCGCCTCCGCCCCTCCACTCCATCCGCCCTGCTTTCCTCACTTTGTCTCGAACGTGCCAGACGCTCTCCTGCCTCGGGGCTTTCCAGCTGCTTTTGCTCTGACTGCAACGCTCTTCCCTCCACATGTGTTCACGGCTCCTGCACCTCCTTCAAGCGTCTTCTCGCCCCACCTTCTCAGCAGCGCCTTCCCCGAAAATGTCACGCCCCCAACACAGGCTATTTCCTTCGTCCGCTCCCCTAACCCCTACTGAGCGCACGGCCCGTGAGAAGAAGGAACTGTCTTTTCTATTAATCGCTGTTTCCCCAGCGCCTTGTACAGTATCTGGGACACAGTAAGTATTTGGAAAATAAGTGAATATTTTATTATTCAAAATATCTGGTCAAACCGTCACTTCTCGTTATTAGTGGATTCGCAAGGAGCTGTTTGCTTCACTTTTAATATACTGCTTCTAAATAAATAAATATCATGTAGACAATCAGTTAAAGCTTATTAAAATCATACAAAATGTAAACTCTCTAGGACTGAAGATGATTTTCCATGCAAAGAACCAACAAATTTCAGAAGAATCTTCAGGTACCCTTTTGTCTGGGAGATATTCTGGCTGTTGTAAAGATCTGTGGTTTTACTGGCGGTTCCCAGTCATGTTCCAAGTCAGGAGCTGGCCAACTACTGACGACCCATGTTTGTAAAGTTTTACTGGCACTCAGTCACGTCCTTTGGTTTATGTATTGCCTGTGATTAGAGCTACAGGAAGAGTTGAGCAGTGCCACATGGACCCCTAACCTGAAATATTTACTATCTACCCTTTAAGAAAAGTTTGCTGATCTCTATTTAGATTTACAGATAAGGGAACTGAACACTGACAAAGCAAATTCACCTAACTATATCTGGCTTAATTTAAAAAGCCAAAAAAGACTTTTAAAAATATATTTAAGAGCTAAAATAAATAGCAAAACCACTAAAATGTGTCCTTTCAGCAAGTACGCTTTTTCATGACATATCAAGGCAAGAAAGGGACCTAAAAATATACTTTGACTATAGAACATGTGCATTCTAAGAACTCCTGGAACTACAAAAAGTTACTGACCAATTTTATTCCCACCACAAATTGTATTTGACAATTTTTTTTTACTTATTGAAAATTCTGAGACCAAATTACAAGCAGAAACTTTAAAAAACTTAGTAGCACCTCATATATTTCCTAACATAAAAAACAAAATTATCAAGATCTATTTTAACAAAGATAAATGTCTTCCATTAACAGGGACAAATGTTTTCCAAAAAGAAAACTTTAAATGTATAAAAAATGTGCAAAATTTTATTGCCATTACTTTATAAAAACTTAAGGAAGAAGAATTAAGAACGAACTCATTGACAAAGTTTAATTCAAAGATTTAAAGACTGATGCATCAAACCTGAAAAGATATCCAGACAAGGATTTTTCATCAAAGTGTTGTTTATAAAAATGGAAAAACTGCTAACATCATAAGAATCAAAGTAGTCATCACTAGAAGATCAAATAAATTGTTGTATCCTAAGAAGGAAATGCAATACAGACAACATTGATGGATATACATTCACTATACTGAAGAGATGTCAACCAGTGGATTACCAAGAATCCCATAAAATATAATCACATTTCTGTAAAATTACAACATGGAAGGTTATGTGGGAGAAGGGGCTTTCCGCACATATCTGAGCACATAAAAAATGTCTAGACAGAACACTGTAGAAAAAAGGGTTAATTATGGTTACTGTTTGTTGGTGATATAAAAGGTAGTTTGTTCTTTTTTTTTAGATTCTCTTAATCTTCTGTCCTAGACTTTTATGAATGAGTCCTTATTATTATTATTATTGTTAAAATAATGCTATTTCCATTTTCAGGAAAACAAAAATCAAGACTTACCCAACTAAAAGAAGTAGTGCACAAATCACAGCAAATCCAAAAGTATACTTGAATGCCGTTTTAATTTGCTAGATGTCAAGGGAGAAAAAATATTCCGTTTAGTAAGACTTTTAAAATATAAAATATTCTCGGCTATAGCGTAACAGCACTTTCATATCCTATGCACATTTATATTCAACTGTGTAAAGCTCCCCTTGTTGAAAAAGAAATCTTAAAATTTAAAGAAAAACAATGTATGTATCACATCTTAAGTATCTATCAAACTACACTAGATTTTTTAAATCTTTTCAATGGTTAGACCTCGTGAAAAGCAGAACACCTAAAGCATAATTAACTCTCCAGTGGGAGAATTAATAGTAATTAATTTACTTTAGTAAAATTACCACAATATTTAATAAAATATTTCTCAAAACAGGGAGCATTCAGAATCCACAATGCCCCTACCCCAATTCACCAAAATGGGTTAAGTAATAATTACAATACATATTTAATTTACATATGTTTGTATGTATAGATCATATATAAAACAAACATATACTTATGTATACTTATTATATAAGATCCCACATGCCACAAGGCATGGCCAAAAAATAATAAATAAATAAATAAAATAAATGTCACGAGAGGGATGATGGTATCATTTAAAAAAAAAGGAAATTAACTTTATGCTTAAATGATGAATTCTTATTCACAAATACCTAAAGTAAAGGTAAGGAGGGTCAACCAAAAGGGATGGGGAAGATGTGCTTTAGAAGAAGTGAAGAGAAGAGAAGAGAAAGCATTTATCTCATTCAGTTTTCAACAGTAAACTGGTGACCAGCCACTTTACCTTACATACCTTGGGTTTTCAAATGTAGAGTTACATAGTATCTGCAAACAATAATTCGACTTTCTTTATAAATATCTCAGCATAGTATTTTTTTTCTCTAACAAATTGCACTGATTACCACTCTGGAAATCATTTAAAATACTGTTGAAGTACTTTGCTCATGATCTTAATGCAAATGCTTTAAGGTTTTAATAAACAGGGCTATGCATAATGCTGGCTTTTGAGTGAATATATTTGTGTATTTAAATACAAAAAAAAAAACAACAAGGTATAAAACAAACTCCTATAACTCAATAAAAAGACAAAAGAAATTGATTCCTTTTCTGCTGCTTTTTTCCCCTGAAATCAGAAATAAAGCGTTCGATTTTCGCAAATACGCTTCAACATACAATTTCTTCAAGGACCTATTAAATCACTATTTACTAACAGATGTGCCGATTCTAAACCACCACTGCAACCTAGAGACAGGCCCAACTCAGCTATACTGCATTAATGTACTTTTAAGATGCTCCTGAATTCTATCTGCTAATGTTTTAGTGAAGATTTTTCTACCAAGACTTAAGTGACCTTGATCTGCAGTTTTGGGCGTGCACGTGTGCTCTACTAATCAGGTTCCTGTATCGGTGTTACCATGGACTGGTAAGACCAGTCTGCAAATGTTCCTCCTTTATGCCCTAGAACTGGGGTCAGCACACTACATCCTGTGGGTCACACGCAGCCCCCTCCTACTTCACATCACACTCGCTGAGTCCTGTCTCTGGCTACTTTCACACTATGATCACAGAGCTGAGTGGCTGAGATAAGAGTCTGTACGGCCTACAAAGCCTAAGATATTTACAACCTGAGCTTTTACAGAAACAAGCCTGCTGACCCCTGCTCTAGAACTGCTCTAAAACGACAGTCACAAGTCCCATGTGGTTCCTGAGCGCCTGGAATATGGCTGGCTGGAACTGGCATGTGCTGTAAGTGTAAAATGCACTCTAGATTTCAAAGACAGTGTGATAAAATGTAATGTCTCATTACTAACAAGTTTTTGACTATTTGCAATAATAATGCTTGCAACATAGTACATTAAATACAATGTGTCATGAGAAATAATTTCAACTGCTCTTTCTACTTATTTTCATGTGGCTACCAGAAAATTTAAAATTTCACACGTGGATTACATTATATTTCTATTAGACAACACTGCTCTAGAATAAATTCAAAGTCACATCACTCTCTGAAAAAGAAGGAAATAATCTTTCCCCCCTAAACTGAGATCTCTAAATTAAAGCTACTCACAGTGCATTTACCAGTATCATCATCATCCTTTTCTTCATAGTAGAAGTAGACAAAAGGGATCCAGAAGAACACACAGAATAATATAACAGAATATAAGGCTGTGGAAAGAAAGAAGCTGAGTTAAAATAAAACACATGAACTTAATAACTGTTTCATACATGTACACACACACACACACACACACACACACACACACACACACACTCCCCCCATCTGATCCCTAGAACCGTAACTCTATACGTATATGTAATATCCAAAATCAGCCTTTTCTGACCCCCATTCCAAGAAATCAACACCACTATTAACATAACAAATCATAATTCAAGTTAACTATGGGGCAATTTTTAGCAATAATCATGATGGTAATTGTGCCGATAAATTGTGGCAGCTAACATCTCAGGTCTCACTATGTACTCACCAGTGGTTAAGAACTTTCTGTGAACCATCTCATTTAAATAAACTTTAACTTTTGTCTTCCTTCCACCTTAATACTGAGTACAGCTGACACATTTGCCAGTCACTCAAGTTAAAGAAACAACTATAATTGATGCTAAATTTTTGACACAAATAATTTCCCTAATCTAAGTTTAAAATATGCAGTGTTATGAAACTGATCTTATAAGAAATCAAGATAGAGAAAAAGTAAGAACAGTAAGACCAGATTCAAAGTTAACTAATATGAATTTCTATTTATCTGCTTTAAAATAACGTTAGATTTGAGATACTTTCAACCAGTAGTCAATCAAAATATTTCTTTTAATTCAATACAGAACTTAAAATTTGAACAGCAAACGATACAGTATTTAAAATAAAAACAACATAAACAACTTTTTGAGACTTAACAAACCTACCTAAGAAACCTGGCCTTAAAACCTTCTGTGTATTTACATTTATTTGCATATACGTAAGTTCAAGGAAAATAGTGACAACATAATTATATAAAGCAACCACAGGATGATAATCATTATACTCCTTTATTTAAAAAAAAGTATTTGTTAGTAATGTATAATAAACCCCAAATTACTTACTCTCTTGGAAGGAACGACTGTATGAGTTACATTGTTTTTAAACATGATCTAAATACTTGCTAGCACCATCTATCTGGAGGCCACTTACGAAACAGCCCCCACTAGCTGCAACACAGTTAAAAAAAACCCCTCAGAACAGGGCCCTAAATAACTGACAGGAAAATCAGAGTTAATTTATACTGACCAATCACAAAATGACTGTCAGCATACTGAATTTTGGCACTACAGATATTCAGTGAAATTTATGCAATCTTTTAATATTATAAAAAACTAATAATGACAGTAAATCTTTAAGGGTAATGAATATTGGTGTTTCTACTACAAACCAGAGAGTAGTCAGTATTAACATTTCTATTACAAATCTAAGAGCTGGTGGAAATAAACAAGTACTGAAAGAAGTAACCAAAGTAAGTATTCTAAAAGCTTCAAAAAATTAAACATAAAGGGAAAGTACTATAAATCACCCTAAACACCGTACCAATATTATGACTGAAATAATCAAATAATCTGTACAGAAGAGGAAAAACCCTAAATTAGGACAACAGAGTATAGTGGGCTGACAACCACATGCCAAAAACTTCGATAAACTGACAGATGCAGTAAGGTTTGGCTTCAGCCTCAGTACATCATTTGTGTCTACTACTTGGTGGCCTAGGCCTTCACACAGCCAAAGAGCCTAGTGACTATTTCATAAGCACTCCTGGTATTCCTGAACTTGTGTGATCAATGACCTTGCAAATGCCTAAGTTACCATGATACTCATTTAGCAGAACAAGGTATAAAATTAACTCCTATAAATAAAATACAAATAACCCACTTTTAAAAGTAGACAAAAGACAGATACTTCATCACAGAAGATATACAAAATGGCCAATAAGCACTTTTAACAGGTGCTCATCATCATTAGTCATCAGGAAGATGCAAATTAAACCTGTAATGAGATACTACAGACCCACTAGGATGGCTAAAATTAAACTGACAATACCAAGTGTTACCAAGAATGCAGAACAACAGACATTCCCTTACTTTGCTAGAGGGAGTGTAAAACAGCATAACACTGTAGAAAACTGTTCAGTAGTTTCTTACCAAGTTAAACATATACCTACCATATGACTGAACAATTCTATTCCGCCAGCAATGAAGTGCAGCAACATATGCAAAGTCCTTCTGACCAGAGAAGCCTGCCTGAGTTGCAGAGTCCAGGGCTCTTACTGGGGACTTAGAATATAGGCACATTTGCCTGAGTGACCAGCTATGATGACCATATACAGACCCCGAGAAGGAAAGCAAGTAGTCACCATAAATCATGCACACAAACAAGCTAAACAAGTTGGACTGTGTGGTTCCATGCCGCATTCAGCTATACAGAACCATTTAGCAATTAGTAACATTAGGGAACATCCAAGGGCCAGGCGTTGGTCAAGTGTCAGCCACACAAGCAGGTCCTCCTAAAGATATGTGAGAATTAAACAATATCGGGTCTGATTCACAACAAGAAAGTTGATGGCAACATTACTAACAGCGATCAAAAACTGGAATCGATCCAAATGTCCACCAACAGGTGAACGGATACACTGAGTGGTACAGTCACACAAATGACTACTGTACAGCAATAAGAAAGAATAAACTATGAACGCATGTGATGAGGATGAACCTCAGACCTTAAACTGAATAACAGCAGCACAGACACAAGAATACATCTTCTACGGTTGAACTTAAGGAAGTTCGAGAACTAGCAAAACCAAAAAAGTGGTTGGGGCAGCTCCTGACTATAAAGAGACACGAGGATGTAGAGCAACCAAAAATCTCCTATGTTGCTGGTAGGAAAATCCAGAAAAGCCAATTCCTAGGAACCAACACCTGGAGGAAGGAAGTGGGGAAGACACAATTCTGAAGAGATGCTTAACATCCCCTCAGCCTGGCACTGCTCTAAGTCTCTCTTCCCCTGACACCACATTCTAAGCTACCTTCTGCTTATCTGACTGTTCTTTCTCAGTGTCCTTCAGAAAGATTTCTTCCTTTAGCCTGTAAATGTTAAATTGTAAAGAAGGAATTAAATTAACATTTTTATGTGTTTCGGATCAGTTCTAATGCCAAGTTGGACTTATATCAATATATCTGTAAATGGGAAAAAAAATGCTGCTACCACTATCATCAAACAGAGAAATTGCTTCGTTTAAAGCTCTACTTCAGCCTCACGGGCTTCCTCCCTGCAGAGCCTGGGAGCGACAGCCCTCCCCTCGCACCTGACTGGGCCTCTGGGGTAAGGAGGCGCTACACAAAAGGAAATCTGAGGCACAGAGAGCTACACTGCCTGGTCCAAGATCACAGAACTACTGTGTGGCTGACAGGGTCTCGGTGCTCCAGCTGGGTGTCAGGTCTGAGCCTCCGAGGTGGGACAGGCGAGTCTAGGTATTGGAGCACTGGAGACCTCCCAGCCCCAAGTGATATCAATCGGCGAGAGCTCTCCCAGAGATCTCCATCTCAACGCTAAGACCCAGCTCCACTCAACGACCAGCAAGCTCCAGTACTGCACACCCCCTGCCAAACAGCTAGCAAGACAGGAACACAACCCCACCCATTAGCAGAGAGGCTGCCTAAAATCATATTAAGTTCACAGACACCCCAAAATACACCACCAGACACAGTCCTGCCCACCAGAAAGACAAGATCCAGCCTCATCCATCAGAACACAGGCACCAGTCCCCTCCACCAGGAAGCCTACACAACCCACTGAACCAACCTAAACCACTGGGGACAGACACCCAAAACAGGAACTACGAACCTGCAGCCTGCGAAAAAGAGACCCCAAACACAGTAACTTAAGCAAAATGAGAACACAGAGAAACACACAGCAGATGAAGGAGCAAGGTAAAAACCCACCAGACCAAACAATGAAGAGGAAATTGGTAGCCTACCTGAAAAAGAATTCAGAGTAATGATAATAAAGATGATCCAGGGCTTCCCTGGTGGCCCAGTGGTTGAGAGTTCACCTGCCGATGCAGGGGACGCGGGTTCATGCCCCGGTCCGGGAAGATCCCACATGTCGCGGAGCGGCTGGGCCCGTGAGCCATGGCCGCTGAGCCTGTGTGTCCGGAGCCTGTGCTCCGCAACGGGAGAGGCCACAACAGTGAGAGGCCCGCGTACCGCAAAAAAAAAAAAAAAAGGATAATCCAAAATCTTGGAAAGAGAATGGAGAAAATACAAGAAACGTTGAACAAGGACCTAGAAAACCTAAAGAGCAAACAATGATGAACAGCACAATAAATGAAATTTAAAATTCTCTACAAGGAAATCAATAGCAAAATAACTGAGGCAAAACAACGGATAAGAGACCTGGAAGAAAAAATGGTGGAAATAACTACCACAGAGGAGAATAAAGAAAAAAGAATGAAAAGAATTAAGTAGAGTCTCAGAGACCTCTGGGACAACATTAAACGCACCAACAATTGAATTACAGGGGTCCTAGAACAAGAAGAGGAAAAGAAAGGGACTGAGAAAATATTTGAAGAGATTATACTGGAAGACTTCCCTAATATGGGAAAGGAAACAGTCAATCAAGTCCAGGAAGCGCACAGAGTCCCACACAGGATAAATCCAAGGAAAAACACACCAAGACACATATTAATCAAACTATCAAGCATAAAATACAACGAAAAAATATTAAAAGCAGCAAGGGAAAAAAACCAAATAACATAACCCATAAGTTTAACAGCTGATCTTTCAGCAGAAACTCTGCAGGCCAGAAGGGACTAGCAGGACATATTTAAAGTGATGAAAGGGAAAAACCTACAACTAAGATTACTCGATCCAGCAATGATCTCATTCAGATTTGACAGAGAAATTAAAACCTTTACAGACAAGCAAAAGCTAAGAGAATTCAGCACCACCAAACCAGCTTTGCAACAAATGCTAAAGGAACTTCTCTAGACAAAAAACACAAGAGAAGGGAAAGACCTACAAAAACAAACCCAAAACAATTAAGAAAATGGTAATGGGAACATACATATCGATAATTACCTTAAATTTAAGTGGATAAAATGATCCAACCAAAAGATACAGACTGGCTAAATGGATACAAAAACAAGACCCATATATATGCTGTCTACAAGAGACCCACTTCAGACCTAGGGACACACAGAGACTGAAAGTGAAGAGATAGAAAAAGATATTCCATGGAAATGGAAATCAAAAGAAAGCTGGAGTAGCAATTCTCATATCAGACAAAATAGACTTTAAAACAAAGACTATTACAAGAGACAAAAAAGGACACTACATAATGATCAAGGGATCAATCCAAGAAGAAGATATAACAATTGTAAATACTTGAACCCAACAGAGGAGCACCTCAATACATAAGGCAAATGCTAACAGCCATAAAAGGGGAAATCGACAGTAACACATTCATCACAGGGGACTTTAACACCCCATTTTCACCAATGGACAGATCAACAAAAATGAAAATAAATAAGGAAACACAAGCTTTAAATGACACATTAAACAAGATGGACCTAGTTGATATTTATAGGACATTCCATCCAAAAACAACAAAACACACTTTCTGCTCAAGTGCTCACGGAACATTTCTCCAGGATAGATCATATCTTGGGTCACAAATCAAGCCTTGGAAAATTTAACAAAATTCAAATCATATCAAGTATCTTTTCTGACCACAACGTTTTGAGACTAGATATCAATTATAGGAAATCTATAAAAAATACAAGCACATGGAGGCTAAACAATACTCTACTACATAACCAAGAGATCACTGAAGAAATCAAAGAGGAAATTAAAAACTACCTAGAAACCAATGACAATGAAAACACGAAAACCGAAAACCTATGGGATGTAGCAAAAGCAGTTCTAAGAGGGAAGTTTATAGCAACACAATCCTACCTCAAGAAACAAGAAACATCTCAAATAAACAACCTAACCTTAGACCTAAAGCAACTAGAGAAAGAATTAAAAAAAAACGAAAGTTAGCAGAAGGAAAGAAATCATAAAGATCAGATCAGAAATAAATGAAAAAGAAATAAGGAAACAATAGCAAAGATCAATAAAACTAAAAGCTGGTTCTCTGAGAAGATAAACAAAATTGATAAACCATTAGCCAGACTCATCAAGAAAAAAGGAAGACTCAAATCAACAGAATTAGAAAGGCAAAAGGAAAAGTAACAACTGACACTGCAGAAATACAAAAGATCATGAGAGATTATTACAAGCAACTATATGCCAATACAATGGACAACCTGGAAGAAATGGACAAATTCTCAGAAAAGCACAACCTTCCGAGACTGAACCAGGAAGAAACAGAAAATATAAACAGACCAATCACAAGCACTGAAATTGAAACTGTGATTAAAAATCTTCCAGCAAACAAAAGCCCAGGACCAGATGGCTTCACAGGCGAATTCTATCAAACATTTAGAGGAGAGCTAACACTTATCCTTCTCAAACTCTTCCAAAATATAGCAGAGGGAGGAACACTCCCAAGCTCATTCTACGAGGCCACCATCACACTGATACCAAAGCCAGACAAAGATGTCACAAAAAAAGAAAACTCCAGTCCAATACCACTGATGAACATAGATGCCAAAAATCCTCAACAAAATACTAGCAAACAGAATCCAACAGCACATTAAAGGATCATACACAATGATCAAGTGGGGTTTATCCCAGGAATGCAAGGATTCTTCAATATACTCAAATCAATCAATATGAAACACCATATTAACAAAATGAAGGATAAAAACCATATGGTAATCTCAATAGATGCAGAAAAAGCTTTCGACAAAATTCAACACCCACTGATGATAAAAACCCTCCAGAAAGTAGGCACAGAGGGAACTTACCTCAACATAATGAAGGCCACATATGACAAACCCACAGCCAACATCGTTCTCAATGATGAAACACTGAAACCATTTCCACTAAGATCAGGAGCAAGACAAGGTTGCCCACTCTCACCATTATTACTGAACACAGTTTTGGAAGTTTTAGCCAAAGCAATCAGAGAAGAAAAAGAAATAAAAGGAATCCACGTGGGAAAAGAAGAAGTAAAGCTGTCACTGTTTGCAGATGACATGATACTATACATAGAGAATCCTAAAGATGCTACCAGAAAACTACCAGGACTAATCAATGAATTAGGTAAAGTAGCAGGATACAAAATTAATGCACAGAAGTCTCTGGCATTCCTACACACTAATGATGAAAAATCTGAAAGAGAAATTAAGGAAACACTCCCAGTTACCACTGCAACAAAAAGAATGAAATACCTAGGAATAAACCTACCTAAGGAGACAAAAGACCTGTATGCAAAAAACTATAAGACACTGATGAAAGAAATTAAACATGATACCAACATGATGGAGAGATATACCATGCTCTTGAATTGGAAGAATCAACATTGTGAAAATGACTATACTACCCAAAACAATCTACAGATTCCATGCAATCCCTGTCAAACTACCAATGGCATTTTTCACAGAACTAGAGCAAAAAATTTCACAATTTGTATGGAAACACAAAAGACCCTGAAGAGCCAAAGCAATCTTGAGAAAGAAAAGCGGAGCTGGAGGAATCAGGCTCCCTGACTTCAGACTACACTACAAAGCTACAATAAGCAAGAGAGTATGGTACTGGCACAAAAACAGAAATATAGATCAGTGGAACAGGACAGAAAGCCTGGAGATACACCCATGCACATATGGTCACTTTACCTTTGATAAAGGAGGCAAGAATATACAATGGAGAAAAGACAGCCTCTTCAATAAGTGGTGCTGGGAAAACCAGACAGCTACATGTAAAAGAATGAAATTAGAACACTCCCTAACACCATACACAAAAATAAACACAAAATGGATTAAAGACCTAAATGTAAGACCAGACACTATAAAACTCTTCGAGGAAAACATAGGCAGAACACTCTATGACATAAGTCACAGCAAATTCCTTTTTGACCCAGTTCCTAGAGAAATGGAAATAAAAACAAAAAAAAAACAAATGGGACCTAATGAAACTTCAAAGCTTTTGCAAAGCAAAGGAAACCATAAACAAGACCAAAAGACAACCCTCAGAATGGGAGAGAATACTTGCAAACGAAGCAACGGACAAAGGATTAATCTCCAAAATACACAAAGAGCTCACAGAGCTCAATATCAAAAACACAAACAACCCAATTAAACAATGGGCGGAAGACCTAAATAGACATTTCACCAAAGACATACAGATGGCCAAGACGCACATGAAAATCTGCTCAACAGGGCTTCCCTGGTGGCACAGTGGTTGAGGGTCCACCTGCTAATGCAGGGGACGCGGGTTCGTGCCCCGGTCCGGGAAGATCCCACATGCCGTGGAGTGGCTGGGCCCGTGAGCCATGGCCGCTGAGCCTGCGCGTCCGGAGCCTGTGCTCCGCAACAGGAGAGGCCGCAACAGTGAGAGGCCCGCGTACCGCAAAAAAAAAAAAAAGCTGCTCAACATCACTAACTATTAGAGAAATGCAAATCAAAACTATGAGGTATCACCTCACACCGGTCAGAATGGCCATCATCAAAAAAACCACAAACAATAAATACTGGAGAGGGTGTGGAGAAAAGGGAACCCTCTTGCACTGTTGATGGGAATGTAAATTGATACAGCCATTATGGAGAACAGTATGGAGGTTCCTTAAAAAACTGAAAAAAGAACTACCATATGACCCAGCAATCCCATTACTGGGCATATACCCTGAGAAAACCATAATTCACAAAGAGACATGTACCACAATGTTCACTGCAGCACTATTTACAATAGCCAGGACATGGAACCAACCTAAGTGTCCATCGAGAGATGGATGGATAAAGAAGATGTGGCACATATATACAATGGAATATTACTCAGCCATAAAAAGAAATGAAATTGAGTTATTTGTAGTGAGGTGGATGGACCTAGAGTCTGTCATACAGAGTGAAGTAAGTCAGAAAGAGAAAAACGAATACCATATGCTAACACATACATATGGAATCTAAAAAAAGGAAAATGGCTCTGAAGAACCTAGAGGCAGGACAGGAATAAAGACGCAGAAGTAGAGAATGGACTTGAGGACACGGGGAGGGGGAAGGGTAAGCTGGGACAAAGTGAGAGAGTGGCATGGACTTACATACACTACCAAATGTAAAATAGGTAGCTAGTGGGAAGCAGCCACATAGCACAGGGAGATCAGCTTGGTGCTTTGTGACCACCTAGAGGAGTGGGATAGGGATGGTGGGAGGGAGACGCAAGAGAGAGGAGATATGGGGATATATGTATACTGGTAGCTGATTCACTTTGTTATACAGCAGAAACTAACACAACAACGTAAAGCAATTATAGTCCAATAAAGATGTTAAAAAAATAAAAACACTGTTCCATGCAAAAAAAAATACAAATAATAAAATTCTACTTCAAACTGATAGCTATTTTCAAAGTAAAATTATTGTTAACTCCAACAGGGATGACACTCATATCCTGATGTCTTTATATTTACTGGTAAATGTTTTTGTTAAAAGACTGCTACCAGCACGTTAAAGATAAACAGACTACTTTGTTTAATAGTCCCACTAACATCAAGAAAACAGACTAAGAAAAAAATTTTAAACCTCACGTCCAAAAGAAAGGAAAAAAAAAGAAAAAAGAAACACACACACAAAAAACAAAGAAAAATAAATAAGTTTAAAAAACCTCATGCCCAGAGAAATTGGCAAAAATTAAACTCATAAAACAAGTTATTTTTTTAAAACGAAACTAAAAAAACAAGTGCACAGAAAGCCAACAACTCTCAAAAGGCCACAGACAAAAACTGTAGCAAAGAATACATGATAATTCTTATGATTTTTGAAATATATGCAAAGCAAACAATCTACCTTTTCAAAACTGCATAATTAAAACTCACATAAGAATAAATTAGACTTAAGATAAATTAGACTTAAGTCATACATCAATTTATCTTAAGTCAACATAAGATAAATTAGACTTCTGAATTTTTAGACATTCTTTATCCCTCCCAACTACCAGTGAAAACACTAAAACAAAGAATAACTTAGTCAATATTGTAATAGTATAGTTAATCATTACAAAGCATTTTGTTCTAGAGGGTCAAAGCATAAAGATATTCTGGGAACTCTAAAAGCCTTCTAGAATTATCCCATTGTCCCAGCTGAAACAATCTGGGGTCAAGGCCGCTAGCTGCATACACAATACTCATTTTCCTTTCAGCTCCCATTGCCTTTTTTGTCTTTCTCCCTTCCTTTGACATTCTGCCTAAAATGGACACATCATAGCTTAACTCCAGCTACTCTCTTGGACTTTGTGGTGACCTTAAAGTAGAAATCAGGTACTAAGGATGGAGAGCAGAGAGGAAAGGAGCTAGCTTAGGCGCCTCCTGATGATGCCTTACCAGCCTTGGATAGCCTCTCTCCAGACTTATTGTATGTAAGACCGAAAAACCACTATACTATTTAAGCCATGCATTTCCAATCTGTTCACAGCAGCCAGGTGTAATTTCTGAGAGAGAATTTTGTAGGAGAAATGGGGGACCCCAAACATTCACTCCTGAGCCATCCTGAGTGCCTGGTGGTGCTGTGAGGGGTGAGTGGAATAGATCTCAATTTGTTTTTGCCACTGAACATGGCAGCATCATGAGGTGCCACAGAGTCCCCTGGGTTCAAGATATACTTCTCCTTCCCTCCTTCCCCTAATAATCAACACCAGTCCCTCCAGCTGATACAGTAACTATTATACCCTGTTCACTCAGTGGAATAAGGAGACCAAAATGGTCAGGTGGAAATCACACCTCCTAATTCAATGAAATCGTTGTTTCATCCCTGCTGGATGTACTCCCATATGGCTGGTAAGAATTCTAAATCAGAGGAGCTCAGCTGCAAGGTGAAAAGCAAAAATTTTGTGAATGGTTCATTAGGAATATTAGTACAAAGTGCCATGCTCACTTCTACCCCTTAGTCACCAGTCACATGTAAACAGATTATGGGAGAAAAGAACCATATGGTAAGTGCTCAGTGGTTCACAGCATTCTCTAACACACAGAAAGAGCACTTCTCAATTCATTTTGGGAAGCTAGCAGAGTCTTGATACTCAAACCTGATGAGAATAAGATAAAGGAAAATTACAGACCAGTTTCACCTCTGAATCAATTTTTAAAAGAATCCTAAACGAGACAGCAGCAATCAAATCCAGCAGAAGATTTAAAAACAAACCCAAAAAGCCACCGTTATGACCAATCTGGGTTTATCCTAGGAACGCAAAGTTGGTTTAAGAGCAATTTATCCATGTAACACATCACTTGGAGGAACTAAAACCAAAAAACTTCATATGATTATCTCCCCTGACAAATGTATTCAATTCAACAAACATCTACTGAGTACTTTCCAGGCATCATTCTAGGGGGTCACAGACATGGTTAAATCAAAACTCAGAGTTCCCTACTCTCACATCGCTTAATTCTACTGGGAAAAAGAGAGAATATTTAGAATCACTGTACGAACCACTCAGAGTATGTTAAAAAATTTCTTGTATCAGTAAGAAAAATACAACCCAACTGCGAAAAGGTACTTGAAGCAGAAAACTGAAAAAGCCAATAAATCTTAAAAGACATGCAACTTCATTTCCAAATAAGTGAAATGCAAATTAGTGAACGATCATTTCACACTCGCCAGACTGGCAAAAACTAAAAATACATGGTGATGTCAAAGTTCAGGGTATAGCAACTAGAAGGCTATATCCTCCTAACAAGACTTTAAACTGGTACATTTAGAAAAATGATCTGTCATTATTTAGAATGTTGAAGATGAACATAACTTATGACCCACCGACTCCAATATATGTATATATTTTGCACACATGCAATAAGAAATGTGTACAAACAGGTTCATTGCACAATTTTTAATAGCAAATATCCAAATGTCCAGACTGACCAACATGCAGTACACAGTCATACACAACGAAAATAAACTACGCTTTATGCAATAACATGTTTGAATTCCCCGAACATGTGGTTGAATGAAAGCAAGCAAGTAATTTCATATAAAGTTCAAAAAATGTAAAACTAAGGACACAGGATGGTAACACTATAAGGCAGGCAAGGAATTAACACAGACAATTTAAGTAGTGGTGATTTCTAAGGGGGTTGGGGAGGAGATGGTGTCAGGGAAAGGCACACAGGGAACTTCAAAATGCTGACTTCAAACCTCAAACTTTGCATGCTTAATAAATACTTTGCAAGTATAAAAGTACTTTGTGTTGAGTAAATATCAAGATTGTCAACATTTACAAGACAGCTGTGGTGGGCAGCCTCTAAAATGCTCCTGATGAGGCCAGCACTTCCAATATTCATGCCCTGCCTTTCAGTGTGGGCTGGACCAGTAAATCACTGCTGATAAGATAGTATGACAAAAGGGGGGCAACAAGTTACTGAAAGACTGGTTTCCAGCTTGCTCGCAGGCCTGTTGTGAACTGTTCTATGTTAGGTGCACGTGGCCAGGAACTGACACTGCTGAGGACACACAGACAAGACCTGAGGCCGCCCATGCCCACGAAGGGGAGCTCGGGAGCCAGGTCCCCCCTAGCGGAGCCTTGAGACACTGCTTCTGGACTCCTGACCCACAGAAATGGTGACACAATGTTTGTTGTTTTCAACTGCTAAATTTGGGGGTAATTTGTTACGTGACAATAGATAACTAGTACCACTGCTGACAGTAGAGCAAAATGATTAAAACATTCTGGTGGATGATCTGACAGTATAGAACTTGGAGAATAAAATCGTTTCCAGGTTTTAATTTAGAATATGTCATCTGAAGAACAGTCGTTTTACCTTAAGGACTATTTTCGTTGGTTGCTTCCTCTCTCTATGGTATTTATTTCAAGGTTTACGCTGCAATGCCATTTTTATAACAAGAAATTGTTAAACTACATGGTCAGAGGAAAGGCTGAGCAATTTATAGTGTAACTCACAGTTGCGTGGCAATTAATGATAACTAGACTGTTATCATTAACTGTTGACTCCAAAGTTATACATAGAAATATTAGCTGAAATAACAGTACATAAAAGACATAATGCAAATTAGCATTACTACCTGACTATTCTTGAAAGCCATGTTGTGTGATATACAAAGAATCACATTCCAATTTATAAACCTTAGTACTTCATAGCTTTTCAGCCTCATTTTTGTCCACCTGTAAATTAAGATAAGATTCCAACTCTAGAAAATAAAAAGAAATCATAATAATGCAAGTCCCCTCAAGTTTTAAGTCATAATACTAGCAGCTATCCTGTGCTGACAGCCTGTCGTATATCCAGCTCTGTGCTACTCTTGACTGACGTTTGCCCATTAAATATTTTTCCCAACAACTTTGTAATACAATTTACATATCACAAGATGCACGAATTGTAGATCTACAATTCAATGATTTTTAGTAAATGTATACTGTTGGGTAACTATCACCACGATTCATTCTGAGAACATTTCCATTACCTCAGACAGGCTGCTCTGTGCCAGTTTGCAAATAATCCCACTCCAACCCCCAGTCTGAGGCAACCCCTGATCTGCTTTCTGTCTCTAGAGATTTGCCCTTTCTGGACATTTCATACAGATGTAATTACACAAGATGCAGTCTTTCGTCTCCGGCTTCTTTCACTAAGCACAGGGGTTGGGAGATTTTTCTCTGCAAACGGTCAGATCATATTTTCAGCTTTGCAGCCTATACATCCCTGTCACAACCACTCAACTCTGATGTTAGAGCATGAAAGTAGCCACAGACAACAGGTAAACAAATTGGCATCTAGATTTAGGGGCCCGTGGGCCAAGCCACAAGTTGCTGATCTCTGACTCAGATTGCTGAACACGCATCCCATTGTATGGACAGAACACATTTCACTTAAATATTCATCAGCTGTCAAACATGTGGATTCTTTCCAGTTCTGTGCTATTACGAAAAAAGCTGCTGTGGTATTTGCATACATCTTCATGTGGACATTATGTTCAGCTGGATCATACAGTAAGTTTAACTTTTTAGCAAAGCTGAAGACTGCTTTCCAACGTAATGCACCATCTTACATTCCCAACAGCAGCGTTTGAACTCTCCAGTTTCTCCGATCTGTCAATACTTGGATAGTGTCTGGTTTTTATTACAGCCATTATGGACTGAATGTTTGTACACCCCAAAATGTACAGGTTAGAGCCCTAACCTCCAGTGTGATGGTATTTGGAGGTGGGACCTCTGGTAGGTAATTAGGTTTAGATGATGTCATGAGTGGGACCCCCATGACATGATTCGGGTCCTCAGGATAAAGGGAAGAGAAGCCAGATCTCTCTCTCTCCCCGTCCCTCTGCCACGTGAGGACACAGCAAGAGGGCAGCCCTCTGCAAGCGAAGAGAGGAACTGAATCTGCTGGCACCTTGATCTTACACTTCCCAGTCTCTACAACCATGAGACATACGTGTCTGTTGTTTAAGTCACCCAGCCTGCGGTATTCTGTAATAGCAGCCTAAGCTGACACATTCTGGTGGCTGTGCAGCAGTATCTCACTGGGGATTTAATCTACATTTCCCTAATGATTAACAATGTTGTACATCTTTTTATGTGCTTACAAGCAATTTAGAGATGGTTGATTTTTTTAAATAAATTTATTTATTTATTTTTGGCTGCACTGGGTTTTTGTTGCTGCGCGTGGGCTTTCTCTAGTTGCAGTGCGCGTGCTTCTCATTGTGTGGCTTCTCCTACTGCAGAGCACAGGCTCTAGGCTCGCAGGCTTCAGTAGTTGTGGCACATGGGCTCAGTAGTTGTGGCTGGCGGGCTCTAGAGCGCAGGCTCAGTAGTTGCAGCACACGGGCTTAGTTGCTCCGTGGCATGTGGGATCTTCCCAGACCAGGGCTTGAACCCATGTCCCCTGCATTGGCAGGCGGATTCTTAACCACCGTGCCACCAGGGAAGTCCCTAGAGATTGTTATTGATGAAGGTATGCTCAAATATTTTGCTCATTTTTTAACTGTATACTTAGTGACTGGTAATAACTGTTTATACATTCTGAATACAAGCCCTTTATGAGATACATGATTTGCAAGTATCTTCTCCTTGTCTGTGGCTTACCTGTCTTTTGAAGGACAAAGTTTTTAATTTTGATAAAGTAGAATTTATCAAGGTTTCTCTTATGAATAAAGCTTTTGTGTATCTAAGAACTCTCTAACCCATCATGAACGTATGTCCTTGAATTTCTTCTAGAAATTTTAAAGTTTTATAGTTTAGGTCTCTGACTTTTGAGTTAATTTTTGTATATGTCAGGTAAGGCTCAATGTTGTTGTTATTGTGGCATGTGGTTATCCAATTTACCCGACAATTATTGAAACTGAAAAGAATTAAATTGAATTGCCACAGCTGTTTAAAATCAATTGATCATGAATGTAAGGGTTTTTCTCTGGTCTCTGAATTCTATGGCTCTATGTACCTATCCCTCTTCAATATCACACTGTCTTGTTTATTGTGTTTTACGGTAAGCTTTGAAATCTAATAGTATAATTCTCTAACGTTATTCTTTTTCAAAATTGTTTTTGGCTGCTCTAGATCCTCTGCATTTCCACATAAATTTCAGGAACCATTTGTCAATTTCTAAAAAAAAAAAAAAAGAAAGAAAAACATTGTCAATTTGAGGGAAAATTGCTATAACTGCCATCCTTACAATATTATGTTTTCAAATCCATTAATAGCAAATGTCTATTTAGATCTTTAATTTCTATCAACAATTTTTTGTAGTTTTCAGTGTGTAAGTCTTACACTTCTTTTGTTAAATGTGTTCTCAGGTGTTTGTTTTTTTTTCCTTCTCATGCTTTGTGAATGGAATCGTTTTCTTCATTTCATCTGAATTGTAGATTTCTAGTTTTCATATTAATCTTGCATCCTGTAGCCCTGTTAAACTTGTTTATTGGTTCTATTTGACTTTATATAATTCCTTGAGATTTTGTACCTATCGGGTCTCATGTCAGCTGAGAAAATAAGAGTCTTAATTCTTCCTCTCCAGTTTGGATGCCTTCACTTATCTATTTATATACGGACTTATTGCACTAGCTAGAATCCCCATGAGCGGCACTGGTGAGAGCACACATTCTTGCCCTGTCCCTAATCTTAGAGGAAAAGCATTCAGTCTTTCACCTGTCAGGAGTAGATTATCCATAGATGCCCTTTACCAGGTTGAGGAAGCTCCCTTCTGTAACCAGACAGCAGAGAGTTTCTATCAGCAATGGATACTGGATTTTGTAAAATTCATGCTTTTTTTCGTATCTATTGAGATTCTTTATCTATTGTGGGTTTTGTCCTTTATTCCATTAATATGGTATGTTACATGACTTGATTTTGGGATATTAAACCAACAGTGCTCGCATTCTTGGGATGAATCCCACTTTGTCATGGTGTATAATATGTGATTTCTATTTCATTGATTTCCCTCTAACCTTTATTTCCTTTCTTGTGCTCGCTTAGAGTTCAGTCGGCTTTTCTTTTTCTAGTTCATAAGGCAGCAGTTTAGGCAACTGAGACGACTTTTTTTTGTTGTTTTTTTATTTGGTTGCATCAGGTCTTAGTTGCGGCAGGCAGGATCCTTAGTTGCAGCATGCAAACTCTTAGCTGCTCCACAGCATGTAGGATCTAGTTCCCTGACCAGGGATCGAACCCAGGCCCCCTGCATTGGGAGCGTGAAGTCTTATCCACTGCGCCACCAGGGAAGTCCCAACTGAGACTTCTTTTCTCAAGAGAAATTTAAAGCTGCAAGTCATCCCCTGAGCACTTCTTTAGCCACACTTCATAAATTTTGATATGTTGTATTTTTATCTTCATTCAGTTCAGAACATAACCAGGCTGAAGAGAGGAGAGCTGGTTAGAAAGGAGGCAACAGACCCAGTCTAAAACATTACACACGACCACTGTCCTTACCAGTTTGCAAGTATAGAGAGTCTTGTATTTGGTTGATTTCCAAAGCCCTGAAGTTATTCTTCTGTCGGTCCTGTATTGCTTTTTGGGGAGAGGCTCTGCCAACCTTCTTACCTGGCCATGTGTGAAGTCACACCCCAGATCATGTAACCTTAACAACATGGAAGCACCCATTATCCCTTCGCGTTTACACAGCATTATGGACTAACTGTGTCTCCCCAAAATTCATACACTGAAGTCTAATCTCCAATGAGCCGGGGTTTCAAGGTGGGAGGTAATCAGGTCATGAGAGTGGAGCCCTCATGAACAGGATTAGTGCTTGTAAGAAGGGACAGAGAGCTTGTTCTCTCTCTCTCTCTGCCGTGCCAGGACACAACAAGAAGACAGCCATCTGCAAACCAGGAAGCAGGTCCTCACCAGACACCAGATCGTCAGCACCTTGATCTTGGACTTCTCAGCCTCCCGAACTCAGAGAAATAAACGTTTGCTGCTTAAACCACCTAGTCTACAATGCTTTTGTTACAGCAGCCCCAACTGACTAAGACAGCAGAGAGAAGTGGTCAGATTCTGGATGAATTTTGTTTTTGTTTTTGTTTTGCCGTGCTGCATGGCTTGCAGGATCTCAGTTCCCCAACCGGGGATTGAACCCGGGGCCACAGCAGTGAAAGCCCAAAATCCTAACCACTAGACCACCAGGGAACTCCCAGATTATGGATAAATTCTGAAAGTCAAACACAAGAGAATGTACTGCCATACGTGATACACTGAACAAACAGAGTCAAGGATGACTCCACGGTTTCTGGCCTGAGCAGCTCTGTTCTTGCAGTTGCTCTTCACTGAATAGAGTATAACAGATTGAGGATCAGCTGTTCTAGAAATGTTAAGTTAGAGATGTTAACTTCTTGGTAGAAACTGACAGATGGACCACTGGACACAGGGATATGAAGTTCGAGAGAAGTCTGCCCGGCATTAACACCTACTCAACGCTAACACTTCTCACACTCCTGCTACGACGAAGAGGCACTACTCCAGCATCATCTCACAGGTGGAGAAGTCAGAGAGAAGTTAAGCTGACCTCCAGGTCCCATGGCACTCTTCACAAATTAGATACTAAGTTCAAAATGACTGTACAATCTTTCAGCAGTTAACCAATAGGGAGTGAGGAGAAACTTCCTAAAAACTCTCTCAGGTGCTCTAAAATGCCTGCATAGAAACAGAAGTTTGACACCTTCTTGGTCCAGCTTATTCTTCCTCGGTTCCATAATGTAACTCATCTAAAGTATGCACACGCTTCGGCGAAGTCTCCTATTTTCACTATAGAATTGCTTAGCAGCAAAAAGTAAGAATGTACTAAATAATTATCTGGGATTATTTGAAAAGGAGTATCCATACAGTGGAAAACAATGCAGTGTATATATTTATATATATGTATATGTGTCTATCTGTATGTATACGTAGACACATACACACACCACACACATATACACAAGAGCCTCACAGCAGCAGTATTTGAAATAGCCAAAAGCTGAACAACCCAACTGATCATCAGTACGAGGATGGATAAACTATGGTATGCTGTTACAATGGAATATTATACAGTAATGAGAATCAACAAAGTACTGTTACCCACAACAATACAGATAAGTCTCAAACGTAATGCTGAGCACTGAAGAGGCCAAAGAGAAAACAATACATAGTATATGACTCAATTTATATGTAGACAAAAAAATGACAGCCCGAAAAATCAGCATCAAGAGGAGAAAGGGTCTCTGAAGAAAGTGACAGGACAACTACAGACAAGCCAGCACGACAGCCTTGAACAATCCCTGCTCTTGGTTTGGGCTCTCCCCATCTCTACAACCCCTGCACTCACTACAAAATCAAAACAAGGGTTAGGAAAAATGATTAAATAAAAGGAAAATTCACTTAAAAGAAAATGAAAGGAAAGTAGATGGTGAAAGAATTAAAATTAAAAATTTCGAGAATAGTCAGAGAAAACAGAATAAACATTTACAATAGATAACAATAAATAAAAGAATTTAAAGATAAAAATAAATTCGAAACCAAAAACAGAGCTCAAATAAAAGGCTAAACATATACAGAAGAGAAAAGATTTCATAAGAGGTCCAAATATGAGATTAAAACACAACTGAGAGCCAAAACGTCAGACAAGAGACGCGTTTTCAAAGAAAATATCAAAGAAATTTGAAGACACAGATGAAGAAATAAACAAAAACTTCCAGAACGAGAGAAAAAAACAAGTCCTTAATGTTTCTGGGGTGGGCACAACATCCTCAGATGAGGAAGTCTCCTCCTGTGTGCAGGGTCCCCATGAGTACAGTGCAAAGGGGCAGAAACAAACTCTACCCTCTCAAGCCTTCCACGAGCTCCAGGAAACCGTACCTTTGCAGGCAGCTTCAGTTAATGAAGACTGGTAATAACCGATCAACAGCTGGGGGTATCCAGTGGGTAGAAGCAGCAGGCCTCACTTCCACAAACTTTCCAGAAAAAACACCCAAAGTTCCATTAACGTAACAGAAGTTTCTTAAAAATGTCGTTTTGAGACCTTAGGATCAGCAAGGTCCTTGCAGGGTATCCACAATGTGAAATTATTTTCATGACAACGTTAAGATGCTGTTTCCCTTTCCACTAGTAGTTACTATACTCTTCACCCTCCAAGCACTCACCAGCGGGGGGCACTTTTATTCAGCAAAGTCCCTCTAAGCAGAAATAATTCTGAGATGTCCACCCTTGGGTGCACATCTTTTCAGTGTTCTGTGTTTGGGGAAGTACACATACAGTGTACTTGTGAGAAGCACCTGTGCTATTTCAGTTGTGAGCTACACTAGGCACTTTTTTCCAAAGAATATCATTTTTACTTGAAAGAACAATGGACAGAAAAACTATAGCTATCCAGACTGGAGTATTAAGCAGATTCTCTCAAAAATGAATAAAGTGAGTCTGTCACTTTGAAGAAAATAAGTAACAGTATTTGTTACTAATGATTAAAAATTGAGGTGTCGAGAGAAAACCAGAATTTTTGGAAAACTTGAATCCAGCACCTTAAGTCTTACATCCTTCCAATACATAAACACTTCTCTGATAAGAATAGTGGTGATATTAACTGAATGCCAAAGTAAATCAGAATCTCTGCGGATGTAATGTAAAAAGTTGGAATGTAAAAAGTACATTCCATACTATTTAAAAGGTCTCCGGATGATGTCTGAAGCGGTCCCAGGGGTTCAGGGCTGGCTAAGCATTCCCAGAGGTAACAAACATCCCCAGAACAATTTATTAAAAGGCAGCTCACTTAACAGTAAGCAGCTCCAGCTTAGGAAATAATATCCACTCTGGGCTCCATCACTCACTAACAAGGTGATCTTTAACATCTCTGGGTAAAACTTTCTTCACCTGTAAAATGTAGAAAATACCTCCACAAAATGACGTTCATGAAGATCAAAGAAAGTGTTGAATATGAAAGCCCTGCACAGTGCCTGGGAAGGTCAGACAACGAAAATGTGTTGATATGTTAGGGGAGACTAGATGAACTACAGAATCTCACAGAAGGGAATGGATAAAAATAGTGCTTCGGATTCTCTGGAGTCTGCTTAGTCCTCAGCATGCAGAATCAGAGATGTAATATGTAATTAGATAATACCCAGCATTGCTGGGAAAGGGCTGGGCTTGTGGACAATACCCATCTCAGAAGCTATGGTTCCTAGCTGTAGGGCATCATCTGAGCCAAAGTCAAAGGCCTACCAGCCATAGCTAAAATGGATATAACTAACTTTATGACAACAACCATTAATATTATTGAATTAAATCTTCTTGCTTCAATTCCATAGTCATCAAGAAATCTTCTATTCATAATTTGGCTTCTCATGCAGATTTCTTCCCTAGATCAGTGACTCAACTATCCTATCCCAAGGCAGTTATTATTTCTCACTACAACCCAAGTTATACAGAGGATCAAACCCTACATCCCTAAGTCATCTTGTTTATAATGACTAATTTTCTCTCATGCATTTAAAATGGTACTAGAAACACACTATCCTTGGGAGGATTAAGAAAAATAATCACAGATCACTTCCTGTAGGCTTAATTCTATGAAACCAACTGGAAAGACCGCTGATTTAACATTCCAGTGTAGAAGTCTCTGTAACCTTGGTTACAATGGATCAATCCATTAGCCTCTAGGTTCATTGATAAGATACGGTTCATAAACCTGGACTGCACTAAGATAAAAGCTGGCTTATCTTGTCACATGTTCCACAGCATAAATACACTGTAGTGTTACACAGGAGACAGGCCCAATCCCACAAAACTGTTTTTGAAGAAGTGATTTATATCCTGCCAATAAGTTTGTATTCTGCTTAATATACCACCATTTCAAACAAATTAACAGGTCAAATCTAAATTTTACGATATACATTTAATTTATTCATTAGAAATAATAAATTCTATATTAAAATACCATAAAATTTCTGAAATCTATACCAAAGAAATGGAATTTCATAGATCCTGTAGAGTTTAGATCAGGAGACAAAAGTTAGAGCCAAAGCAGCTAAGTTAAAATCCAGTGGCGCAGTGGTTGAGAATCTGCCTGCCAATGCAGGGGACACGGGTTCGAGCCCTGGTCTTGGAAGACCCCACATGCCGCGGAGCAACTAAGCCTGTTAGCCACAACTACTGAGCCTGCGCATCTGGAGCCCGTGCTCCGCAACAAGAGAAGTCGCGATAGTGAGAGGCCCGCACACCGCGATTTAGAGTGGTCCCCGCTTGCCCCAACTGGAGAAGGCCCTTGTGCAGAAACGAGGACCCAACACAGCAAAAATAAATAAATTCATTAATTTAAAAAAAAATCCAATGAAACCCCTGAAAAACTTACCCCATCAACAGAAACTTCTATAGATTTTTTTTTCAGTGTCCTACTGAAATTTTATTCAACCTCTTGATTCATTGCTGGAAAAAAAAAAAAAAAAAAAGACAGCCCTTTCCTAACTCAGCACTTACACATTTTTATAAAAGCACGAGTCATATTTATTCAAAGAGACAGTTTCGAAAACATTTAGGTGGTTATTATAAATAGCTTCTCTAATCCAACACTAGAAGGAAGAGAGAGGAAAGGAGGGAAGGAGGGGCCAATCCACCACCACCCCCAGATTAATCGGTTCTGTACGGTACAAAACACACCAATCTACCATGACCCCCAGGTTAAACTGGCTGATGCTGCAAACTCCCAGACAGTAACTCTACTACTACCAATACATAGAAGAAATTTCTAGAAAACTGAGATTTTCAAAATCAAGAGTGCAAGTGGGAAAGTGGTAACAAAAGTTATCAAACAATGGTATCAGAGGAAGAGCACAGAGATTTAAGGGAACTTGACTGAACCTCCACAAAGAAGGGCTGAAAGTGAACCTAAGTAAAACAAAGTATGTAACAGAAGTTTCAGGATGACCAGATGAGTTCTATACTACTTATTCATGGTGTTGAAACAGTCATCTCAAATGTGATATCAGAATTAAAAGGAAACCATAAACAAGACAAAAAGGCAACCCTCAGAATGGGAGAAAATATTTGCAAACGAAGCAACTGACAAGGGATTAACCTCCCAAATACACAAACAGCTCATGCAGCTCAATATCAAAAAACAAAACAACCCAATCCAAAAATGGGTGGAAGACCTAAATAGACATTTCTCCAAAGAAGACATACAAACGGCCAAGAGGCACATGAAAAGATGCTCAACTTCACTAATTATTAGAGAAATGCAAATCAAAACTACAACAACATACCACTGCACACCAGTCAGAATGGCCGTCATCAAAAACTCTACAAACAATAAATGCTGGAGAGGTTGTGGAGAAAAGGGAACCCTCCTACACTGTGGGAACATAAACTGGTACAGCCACTATGGAGAACAGTATGGAGGTTCCTTAAAAAACTAAAAATATAACTATATTATGACCCAGCAATCCCACTACTGGGCATATACCCTGAGAAAACCATAATTCTGAAAGATACATGCACCCCAATGTTCACTGCAGCACTATTTACAATAGCCATGGAAGCAACCTAAACGCCCATCGACAGATGAATGGATAAAGAAGATGTGGTACATATATACAATGGAATATTACTCAGCCATAAAAAGGAACGAGACTGGGTCGTTTGTAGAGACGTGGATGGACCTAGAGACTGTCATACAGAGTGAAGTAAGTCAGAAAGAGAAAAACAAATATCGTGTATTAACGCATATATGTGGAATCTAGAAAAATGGTACAGATGAACCTATTTGCAAAGCAGAAATAGAGACACAGAAGTAGAGAACAAACGTATGGACTCCAAGGCAGGAAAGGGGGTTTGGGATGAATTGGGAGAATGGGATTGACACATATACAATAAAATGTATAAAACAGATAAGTAATGAGAACCTACTGTATAGCACAGGGAACTCTACTCAGTACTCTGTGGTGACCTAAATGGAAAGGAAATCCAAAAAAGAGGGGACATATGTATACATATAGCTGATTCACTTTGCTGTACAGCAGAAACTAACACATTGTAAAGCAACTATACTCCAATAAAAAAAAAAAGTCTATATGTAGCTTTATTCTACATTTTGGCGAGCAGCCCAGACAGGCAATGAAATGGAAATATACTTACTGTAGTAACCATACAATACGGTGTCCTCGATCCGTCTGCTGACATTAGCATTGGCCCAGTCCTAGGATCAAAAGGAAACAATAGAAATATTAATGAAACAGCCATTTGCTTAACAATTATACTTAAATTTTAATATGAATGAATATCACTTATAAATGTACCATCGACTCTGACAGGTATGGTCTGTGCCCTCAAGAAGTGACAGACAGACAAGTAAACAGGCAATTTCAGCAGGTGAATGCTGAGCTAACGTGATGACATGGTTCTGGGGAAGCACATGAAGGAGAGGCAGCTACGGGCCAGGGCCACTAAACTGGGGCCGGAATAACACAGTGGGAAGGAGGGAAGAGAATAAAGGAACATACATGGAGACTTTGAAAAACCTGCAGGAAGCAAAATATAGATTCACTAGAGCTTTTGGAAAGGGAAGAGAAAGCAAGTGGAGTGAGGGAGGGAAAGGCATTAGGTTTGAGGGACTGTGAATCACGCCAAGTATTCTGGCCTCTGTCCTAAAGGCAATGGAAAATAGTGATGCGGTTTTGTGCAGAGTGACAGGTATGATTTGTATTTTAGAAACAAGATATTTTAAAATACCTAAAAGAACAGTCAATATAAACTTCTTAGCATTCAACCCACATTTTCTTTAAATTAGTCATTTAAATTTAGTACTTTAACTTAGAAAATTAATTCTAATTAATCTTTTCAAATAAAAAAATCTATACATTAATGAAATAGAACTGGGGTATAATAGCAAGCCTTTTTGACTATCCTAATTGTATGCATATAAAAAATTAAGCCTGGAGCGTCGATGTGACTGGTCACTGCGATTAAGTACCAAGGCTCAAATTAGTATCCAGGTCAATTTTGTTCTATCAATACTTTAAGAGCTCAAGTCAGTATCAACATCCCACTTACAAGGTCTCTTAAGGAAGAGTAGAAACATATAACTCTCCTAAAATAATTCAGGTTTTTCTTTTTTTTCCTTTTTCACCTACAAACACCTCTAGCAATGAATATCTATGAACTTCTAATTGACAAATGCCTAAAAGAACGAAAATGTGGAAACCCCAAATTTAGCACTACAAATGCAAACCTTGACACACAGCACACAATGAAAATAGTATTTTTCCAATAGCAATTAAGACTATGAAAAACTTAAGAGGACTTCCCTGGTGGTGCAGTGGTTAAGAGTCCGCCTGCCAATGCAGGGGACAAGGGTTTGATCTCTGGTCCAGGAAGATCCCACATGCCGCGGAGCACCATAATTACTGAGCCTGCACTCTAGAGCCCGTGAGCCACAACTACTGAGCCCACGCGCCACAACTACTGAAGCCCACGTGCCTAGAGCCCGTGCTCCGCAACGAGAAGCCACCGCAATGAGAAGCCCACACACCACAACGAAGAGTGGCCCCCGCTCGCCACAACTAGAGAAAGCCCGTGCAGCAACAAAGACCCAACACAGCCAAAACTAAATAAATAAAAAACAAATAAAATTTTTTTTTTTCCGGTACATGGGCCTCTCACTGTTGTGGCCTCTCCCGTTGCGGAGCACAGGCTCCGGACGCGCAGGCTCAGCGGCCATGGCTCACGGGCCCAGCCGCTCCGCGGCATGTGGGATCTTCCCGGACCGGGGCATGAACCCGTGTCCCCTGCATCGGCAGGCAGACTCTCAACCACTGCACCACCAGGGAAGCCCCAAATAAATTTTTTAAAAAAAGAAAAACTTAATGGCCTAAATTTTAAAATTATGTTAACTATATAAAGAAATAAATAATAACAGAATATAAAAAAGATCCAAATAAATGAAAAGTCACACTTTCCCACATGAAAAGACTGTAAATACCAAACCCCTCCAAATTAATCTATAAACACTATATATTGTCTATCCAAATCCCAATAGTGGGTACAGTGTTTTGCCATGCTGACTCTAAAAGTCATCTGAAAAACATACAGGTGTATATGGATATCCATGAAGCACTTCTGAGTGCGGGTAAACAGAAAAAGTTGCAACCAACAGTTTTAACGACATACACAATCTTTGTCTAAAAAACGTAATGAAAGAAACACTGTACATATACTACAGAAAAATGGAAAGAACGTTAAGCAGTGCTTACCACACAGGACTGGAAAAGCACCGGGGAGAATTCTAGCCAATGACTGGAAATTTCTTCATCAACGACGCAAGTATCCAAATGAATATACACACAACCAAAGCTTCTACTCCCAAAAGCTCTGTTTCTTTAGTCATTGTTTATACATCAAAACAGACATTTTAAAAGATTTTTCAAACTTGAAGAGTTTTTGAAACAGAGGATAATTACATCTATCCTCACGCAAGCTCCCTACCAATTTCCAAGACAACCCCACGAGGTATTAACGTACCCATTGAGAATCACATAAAAGTTAAACTTCAAAATTGAAGAAGACCCCAACCTCAGAAAAAGATTAAATGTAGAAAGTCTGAAGGTAATTAAAGCCAAAGGTTCACTGAAATTTAGTATCTTTTACCCTCCAACGTTCTTTAGTTTAACCAAATCTTGTGGCAGTTAGAGAGCATTACTGTTACTATTTTAAAGCAAAAATATGTGTAAAATATACAACATCACTGAAGTACTATTTGTGTATTTGGCTTTTATATACAGTCTTGCCTCCAAGGTATCTGATGTACTGTCAAAAGAGCTTAGTTTATGAAACTTCCTTCTTCTACATTTTGAGAAATGCTGTGCCCTTGATACATTTCACAAGCTACTGCCTCCCAAAGTAGAGACCGAAAGGAACTCCAGAAGCCCCACAGGAATGTGAGACAAACAAGAACTAATACTAAGTAAAGAATACGAAAGAAGAACATTTTAGAAGAAAGGAAAAGGATATAGAGTCCACAGAACAAAGAGGTAAGCGGTTCATGTATGTAAAACTCCCTCTCCCATTCTTCAAGATGACTTTCTGAAATGCTCCATCCAGCCCCAAATCACACTTGACTCTCCTTAATTTTACCAGATAACCTCACCTTAGACCAATGGTTCTCATGCAGGGGTGACTCCATCCCCATGGACACCTGGCAATGTCCTGGAGATGCTGGAGGGTGGCGGCAGGCTCTGTAGGCTACCGGCATCGAGTGGCAGAGGCCAGGACCTGCTAAACACCTGCAATGCACAGGATAGCCCTCACAAGGGTCACCCAGCACAGAAGCCGATGGTTGACAAACACTGACTTAAAGGTCTCTCAAAAAATCTGAGGACAAAAGAGAGCTACTCAATTCACTCCCCAATCTAGAACCGACCGCCATCTGTACTCGAATGCTAGCCCTTCCTTCCGCCGAGCACCCGCGCTATTTACAGCCAACCCTTTCCCTTTGGGTCCCCACCCCTCTGCCTTCGCAGGGACACTGCACCTGCAGCGATACCCTTTCTCTCCTCCCAGACCCCTCTCCCACTCTACTGAACCCTGAAGTACACACGCTCTAGTAGTTTCCATGAAAGGACACACCACCACCACAGATAAACACACCCCACCCCACCTCCTACTCCCCTGGAGGACAGAGCTTCCTGAAATGCTGTCAGCATCCCCTGTCACTGCTCCCTCACCTTCCGCCTGCACTCAGCCACTCCCACCAACTGCCCCGAGGCTCCATGGGGAGTGCAGTCACTCCCCTCCCTCTCTCCCTCCACCTCTCAGCATCACTCTTCCTGAAACACATTCTTCTCCTGAGAAGCCCCTCTTTTCGTTTTCCTTCCCACCTCCCAGGCTGCAGCCCCTCCCCTTGGGCCAGCTCCAGGTAACTAGCGCGGCTCTCGAATCCACGGCCCATGCCAAGCCTTGTCTGACCACTCAGTCTCCCCAGCTGCTGGACAGTGCATAGCTCTGAATACCGTGCACATGCTGATGACTTCCAGATACTTCTCTCCAACCCTAAGGTTTCCCTGGAGCTTCAACTCCCTGCTCGACGCCGCACTTGAATACGTATGATAGGCACCTTGAAGGTAACTTGTCCAAAATAAAATACGGCTCTTTTTTCTACATCCCTCACGTGCCCGTGTGCACACACAGGTCTAATTACCCCCCCAGGCTGCCCTATTTCTCTAAGGTGTACTAGGCTTTAGTGCTTCGTCAAGCTCTAGTTTTCATTTTCCTTCCAACCCCATATCTAATCCATCAGCCAATCCAAGCAGTTCTAGCTCCAAAATCCATACCGCTTTTAATCGCTTTTCCCCACTAGTACCCCTCTAACCCACATCACCTTTATTTTTTACCTTCACTAACTTCTCATTGCCCTTGGAAGAAAATCTAAACCCATTAACATGGCCTAAAAGTCACAATCTGTCCCCACCTTCTTCTTCATCTCAGCTCGTAGCAAAGCACGGCCCCCAATGCCACACCTCAGCCAACGGGCCAAAAGCACGTCTGCCTGAGGGCCTCCGTACCTGTTGCTGCTTCTCCCTGAGGCGGCCTTCACTCAGTTCCCACCTCCAGGACCCGGCAGCCTGGCCCTCCTCAGCCCGTTGTCCCGCCTCAACACCCACAACCCAGCTGAGCCTCACATCGCTCTGTTCTGCATCCTCACAGGAGTGAGCGCTAGGAAGCTAGCTTGTTTGGTTTGTTGACTGTTGGTCTGCTCTCACAGAATGTGAGCTCCCTGAGAGCAGCGGCCTCGTTGGTTGTAATCGTTAATCTCTAGCATCCACGCCTCTGTCAGGTACACATTTCATACTTAGTCAATATTAAGTGCATGAATAGACCTAAGGTGTAGCAAAGAGTACAGAGTTCTAAGATAAAATTACCAGCATCTGAGAGTAGGAATGAGGCAGCAGTAGAGTTCAACCCAGACATCTCCTAATTATGGGCCATACAGAGACTAACCATTGATGGAGAGAAGGAGGAGGTGAACATTTTAGCTACCAAAACAAATGTTGTGATGCCATATCTTAACTACTGATTTTATTTTAATTTTACACACTGTATAAAATAAAGAATATTTGTTCACATTAGTGGCCATTTCTGATTTTTATGATTGGTATACTTTGTGTATATCACTAGCTAAAGTTATTGGTCAATTAGACACTATAATAGAACACTTCTGGCTATACTTTAAGGTTTTTTTTTTTCTTTTTAATCTATAAAGTTAATTATTTCACAAAAACTAGAAACAAAGAAATTATCTGGCTGAAATTATTCATAGTGCCATGTGTTTAAAAAAAGGTGAACGGGGGCTTCCCTGGTGGCGCAGTGGTTGAGAATCCACCTGCCGATGCAGGGGACACAGGTTCATGCCCCGGTCCAGGAAGATCCCACATGCCGTGGAGCGGCTGGGCCCGTGAGCCATGGCCGCTGAGCCTGTGCGTCCGGAGCCTGTGCTCCGCAACGGGAGAGGCCACAGCAGTGAGAGGCTGGCGTACCGCAACAAAAAAAAAAAAAAAAAAAAAGTGAATGGAAACAGTTCAGACGTTATTACAATATACCCTTGGTCAAAAGAAGGCAGAACCAGCTAGGAAGGCAAATAAGCCAAAACAGGGAAAGTATGTAGACTGCCTGCCTGGCACCCTCAGTTCCTATGCCAAATGTTAGCAGTCCTCGACATCTCGAGTTTCCAAACAATTATACCTTATAAGCAGGTCCCTAATCGGTTTAGAGGCTTCAATATTTGAGGCGGAAATGGAGAAAGTTAGACAATACTTATATTCATTTAGGAATAAGAAATGCACACTGTTATACTTAGGGTACAACATAATTCATCATGGAAAACAACGTCAACTTGCACATTCATCCTGACTAATAAGGACAGAAGAGATTAAAGACACTGTGGGCACTTCTACCTGAAGACAGCTAAATTTACAGCTGCCGCATGAAGTCTGAAAACTAAGTCTTAACTACCTACTCTTGTCTTTCACTAAGCACCCCAAGGGAATTCATTAATAACATTTTGGAGAAAATACTCGCTACGGTTTACTGGGGAAGTGTCCTTTGAAAGTCTTTTCAGTTCTCCTTTGAGTGTTAGCACATGCCAGCTTCAAATGACAACTCTTACGAATTTCACTAGTCCCCCATCCAGCCCTCCCAGAAAAAGACAGAAAGGGAAACAAAGAATGTTTAAAATATCAAGAAAGGCATCAAAGTATTGGGAAAACAACTGGTACATTAAGCTGAGTTAGCTAAAAACAAACAGAACTAAACAGAGACAACTAAGTAAATGAACAGCAGGAAAAAAAACTTACAATTGCTGAATAAATAATCCCTCAATAATGAAAGAAAACATTTTTTTTTTAATTGGGGGAAAAAACACTAACATGGAATTTTTCCCTTCTAATTATTGGTGCACATTCAGATTTAACAACCATGAAATAAGCACATTAACTACAGTTATATATTTTCTTCTCTTTTGGGGCATATTATTAATAAAATAAATGCCCCAAGTTTTTATGGGTAATACTTTTGCTTCTTTAGGTGGGTGAATTCCTAAGTCTTGTTTAAACAAGTATAAATGCAATCTCACGGGTTAAAAAAAACAAAAGTAAAACAAAAAACTAGTACCCAGAAAGTGACTACTAAATTAAGCATGGTCCCAGAACAACTACATACTCTAAGGGCAAGTTCGTAATTTCATGAAAATACTTACTTTAGAAATTTCAAGATGAAAACATAATCCCACAAAATCTAAACAAAGCAAATATTCTAAATTTAAAACTTAAAAAATCTCCTACTCAAACAACAATTATACAAGGGATAACACTACTTCCACTGTATCAGATGGATAGATATAGATAGAGGTACAGATCCAGATCCCAGTGAGTAAAGAGCCTTGGAGCCAGACTGCAGAACTTCAAATCCCAGCAACAGCACTTACAAACCCCAAGACCTGAGATGGGTCACGTCGCCTCTCTGAACCCTGGCTTCCTGCCCATAACAACGGATAACACTATCTACCTCCTAGGGCTGTTGGGACATTAATGGCGTGAAGACATGTAAACCATTTAGGAAAGGGTCTGACACATAGTAAATACTGAACAAATGTTAGTTACTACCTCTGTACAGTGCTTGGCACATACTAAGTGGTCAACTGATACTCGCTAAATGAATGACTGACCTACAGAAAATAACCGTAGTTTTCACAGCAATCAGAATCTATCCAAACCTAACTACCAAAAATTACCAAATCATTTCAGCCCAGTTGGCCCAATTCAGGAACTTATTTTGGAACCATGCATTATTGAGATAACTGAAATAATATTTCATTCAAATATTTAAGTACCTACTGCTTGTCAGACACTGGGCATACAGAAACAGACAAGATACAGTTCCTGCCTCATAGAAGGTTACACTAATAAGAAATGTAAAAGTAACCTGCATAATTGAAAAGGAACTCAGAAATTTTCCAGTCCAACACCATGTATTTTAAAAATGAGGAACTTGAAGTCCAGAAAAGTTCAGTTTGGCCAAAGACACAAGTTAGTGCGAATCAAGATTAGAACTCAGGTCTGATAACCCGCAGCCCACGTCACAGTGACTCAAAGTACTCAATATGACATAGAGATGAAGATCCTGATCTGCCACTAACAAAACCCCTTCCAAATTATCTACGTACTGCATTGATGCAGATCAAGTCAAACAGACTTCAAGGGAGCTGCAAGAGGCACAAAAATAACCCTATTATGATTACTTAGCACATTTTCCAACTAACAAAGGTATTCTTCACACTTGGATGGGTGTAAGTCAGCGAGCAGTCTGTTCCATGTAGTTGTCACATGCTCGGCCTCTAAGTGCATTTCCATTCTCGCTTATTTCCAGAGACGACAATAAAACACAACATACACTGCACTGCTAAACATTTCAGTAAATACTTAATTGCCAAGAATATGAAAGGGAAAAATTCCCATAGTATGATGATAATTACCTTAAATGTACCATTTTGGTTTTTCATGTAGGAAACCAAAAATATATCCACTGGTAGAAGTGCTGATGTGATGAGAGCAATCGCCAGAGAAAAGATCGCTGTTATGGTGGAGACAACTTCACTTTCCCGCTGACTTTGATATTTACGAACATAAACCCAGCAGAATGCCAAAATAGCCTGAAATAGAACAGAAAGAAATGTTTTGTTACTGCCCTATGTATTCTCTAAATCTAAAACTGATTTTAGTCTGTGTTTGTAAGTTCCCAATGGGAAACATTATGTCAAGTAGCGATTCTTCCGGATGTGCAAGCAACATCCACTACCCCTTATAAATTTATTCAAGATTTATAACTTTCAAAGCCGAGTTCATGAAAGCAGTACAACTTCACTTGGGTGCCAAGACACCAAAAAAAAACAAGCAAAAGTTATCAATAACAGTGCTCAGTTACATATTTCCTCACTGAACACAGTATAACCATTCATGGTTTCACACATTACAGTTCTAACTAGCTCTGAATACTTTTCCCTATAGATCTCCCCAACCTAAAGAAGACATAACTAGTAGTTATTCTATCGTATTCTTACTGCTGAAGCATCACAGAATACCACTTGAATTAAAATTAACTTCTGTCCCATTATGACAGTTCAAGAGTACCATTCAACTAAAGATTAACTGCCAATAATCACCATGCAATTGACACATTATATTATAATTCACATTTCAAAGGGCATTAAACGAAGAAAAGTGAACACTGAAAATGGATGCACGTGCACTGCAAGGAACTTTTCAGGGAAAAAGTACACTCAGAGGTACTGAGGTTGACGTCTCAACAAGGTACTCTTAATAGTCATCTCCATCTTCCTAGAAACTAACAGAGGGTATAGGACTGTACTGGCGCAATCCTCTAACTTCAGATTCCAGCATCAGAATCCCCTGGAGGGCTGCTAAAGCACAGAGTTCCAGATCCAACAGGTCTGGAGAAGGTCCAGAAAACCTGCATTTGTCACAAGTTCCCAGGTGAGGCTGATGCTGGTCCAAGGACTACACTTCGAGAACCTCCGCCCTAATCCTAGGGGAAGCAGACAGATCCTGAATCAGTGATTCTCAACCTTGGCTGTGTTCGAATCCCCTGGGTAAAAACTTAAATTCCTACCTGTACACCCACCCGCAAACCACTTCAATCAGAGAGTGAGGCTCCTCCAGGCAGCACTTCAAATGCCTGAGGATTCCAAACTGAGGCGAACCAGGGTTTTAACCAAGCTCTATCAAAGCCCTGGGACACAAGCTTAGTTTTGGCATTTCATGCTTTTCAACAGATTTAACTCTCACTGTAAGCAGACAGGGCAGGGATTCCCTAGAGAAAGAGAACCAGGCATGGCCTTCTGGACTTAAGAGAAGCCCCTTTTGGCCCAAGCCATCTAAGCCTGGCTACAGTGCACTTGCTTGAATGGGTCTCAGTAACTAAAGACCTTAAAGGAACAAAAGACTTATCAGGTGAGAGAAGTAACAACAGTAAAGATAACAAATCAGTTGTAAACTCCCAATTCTGTTTCAACAGGTGGTAAAGATTAGCCTGAAGCACTTTCTTGAGCTGTTTTGCAGAATTTCACCCAGCCTGGGGTGCTCAACCACTAGATCAACTGGAACCTAAGGGGAGATGATGTTGACCTTTTCTGACCCTAGTGACTTGAATCAATTAAAGCTTGGACTCTGTGGACCTTTGCCCCAATCCTATTCCTCTGCTCAAGCCCCTTAATAATATGCATACACCCTTAGCTTAAAACTCCCCCAATCTTGCTGTTGAGGAGACACTGCTTTGGGAAGGATCCCCAGTGTTCTCCCTACTCCTGCTCTTCGGCTTGGTTGTGTCTTTTGGTTCAACACCCATCAACAGGCAAACCCAGTTTTTCATGTAACGTTACTTCCCTTCTAGTTCAGGAGCCAGAACTGAACTAAGCACCGCCTAACTAACCTAAGCACCACCTAACTAGTTTCAGTTTCCAAATTCTCCAACCACAGTCAAGATATAAGAACAGTTCCATCACTGCAGAAAAATCCCCTTTGCCCCTCCAGAGTTAACCCGTCTCTCTACTCCCCAGCCCTCGACAACCACTATCTGTTATCTGTCCCCATACCTTCTGCTTTTTCTAGAATGTCATCATGTCCTTATATAGCATGTCTTTTGAGTCTGGCTTCTTTCACTTAGCATAATGAATCTGAAATCCATCCAAGTTGTTGCATGTAATTCCTTTACATTATTAACATTTCAGTTGGTGTCAGAATAGCAGGAAAAAATAAGGTGAAAAGGAAAATGTGCTCCTGGGAACCTGGTTGTTGGAGAGAAAGAAACAAAGGAGGGGAGGGAGGGAGGGAGCGAGGAAGGAAGGGAGGGAGGGAGGAAGAAGGAAGGAAGGGAGAGAAAGAAAGAGAGGGAGGGAGGGAGGGAGGAAGGGAGAGAGGGAGGGGGGGAGAGAGAGAGAAAGAAAGAAAGAAAGAAAAGGAAGGAAGGAAGGGAGGGAGAGAGAAAGAAAGCTTCGAAGGGAGAAAGAAAGAAAGGAGAGAGAGGGAGGGAGGGAGGAAGAAAGGGGGAAGAGAGAGGTAAAGAAAGAAAAAGAAAGAAAGGAAGGAAGGGAAGGAGGGGGAGAGAGAAAGAAGACCTTCATTCAAATTCTGGCTTAACAACTTACTAATTTCTTTTTGTTCTGGAAAATATTCTTTCATAAAATGTTACTTATATTAATATTTAATGGGTTTGTTTCTAAATTAATTGACAGATATTTAAAATATTCCCCAATTATTTTGGAAGCCACTGGAAGATGAACCTTTTCTTTCTATCCTGACACAACGTGCTCAATAAATTTTTTGTTCGACTTCAAGGAGATCTGCACTTTTACAAAGTTCAGAGTGACAGGTATTACTGCAAAGGAAGGAGTTTGCCAATAACAGGCAGGGAAAGGGCAACGCAGGCAAAATAGTTAAGCCAGAGGTTCCCAAACTTTTTGGTCTCAAGGTCCCTTTACAGTCTTAAAACAGAACCCCAAACAGTTGTTTACAGGTTAAATCTGTAACAGGGAAGAGCTAAATCAGACTCCAAGTTGGATCTGTTTCTTTGACTTTAACCTTTGCTTTTCGTTGCTTTTGTTATTATAACCATACCTAATGGCCTGCCTCAGGGAACCCGCCTGCCTGTGAATGGCTGCAAGGAAAAAGAAACTGACACATCCCCTCTCCCAGGCTGGTCATTCCAGGAAGTGTTTTGCAAGACTGATGGCCCTTTTACTTTACTTCCTCAAGGCCTCTCCCTCTCTGATTCTGCAAAAGAAACTGGCATCCAGACCCCATAAGATGGTTTTTCAGAGACACTAGTCCACCATCTTCTCGGTCTGCGAGTAAAGTCGTATTCCTTGCCCCGACACCTCGTCTCGGGTTCATTGGCCTCTCATGCGGCGAGCAGAGCGAGCTTGGACTCGGTAACAAATCTATCAATAGTTACTACGTTATAAAATAAACCAGATGTCCTCAACTGTAAGACAGAAATAAGAATACTTCTTTCATAGCAGTTATAAAAACTGAATGAAGGGTTTAGCACAGCGCCACGAACAGCAGCAATTATTATTAAATGTCATATCAAATAACATCTTAGAGGATTTCATAAAAGAAACCAATGCATAATTTTGCTAACAACTATAAGGAAATGTTTAGAGCAGTCCCCAACGCCTCCCAAGAGATTGTGATTTCACCTGTCTGGGCATTAGGGCTTTTAACACTCCCCAGGTGGCTTTAATGAGCAGTCAAGGTGGAGAAGCACCTGGGCAGAGGCAGACATGAGAACAGATAAACTTTTGTTAAATGAACGCACACACCTACTGCCTGGGATCTTGTCGAACTGCAGATTCTGATTCGGTGGGGCTGGGGTCTTATATTTTGTATTTCTCACAAGTTCCCAGATGATGCCCTCACTTTGAGTAACAAGAGTAAACTTGCTTTACAGAAACGGAGACTCAATCTTGTACAGTAACGGGAAGTGCAACTGGAGAGACGGTGTAAACCAAATTACTGAGCATCCTGCAGGGGGAGGCTTAGGTAGAGGAGCTCAGATTGACGGAGTAAACACGGACAGTTAGACTATAGGCTTTGGAGGGGCCAAGTCTCACCTTGCCTTATGCGGCAGAAGAAAATGAAGTCCATCCTGTTTGCCCAAGGTTACAAAAGTAGTCAGTCTCAGTGTTCTGATTCTTTAGAAGATGACTGGCAGCAGTTCTCAAAGTGTTAAGTCCCCAGACCCCTGGCAGTCCCACAACCCTTTCTGGGGATTTGCAAATTGAAACTAACCCCATAATAATACTAAGACGTCATCCGCCTCTGTCACTATGTTGATACATGATGGTGCAAAAGCCTCGGTGGGGAAAACTGCTGGCGATTTAAGCATGAATCAAGACAATGGCACCAAACGTGCCAGCAGTAATCTTACTCTTTACCACCACACCACGCTCACATAAGGGGGAAAAAAAAATTTTTTTAAAGACTATTTAACTTAAAACTATAATTGACAAAGCAGTAAATGTTACCTTTATTAAACTTCAACACTTGACTCTTTTAATACTCTGTGGGGAAATGCATACTGGAAGTATGTACTCAACCTGCGATGGCTGGCTGCCCCCAGGAAAAGCACCTCAGTATTTAAGAGTCAAAAGCCAAACTAGGCACTATTTCCAAGAAACATCATTTTCACTTGAAAGCACAAGTGACTAACTATGGTTATTCAGACTTGGATATTTGGCAGATTTTGTCTAAATGAACAAAGGAAGCCAATCAGTTCAAGAAAAACAACTGACAGTATTTGTTACAGATGATAAAATTCAAGCTTTCAAATGAAAACCAGAATTTTGGAAAACCTGTATCCACGACTGTGAGCTTGACAGTTCATTTCTGAGACATTTCTTCTGACAAGATCAGTAGTGATACTGATGAATGTGATATTTTGATTTATATAATGAAAGGTATCCATATTTGGAAGATCTGCATAACTCAGTGAACCAGTATTTTCTAAATGATCAAATGCATCACATTATAAAACCACACACGGGGAAAGATCCATTCAAAGTACAACGTGGACTTTAATACAACTGAACAAAAGTTCATTGATAGGGTTTCAGAAACCATATTTCATATTAAGAAGCTCTACTTACTGAGTTTTGGTGTAGTATTATAGAACAAGGTCCACAATGACCTAAAAGATACTCTGCTTCCAACTGCATATCACTAAAACTTCATATACTTCAACCAAAATGATCTCTGAAAAGGCTGAATGCAGAAGCAGACATGAGAATTCAGCTCTCTTCTAATAATCCAGGAACTAAAGAGACTTGCAGAAAATTAAACAATGGCCCTCATTACTAATTTCTTTCTACTCCAACATCTAATTTCAGACCTTTAATTCCCTTCTCATTTTATCTTGTTCCCACTGTAATATCACCAACTTAAATGGCTTCCCTTCATTATCTACCCAAAGTTTGCCTCAATTCCACTTTCTCCCAGTATTGTTCTCTATTCTCTGAAGTCCTATTTAATTCATAAAACCATACTTTGGTTTTCAGTACTTAAAATAACCTGTTACAAGAATTTTTGTTTTCCCACCTATCTTCAGGCCCTCCTAAAGGCCACATTTTGCTTTGTTTGCATCCTCCTACAATTTACAGCACAACTGCTGTACCTTACATGTTTTTCACTGATAACTGCCAAGAGACTCCCCCCTGAACTTTGATACAGGTTACCTGCTCCTTTGTTTTCCTCTGTCAGGGAGGAGGAAATGTACCTTTCGTTCTTCAGTTCTTCTGACTGGTCTAACAACTAAATTGACATGGGATAGATCAACAGGAGAAAATCAAACAAACGCTTGAGAACATGTATACAGGGGAGAGACCCAAGAAAACTCGCCAAAATGGCCAAAGCCCTCACCTTAAATACCACTTTCAGCTATAGACAGAGGATCCTGGCGGGGGGTGGTTTGGGACTTCAACAGGGAGGAAGGCAATTCACAGGCAGGCAGAAAGCAAAAGGTTGGCAAACACACTTTTGCTGGGCCAGGCAGACACAACAGGACAGAGGGACTCGGATCTCTAGGCCCAGCGGAGAACCACCACCATCACGCCTAGCCCACATCCTCTGCAGATATCTCAGGTGACGACTCTATTTTGGGAACAAGCCCCTTACCTAAAATTCTCCCAGCAGCTAAGACAGAGGTAAAAAAGAAAGATTTCCCGAGTCTTCTGTTTCTTACATATAATCAGCCTGAACTAACCATCAAGCCAGAGAGCCATTCCGGGGCGCCAAATTTTGCTCCCCTACAAAGTCAAGTGAATACGAGGGTATGGAAAAGCCAGTGAACTCTCCAAGTACAGGCTTTGGAAACCACAGCCAACCTTCACGGTTTCCACTTTTCTCCAAGCAGAATAAAGTGTGCTCTGGGGTAAAGGCATTATTACTTTCCGGGCGAGGGGTAAAAGCAACAAGAGAAGCCTTTTCAAGTTTTCGCACTTTGGAGGGGAGAGTAGTTTCCGCTGCAACACTTACTGGAAAAACAGACACACTGGAAAAACACAGAGGTTGCAGACACGGTAGTGGAATCAAGAAAGTGAAGTAAAATAAGACAAGTCTTGATTTCAACAAGTGAAGTAAACAGTTTTTTGGTTCGATTTTGTTGTTTTCCTAATGCAAAGTGGCAAAATACTTTGGGGCAGATAGTTGTCCTGTTGTCCTGTTGGGCTGGAGACCACGAGGGAAGAGTGAGACTGGGGAAGGGTACGAAGAGAAATAAACTGAATTCCCAAATAAAAGGCTTTTAATATAGGTTAGGGAAGTACAACCTAGGCCATTTGGCCCATTAAGGCCCACGTTTTGCTCACTGGAGAAACAGGAACCAGGGGGCTGGGAAGGAGACACCTGAAGTCAGACAGGTGGGTACACAGACCCTGACACTGGCAGTGACCAGGGGCCCAGCTCCGCCCTGCACAGGTTTTCGCCCATCAGGAACCAGGAAGGAACGCGAAACCCAGCGTCAGAACGAACACCGCACGTCACCAAGGCAGGGTCTCACAATGGGCAGAGAAGGCTGAAGACCCCCCATCCTAAGGGAAGGGACAAGGTGGACCACTCAGAGGGGCAGAGACACCCCCCTTCCGGGGCGACGACGCGGCGCCCACGGGACTCGAGCAGGCGGGCGCTCCCGGGTCCCAAGGCCCCTCCTCTCCCCGGGCCCCCCATACCCAGGGGCGCCAGCGCGGAGTCCGGGTCAGGACGCAGCCATCAGCCGGGGGGACCACCCCGCGCGGGCAACGAGGGGCCGGCGCGCCCCTCACCGCGGCCCAGCCCGGGGCCCCCGCAGACCCCGCAGGAGCGGGCGGGGCGGGGCAAGGAGGGTCCCGGCCCCGGAGACCAACGGCGGGGCTGCCCCTCCCCCGTCCAGGCCCTGGGGAACTCCAAGCGTCTCCCCTACCAGGAGCAGGAGGCCGAAGATGCACCAGCCGATCACCAGCTCGGCTGACGCCGCACCCGCCGCCGCCGCCATCTTCGCTTCCGGCCGGGACAGCCCCGGCGAAGAGTGGAAAAGGAGGGGAGAAGGGAGCGAGCGCAAGACCCGGCCCCGCGCACCCTAAAGGTTAAAAGGGCGGAGGGGCGGAGCGCCTGGTTGCCTAGGAGACCGGACCCGCGAGCGGCCCCTGGCGACAAGCGGCCGGGGGCGGGGCGCGCCCGGGACGCCGTGACATCACGCGCTGCCGGCTGCGGGGCGGGGCGGGGTTTCTGAGGAGGCGTGGTCTCCCGGCCACGTCACCTCTGTGGAATACTTAATTAGGTCCTGGCTGCTGAACCGGAAAAGCTAGGAGCCCACGCGCGGCGCAGGTGTTGTTCTGCTGAGCCCGGTCGCCTTGGGGGCTTCCCCTGCCGCTGTAAAGGAAGAAGCTCCCTAGTGTCCAAGGCAGAAGTCCTCCCCAGGTTGCAGGCATGGCGGACTATGAAGGGAACGTTTCCCAGCTGCCCAAATGACCTTCTGATTTGCTGGCACCGGGGCCCAGCCTGAGTAGCTGCTGGGCTGGACGCTGCCTTATCATGTGATGTTATGGCCTTTATATTTAGATCTCTACATTCCTGTAAATTTCCATGACGACTTTATACCCTAAACGTACTTGACTCTGTGAACATATCAGAATGAAATCGCAGCTACTCGTGATGTTCATAAATAAGTGAGCAAGGTACCGCCATAGGCCCATAGTGAAGCCCACGGAATGGTTCCGGGGTGGCTTGCCTGGGTCCATGGAGCGTGGGTACATCGTTAACCACTGAATTGAGCAAACGTATTTGTAGTCACAACACAACTTTATGGATGAAGCCCACATCTCTTGACAATGCATTATGTGGTTATGTTACCCCCGACCCGTTTCAGGCTGGAATCCTGCTGAAGGGAAGGGCAAAATGAGGAGGGAAGAAGAAAATCGAGAAGAGTTTTACTGTGAATTGTACCATCCAAGGCGGTTTCCTGCTCTCTGAACTTGCGAGTGTTTGAATGTGACTTTTCCTCCTGTGGGCCATTCACTTCTGGGGAGGCCTCTCTCCTATAGTTTCCTCAAAGTGAATAGAGACATCTCTACTCCAGCTAGCCACTTAAAATTCCCTCACCTGCTGCAGGGCATACTGTGGTCACTTAAACTTCTGCCTCTTCCTGCTAAGGTCTCCTAGTCCTCTCCTGAAGGCCCGCTGGCTTGGAGGAGAAATTTAAGACAACGGCAGGCCAGTTTTGCCCCTTCTCACACACTGCCCAAATCCCCTGCACACCACATGATCCGTATGGCTTGCACCAATAACCTTTGAGAGCGCAGGCCGTTCCCAATGTAGCTGCCTTGTCCTAGTTCTAATATTAAAGCTATCAGCCCTTCTTGGATATCCCAGAGGGAGTCAGCTGAACTCCAGGGTCGGCTGAAGTTCTCCCATGCCTAAGTTGTGTACCAGCCCTCTCTCAGATGCAAGGACCATATGTCAGATTTCCCAAGTAGCTCCCTCGAGGCCTCCCTTACTAGGCTAGGGATTAAATGGCAACATGTCACCTCAGCCTTCCACACACATATCACTTCTTGGAGTTAGAAGTGGGAATTCATAGACCAGCACCAATTCTCAGAGGAGAAATCTCTTCAATTTCTCTTCTCCCCCTCCAGTCCATTTATTACTATTTTATTTGGCTGAAGGGCCAAGAATTTAAACTCCTCTTACATCCCTTTTTAACTCTGTATGTGAAGGAGAATTTATGGTTAGGAGGGGAGTTCAAGAATTAAAGATCATAATCTCCCTACCACTTTAAATTTTATGTGAAGCTGGTGATTTTTTTTCAAGACTAGAATGAACCATTTTTTTGTTTGTTTTTTTTTGTGGTACACGGGCCTCTCACTGCTGTGGCCTCTCCCATTGCGGAGCTCAGGCTCCGGACGCGCAGGCTTAGCGGCCATGGCTCACAGGCGCAGCCGCTCCGCGGCATGTGGGATCTTCCCGCACCGGGTCACGAACCCGTGTCCCCTGCATGGGCAGACGGACTCTCAACCACTGCGCCACCAGGAAAGCCCTAGAATGAACCATTTTTAATAGCTGATGTACTGGGTTGGCCAAAAGTTTCATTCAGTTTTTTCCAGAAGATGGCTCTAGTAGCGCATAGTTATCTTTAACTTCATTCGAAACAATTTTGTTAGGTTGTATGTGACAGCTGTCACATCAGCGTGCATTTTAAAAAAAGACATCAAAATTGGTGGATTTTTGTGTAGCCATTTTAATATTGAATATGGAAGAAAAAAGCACCATTTCCGGCATATTATGCTTTATTATTTCAAGAAAGGTAAAAAACGCAACTGAAACACAAAAAACGATTTGTGCAGTGTATGGAGAAGGTGCTGTGACTGATCGAACGTGTCAAAAGTGGTTTGAGAGATTTCGTGCTGGAGATTTCTCACTGGACGATGCTCCATGGTCGGGTAGACCAGTTGAAGTTGATAGCGATCAAATCGAGACATTAATTGAGAACAATCAATATTATATCACGCGGGAGATAGCTGACATACTCAAAATACACAAATCAATTGTTGAAAATCATTTGCCCCAGCGTGGTTATGTTCATCGCTTTGACGTTTGGGTTCCATATAAGTTAAGCAAAAAAAACCTTCTTGACCATATTTCCGCATGCGATTCTCTATTGAAACGTAATGAAAAGTTTCCATTTTTAAAACAAATGGTGACGGGCGATGAAAAGTGGACACTGCGCGACAATGTGGAATGGAAGAGAGCGTGGGGCAAGGGAAATGAACCACTACCAACCACATCAAAGGCCGGCCTTCATCCAAAGAAGGTGATGTTGTGTATATGGTGGGACTGGAAGGGAGTCCCCTATTATGGGTTCCTTCCGGAAAACCAAACGAATCATTCCAACAAGTACTGCTCCCGACTAGACCAACTGAAAGCAGAACTTGACGAAAAGCGTCCAGAATTAGTCAACAGAAAACGTATAATCTTCCATCAGGAAAGCACAAGACCACATGTTTCTTTGATGACCAGGCAAAATCTGTTACAGCTTGGCTGGAAAGTTTTGATTCATCCACCATATTCACCAGACATTGCAACTTCAGATTTCCATTTATCTCAGTCTTTACAAAATTCTCTTAATGGAAAAAATTTCAATTCCCTGGAAGACTGTAAAAGGCACCTGGAACAGTTCTTTGCTCAAAAAGATAAAAAGTTTTTGGAAGATGGAATTATGAAGTTGCATGAAAAATGGCAGAAGGTAGTGGAAAAAAGGGGTGACTATATTGTTCAATAAAGTTCTTGGTGAAAATGAAAAATGTGTCTTTTATTTTTACTTAAAAACCGAAGGCACTTTTTGGCCAACCCAGTACCTTCCATTGAATTAAGCTTATTTAATAAATTGGGTTCACTCTTTTGCTGACTCTGAACACCTAAGTATTGGGGTAGCATTGGGCAGTAGCTTGACTTTCAAGTTGGAAAAGCCTTGTAAACCTGTGTTGCTGATGAGAGAGTGACTAGTTACAAGGATAGTAGTAGTTTGAATCAGGAAGATTGGGAGAAAGGGAAAAGAGAAAGTGACACACCTGAACAGGTAGAAAAGGGCACGTCAGCCCATCTTTCCATTCTTCCACCCGGTCAGGATGTACTATTCATTCAGCTTATGACCAGACCAGTGAGGACTGAACACACTCTCCTGAGTGATGTTCTTAAACCTAGGAAGCTTTACATTACAGACCAGAGTTCTTTAAAAATAATAACCATCTTGGGCTTCCCTGGTGGCGCAGTGGTTGAGAGTCCGCCTGCCGATGCAGGGGACGCGGGTTCGTGCCCTGGGCCAAGAAGATCCCACATGCCGCGGAGCGGCTGGGCCCGTGAGCCATGGCTGCTGAGCCTGCATGTCTGGAGCCTGTGCTCCGCAACGGCAGAGGCCACAACAGTGAGAGGCCCGTGTACCGCAAAAAAAATTATAATAATAACCATCTTTATTGGTTGTTGATAATTACAAAAGGAATACATGCTCATTAATAAAATTTCCAAACATGCATAATTTAGAAAGTAAAAAGCTCCTAATAAATGAACACAATCTTCCTCACCCCCAGATACTTGCCTTTAAGAGTTTCAAGGCTTTTTGTGTGCACATTGTAATATACTCCCTGAGGATGTAAAAACCCAATAGACAGTCCTTTCCTGCTCCCCTGATGCTATAGATTGAATATTTGAATATGTGCTCCCCCGACCCACATCCATATATTAAATTCTAAGACTCAAGGTGATGCTATTTGGAGGTAGGGCCTGTAGGAGGTGCTTATGTCAGGAGGGCAAAGCCCTCAGGAATGGTCAGTGCCCAACTCCAGAGAGCTCTTCAGCCCCTTCTGCTATGTGAAGTTAAATGAGAACATAGCCCCAGCCAAACACTGAATCTGTCACCACTTTGATCTTGGACTTTCCAGCCTCCAGAACTGTAAGAAAAAATTTCTGCTGTCTCTAAGCCACCCAGTTTATGGTATTTTTGTCAAGGCAGCCCAAATGGACTAAAGACGCTTGGAATTACTGTAGAAGCCCTTGCCGTACCCTACACCCAACAAATCATGGGAAGGTACCAGGATTTCTGTGGATGCTGTTCCATTTTAAGGTCAAAGAAATGGCCATGTGTAGCTCGTCACCCCCAAGGGGTTTAATAAGAGGAGATGTTGCAGGAAAATATAGGCCTATCCAAACCTAGAGCCCCTTGACTATATGAAGAGGGCTAGAGGCCTTTGGAGGAAGGCAATGTGTGCAAGGGAGCAATTCTCCCTCCCCTCGTTCTTCTGTCTCTCAGATTTTGAATAGTCTTTCCCTAAAGCCAGTGGGACGAGATTACACAAGAGAATCACCCATCAGGTTGCAGGGTGTGACCTGAATTTTGGGAGAGGCCCGGCGTCACTGCAGGTGCGGAGGGTGACTGGCTCACGGGGTGCCAGGTGCTGAGCTGGGATAAAGAGATTGCTGAGGAGCGTCTTGGTGCAGAAAGGGTGTGGGTGAGCTTCTTCCCATCCACCCGTCCCCGGCGCCCCCAGGCTAGCTCATTCAACTCACCCTGAAGGCTTTGGTGGACGCCCCTGAGAACTACCCTCTCCCATGGGCTTATTTGTGTGGAAGGCTAAGGAGAGCCACAACAACCTCCCCTGGTGGAGGCCTTCCAGAGAATTCTCTTGGCAAGACAGGAACCTGTGGACAGCAGGAAGCTGGTGGAGTGGCCCAAGTGAGAAAACAGACCAGGCCGTGACAACCTATAGAAAGGTTATCTTGACACCAAAACCAGACAAAGACAGAAGGAAAGAAGAAAACTACAGTGAACATAGATGGCAAAACTCTCAACGAAAGAGCTCATGAGGGCTTCCCTGGTGGCGCAGTGGTTGAGAGTCCGCCTGCCGATGCAGGGGACACGGGTTCGTGCCCCTGTCCGGGAGGATCCCACATGCCGCAGAGCGGCTGGGCCTGTGAGCCATGGCCGCTGAACCTGCGCATCCGGAGTCTGTGCTCCGCAATGGGAGAGGCCACAGCAGTGAGAGACCCGTGTACCGCAAAAAAAAAAAAAAAAAAAAAAAAGAGCTCATGAAGCACAAACCATCACTCCTCTCAGCCCAATCCCAACGGCACTCAAGAGGCTCCCCTCCTCGAGCTGGGGGATGGGGGGCAGGTGTGGGAAACGGGAGGCACGAGAATGGTTTCTCATTCATTCCCTTTACGAGGTCCTTACGAGGTCCATAACCAAAGATAGGATTATGATCAAGTGACAAGTACTGTGATCAACAAGGTCCTACTGTATAGTACAGGGAACTATAGTCAATATCCTGTAATAAACCATAACAGAAAAGAATCTGTAAAAGGATATATATATGGATATATATATGTATTACTGAATCACTTTACTGTACACCAGAAACTAACACAACATTGTAAATTAACTATACTTCAATTAAAAAAAAATTAATGGTAAAAACAAACAAAATGAAAAAACATGTACTGTGAGGTAGAATTTATAGAAATAATCTTACATAGGAATTGGTAGAAAGACAAAAAGAAAATTGAAAGTTTTCATTCAAAGGAAAGAAGAAGAGGCTGGAAGAAAAATTTATGCCAATGGGACAGAAAGAAAAAAAAGTAGGATATAGAGGCTTAACTTGGCCTAGAACTGGAAAGTAGAAGGGTGAATGAGTCAGAAACACCTGAGGGTCAGGGGCTGTGGAGGGGTCAGCAATGTAAGAGTCCCATCGCAATGACTGCAGGCCTTAGGCCCAGCAGAGTCAACCTACCCGCGTAATGGTAACTGTACAGGTTGCTATGGCCTGCACCCTGAAATTACATTTAGACCATAGGGAAATCTAGTTATGTATCCAGGTTAACTGTGTGTATTACACCACTGGATTTTAACATGTTGTGTTTCAAAAATAGCTGCTTTTTACACATCACTGAAAAAAATTTTATTACCTTGTTGGAAATTTAAAATATCAGACTGTCCTTCCAAATAAGGCGCTTGAAAACCCTCAAAATTTGTCTTCTTGTCCTATTTTCTGTCCCTCTCTTGCTAACCGATAATCCTCCTTCTGACTGACAAATAACTTCTCTTGCTATTTTAATACCTACAGTCAGGTTACAGTTAAGCCTTTCTGGCCTCAGATCCCAGTGACTTTGCACATGTCTGTCCTGCTCCATTGCGTGCTGATTTAGAACTTATCTCTCTGTTGGGCTCCGTGTTGTGTCTACACGTAATCTTCCGTCCAAAGGATTTAACAATGATCCAGGGGGAACGTTTCCGTGGACCTGAGGAAGTTTGATCAAGCCTTTTCCTCCCAATGCTAGTAATCCCCTTTCACTGTCATTCAGCTGAATTGGTCATCACAACCCTGAGAAGTTCTTTTCTTTGTGGAAGTGCTTACAGTATGTTTATAAGGTAATTGGCACCTATGGTTGAGAGCCCATTTGGTTCTGCTAGAACATTTGCTCATTTGTATGTAAACCAGTGGGGGGGGGGGGCAGAGGTTTTTGCACAAGAGCCAATCCATGAAAAATGAGAAGTCTATGCTCTCCGTTTCTTCATTTAAAATCAAAAGAGCTTTTTTTTGAGTCCCAAAGTATATGTTATACTCAAAAAACGTGGTTCACCTATTGCACTGTGTAGAAAACTGACAAAAACGAAAATGACACTGAAATGTTAATATCTGAGTGTTTTTGATTTGTGGACACAGAGGCAATTTTCCAGTTTCTCATTCTAAAACTAGACTGCACACAGTATCATAATGTGAATTGTGAAATTCGCATTTCCACATTTCTGCAATTATAAACTCTTAATGGATACCATTTGTGTACTTCTAATGGAACAAACATTCTCACATGAACTGGTGACCCAAGTTAGTTTTCGTCTTAAGACTTTTCTTCTGGTGATGCAAGAAATGATTTATTCATAGTCTAGACATGTTAAAATATCATGTAATATCAATACCTTCAAGTGTTTTTCATTGTGTCAATTCCCAAGCCTGGTGTTTATGTACTTTAAGGTATAAGAAATAAATTTAGTCATACAACTTAAACATAAAGTAATGTCAAAGTCAGTTTATGAGTGGAAATTACAATAAAAACTGATTTTAAATTTATGGTGTTTAAAAGTGACCCATAGCACGGTGAATAATTTTAACAAAGGAAGCATGTATTTTTTCATTTGTAGCATAGGCTGCTCCTTTCTCTAGTAATAGGGCTCCTCTCGCGACTCCAGCATCTATTCTTTTCCATCGTGGGATTCCATTTGCCTCATTTCTGGGCTTCTCAGATTATATTTGAAATCAAAGTGCTGTGTGCTTTTCGCCAAGAAGAGATTGAATTTTACTAAGTAACCTTAACATTGGATTTAACAGTACATTTTAGACATTGTTAAACAGAAACCAATCTAAAAAAATTAATATTCTGTAGTTCAATCCTGTGAATAAAGCCATTATTTTCTAAATGAAAACCACCTCCTGCTTCACGACAGCATGGTCTCTTCACTGACGCCTAACTATTTTCATTGAACTATCAATGACGTACAATATTATGTTAGTTCAGGTGTACTACATAATGATTTGGCATTTGCATACATTATGAAATGATCACCACCATAAGTCTAGTATCCATCTGTCCCCATACAAAGTAATTACAATATAATTGACCAAGTTCCTTATGCTGTGTATTACATCCCCGTGGCTTATTTATTTTAATCCCCTTAACCTATTTCACTCAATGCCCACACCCCTCCCCTCTGGCAACTACCCATTTGTTCTCTGTATTTATGAATCTGTTTTCATTTTGTTTTGTTTGTTTGATTTTTAGATTCCACATATAAGTGAGATATTTGTCTTTCTCTGGCGGACTTATTTCACTTAGAATATTACCTTCTAGATTCATCCATGTTGTCGCTAATGACAAGATTTCATCCTTTTTATAGTTCCATTGTCTATATACACCACATCTTCTTTATCCATTCATCTGATGATGGACACAGGATGTTTACATATCTTGGCTATTGTAAACAATGCTGCTATGAACATTGGGGTGCATATATCCTCTCAAACTAGTGTTTTTCTTTTCTTCAGGTAAATACCCAGAAGTGGAATTGCTGGATCATATGGCAGTTTTATTTTTCATTTTTTGAGGAACAGCCATACTGTTCTCCATAGTGGCTGCACCAAGTTACAATCTTCCCAACAGTGCATGTGTGTTCCATTTTCTCCACATAATTGCCAACACCTATTTTTCTTACTTTTTTTGACAATAGTCATTCTGACAGGTGTGAGGTAGTATATCATTGGGGTTTTGATTTGCATTTCCCTGATGATTAGGGATGTTGAACACCTTTTCACGGGTCTGTTGACCATCTGTACGTCTTCTTTAGAAAAATGTCTATTCCGGTCCTCTGACCTTTTATTTAAGTGGGTTGTTTGCTTTTTTGATGTTGAGTTGTATGAGCTCTTTGTATGTTTTGGGTATTAACCCCTTATTGGATATATCATTTGCAAATATCTTCTCCCATTCATTAGGTTGCCTTTTCATTTTGTTGATAGTTTCGTTCACTGTGCAAAAGCTTTTTAGTTTGATGTAGTCCCATTTGTTTATTTTTACTTTTGTTGTCCTTGCCTGGGGAGACATGACCAAAAAATATTGCTAAGACCCATGTCAAAGAGTGTACTGCCTGTTTTCTTTTAGGAGTTTTATGGTTTCAAGTCTTGCATTTAAGTTTTTAATCCATTTTGAGTTTATTTTTGTATATGGTGTGAGAAAGTAGTCCACTTTGATTCTTTTGGATATAACTCCAGTTTTCCCAGCACTATTTATTGAAGAGCCTATCTTTTTCCACATTGTACATTCTTGCCTCCTTTGTCATAGATTAATTGACCATGATAGGGTGGGTTTACCTCTGGGTTCTCTATTTTGTTCCATTGATCTATGTGTCTGTTTTTGTGCCAATACCATACTGTTTTGTTTACTGTAGATTTGTAGTATAGTTTGACATCAGGGGAGATGATACCTTCAGCTTCCTTCTTCTCTCTCAAGAGTGTTTTGACTATTCAGGGTTTTTGAGTTTCCATACAAATTTTAGAATAATTTGTTCTAGTTCTGTGAAAAACGTCATAGGTATTTTAATAGGAATTGCATTGAATGTAGATTGCCTTGGTTAGTATGAGCAATTTAACAATAATAATTCTTCCAATCCATGAACACAGTATATCTTTCCATTTATTTGGGTCATCTTCAATTTCTTTTTTGTTTTTTAATTTAATTTAATTTATTTTTTATACAGCAGGTTCTTATTAGTCATCAATTTTATACACATCAGTGTATACATGTCAATCCCAATCTCCCAATTCATCACACCACCACCACCACCACCCCCTGCAGCTTTCCCCCCTGGGTGTCCATATGTTTGTTCTCTACATCTGTGTCTCAATTTCTGCCCTGCAAACCAGCTCATCTGTACCATTTTTCTAGGTTCCACATATCTGCGTTAATATACGATATTTGTTTTTCTCTTTTTGACTTACCTCACTCTGTACGACAGTCTCTAGATCCATCCACGTCTCAATAAATGACCCAGTTTCGTTCCTTTATATGGCTGAGTAATATTCCATTGTATATATGTACCACATCTTCTTTATCCATTTGTCTGTTGATGGGCATTTAGGTTGCTTGCATGACCTGGCTATTGTAAATAGTACTGCAGTGAACATTGGGGTGCATATGTCTTTTTGAATTATGGTTTTCTCTGGGTATATGCCCAGTAGTGGGATTGCTGGATCATATAGTAATTCTATTTTTAGTTTTTTAAGGAACCTCCATACTGTTCTCCATAATGGCTGTATCAATTTACATTCCCACCAACAATGCAAGAGGGTTCCCTTTTCTCCACACCCTCTCCAGCATTTATTGTTGGTAGATTTTTTGATCATGCCCATTCTAACTGGTGTGGGGTGCTACCTCATTGTAGTTTTGATTTGCATTTCTCTAATAATTAGTGATGTTGAGCAGCTTTTCATATGCTTCTTGGCCATCTGTATGTCTTCTTTGGAGAAATGTCTATTTAGGTCTTCTGCCCATTTTTGGATTAGGTTGTTTGCTTTTTTAATATTAATAAAAAATATTAATATTTTTGGGGGCTTCCCTGGTGGTGCAGTGGTTGAGAGTCCGCCTGCCAATGCAGGGGACATGGGTTGTGCCCCAGTCTGGGAAGATCCCACATGCCGCGGAGTGGCTGGGCCCGTGAGCCATGGCCGCTGAGCCTGCGCGTCCGGAGTCTGTGCTCCACAACAGGAGAGTCCACAACAGTGAGAGGCCCACGTACCGAAAAAAAAAAAAATTAATATTTAAAAAATTTTTTAATATTGAGCTGCATGAGCTGTTTATATGTTTTGGAGATTAATCCTTTGTTTGTTGATTTGTTTGCAAATATTTTCTCCCATTCTGAGGGTTGCCTTTTCATCTTGTTTATGGTTTCCTTTGCTGTGTAAAAGCTTTGAAGCTTTTTTTATTTTATTAGGTCCCATCTGTTTATTTTTGTTTTTATTTCCATTACTCTAGGAGGTGGATCAAAAAAGATCTTGCTGTGATTTGTGTCAAAGAGCGTTCTTCCTATGTTTTCCTCTAAGAGTTTTATGGTGTCCAGTCTTACATTTAGGTCTCTAATCCATTTTGAGTTTATTTTTGTGTATGGTGTTAAGGAGTATTCTAATTTCATTCTTTTACATGTAGTTGTCCAGTTTTCCCAGCTCCACGTATTGAAGAGACTGTCTTTTCTCCATTGAATATCCTTGCTTCCTTTGTCATAGATTAGTTGACCATAGGTGTGTGGGTTTATCTCTGGGCTTTCTATCCTGTTCCATTGATCTATATTTCTGGTTTTGTGCCAGTACCATATTGTCCTGATTACTGTAGCTTTGTAGTATAGTCTGAAGTCAGGGAGTCTGATTCCTCCAGCTCTGTTTTTTTCCCTGAAGACTGCTTTGGCTATTTGGGGTCTTTTGTGTCTCCATACAAATTTTAAGATTTTTTGTTCTAGTTCCATAAAAAATGCCATTGGTAATTTGATAAGGATTGCATTGAATCTGTAGATTGCTTTGGGTAGTATAGGTATTTTCACAATATTGATTCTTCCAATCCAAAAACATGGTATATCTCTCCATCTGTTGGTATCATCTTTAATTTCTTTCATCAATGTCTTATAGTTTTCAGAGTATAAGTCTTTTGCCCCCTTGGTTGGATTTATTCCTAGGTATCTTTAGTCTTTTTGATGAAATTGTAAATGGGATTGTTTTCTTAATTTCTCTTTCAGATAGTTTTTTTTTTTTTTAGTGTATAGAAACGTCACAGATTTCTGTATACTAATTTTGTATCCTGCAACTTAACTGACTTCATTTATTAGTTCTCATAGTTTTGTTGGCATCTTTAGGATTTTATATGTATATTATCATGTCATTTGCAAACAGTGACAGTACTACGTCTTCCTTTCCAGTGTGGATTCCTTTTATTTCTTTTTCTTCTCTGATTGCTGTGGCTGGGACTTCCAAAACTATGTTGAATGAAAGTGGCAGGAATGGGCATCCTTGTCTTGTTCCTGATCTTAGAGGAAATGCTTTCAACTTTTCACCATTGAATATGATGTGACTATGGGCTTGTCATATATAGCCTTTATTGTGTTGAGGTATGTTCTCTCTACACCCACTTTTTTGAGAGTGTTTATTATAATCAATATTGAATTTCGTCAAATGCTTTTTCTGCATCTATTGAGATCATATGATTTTTATTCTTCAGTATGTTAACATGGTGTATTACATTGATTTGCAGATACTGAACCATCCATACATCCCTGGGATAAATGCCACTTGATCATGGGGTATGATTCTTTTAATGTACTGTTGAATTTGGTTTGTTAATATTTTGCAGAGGATTTTTGCATCTATGTTCATCAGTGATATTGACCTGTAATTTTTTCATTGTTGTTCCTTTCTTCTTTTGCTTTCTTCCCTTTTTTATTTGGTGACTATATTTAGTGGTAAGTTTGGATTCCTTTCTCTTTTCTAATGTGTATTTTTTATAGGATTTTGGTTTGAAATTATCATGATGTTCTTATATAACAACCTATGAACAGTTGACCCTTGAACAACATGGGTTTGAACTACACAGGTCCACTTACACATGGATTTTTCTCAATAAACATACAGTTGGCCATCTGTATCTGCTGGTGCAGAACCTGCGGATACAGAGGATCAACTGTAAGGGACTTGAGTATCTGTGGATCTTGGTAATGCAGTGGGTCCTGGAACCAATACCCCCATGGTCCCTAGGGACAGCTGTATGCATGTGATAATTTTAAGTTGATGACCTTTTAAGTTTGAATGCAGTCTAACAATTCTACATTTTACTCCCTCTCCAATGTTTAATGTTGTTGATATCATATCTTACATCTTTTTGTTTCGTGTATCCCTTAACTACTTATTGTGGATGTAGATGATTTTACTACTTTTGTCTTTTAACCTTTCTATTACCTTTATACATATTTGATATACCTTAACTGTATGTTTGCCTCTACCAGTGAGATTTTTTTCTCTCATAATTTTCATGTTTCTAATTGTGGCCTTTTCTTTTCTGCTTAGAGAAGTCCCTTTAACATTTTGCGTAAAACTGGTTTAGTGGTGCTGAATTCTTCTAGCTTTTGTTTTTCTGTAAAACTCTTTCTTTCCTTCACATATGAATGATAATGTTGATGAGTATAATATTCTTAGTTGTAGCTGTTTTCCTTTTATCCCTTTGAAAATATCATGCCACTCCCTTCTGTACTGAAAAATTTCTGCTGAGAAGTCATCTGATAGTCTTTATTTATTTTTTGTTGCACTGGATCCTAGTTGTGGCATGCGTGCTCCTTAGTTGTGGCATGCATGTGGAATCTAGTTCCCTGACCAGGGATCGAACCCACGTCCCTTGCATTTTGAGGTGGATTCTTAATCACTGCGCCACCAGGGAAGTCCTGTCATATTATAGTCTTGTGGCTGTTCCCTTATATATAACTGTTGCTTTTCTCTTCCTACTTTTAAGACTCTCTCTTTAATTTTTGCCATTAGTTATAATGTATTTTGTTGTGGACCTCTTTGAGTTCATCTTTTTTGAGACTCTCTCTGCTTCCTGGACGTGAATTTTTTTTTTTTCCTTTCCCAGGTTAGGGAAGTTTTCAGCTATTATTTCTTCAAATAAATTCTCTGACCCTTTCTCTCTCTCTTCTCTGGGACACCTATATCAGAATGTTAGTATTGTTGATGTTGTCCCAGTGATTTCTTAAATTATTTTCAGTTCTTTTTTTTCTATTTTCTTTTTTTCTGCTCAGCTTGGGTACTTTCTGCTGCTCTGTCTTCTGGTTCACTGATCTGTTACTCTGCTATTATCTAATCTACTCTCAATTCCTCCTCACGTAGCTTTTATTTTAGTCATTGTATTTTTCAGCTCTGACTCTTCTTTATATTTTCTAAGTCTTTGTTGAAATTCTCACTGTGTTCATTCATTCTTCTCACGTGTTTCTTGATCGTCTTTATGGTCATTACCTTTTTTTTTTGGCTGTGCTTCGAGGCTTTGGGATCTTAGTTCCCTGAGCAGGGATTGAACCCGGGCCACAGCAGTGAAAGTGCCGAGTCCTAACCACTGGACTGCCAGGGAACTCCCAGTGGTCCTTACCTTGAACTCTTCATGAAGTAGATTGCTTATGTCCACTTTGTTTATTTTTTCTGAGGTTTTGTCTTGTTCCTTCATTTGGAACATTTTCCTCTAGCTCCTCATTTTTGCTTCACTTTCTGTGTTTATTTCTATGCATTAGGTAGGTTGGTTCCGTTTCCCAATCTTGAAGAAGTGGACTTATGTAGGAGATGTCCCATGGGGCCCAACAGCACACTCCCCTCTGGTTACCAGATCAATAGGTTCTCAGGGTGCCCCCTATGTGGGCTGTGTGCCCCCTTCTGTTGTGGCAGGGCTGACTACTGTAGGTAGTAGGCAATAGGTGGGGCTGGCCTCTGGCTTGGTTGTCTACAAGGCCGTGCCTCCTTCTGTGACTATGGGTCTCCTGGAGGGTTGGACTCAATCCTGGCATGGCTGGCTGCATGGGCTGGGGGTCTGTGGGGCTGGTGCCTGCCTGCTGGTGGATGGACCCCGGTCTCCACACAGCTTCCTGAATTGGCTGGTGCTGTCCCAGTAGTGGGTGGGTAAGCCCTGCTGTTATTAGGTTAGAGTGAGAATTCTAAAATAGTGCTTGCCAGCACTGGTGTTATTGCAGTAGATCTCCCCAAAGTGAATGCTGCCAGGTCTCTGTCCCCAGAGGGAGTCCCAGTTGCCTCCTGCCCCACCAGGAGGGTCTCTAAGATCAACAAGTGAGTCTGACCCAGGGTCCTTTCAAATTACTGCTTCTGCACTGGGACCTGGAGCTTGTGAGATTTTGCATGTGCCCTTCAAGAGCAGGGTCTCTATTTCCTAGAGCTCTTTGGCTCTCCTGAAAGCAAGCCCTGCTGTTTTTCAAAGCCTGACATTCTAGGGGCTCATCTCCCAGTGCAGGACCCTTGGGTTGAGGAGCGTGATGTGGGGCTCAGACCCCTCTCTGGCTTGGGGAGAACCTCTGCATTTGTGATGTTTCTCCTGTTTGTGGTTCCCCAATGCAGAAGTGTGGGGCCTGCCTAGACCATGTCTCTGCCCCTCTTACCTGTCTCCTTCTTTATGTCTTGAATTGTGAAAAGTCTTTTCTGCTTATCTTCAGATCATTCTCATTGAAAGTTGCTCTGTAATTAGCTGTAAATTTGGTATGCCTGAGGGAGGAGTGAAAATAAATAAAATAAAATAAGTGTTTCGGGGCTTCCCTGGTGGCGCAGTGGTTGAGAGTCCGCCTGCCGATGCAGGGGGACATGGGTTCGTGCCCCGGTCCGGGAAGATCCCACATGCCGCGGAGCGGCTGGGCCTGTGAGCCATGGCCGCTGAGCCTGCACGTCCGGAGCCTGTGCTCTGCAACGGGAGAGGCCACAACAGTGAGAGGCCCGCGTACCGCAGAAAAAAAAAAAAAAAGTGTTTCACATCATGAAGGTAATGCTAAGTTTAATGGTTTATCCAGCGTTTGAAGTCATCCCAGGTCCAGGTAGAGGGTCTTCCTACTCCGCCATCTGGGCCACACCCCTCACCTCCTAATTATTGATGTCAGTTGTAACGCATACTTAAAATGCCTATTTCATTCATTTTGGAGGGAGCAAGTTTCCTATTACCACTATACTCTGGACTGGCTGCATAATTGGCAGGACCCAGAGAAAGATAAAAATGAGGTACTCTTTATTCTAAAAGCAGGACAAAAGTGCCTTTAAAGGCACTAAAATACAAAGTATTTTTGTTTCTTCCACTTCTCTCCTCTCCTAAATGCATACACTCCACTTCCCCATTGGACGTCACTTTAAAAATTCAAAACTACAATTTTTGAATCGAACTGCAAACAAATTAAAAGTATAAGTATTTGTAATTGCAGAATACTGACGATAGGTCATTAGACCAAGCATGGTGTCGTCCATATGATTACATTCCCATGAAGCGGACCCTGACTGTACCCTTTAGCAGCATTTTGCTTGTCCATTCATCCGCCTGGCAGAAGTTACACGTCTCTCTCTATCAAAGCACATTAACAGATAAAATACGTTGTTGTCCTCTGGGAATCCTGTCCATCCAAACACAAGTCCAAGGACAAGTTGGTAGCTCTATGAATGGCCTCCCTTTGCCAGTAGTGTTTGGGGATCATTCCTCTCTCTGCCTGCTATGGTCTGAAGGGCTGGTACCCGCACAATGCACATACTGGAAACTCAATGCCCAATGCAGTAGTGTTAGGAGGTGGTTGCCTTTGGGAGGTGGTTAGGTCATGATGGTGGAGCTCTCAAGGATGGAATAAGTGACCTTATGAAAGAGATCCCACAGAAAGAACCCTTGTGCACTATTGGTGGGATTATAAATTCGTGCAGCCTCAATGGAAAACAGTACAGAGGATGCCTCCCCAAAACAATAAATACCGAAGTCCCATATGATCCAGCAATTCCACCTCCGGGAATATATCCAAAGGAAACAAAAACAGTAACTCAGAAAGGTATCTGCACCCCCATGTTCGTAGCAGCACTATTTACAATAGCCAAGACATGGAAGCAACCTAAATGTCCACCAGTGGATGAAGGGGTAAAGAAGTTGTGAGATTATACACACACACTCACACACACACAAAATGGAATAAGGGACAGTTATTCAGCCATAAAAAATGAGGAATTCCTACAATTTGTGACTACATGGATGGAACTTGAAGGCATTATGTTAAGACAGAAAAAGACAAATATGGTATAATCTCACTTATATGTGGAATCTTAAAAAGAAATCAGACATCTTATTACCAGATGCAAAGGGTGGGGGGAGGGAGAACTGAAGGGAGTTGTTGAAAGATACAAATTTCCAGGTATAAGGTAAATAAGTACTAAGGTTGTAATGTACAACATGATGACCGTAGTTAACAGTACTGTATGATATATAGAAAAGCTGTGAAGGGAGTAGACCCTAAGAGCTCTCATCACAAGGAGAACATTTGTATTCTTGTTTCTTTTCCTCTTTCTTTTCTTTTTGTTCTGTCTATATGAGATGATGGATGTCAGCTAAACCTATTGCAATAATCATTTCACAAGATATATAAGTCAAACCATCATACTGTATGCCTTAAACTTACACAGTGATGTACGTGCAATATTTCTCAGTAAAAGCGGGGAAAAAAATCAAAAGACTTTACACACAAAAGAGATCCCACAGAGCTCCCTAGCCCCTTCCACCCTGTGAGGATACAACAAGAAGTCTTCCACCCCAAAGGGGACACTCACCTGACCATGCTGGCACCCTGATCTAGCACGTCCAGCCTCCAGAGCTTCAAGAAATAAATGCTTATTGTTTATAAGCTACTCAGTCGGTGGTATTTGTTATAGCAGCCTGGGGACCCTCATATCTTAATGGTGGCTCCAGGAACAAAGAGCAGAGATGGCACAGGTATCTCTCCCATGAGAGCAGCAGCTGGCTCTCCAGCATCTTCACTGGCAACATTTCCAATCACGTCTCATCAATTTTGCTCTGTGTCTACTCACACAAGCAAGGTACGCATTCCACTATGTGGAGGCATGATTATACACAAAGAAAGGGCCTCCATGTACAGGTCTTTTCCCCCATACCTGTGTATAGCCAGCCCGGGGTAAAAATTTGAGTCTAACATACCAGAAAGAACACCAGCTTTGGAATCGAATAGCATACAGCCCACTTGCAGTGGGCTCTTGCATACAAAACTAAAACCTTCAGAGGTTCAGTTTATCATTTGTGGTCTTGTACTGTGTTGCCTTTGTTAGACTGGAATTACACCTCCTAGAATCCCCTAACCTTCAGAGTTCCAGCTAGTGTCAGCCACAGAAGATAGTTTGCATAAGATTTGGAGGGCGGAAGTGAAATAGTTGCTGTATTTCTTACACTCTCAAGTTCAGTGCAAGGCACCAAGCACTGTGGCAGCTGGTGCCAGTCTCCTCAAAAGTTTCTATGATGTTCTAGACATAATCTGTGGAGGGACCTCCCCCGCGGTCCAGTGGTTAAGACTCCGCCTTCCAATGCAGGGGGCACGGGTTTGATCCCTGGTCTGGGAACTAAGATCGCACCTGCTGCAAAGTGTGGCCAAAAATAAAAATAAGAAAAGATATATACTGTGGATATTCTGTTTGGAGCATCTCCATCTCAAGATTACATATTTGAATTTGAATCTGAACTCATCATCTTCTCTCAGAAATCTGCTCCTTATTCTCAATGAGTTAATGGCCTTACTATTCATTCATTCACAAATAATGCTATGATGAATAACCTTGTACATATGTTGTTATATATTTGTAGGGGTTAATTAATCTTCACAGTGAATTCCAGAAGTGGAACGTTTGGGGTCAAAAAATATATTTACTTTTTGAAAAACTTTAATGTTTAAAGTTTCTCATATTTCTTGTTGAGTTTACATCTCATCCGTATGCAGTTCTCCTTAAATAATAACAAATTTCTCTCCAGAGGGAATTTACCATTTTGCACACCCACCAGCAATGAGAGTGCTTTGTCAACAGAATGAGTAGTCAAGCTTCTTTGAATGCTTACAAATCTAAGTAAGAAATATATCAATACAAATTTCATTAGCATTTCCCTTTGTACGACTGAGATTGAGCCTTGTTTTTATACGTTTAGAGCCATTACAATTTCTCTGAGATCTATTTGGGTTTTGCTTTGTTTTGATTGGTACCCATTTTCTATTGATTTTGGTCTTTTTTCCCCATTGATTTTTATTTTATTTTATTTATTTATTTATATTTTTTGGCTACACCATGCGGCATGCAGGATCTTAGATCCTGACCAGGGATTGAACCTTCACCCTATGCTGTGGAAGCATGGAGTCTTCACCACTGGACAGCCAGGGAAGTTCCTAAATTCTTATTTTATATTGGAGTATAATTGATTTAGGGAAGTCCCTAAATTTTTATTTTACATTGGAGTATAATTGATTAACAATGTTGTGTTATTTCAGGTGTATAGCAAACATGTATTTATTCTTTTGCAAATTCTTTTCCCATTTAGGTTATTACAGAATATTGAGCAGAGTTCCCTGTGCTATACAGTAGGTCCTTGTTGGTTATCTATTTTAAATACAGCAGTGTGTACGTGACAATCACAAACTCCCAATCTATCCCTTCCCCCACCCTTCCCACTGGTAACCATAAATTCATTCTCTAAGTCTGTGAGTCTGTTTCTGTTTTGTAAATAAGTTCACTTGTATCTTTGTTTTCTTTGATTCCACATATAAGCGATATCATATGATATCTGTCTTTCTCTGTCTGACTTACTTCACTTAGGATGATAATCTCCAGGCCCATCCACGTTGCTGCAAATGGCATTATTTCATTCTTTTTAATGGCTGAGTTGATTTTTTAAATTGATATATAATTGACATATAAAATTGTATTAATTTTAGGAGTACAACATAATGATTTGATATTTAGGATATTGACCAAACTGTAATATATGTAATACTTTTCTCTTCTTCAGGTCTGTTGGTTTTTTGTTTTCTTTTTGACCTTGCTTATTGTGCTTTTTTGCCAAGTAAATTTTACAAAATATTATAGAGTTGCATTATCAGTATTTTTTTTTAAAGAAAGTCAGAATTAAAAGGGTTTTGGCACACTCTGTTTATAAAAGAATTCCCCCATGTATTTCCTTATTACTGGTACAGTTTTGGCTTTTACATTTACATCTCAGATCCCTTTGTAGTTTATTCTGGTATATGGTGTGAGATATAAGTTCAGTTTTACCTTTTTCCATGGCTATCAGCTGTCCAATATCAATTATTAAAAAGACCATTGTTTCCTTTGTGACTTGAGATGCCACCTTTTATCATATACTAAATTTTCTTGCATACCTGGGTCTATTTCTGTACTTACTATTCTGTTGTACAGGTCAGTCTATTCTAATCAGCATATGTAATGTGTGTAACATGTAATGAAAGCAGCAATGGTAGTTCCCACCTGTTATGGGTTGAACTGTGTCTTCCCAAGATTCTTATGTTGAAGTCCTAATCCCCAGGGCCTCAGAGTATGACCTTATAGGGATATAGGGACTTTACAGAGATATCAAGTTAAAATGAATTCATTAGCATCAGTCCTAATCCAATATAACTAGTGTCTTTATAGAAATGAGAAATTTGGCCACAGAGGCATGCACAGGGGGAAGACAATGAGAAGAAGATGGTTGTCTACAAGCCAAGGAAAGAGCCTGTGACAGATCCTTCCTTGCAGCCGTCAGAAAGAACTCACCCTGCTGACACCTTGATTTTGGACTTCTAGCCTCCAGACTTGAGACAATACATTTCTATTTTGTAAGCCGTCCAGTTTGTGGTACTTTGTTACAGTAGTCCTAGCAAACAAATACAGCCCTCATTGACCTCCTTCTGCAGGATTATTCTAGATATTCTTGCATATTTAAATTTTAAAATTGAGAACTTAAAATTGGCTTCAGAAAATAAAACTTGTTGGTAATTATATAGATATACAACGTTTCTGTGTGTTCAGCTTTCAAGTCTACTCAATATTCTAGGAATGTTTAAAGTTTCTCATATTTCTTGTTGAGTTTAGGGCTCAGTATTTTTATCTTTTTTGTCTTGATTATAATTTGGATTTTCTCTTACATTATATATTCTAACTGGTTATTGTGTGTGCATTTTAAGGCTATTTCTTAATTTTATACCTGCTTCATTAAAAATAATTTGAAAGTTTTCTCTATTTTTTCTACGTTCTAAAATAAATATCCCTCAATTATTAACTTCAAAGATTTTGTAGAATTGCCTTATGAAAATAACACTGTATTTTTTTGTGTTTTTTTTTTTTTAACAAGAACTTTATCTCATGGTACATTATGTCTACCTTTAGTAGAGACAGCTAAAACAACTTCTCTATGCCATGGAAAATAGCACGTTAAAGCTTTCTATATAAACTGTTGTCAATGCTGGTCATTTGCGTTTTCCTTGAAAATTATCCACTTAATCCATATTTTAAAAATTATTTGCAAAGTTATCTGCAAAGTAGTCTCATTTTTAAAAAAATACCTCTCTTTCAGTGGTCATTTTCTCCTACCTATTTTTATTTTGTGTTCTTGATATTTGTCTATTTTGCTGATTTTTTTTTTTTTTTTTTTTTTTTTTTTTTTTTTTTTTGCCTAGCTGCTCAGCTTGCAGGATCTTTGTAACCTGGGCCCCCAGCAGTGAAAGCACCAAGTCCAAACCACTGTACTTCCATGGAATTCCCTATTTTGCTGATTTTTAAAGAACCAATATTCTTTTTTTTAAAACATCTTTATTGGAGTATGATTGCTTTACAATGTTGTGTTAGTTTCTGCTGTAAAACAAAGTGAATCAGCTATACGTATACATCTATCCCCATATCTCCTCCCTCTTGAGCCTCCCTCCCACCCTCCCTATCCCACCCCTCTAGGTGGTGACAAAGCACCGAGCTGATCTCCCTGTGCTATGTGGCTGCTTCCTACTAGCTATCGATTTTACATTGGTAGTGTATATATGTCCATGCCACTCTCTCCGTCCCAGCTTACCCTTCCCCTTCCCCGTGTCCTCAGGTCCATTCTCTACGTCTATGTATTTATTCCTGTCCTGAACCTAGTTTCATCAGAACCATTTTTTTTTGATTCCATATATATGTGTTAGCATACGGTATTCGTTTTTCTCTTTCTGACTTACTTCACTCTGTATGACAGACTCTATGCCCATCTACCTCACTACAAATAACTCAATTTCGTTTCTTTTTATGGATGAGTAATATTCCATTGTATATATGTACCACATCTTCTTTATCCATTCATCTGTCGATGGACACTTAGCTTGCTTCCATGTCCTGGCTATTGTAAATAGTACTGCAGTGAACATTGTGGTACATGACCCTTTTTGAATTATGGTTTTCTCAGGGTATATGCCCAGGAGTGGGATTGCTGGGTTGTATGGTAGTTCTATTTTTAGTTTTTTAAGGAACCTCCATACTGTTCTCCATAGTGGCTGTATCAATGTACATTCCCACCAACAGTGCAAGAGGGTTCCCTTTTCTCTACACCCTCTCCAACGTTTCTTGTTTGTAGATATTTTGATGATGGCCATTCTGACGGGTGTGAGGTGATACCTCATTTTAGTTTTGATTTGCATTTCTCTAATGATTAGTGATGTTGAGCATTCTTTCATGTGTTTGTTGGCAGTCTGTATGTCTTCTTTGGAGAAATGTCTATTTAGGTCTTCTGTCCTTTTTTGGGTTGGGTTGTTTGTTTTATTGATATTGAGCTGCATGAGCTGCTTGTATATTTTGGAGATTAATCCTTTGTCAGTTGTTTTATTTGCAAATATCTTCTCCCATTCTGAGGGTTGTCTTTTCATCTTGTTTATGGTTCCCTTTGCTGTGCAAAAGCTTTTAAGTTTCATGAGGTCCCATTTGTTTATTTTTGTTTTTCTTTCCATTTCTCTAGAAGGTGGGTCAAAAAGGATCTTGCTGTGATTTATGTCATAGAGTGTTCTGCCTATGTAAAGAACCAATATTTTGATTGATTTGTTTCACTGTTTTTCCATTTCATTAATTTCTGCTTTTATCTTTCTTGTTTATTTTTCTATGATATGCTTTAAGATTATAACTTTTGCCTCAAACTGCTATTTTAATTGTACCTTAAAGATTCTTTTATGTAATACTTTCATTATTGTTTTAGAAATTCTGTAATTACATGTACACCTCCCCTTTCTTCGGAGATTTTTTTCATTTTTATTGCTATATAACCGCTATAGTACAGTGCACAAATTTTAAGTTTATATGTTGATGATTTTTTACTTAAGAAGACCCCTTGTAACCACCACCCAGATTATGCTGCAGAATGTATATGGTGCCTCAAAAAGCTTCCGTGGTCTCTATCAATCAGCAACCACCCATCTCCTCATCACTATGGTCATTATTAATCTAACCTCTGTCACCACAGGTTAATCTTGCCTATTTTTGACCTTATTATATGAAGACCCACAGAGTAAATACGGCCAGTAGCATATGAAAGGATGCTCAGACTCTTTAGTAATCAGGGAAATGCAAATTAAACCAACAATTGAGAAACTATTCACATCACCCAATGGGAAGCATCTTAAAGGCTGAAGAGTGAAGTGGTGGCAGGGACATGAAGCAGTGAAAGCTGTTTTAGAGGTATCTTGGGAAATATGACCATCTTGGAAAATAAAATGTCATTATTATGTAAAGTTAAACATGCACATATGATACAACCCAGCACTGTCACTTTGAGATTTATATCTGAGAGACATTCCTGCATGTGTTCACAGAAGGCACATTCCAGAATGTTTTAGCAGCATTTAAAAAATAATAACAACATTAATAATAATAACATTTGATGGAAACAACCCAATCTTTCTCCCCTCACATAGATATGTTGTAGAGCATTTACACAATGAAATAATACATGTGGTAATGAAAGTAAACTACCGTCATGCATCACTTAGAAAAGATCTCTATTTATGTTGGGCAAAAAAAGCAAGTTATCGGAGAATACATACAGTATAATTCTGTCACTATAATACTTTAAAATGGGTAAAATTATGCAATATATTCTTTAGGGTTACAAATGTGGTAAAGCTGCCAACAAAGCCAAGGCATGGTAAATATAAAAACAGTGGTTTCCTTTGTTGTGGAAAAAGAAAACTATTGTGAGGGGTGGAACACAGGAAGCTTCAACACAATTTCAAAGCTTTATTTCATAGGCTCAGGGATGTTGGAGTGCTCATTTTACTATAATTCTTTAAAATGTACTTAGACAATACACATACTCACCTATGTCTGATATATTTCATAATTATAAAAAATTTTAATAATTTAAAAAAGACATAGTGTCTACTGAAGTAGTATTTACAAACAACTATGTGAACACATAAGTAACATTACCAGTTATGTTAGAAAAAGTGTCAAATATCAGATAAATATAAAGTGTTGTAAATCTTGGTATTACCTGTATTATTTGTGAAGAGAATAAAAATATTCATGAACACCTTGAGAAGTAATACATAATTGTAATTTCTAGGATAATCTTGAAAAGGAAAAAACAGAGTATATAATTTTCAAACTAGTAGTAAGAAAAAATGAAATGCTAAAAATAATTCAAAAGAACAAGAGGAAAGAAACATGGACCAGGCTACAAAAAAAAGCAGAAAATAAGATGGAGGATTAAAGTCCAACTATTCTTTTTTGTACATAGGCCAAATGCTTCAGTAAAAGACAAATGTTGTCAGATTCGATTTTGTGTGTGTGTGAGTGTGCGTGTGTGTGTGTGTGTGTGCGTGTGCGTGCGCGTGCGTGTGTGTTTGTGTGTGTGCTGTGCAGTTTGTGGGATCTTGGTTCTCCCACCACAGATTGAACCCGGGGCCACAATTGTGAAAGCACCAAGTCCTAATCACTGGACCACCATGGAATTCCCAGATTGTATTTTTAAAATTCTAATTATATGCTCTTTACATCAGACATATATAAAAACTCAAGGTGCAGATAGGTTTAAAGTGAAACATGAAGAAAAAAATCCATCAACTGGCACAATCTAAATGAAAGAGAGATAGTAATACTGTAAATTTAATATGTAAAATATATGCTTATATATATTTAATATAATTAATATTGTATATTAATATAAAAGATAGACATTAATTCTAAAATATTTACTGAGGATAAGGAGAGTAACTTCATAATGGTAAATATTTAATATCTAAACAAGATATCAAATGTTAAATTTGTATACACTTCATAGAGCTTAAAATTTATAAGTCAAAATTGATAGAATCTCAAGAAGCTATAAATAGTATCTAAATAAATCATCAAATCTCTCTAAGAAATTCTTATAAAATGCAGGCAGAAAATCAATAAGGATACAGGGGCTTCCCTGGTGGCGCAGTGGTTGAGAGTCCGCCTGCCAATGCAGGGGATGCGGGTTCGTGCCCCGGTCCAAGAAGATCCCACGTGCCGCAGAGTGGCTGGGCCCGTGAGCCATGGCCGCTGAGCCTGCGCGCCCGGAGCCTGTGCTCCGCAACGGGAGAGGCCACAACAGTGAGAGGCCCGCATACTGAAAAAAATAAAAAATAAAAAATAAGGATACAGAAGTTTAAAGAATGTAGGAAACACACTTGAGCAAATGGACACGTACAGAACATGGTGACCAACAAACACAAAATATGTTTCTTTCTGAATACATAGGGAACATTCACAAAACTGTGTCTTCTGAGAACTTATAGCTTTCCATTCATCTCAAGAGGTGTTCAGCTTTACCTCAGTGAAGAGGGTTCTAACTGCTACTGCAAGGTTTTGCCTGATGATTCCAAATTTAGATCATCTTGGAGTTTCTGTCCGTTGTCTCTTCCCTTGAAAATGCATCATATTTTTGGTATGTCAAGTAATTTTTTACTTTATCCTGGACATTTTTAACATTAACTTTGAAATTCTGGATCCTCTTAAAATTCTCTGAAGAATGTTGATTTTGTTTGTTTGTTGTTCTCACAGGTGACCAAAGTTCCAGCTCATCTTCTGTATTGTTGGAGGAGGTCACTGAGAGGGCGTGATCAATGGTGGACCCTTGAGTTAGACCCAGGTGATCAGAGGTTCCTCACCCCTCCCCCATCCTTAGGATGTGCATTCCGTTCACCATTCCCGTATTAGGAGCCGTTTCAAGGATGCAGCCTTGGGACAGAAATGTGGTGTTGAGACTCCCTGGATGATATATGTGACTGACCCTGCTCAGGCCTCTATATAAACTTCTGCCATTCAGGTGGGTGGGTGCAGAGTTCTACTGGTCTTACCGCAGCCCGAGACAAGCCTTGGAAGTAAGTTCCCTTGCTCAGTAAACCTGCCACCTACCCATTCGGTGTGGTCAGCCTCTTTCTTTGGTCTCTCCTTGCCCTCTGTGTACAGGGACCAGTTTCAGATTTCACCAGGAGGCTCTCGAGGTTGTGAACAAACACGGATGCAATGTAGGTTCAGTTGCAAAGCTCTGCCCCACATCTGAGCCACTCAGAGTCTAGTCTGGGATGTGAATGGTGGCTTAGCTCGTAATTTAGTTCTTAAAGCCCTTGTTACTCTTCTTTGGCTGTGTTCTGTACAAGCTCAGTTTGGGGGAACCTGCAAATGACATTAGTTAGCTCTCTACTCTCTGGAATTTGTCCCTTGCTCTCTGGCTCCCGGACATCCCTGGTTTTTCTGGCCAAAAAATTTGGATTCTATCAGAGTTTTAGTCCCCTATGCTGTTGTGCAATCTGTGTGTACCCTTGGTGTGAGGTTTCAAGGGAACAGAGAAAAGAAAATAATCAGGATGTTCACCCTCTATTCTTTGTACAACAGGTGGCTTTCCTGCCCTTCACCCAGTTCCTCTATCCAGATTCTCAGGGTGCGTGGTACCCGCCATGAGCACAGGCGTGTCACTTCACAGTGACAGGAAGTTCTTCACTATCACTGATTCCTTAGTAATGGCAATTCAGTTCTGCAACTAGCACTGGTTTCAGGAGACTTCGCTGGCCCTTAGTGTAGAAGGACGGTTTCTCTTGAAGTTTTTAGTTTTGCTTCCACTTGATTCTGCCCGGCCCAGGATCAACACCAGGAGATAAAGGAGGAAAGAAAGAAAGAGAGAGAGAGAGAGGAAGGGAGGGAGGGAGGAAGAAGAAAACCAGAAAACTTACCTTCACTCTCCCAGCCATTCTTCAGATTTTGTCTTTCTTCCCCGATCTGCTTGCCGTTCAGTATTCAGGTAGTTTCTGTAATATCTTGTCCATTGCCTGGTTCTAATCCATGAGAGATGCGAGAGGTGGCTGTTCCATCTGGCCTGCACTGGTGTCTGGCACAGGGTCCGAAATGATGCCTCGCTCCAGACTGTGCCACAGAACCCACGCTCCCAAGGACACCGTGCAAACACCACACCCAGAGCCTTCGGGAGCTGAGGGAGGTGTGCAGATGGAATGGCCCCCGGGAGCCAGGGCACTGGCTGGAGACAAGCAGCACCGACTGGTCCTGGAGGCTGACCACCTCCCCCTTCAGTGGCGCATCAGACAGCAGGTTCTGCAGGGAGAGTGAGCGCAGCCGATACCAGCCCCTGGGCTCCAAGGTCACCCCGCTCTACCAAGGCCACTTGTTCAAACAGCAGCCTCCACGGTTACGTGATCACGGAGAGGTCCCCTGACCCCTACCTTATTAAATATGCACGAAGCCAAGCAAGAGAGTCTCCTCTGGACTGTTAGGCCTGGCGCCTGCCAACTGCACCCAGCCCAGGCCTTGGGATAAGCAGAGCTCAGTGGTGTGTGCTCTCTGCTACTTCTTTATCGGTACATTTCCCCCTAATAAGCCCTATTTTATGTCTGTACACATGGTTTGGGTGGTGTGTGTTTGTGACCGCTTTGCATAAACCAGATTGAAAAGGTAGTGATCTTTTCATCTTCTATGGAGAGCCTCCATGTTTCCTTTTTCTAATACTATTGCTAGGACTCTATAGACTTCAGCGTGCTCCCAAGTTCTGCCCGATATCTAGCCTTCAGTCTTCCTGCTGAAGCTTACTTAATTCTTTCTTGAATTACTCCAGTGGAAATCTTTACTCATTATCAGAGGATGTATCTGCATACATCTGCATACAATTTCCAGAAATTGTCAAATCCCTTGACAGCCTCCTATCTGCAGGCTAAACTTCAGACACATTTCTTAAAATACTTTGATATAAAACATGATCTCTTTTGGCATTTTCGCACTTCAGAACTCAATGTAATTAACTTATATGTGTTAACTTCTTTCAAATCAAGGCTTTTCTTTGCTAACATTGCATTGCCCTTTATTCATTATGCATATTAAGGAACCACTAGAATCATAAACACATGGAACTATCAAAATGCTTCTGAAGGGAACTTAAAAATGTCACTTCTTCTAATGGAATATTGATTTCCATGTCTCACAGTTCCGTCTTTTATGTTAATACGACACTAAATGCCATTAACACTGCACTGTTTAATAAATACTAAGTAATTTAATTTTTGGAAGGAATTCAGATTCATTCTTGCTATAAATCAAGTATATATGCCTCAATTATTATAGTCAAGGCAGGAAAACCCAGGATATAAAAGCATAGCAAAAGTTTAAATATCTATTTACCTCCTTGAAATGCAATGCAATGAATCTGTTATTTTTTTAAAATAATTTATTTTTGCTGTGTTGCATCTTTGTTTCTGTGCGAGGGCTTTCTCTAGTTGTGGCAAGCGGGGGCCACTCTTCATCACGGTGCGCGGGCCTCTGACTATCGCGGCCTCTCTTGTTGCAGAGCACAGGCTCCAGACGCGCAGGCTCAGTAGTTATGGCTCACGGGCCTAGTTGTTCCGCGGCATGTGGGATCCTCCCAGACCAGGGCTCGAACCCATGTCCCCTGCACTAGCAGGCAGATTCTCAACCACTGCGCCACCAGGGAAGCCCAAATCTGTTATTTTTTGAATGTCACCTGTGTGGCAAGAATATTGCAAAGCAGTGCAGGGCATCGATAGGAACAGATGGAGTTTTTATTCTTAAGACCTTTATAGTATAAAGGTGAAAAGACAAGTATAAAAATAACATTAGACAGATTATGATAAGCATCAAAAGAAATGTAAGAATAGGAATGATAATTTAGAGGGTTACCATTACTTTAGGGGTCATTTTGTTAAACACATTCTTCTTGACACTGAAGCAATTGTGACTTAGAGAAGTTGAGGAATTTGCCAAGAAGGAAAGTCATGTATTTGTTGACCTATAGTAAATATATCTATTGACCTACTCCCCTACCCTGAGCCTGGCATGTGGTATGCGTACTTCTCAAAGAATGGGTAAGATTTAATAGGTAGAGTTTGGAAGGAAGAGGGCATTTGGAAAGAGGGAAGAGCATGAACAAGAGAAAGAGGCACGAATGCACAGTCAATGCAAAGAGTCAATTTAGTCTGAATTTTGGACAATGGTTCTAAAACTTTAGAATATGGAACAAGATTTTTAAACCTGAAAACTCCAGGCCTGTGCTCCTAGAGATTTAGCTTCCGTAAGTAGACTGGGCCCCAGCAATACAAATTTTGACAAAACATCCAGGGATTTGAATGCAAGTGCTACAGAGACATCGTCACTCATCTCTGGGATGAATGGTGGAAGACGAAGTCAAAAGTCAGGGTGAGGGTACCCGAAAAAACCAAAACACTCATTTGAAATGATACGTGTACCCCAATGTTCATTGCAGCACTATTTACAATAGCCAAGACATGGAAGCAACCTAAGTGTCTATTGACAGCTAAATGGATAAAGAAGATGTGGTACATATATACAAGGGAATATTACTCAGCCATAAAAAAGAATGAAATTTGCCATTTGCAGCAACACGGATGGACCTGTAGAGTATTATGCTAAGTGAAATAAGTCAGACAGAGAAAGACAAATACTGTATGATATCACTTACATGTGGATTCCAAAAAGTACAACAAACCAGTGAATATAACAAAAAAGGAGCAGAGTTAGAGATATAGAGAACAAACTAGTGGTTACCAGTGGGAATGGGGGGAAGGGATGAAATAGGGGGAAGGGAGTAAGAGGTACAAACTATTAGGTGTAAAATAAGCTACAAGGATATATTGTACATGGGAAATATAGCTAATATTTTGTAATAACTGTAAATAGAAATTAACCTTTAAAACTTGTATAAAAAGTTTAAAACAATATTTTTAAACAGTAGGATAAGGGGGACTGTCAAGATGTCAGATGATTTTATGCTGATTTGTAAACTACGAGGAGACATTCAGAGTTATAAGTAGGAAAGTGACATGATTATCTCTATGCTTTTTTTAATTTATTTTTTTATATTTTTTATTCTTTGGTTTGGTGTGTCAGATGAAGGCACCAGAGGTAACTATAATAAGTGAAGAAGAGTACATTTGTTCAGCTTCCTTATCTTTTTTTTTAAAGGCTATTTCTTTAATTAATTAATTTATTTATTTATTTATTTTTGGCTGGGTTGGGTCTTCGTTGCCTTGCTCCAGCTTTCTCTAGTTGCAGCAAGCGGGGGCTACTCTGTCGCAGTGCACAGGCTTCTTGCGGTGGCTTCTCTTGTCGCACAGCACAGGCTCTAGGCGCACGGGCTTCAGTAGTTGTGGCATGTGGGCTCAGTAGTGTGGTGCACGGGCTTAGTGGCTCTGCGGCATGTGGGATCTTCCCGGACCAGGGCTCGACCCATGTTCCCTGCATTGGCAGGTGGATTCACTGCACCACGAGGGAAGCCCCTTATCTTTAATATCGTGATTTTTTAAAAATTAAGTTTTATTGGAGTATAGCTGCTTTACAATGTTGTGTTAGTTTCTGCTGTACGTCAAAGTGAATCAGCTATACTTACACATATATCCCCTCTTTTTTGGATTTCCTTCCCATTTAGGTCACCACAGAGCACTGAGTAGAGTTCCCTGTGCTATACAGTAGGTTCTCATTAGTTATCTATTTTATACATAGAATCAATAGTGTATATATGTCAATCCCAATCTCCCAATTCATTCCAACCCCCCTTTCCCACCTTGGTGTCCATACGTTTGTTCTCTACGTCTATGTCTCTATTTCTGCTTGGCAAATAGGTTCATCTGTACCATTTTTCTAGATTCCACATATATGTGTTAATATACGATATTTGTTTTTCTCTTTCTGACTTACTTTATTCTGTATGACAGTCTCTAGGTCCATCTGTGTCTCTGCAAATGACCCAGTTTCATTCCTTTTTATGGCTGGGTAGTATTCCATTGTATATATGTACCACATCTTCTTTATCCATTTCTCTGTTGATGGACATTTAGGTTGCTTCCATGTCCTGGCTATTGTAAATAGTGCTGCAATGAACATTGGGGTGCACGTGTCTTTTTGAATTATGGTTTTCTCTGGGTATATGCCCAGTAGTGAGATTGCTGGGTCATATGGTAATTCTATTTTTAGTTTTTTAAGAAACCTCCATACTGTTCTCCATAGTGGCTGCACCAATTTACATCCCCACCAACAGTGTAGGAGTGTTCCTTTTTCTCCACACCCTCTCCAGCGTTTCTTGTTTGTAGATATTTTGATCATGGCCATTCTGACTGGTGTGAGGTGATACCTCATTGTAATTTTGATTTGCATTTCCCTATGCTTCAAGAATCTGTGTTGCAACAATATATAGCATGCCTTCTAGGTGGGAATCCAGTGGGAAACTATTGAAATAGTCTAATCAAAATGAGCCTGAACAACAGAGTAGCTTTAGAATAAACATGAGGAGGCAGATATATATATATATATACACACAAAGTTATTAAAGTAAAATGTATTATTGTAGGCAACATAGTCTACAACAAAGAAGTTAAAGAAAAGACCTGCTCTTTCACGATTAATGCACGGGAATATAGTATTAGTGATGGCACTGCTAACATTTTTTTCATGTAAAAGCAAAATTTTTTCTTTTTCTGAGAAATGAAAGTATGGGAGTAAAGAATAATTTTTGGAAATGTTAAGTTGGATATTCTGTAAAGCTACCCAGGCATTCACACTGTAAATCTGGAGATTAGGAGAGGTCAGGGCTAGAAAAGGGAGTTGAGATTCATTCTCACAGAGGAGATGGTAGGAAACAGGAGATTAGACAAGACCATCAAAGCAGAGGGTTGACCAGTAGGAAAAATGAGACCAAAGGACAGTTCCTGGGGGCAGACCCACCTTTTAGGAGATTGGAAAGCAAGAGTAACAAAAGTTTCAGAAAGCCCCACGCACCAAAGATTCTGTATTCCAGATTCACTTCTCAAGATGAATGTCTGCACCTCAAAGCAAGAGGAGCAACTGGGTCACAAACCATCTACAGAAATAGAGGAGGTGCCGTCAGGATTCATTCTTATCAGAACCTGTAAAAAGAGAAAGCAGATATCCCAGGTGGTCCTGTTTTCAGAGGAGGAATTTCATGATGTTGGAAAAACTGTTATCCATTATATCACATCTAACAAGGAGAACACAAGGGTGCCATGAAATGCAGGCCAAGGCAAGATAAAAACCTCAATTCCATCTGACTCTCCCCCATCAAAGCCTACTTGACAGAACTAACTGTGATGAAGATGTGAAAATTATGAAAAAATGGGAAGATATGGAGTTATTTGATGATTATATATACTTTTAAATTCATTGCATTAACTCCATCGTAAGCCTTCTGACCGGTTATATTTTCATAAAAAATTTAAAAATTAATATCCTTACTATCTGAGGACACTTTATAGTCAGAAAAAATGTTTCAACTTCATATCCAATGTGTAGCATCTTTCCAAACAAGTTTCACTGTAAATATTTACACTATTACTCAATTGACATGTCATCATCTTTTCTATGGGCCTATCAAGAAAGGTTTAAGGGCTTCCATGGTGGCGCAGTGGTTGAGAGTCTGCCTGGCAGTGCAGGGGACACGGGTTCGTGCCTCGCTCCGAGAAGATCTCACATGCCGCGGAGCGGCTGGGCCCGTGAGCCATGGCCGCTGAGCCTGCGCGTCCAGAGCCTGTGCTCCGCAACGGGAGAAACCACAGCAGTGAGAGGCCCGAGTACCGCAAAAAAAAAAAAAAAAAAAAAAAAAAAGGTTTAAATCAAATACTTTGGCTCAGTTCAAGGTACACTGTACATTTGGTTCTTTATTTACCACCAGTCTAGAAACCCTATTTTTTTTAAAGGAAATGATATTCTCTTGGCATATCTTATCTAAGTGACTCACTAATTCATTTCGTATTTACTACACAACTTTCCCAAACTTCATAATTCCTCTATTTAATGATCCAAATGAACATTTTTCCCCAGGCAGCAAGGTCTACCTCTATTTTTTTTTTCAAGATTTACTTTAAACATCTTTCTTATTACAACTTTTTTTTTTTTTTTGGAGTTTTAGGTTCACAGCAAAATTGAGGGGAAAGTACAGAGATTTCCCATAAACTTCCTGTCCCCGTGTGTATCGCATCCCCCATTATCAACATCTCCCAGCAGGTGGTACAATTTCTCAGCTTTACAATGAGGAACCTATACTGCTACACCATTATCACTCAAAGTCCATAGTTTACAGTAGAGTTCACTTTTGATGTTGTACATCTTATAGATTTGGACAAAGCTATAATGACATGTACCCATTATTACGGTACCATACAGAGAATTTTCACTGCCCTAAAAATCCTCTGTGCTCTACCTATTCATCCCTCCCCCAACCCCCAAATCCTGATATTTTTACTGTCTGTATACTTTTGCCTTTTCCAAAATGTCAGATAGTTGGAATCCTACAGCATGGAGCCTGTTCAGATTGGTTTCTTTCACTTAGTCATATATATTTAAGGTTCTTCCACGTCTTTTCATGGCTGAGAGCTCATTTCCTTCTATCTGGATACTATTCCATTGTCTAGATGGACCACAGTTTATCCGTTCACCTTCTGAAGGACATCTTGTTTTGACAATTATGAATAAAGTTTTGACAATTATGAATAAAGCAGGTTTTTGGGTGGACAAAATTTTCAGCTCCTTTGGGTAAGTTCCAAGGGGCACAATTCCTGGATTGCACATCGTAAGAGTTTATTTAGTTTTGTAAGACTCTGCCAAACTGTCTTTCAAAGTGGCTGCACCATTTTGCATTCCAATGAATGAGAGTTCCTGTTGCCCCACATCCTCGTCAGCACTTGGTGTTGTCAGTATTCTGAATTTCAATCATTCTAATAGGTGTGTAGTGGTATCCACGGTTGTTTTAATTTGCATTTCCCTGGTGACATATGATGTGAAGCATATTTCCATATGCTCACTTGCCTTCTGTATATCTTCTGTGATGAGGTGTCTGTTGAGGACTTTGACCATTTTTTAATTAGGCTGTTTGTCTTCTTAATGTCAAACTTTAAGAGTTGTGTATTTTGAATTACAGTTCTTTATGAGATGTGTCTTTTACAAATATTTTCTCCCAATATGTGGCTTGTCTTTTTCATTCTCTTGATACCTCTATTTTAAAATCTACTTTAAAATTTTTTAAGTGGTTTATCTATTTTTCTTTTTTGGAAATTGAGGCTGTACTTACTCACCTCTGTTCTTCTGCAGCACTCCCATTTCCCATGATCTCTAAAACACGATGACAAAATCTCCAAGCTTTATCTCTGAGGTAGTTTTTCAAACCTTGTCTTGTTTTGTTTTCTTCAGTCATCTTGATGCCACACAATTTTAAAAATCAGTATCAATCTACCTCCTGAAGAGTCCATTTTTACAGCCGAGGCAGGGAATTTTGTCATTTGGGGCTTTGAAAATAGCCTTGCTTTCTGTATCAGTTATGCACTGCCGTAACTCCTGTGCTGTTCTGAGACTGTGTTATCAGTTGCCTGTGGTAATATTAAATCTTTATATTCCCTGCTCAGCTTCTGTACAGGTCTGGATTACCAGGCTGGGTTCCCACCTTCATATCTTGTATATTAACCCTTAGTTATTTTAGTTCTCTTGTTTTCTTAACTAATACAGCCTCTTGAGACATCAGCTTGAACACAGCTAATTACTGTAAGCCCTCCTTCCCTAGGGAATGTCAAGGGGGTGGGGATTCTGCTTACTTCTGAATTGGACAACTAACCAGATTCCCCTGCTATTTCACCCTGCCTCTAAAATTAAATCTTCTGTGTCAACGCTGGCTGGAGCCTTGCCGGGGCCAACTTTGAACACTTATTCCTCTCCCTGGGGCTAATCTTGGTGGTCAGATGGGCTTTCTCCAGTGTTCAAACCTTGAATACTCAAATTCAGTTTCCTACTCACTCCTTCCTCCTAACTGCCCTGCATTTTCAGGGACTGAAACCTGCCTTATATCTTAACCCACCTAATAAATGACTTAATTCACTTATCTGGACCTGGATATTTGAACACAGGTAAAGGTTACATGTGTTCTTACTTCCTCACCTATGTTTGATTTAATTATCATTTAATGGTATCAGTTAACTTTCCAATATAGGGAAACGTAATGCAAAATTCATGTTAAAGATCTTGTCAAAGGAGTTGACTTTAGTCAATATTAGTGCTTTATCAGGTACCCATCCCACTATGAATTTCCTTGAAGGAAATACATGTCCAGGGAACAAAGTCAAGCAAATACGTAAATTTGCTCCATAAATAAGAAGCAGAATTATCCCTGGCTATCTGCTTTGACCTTGTCATTCTCTTTATGTAAAAACTTTACGGTGCTGTTAGAAATAACGGTCCCTTCTGTAGCCCTTTAATTCTTTATGTCCTTCATTTTGCTCCAGAAGACTGGCCACTTAGTTCCCCAAAGCCTTGTCTTCAGTGGGTATTTCATCTCAATAACCTAGTAAATAATTTGATGTTCTGAGTTCCTGAGGCTCCATCAGTTAATATAAGCTCTATTTTCACTGCTCTCAATTCCAGGCAGGCCCTCCTATTCCCATGACGGATCGTGGTCTGCAACCATGTCTCCTCATTCACTCTACCGCTCAGCAAATGAAACTAACTCGGCTTGATGGAAGCAGAAAATGGTTTTGTTAAACAGATACAGGGTAACTCACCCAACTTCTTCGTGGCTATACAACAAGGAACGGTGACTAAATCACAGCACAGAAATAGTCTGGTGAAAACGCCACTGCTTCCTTCATTGTGCACTTAGCTGTAACAAGGAACGGTGACTAAGTCACAGCACAGAAATAGTCTGGTGAAAACGCCACTGCTTCCTTCATTGTGCACTTAGCTGTAACAAGGAACGGTGACTAAGTCACAGCACAGAAATAGTCTGGTGAAAACGCCACTGCTTCCTTCATTGTGCACTTAGCTGGGAGAGAGACTATCTCATATTTTCAGCCTTTACAGTGGGAGGAGTTCAGCCTTGTGTGGTGGGAATTCCCCAAACATGGAAAAGGAATTCACGTGTTGGACGGCCAGAGAGAATAAAAATGTCCACAACGTTATCTTCAGCTTATACTGTGGCAGACAAAAGAAACTGTAATAGGTCTGCAGTCTTTAAGAGTATGCATTAGTATGTATATTAATTTTAAATTATTTATATCTTATAATTAATGGAAAGCTCCATTTGCTGTATAAATTTATAACAGAACAAAATGAAAAAATGTGGTCTCTTGTTTTAAAATGACAGAGGAATGGATCAAAAATATCATAGAGATGATGTGGCAGTTTGATCAATCTTTCCATCATTGTTAGGTCAGCCTAAATTCTGGAATCACTGAACATTCCAATTGTTACAATAGGAATATAAATCAAGGAAGGATTAAATTTCACTTGATAGATTTGACTTTTTCCATTAACGTCAATGTTTTGGGACTATTTTTTATGTTTGATTGAACTTATTTTCATGACAAATATAAATATACTAGGGAAAATGTTTGATCAAATACTACAGCTTTATTCTAGATAAGTTCATTTGTATCTTTGATACAAATTCCACATATGAGTGATATCATATGATATTTGGCTTTCTCTGTCTGACTTACTTCACTTAGTATGATAATCTCTAGGTCCATCCATGTTGCCGCAAATGGCATTATTTCATTCTTTTTAATATCTGAGCAATATTCCATTGTATATATGTACCACATCTTCTTTATCCATTCCTCTGTTTATGGACATTTAGGTCACTTCACGTCTTGGTTATTGTGAAGAATGCTGCTATGAACATTGGGGTACATGTATACTTTTGAACCAAGTTTTTCTCCGGATATATGCCCAAGAGTGGGATTGCTGAATCATATACTAGCTCTATTTTTAGTTTTTTAAAGGGGCTTCCATACTGTTCTCCATAGTGGCTGTATCAATTTACACACCCACCAACTGTGTAGGAGGGTTTCCTTTTCTCCACACCCTCTCCAGCATTTATTGCTTGTAGATTTTTTGAGGATGGCCATTCTGACTGGTGTGAGGTGATATCTCATTGTAGTTTTGATTTGCATTTCTCTAATAACCAGCAATGTTGAACATATTTGCATGTGCCTCTTAGCCATCTCTATTCTAGGTGAAGGGAAAAAACAGAGCCAATGGGAAACTGATGCTACAACTATGGGGCTGTCGTATTTCTCAAGAGATGTGAGAGGTGTGTCACCTCCTGCCAAGCCAGCACTCTACCCATTCTGTCAGCCCTGCCCTGCTGCTCAGGTTGGCCACTCTGTCGCATACAACTCTATTTCTTCCTTCCCGATTTCACCTCTTCCTTTTCCCGCTGTCTGGTCGCTTTCTGATAGCAAGTCAACACTAAATGACAAGATTCCATATAACTGAAGACTTGACTGGTGATACTGTTATAAAATTCACACATTTATCATGGAACCTGCTTAGTTTCAAGATACCATTGGCAATTAATTGACATTTTTATTAATAGAATGTTGCTAACCCCAGGGAAATTTGGGGTTAGAGAAAACTCCTTACAGCAATAACCAGGGACGTGATCCAACTTGCAAAGCAAGAGGAAGAAGTTCCTAAAACATAATACTTGCTTTAGGATTCTTTCTGGTGAGATGACATAAGCTTACTTGTCATGATCCCGAGAGAATCAATCTTAGATAACTGATCAAAGCCCATGCCTTTGTGCATTTGGTTCTCATGATGGATCCTTTTTGTCTTATTGCCAGCTGCTGCAGTCCTTCCATAAAGATGAGAATTTTTTTTCCCAAATTTCTTACAGAAGACTTAAAAAGTTTTGTATTTCTACTGATTCTGAGAAATACACTCTTTCGGAGCACTTATTACATGGGTGGACTCTAGTATAGTTCCAAGTATCATTTTTGAATTTTCTATCTATATGAATAAAAACTTTAAGTAATAAATTTTAGGCAGTTATGTGTTCAAAGACAGTTCCTGAATTGCAGGAAAGCATAAGAATAGAGCAATTCTATTTTGGAGAGAAGAATATTTACAAATTAAATTATATTTTCAAAAATTGGACAATTCTTTGCAAAAGTAAGACATATGTTCATGCTTGTAAATTGTTTACAAATACTTTTAGTCCTTGACATTTCAAATATTTGCTTTGAGTAACAAAAACTAACTTGAAAATAAAAATGTAACTATATCTGCAAATTTCATTCAGAGGTCCCAAACATTCTGATTTTATTTTGACAAACTTGATCACTCCACAGTTTGTCCCTTACTAAAACTCGAGTTTTGTCCTGTTTGGAAAGCCAGCGATTTGACCATTTTCCTCTTACCTGTCCCCCTGAATTTACTTCCTGATCATCGTTATGTATAATTTTTTTTACCCGAAACTGACTCAGTAATACTTGCTTTGGGTTAGAACCCTAAGCAATATTTGGGAGAAGATGGGAAATATGATTTCCATGGAAACTAAAAATATGATATGATCTTGAAGGGTTGGCCTTAAATAAAGGTGATTATTTAAGAAAAACTGACCGAAGTGTTGAATCCTCTTTAGAGCACTGCGTGCTTGGATCAGGAGGTGGGGAAGCAATTCATCGGGACTGTAGAAGCTACTACACTGAGGGGGATTCATTTTGCCTCTCGTCAGGATCAGTTTTACCCGATTGTTTCAGCTTCTGAGAAGCTTCAAAGCTGTGTAACTTGAACGCTGGGACCTCACTTCTCCCAATACCCACTGAACCCCAGCACCAGGTCGTTAAATATTTTCCTGGAGTAACAAACACGTTTTTAACTCCAATAACAAAAGAATGACGTCCAGAAGTTTCATTAATTGTATATAGAATAACTGAAGAATAGAAAATATAAAGGTTAAAGTGGTCTCTCACACAAAGCATATTGTTCTGTCAGAGAAACAATCCTTCCTTTTTGATGAGTGATTTATTACATATTGTTTTTTAATTACTTAATTTATTTTAAAATTTATTTTATGTTTGGCTGCATTGGGTCTTCGTTGCTGCACGGGGGCTTTCTCTAATTGCAGCGAGCGGGGGCTACTCTTCGTTGTGGTGCGCGGGATTCTCACTGCGGTGGCTTCTCTTGCTGTGGAGCACGGGCTCTAGGCACATGGGCTTCAGTAGTTGTGGTGCACTGGCTCAGTAGTTGTGCCTTGTGGGCTCTAGAGCGCAGGCTCAGTTGTTGTGGCGCACGGGCTTAGTTGCTCTGAGGCATGTGGGATCTTCCTGGACCAGAGATCAAACCCATGTCCCCTGCATTGGCAAGCAGATTCTTAATCACTGGTGCCACCAGGGAAGCCCCTAAATATTGTTTTAAGCTACCACAATGCTATATAAATTCAAACTATTATGGTTTTGAAGCACTGATTGTCATATTTTTTCCTATAGTAATCTTTCTTTTTGAAAGATTTTTGTCAGACTATAGATGATTAACCTCATTGTAGCTAATGGATATTTTTAAAGCTTATGTAGAAATATAACATGAATGCCATGGTGAGTTGCCAATACAAAGGGCATATTTTATAAATGGAATTCATCTTAGTTAAATCAACCTGTATTCTGATTCTTTTAAAAAAAGTCCTTCTTTTAAAAGGATTTCTTCTTTTAAAAATCCTACTTTTAAAATGTCTTTCAAAATGACATTTTTAAATTGTCATTCCATTTCTTTAAATTATTTCCAACTAGTTACATATACACAATAAACCCAAATGAGGGAGATGCAAGAGGGAGGGGATATGGGGATATACGTATATGTATAGCTGATTCACTTTGTTATACAGCAGAAACTAACACAACATTGTAAAGCAATTATACTCCAATAAAGATGTTAAAAAAAAAATAAATATAATATTTCAATTTCACATTTTTCAATAAAAATAATTGTTTCTTCAAAAATAAAAAACCAATTGAGAAGTGTTTAAGTTGACCTTAAAGGGTAATATATATTATTAGCCAAAATGAATAATGTAATCTCTAAGGCAAGGAAAAATGAAGACAGCAAGAGCATTCTCTGATTTAAAATATTTTCAGAGAACGATAACTTAATTTTTCATTCAAGATTAAAATATACTTTTGAAACCAAAACTGCTGAGTTAAGTGAAATCTTGTTCTTTTTATAAAATATTGATTTTATTAAAAATTTGTTCCTAAAATATGCTTGAGTTCATTAAACACTAGATTACACTCACTGTAAATTTACGCAGCTGATCCATAAGCTGTGGGGAAAAAAAGTTCATATTGGAAGGGCTGACATTGTCTAAAATATACACAATTCTTTGATATTATGATCTGTTTGGTATCATATTTACCTATGGGTCATTTATTTTTTCCTTAGAAACTCTAGTATGTCAACAAACAGCTGTTGCAAAGCATGCTTATTTTTCTGAGCTGATAGGGAATCAATGGATGTAATTTAGGATTTTAATAATTAAAAAAATTCAAAACAGGAAAATGTTTCCCTGTCCCCACCCCTCAGAAAATTTATTTCACATGCCTTAGGGAATCAGAAGACTCAGTTGCAGTTCTAGTCGCCAAAACTAGATGGCGCTCTACAATTATCAGTGCATCAAGTCAATTTCCAGAGGTTTACTGTCATTGGAATCAAGGGTTTAATTAAGGATGTATTTTATGACTTAATTAAGGATGAGTTTCAGGTTTGACCATCTCCTATTCTTCTTCTATAGACCTTTTAAACTTTGTTTTTAATTTTTTACTGAAGTGTAGTTGATTTACAATGTGGTGTTAGTTTCAGGTGTACAGCAAAGTGATTCAGTTACACATTCATATACGTCCAATTTTTTTCAGATTATTTTCCCTTATAGGTTATTACAAAATATTGAGTATATTTCCCTCTATAGACTTTTTTAGGGAGTATGAGACATGCTTTCCTTCTGTTTATTGCCTTAGTTATTCTTTGCCCCACTTCTTAGTCCTTACTCAACACCTGTAAAATCATCAGACATATTGATAAAGAAATTAAGCCCTACAGTAATATTTAAGGGGAAAATCTGTGTTGCACAGCTAGCCAAACTCTTGGCTAGAATTAATGTTCTTGGCTTTGCAGTATCAAGACTAGCCACCTCCCTAACAAGAAGAAAAAGTATGGGCAGGAAGACCGAATTCATTTATGGGAAGGAGTTAGAAAAGTCGGGGTGAGACCCGGTTGTTGCTGTTTCTTCCATCATCACACACAGTTGTTTTGACTCCCGTCCTGAATCACCTCAGTGTCCCCTGTCCTCCACCCTGAGGATCTGTTGTAGAAGCAGCAGAAGGAAGAGGAAGAGAGAAGGACTATGAAAAGCTCACAGAGAAGCACATTCTGTGTGCCAGGCACTGAGCTGAGCTCTTGACATGTGTTTCCGTACTCATTTTTTGAAGCAATCAGAGGAAGTGTGAATGAATGATCTCTCCTTTACTCATGAGGAATCTGGCGCTCGGGTGAACAACTCCCCAAGGTCAATAAATGGCAGATCAAGGAATATCAATGGGGTTTTCTACAACTGTAATTAAGGCATCCAAGAAAACTGGTAATTGTCTCTTTTCTACACTCCGTCTACAGTGAGCAAGCCACAATTCCAGGTCAATACCGTGCAATGTACAATCCTATCTATTATCTCATTTAATATAATAGCCAACTCTGTTGCACTGTGAATAGAAAGTGAAATTTCCAAGTTCAGATCGCCAGTCAGTGGCAATACCAGATAAGAATATAAGTCCTCTGATAATTAATTTCTGTTTTAGATAAAACTTAAGTACATGAAAATGGTCAACTCACATATTTTTGATGTTTGCTTTATTTCATATAATTGCCATAAACTATCTTGTTTCACAGTTTTGCTAGTCAATGAGCAATCAATAACGTTTTTATGACCATAAAGTAATTCCCTAAGAATACAAATAGGACACATTAAATTGTTTTTCTTTGTTTTAATTGAAGTATAGTTGATTTACAATGTTGTGTTAGTTTCCATTTCAGGTGTACAGAAGAGTGATTCAGTTACACACACACATATATATATTCTTTTTAAGATTCTTTTCCTTTTTAGTTTATTACAAAATATTGAGTATAGTTCCTTGTGCTCTACAGTAGGTCCTTGCTGGTCTTCAATTAAATTTTAACAATTGCCTACAAGTATGTTTAATTATGCCAAATACACTATAAAGAATATAAATAGAAGACATGATTCCTTCCTTTATGTTCTTAATAAATTACTGGGTAAAACATATATAAAATTTATTCATTACACATTTATTTACTGACAGCTACATCCAAAATTAGTACTGCAGGCAGTCAGAGCCCCTGACCAAGAGGACTGCGGGACAGGACCCACCAGGTACCACCACAACCAGTCATGGGTGTGTTTGTCTGGACACAATTATGAGGAAATCACTTACCATGTGGAAAAAATGCCATTGGCCTTGGGATGAGACTTTCATTTCCTGCCTGGTTTAGAGGAAACCCATACCTGTATAGGAACCCTTAAAATGGCCCCTTCACCAGAAGTCAAGCTGTGTTCCTTCCCTCCTCAATCTTTCACCCACTTCTGCCTGGCTTGTCACCATTGCCTTGTATTTGGAGACTTGAAGAAAGTGTTTATCCTCAAAGTGTAAACCTCTATTGTTTATGTTGCATAGCTGAAAGTCTTTTGTTTCTCCACTGATTTCTGATTACTATTCACTTTCTGATTCATGATAATTCAGAAGCTTAGCAACTAACCTCAGTGTGACCTCAGTCATGCTCAGCGAGACTTTTTCTGATGGCTAATTATCAGGATGACCTTACTCCCAGCCAACTTCCCTTTTCTAATTCTCAAATTTGACCCACTGAAATTAATTTTACAGTTGACATTTTGTAGTATTTCATTAGCTTTTCTCAACATTTGATTACACAAATTGTTTGATTACACACTTGTCTTGTAAGTGGGACTCATGCTCACACTGAAATGAAAGCTATGGTCGTTGTGTAAGAGGTGAAATTTACTATTTTCATTTCCTATGGTAGGTGCGGCTTTGATAGCCTGATGCATTGGGATCAATTTTACATTCGTGTATTACCAGCCCTGTCTGGACTGCATTCCCCAAGTCAGGGTCTGCAAACAGGCTGTCTAGTTCGGTCAGCATCACGCGTGGACATTTGATTTCTGACACCAAAACTCCTCAACCGTCCTGGTCAGTTTTTAGTCTTACAGATTACAAAGAGCTGTGACACATTTTATCCCCTTAAATCTTCACAACACCTCTGTGAGATTTGATTTTAGTTTGTAACCTCCAAACTACCCATGAGGAAATCAAGGATCAGATGAATAAAGGGACTTTTCCCAGGGTACACAGCCAGTGGGTCCCATGAAACTGGGATTCACAGTTAGGCCTGACTCTAAATCGAGTACAAACAGCTCATGTGTGTTTAGCACCTGTTACGTGCCAGGCAGGACTCTAAGCACTTTACATGTAAATATTAACTAATTTTAACCTCACAACAACGCTTTGAGGGAGGTGCTATTTTTGTCCCCATTTCACAGATGAATAAACTGAGGCACAGAGAGGGTAAGTGACTTCTCAAATTCCCACAGCTACTAAGGGACAGAACCTGGCTGCAAACTCGGGCTGAACTCTGCTGACTCTCTTTGTAGAGCGCCACGGGTTTGATGACCTCTTTGGCATCTCACAGAGGTTTTAGGATTTAATAGGATAAAATATATCATGGTTCTTTGTAGGGAATCAAAGCTATCTTCTCCTCAGGAGAGCTGAGAAATTCAGGATCAGAAAGGAAGTGTGCATATATTATATTGGTGAGGCATGTCCCAGCCAGGTCAAAGTGTGAGTATAAGGCTATGTATTCAACAGAGAATATGCGCCGTCAGTAGCTTTCCCTGCATTTACCACCTTCCTGTTTGGAATTTCCTCCAGGTGGTTAAGGAATCAAGATCAGAAAGTTAAGGGCAGGAAACATAAATAACTGTAGGTCATAGGTCCATTCCATATCATTTTTATTCTACTCGACTTCTGTCTTTGTTTTTAAATTATCACCTTCTCATCAAGATTGGCTTTACAAGTTGCCTACTTGGAAATTCAAGAGGCTTATAGTGAAACTTAAAGAAACAATTTTTTTCCATTCAATTCCATAAATCTTAAAGTTTCACCAAGAGATTCATTTTTCTCTTTAGGTTAGATGTTTTTCGCATCATCTCCAAAAACACTCGTGTGTCACTGCAACTTTTGACAATACTTTTGCATCAAGGTTTTTAGGATATTTAGTTTTGATCAACTCCATTATGAATTATTAGGTGGGTCCCATTTATTTTTGCCCTGGGTAAACAGCTTCTGTCCATTTTATAACTCAAAGCTGTCTGGGGAATTGGGTGATTACCTGGTGAATCTGATCAATATAAACAACCAAACTAGATAATAAAGGCTAAAATAATTTTAAAAAATTAAACCATTATTGCTCAGTCTATCCAGATCCTTGTCTTTATTCAGCACTGAGTTTCTCTGTGGATGGAGCTTCATGGCTCTTTATAGTCTCAGAGAAAATGTCCCTTTTTCTCACTGTATTCTTGAAACACCTATGCTGTGCTTTGTCTGTATGTAAGCCGAGGACACAGGGGTTGCTTGGCTATTGTGTTTAGGAACTCCCAGCTGAGCCCACCAATCTCACCAGGCTGGTAAAACCCTTCAGTCCAAATTCACAGCTGACTGAATTTTCTTCCATTTCCTGACGCTATTTGCTCTGAAATACTTAGAATTTGGACTCAAAACTTTTTCGACAAGACACTGTATCTTGACAATAGGCATTAATAAGATGTCGTTGTTACTGAGACACTGACCATAGATCATGCTTATACAGTGTATTTGCACTATAGAAAGTATCCTCCAAATACCGTAGAAGGTTGGGCAAAGCAGATATAAGGAGTAAAAAGGAAAGACCCTTAGAAATCTCAGAACTATTAAAAGTATAAATCGTAAGTAGGTTTTCTTCCTAATCCCAGCAGTATACCCTAAAGGATAAAGATTTACAGTCCTTGTAATTTTATCTAGGGTACTGTAACTGCTATTTCTATGCTTAGCTAAATAAATGTCGTTTTTTTCACTCTCACAAAACTATTTGCTTCAGTGTCTTCTAGCTGGTAAATTCCACTTGTGCTTTAAGATTTAAAAGGCAAGAGAAATTTTTAAAGTTGCTTGCTTTTGCTGACTTTTAGAATTTTTTTCCATCGTGGTCATTTTAATATTTCTTTTTGTTTATTTATCTTCTTCATGGATTTATTTTGCATTAACATTTTCTCATCCCCAGCACAAACCTCAAGTTCTCTTTGGCACTATAAGGAACTTAGCTGAGAACTTAAAAAGAGCATACATGATTAAAAGTATATTCCCATTTGAAACATTGCCCTGTCTCCTAGGGAAGATGAGATGCAAATACACCTGACATAACTACCAGAGTGGCATGGTGTCTCCTCCCTGGGACAAAAGGTGGGTTCTCAAATGAGCAAGCTCTACCTACTCCAGTTACTTAGGTTGCATAAACTTTTGCAGTGAAGGGGTGAGGATTCCTCTCCCTGAGTACCCCTAGAAGCTCCTTACAAGGTAGAGCAAAACCTTAGCTCGTAGTGGTTTTCAAATGTCAGTGTGTACCAGGATCGCCCAGAGAGCTTGTTAAACCACCTAGTGCTGGACCCACACCCCAGAGCTTCTGATTCAGTAAGTCTGAGGTGAGGCAAGAGAAGTTACATCTCTAATAAGGCCCAGGTGATTTTATTGCTGCTGCTTTGGGGACCACGTGTCAAGAATCACTGCTTTAATACATGCAAAAAGGGCTATTTATTTACTTGTTTGCTCTTGATCAAAAAATATATATAATATATATCCGAATAATATATATTTAAATTCTTGAATTTTTGCTTTTCTTGATAAGAAATCAAGATGCTAAAAGCGATAGAAAAACAATTAATGATGATATCTCATTGTGGTTTTGATCAACACTTCCCCAGTGATTAGTGATAGTGACCATCTTTTCATGTACCTGTGGACCATTTGGACCTGTGGTTCTTTTTCTTTGGAAAAATGTCTATACAGTTCCTCTGTCCACTTTAAATGTTTGTTTGCTTGTTTGTTTTTGCTATTGAGTTGTATGAGTTTTTTATATATTTCGAATATTAACCACTTGTTGGATATACAATTTGTAAATATTTTCTCCCATTCTGTACATTGTCTTTTCATTTTATGAGTTATTTCTTTTGCTGTAGCTTTTCTTTTCTTTTCTTTTCTTTTTTTTTTGCGGTACGCGGGCCTCTCACTGTTGTGGCCTCTCCCGTTGCGGAGCACAGGCTCCGGACGCGCAGGCGCAGCGGCCATGGCTCACGGGCCTAGCCGCTCCGCTGCATGTGGGATCTTCCCGGACCGGGGCACGAACCCGCGTCCCCTGCATCGGCTGGCAGACTCTCAACCACTGCGCCACCAGGGAAGCCCTGTTGTAGCTTTTCAGTTTGATGTAGTCCTATTTATAGATTTTTTGCTTTTGTTGCTTGTGCTTTTGGTGTCATATCCAAAAAATTGACATTGCCGAGACCAATGTCAAGCAGCTGCTTCTTTATATTTTCGTCTAGAAGTTTTACAGTATCAGGGCTTACGTTTAAGTCTTTAATCCATTTCAAGTTAATTTTTGTGAGTGGTGTAAGAAAGGGGTCCAATTTCATTTTTCTGCATATGGTTATCCAGTTTTTCCAATGCCATTTGTTAGAGAGAATATCCTTTCCCCATTGAGTGTCCTTGGCTCCCTTGTCAAGTTTTAGTTCACCATATATGTAGGACTTTATTTCTGGGCCTTTTATTCTGTCCCATTGGTCTGCGTGTCTGGTTTTCTGCCAGTATCATACTGTTTTAATTACTAGAGATTTGTACTTTGAAATCAGCAAGTGTGATGCCTCTGACTTTATTCATCTTTCTCAGAATTGCTTTGGCTATTCAAAGTCTTTTGTGGTTCCATACAAGTTTTAGGAATTTTTTTTCTATTTCTGTGAAAAATATAATTTCAATTTTGATAGGGTTTGCATTGAATCTAGAGATGGCTTTGGATAGACCAAATTTTAGCAATGTTACTTTTTCCACTTCATGAACACAGGGTATCTTTCCATTTGTTCATGTCTTCTTCAATTTCTTTCACTAAAGTCCTCTAGTTTTCATTGTACAAATCTTTCATTTCCTTTGTTAAACTTGTCTCTAAGTATTTTATTATTTTTGAAGCTGTTGTGAATGAGATTTTTAAAAATTTCTTCTCAGATATTTCATTGTTAGTGTATAGAAGCACAATTTATTTCTATATGTTGATTGTGATATCCTGCAACGTTACAGAATTCATTGGTTAATCCCAGTGGGTTTTTTCACTTGCACATGACCTTCATTATTCCTTCTCTCTTTCATATCATTGTGATGGTCATTGTCTTTCCTTTCATACAGCCTACGGTTGTGGAATGATTGCTATATGCCATGCACATGTATCTTATAGGTGAAGAAACTGAGACACAGAGGGATTAAGTATCACGCCCAATTCATACACCTAATAAGTGGCAGATGTGAGATGTGAACCCAAGTGTCTAACTCTGGAGTTTGTCCTTAAACAATGTGCTATATTAACTTTCAATTTGCAAATGGCCACACAATTGGTTAAATGGCCTTTGAAATAGCTAGTGACATACATTTAGCTGTTGAAAGAGCCAATTTTGAAAACTATTTTTGAGATTAATGGTTAGATCAGATTATGCATGTTGAAAAAAATTTGTAGTTGCAGTCAGTTGCCAAAAGATCAAAACATGACATTTCTTGCAAGGCCCAATCTCTAACAACTTTCCAGACTCATCTGCACTACAACCCACACTCCAGTTGACATCAGTCTGCTCATGAGCCCTGAAATGACGTTCAGCCTTTGCTTATCCTGTATTTTAAGCCAGTTTTAAACATTTCTCTTCTGCTCCCCGAAGGGAGAATAATTGTTTCTTTTCTCAAGATTCACAGTGTGTTAGTTAACACTCAATCTTTCTCTTCTGAACCAGAAAGCCCTTATCGGGTTTATTCCTCTAGAATCTAAGCTCCCTGAGGGCAAAGTCAGACCTCACTCACAGCCGTGCCCCTCCCACTTCTGGCTGTGCCTGGCTCAGAACTGGGTCAATGCAAGCTGAAGTGTATACCACTGAATGATCCTAGATAAGAAATACCTTGCCGGTGGTCACTCAGCTATTTTGGTTTGAGGCTGAGACTTCAAAACCAGGCCCTCTGAATTCCCATGAGAGCTAAGATCTTTCCACAAGGTCATTTTGGTGATACTGTGCTTGAAAACTCTCTATTACGTTGCCACCTATTTTTACTAGGATGAATTCTTTCTTGTTTCTTCTGTGTGTTTGTTCTACTTCCATAATGTAAGCAGGCTGCCACATCCAATCTGTCGTTCTCTCTCTTTCTCTCTCTCTCTTGCATCAGCCAGGCTCTGAATTACTTATATTTCAACCTGCTATTCACAGAACTACCTCCTCTCCTATCTCAGTTTTCTAAATATGTCCAAAACATTCTTATCCTTCCATATTCTTGACTTTGAGGTTATGTACTTTGAACTTCTCCATATACCCTGAAAGCTCCTAGTCTTAGTGTTCTAGCTCACTTTTTTTCTCAATTAGTCAGTAGTTCCATTAACAGGACGTCCTAGTACGTTTTTCCCATTCTAATTAAGAATCTGTGTTTAGAAACATTTCAAAATCATTGATTACTAATTAATCCAAAACACTTTCACATCCTCTGATTGCTTTGATGCATGAAAAGAAATGTAGAAAAAATTGGACTAAGGCAAGTATTTCCAATAGAAATATCTACCTAGGTTTCTAGGGTTGGACCTGAGAAACATTTTTATCATATCCTTTCTCACAGCATCAATTTTTTCCTGTAGTATCTTTCTCTTTTTACTATATGTGTCTTTTTATGCCTTTCAATCTTAAAAGAAAACTGCCAATGGTGTCTTAATTCTCTTGCTTGAATTTCTTCTCAGATTGTTTTTTCTTGATTTCCTCACTCTTATTTTTAATCATTTTCTATATTTTTCATCTGTGAGTAGCAGATGTGGGTAGGCTTAGTTATGCTAAGGCAAGAATTAGGTACCAAAATCTAATTACTCACCCTATGCTGGTACACTTGATTTAGGAGAGTAGACAATGATTACTTACAAGGCTCATGAGTCAATATTTATCTGGACTAAAATTTTAAAATTTTATATTACTGATAAAGATATAGATTCAGCATGCAGGACCCTTGTATAGTTGGAATCAGTGGAAAAGGGAAAATGGAAAAAGGTTAAAACATTAAAAAATAAGTTTAATAAATAAATTATTATTATTTTATTTTATAAAAAGAAAAAGGTTAAAGATCAGCATTCTTTAACAACTTACTCAATAAACAGGTGTTGAATCCATATTATTTGCAATCACTAAGGAAGATATAAAAACCTGAATGAAATCTGCCTTTCCAGAGCTCACAGTGATATTAAATTTATTTATTACTGGCATCACATAGATGTGGAAAAAAGATATAGAGGATATTGATGGATTTTAAACAGGAGAGAAAAGATATTAAGTTCAGGGAGTTTTATCTTCTTACAGCTATAAGACATTAGAATAGGGTATACATTTAGGAATGTTTGTCCCAAAGGTGTCTAGACAGTAGCCCTCTCAGAGGTTCATAGAAGTTTTAGGTCAGGAAAAGCTCAGATATTATCTAGTCCAACTCTATCACTTTACCATTTAGGAAACTGAGACCCAGAGAGCTGAAATGCTTTATCCAATGTTGGTGACATGTAAGTGACAGAGGGAAGAGTGTAAACCTGGACTCTACATTTTTGTTGATCTTTCTATTTCTAACCTTTGTTACCTATTCATTCCTTTTACAAGTATTAAAATAGACCTGGGACTACAAAATATCGGGAATGCAAAGTAAATAAACTATTTTTTGTTCTCAGATTGGTTCTTGTGTAACAAACTTAAAAGGATGGGATAGAGGTGAGGGTGGAGGTGGCCAACTGGGAAAGAGGCAGGAGAAGCCTGCTCAGAAGTGGTTGGTGAGACTGGACATGTTGCCTCTGGGGTTCACAGTTCCAGACATTTACAGGACACTTCTGTCCTTAGTCTGTGCCATGCATGTCTTCCCAGTGAGCTCAACTTGAAAATTAATATTGAATTGTGAAATTAAAACAAATTTGGAGAGGGAGACGATGGTGGAATAGAAGGACTTGAGCTCACCTCCTCTAATGAAAACACTAAAATCACAACTAAATGCTGAACAACCAAAAAAGACTGGAAGCTGCTAAAAAAGATATTCTACGTACATACTAAGAAGACGCCACAGCGAAATGGTAAGAGGGGTACATTCGTGACACAATCAAATTGCATGCTCTCTGGCTGGGTGATCCACAAACTGGAAACTATATCACAGAGTTTCTCCCACAGGAGTGAGAGTTCTAAGTCCCATGTCAGGCTCCCCAACCTGGGGGTCTGGCATTGGGATGAGGAGTCCCTAGAGCATTTGGCTTTGAAAGCCAGTGGAGCTTGAGTGCAGGAGCTCAACAGGACTGGAAGAAACAGAGACTCCACTCTTGGAGGGCACACACAAGGTTTCACACATACTGGGACCATGGAAAAGCAGTGACTCCATAGGACACTGGGACAGACCTACCTGCGGATAGTGGAGGGTCTCCTGGGGAAGCAGGGGTTAGCTGTGGCTCACTGTGCAGGCAAGGACACAGGTGGTGGAGGACCCAGTGAATATTTATCAATGTGAGCTCTCCTGGAGGTCACCAGTTTGGCATCAAGACCTGGCCCCACCCAACACCCTGCAGCCTCCAGTGCTGGGACACCTCAGCCCAAACAACCAACAGGGTGAGAACACAGCCCCACTCACCAGCAGACAGGCTGCATAAAGTCATCCTGAGTGCACAGCCGCCTCTAAACACACCCCTTAACATGACCCTGCCCGCCAGAGGCACAAGGACCAGCCCCACCCACCAGTGGGCAGGCACCAGTCCCTCCCACCAGGAAGCCTGCACAGCCCCTGGGCCAACCTCACTCACCAGGGGCTAGACACCAGAAGCAAGAGAAACTACAAACCTACAGCCTGAGAAATGACAACCACAAACACAGAAACTTAGACAAAATGAGATGACAGAGAAATATGTTCCAGATGAAGGAACAAGAAACAATCCTAAAGGAACAACTAAGTGAAGTGAACATAGGCAATCTGCATGAAAGAGAATTAAGAGTAATGGTAGTAAAGGTGATCCAAGATCTCGAAAAAAGAATGGAGGCACAGACTGAGAAGATACAAGAATTGTTTAATAAAGAGCTAGAAATTTAAAGAATAAACAGAGATGAACAATACCATAACTGAAATGAAAAATACACTAGAAAGAATCAATAGCAGAGTAAATGAGGAAGAAGAATGAATAAGTGAGCTGGAACACAGACTGGTAGAAATCACTGCTGCAGGACATAATAAAGAAAAATGATTGAAAAAAAAATGAGGACTGTCTTAGAGACTTTGGGGAAAACACTAAAACACAAACATTCGCATTATAGTGGTCCCAAAAAGAGAAGAGAGAGAGAAAGAGACTGAGAAAATATTTGAAGAGATTATAGCTGAAAACTTCCCTAACATGGGAAAGGAAACAGTTACCCAAGTGCAGGAAGCAAAGAGAGTCCCATACAGGATAAACCCAAGGAGGAACATGCAAAGACACATAGTAATCAAACTGACAAAAATTAAAGACAGAGAGAAAATATTAAAAGCAACAAAGGAAAAGCAATAAATAACAAACAGGGAATCCCCATAAGGTTATCAGCTGATTTTTCAGCAGAAATTTTGCAGGCCAGAAGGGAATGACACAATATACTTAAACTCATGAAAGGGAAAATCCTACAACCAAGAATACTGTACCAAGCAAGGTTCTTGTTCAGATTCAATGGAGAAATCAAAAGATTTATAGAAAAGCAAAAGCTAAGAGAATTCAGCACCACCAAACCAGCCTTAAAATGAATGCTAAAGGAACTTCTGTAGGCAGAAAAGAAAAGGCCACAACTGGAAACAAGAAACTTACAAATGGGAGAGCTCACCAGTAAAGGCACATACAGTAAAGGTAGGAAATCATCCACCCACAAATATGATATCAAAACAATCAATCATGAGAAGAGGAGAGTACAAATGCAGGATATTGGAAATGCATTTGAAATTAAAAGACCAGCAACTTAAAACAATCATATATATATATATAATATATATATATTGTATATATATTATATATATAATATATTGTATATATATTTTTTATATATATATATTATATATATACTGCTATGTCAAAACCTCATGGTAACTGCAAACCAAAAATCTACAATAGATACACACACAAAAAAAGAAAAAGCAATTCAAACACAGCTCTACAGATAGTTATCAAATCACAAGAGAAGAGAACAAAAGAGGAAGGGAAGAAAAAAGACCTACAAAAACAAATCCTAAACACTTAACGAACTATCAATAAGAACATACATATCAATAATTATCTTAAATGTAAATAGATTAAATGCTCCAACCAAAAGACATAGAGTGGCTGAACAGATACAAAAACAAGACCCATATATATGTTGTCTACAAGAGACCCACTTCAGATCTAGGGACACATACAGACTGAAAGTGAGGGGATGAAAAAAGGTATTCCATGCAAATGAAAATCAAAAGAAAGCTGGAGTAGCAATACTTACATCAGACAAAATAGACTTTAAAATAAAGACTGTTACAAGAGACAAAGAAGGACACTACACAATGATCAAAGGATCAATCTAAGAAAAGATATAACAAGTGTAAATATATGTGCACCAACATAAGAACACCTCAATATATAACAAATCATAAGAGCCATAAAAAGAGAAATCGACAGTAACACAATAATAGTGAGGGACTTAAACACCCCACTTACATCAATGGACAGATCATCCAGACAGAAAATCAATAAGGAAATACAGGCCTTAGATGACACACTAGACCAGATGAACTTAATTGATATTTATAGAACATTCTATCTGAAAGCAGCAGAATACACATTCTTCTCAGGTGCATATGGAACATTCTTCAGAATAGATCACAAGCTGTGCCAAAAAGCAAACCTCTGTAAATTTAAGAAAACTGAAATCATATCAAGCGTCTTTTTCGACCAAAACACTATGAGATTAGAAATCAAGAGAAACTGGAAATAAAAGGAAAAAACTGTAAAAAACACAAACAAGTGATGGCTAAACAATATGCTACCAGTCAACAAATGGATCACTGAGGAAATCAAAGAGCAAATAAAAAAATACCTAGAGACAAATGAAAATGAAAACATGATCGTCCAAAACCTTTGGGATGCAGTAAAAGCTGCTCTAAGAGGGAAGTTTATAGCACTACAATCTTACACAGGAAACAAGAAAAATCTCAAATAAAAAACCTAACCTTACACTGAAAGCAACTAGAGAAAGAAGAACAAACAAAACCCAAAGTTAGTAGCATGAAAGAGATCATAAAGATCAGAGTAGAAATAAATGAAATAGAGATGAAGAAAACAATAGAAATGATCAATGAAATTAAAAGCTGGTTTTTCGAAAAGATAAACAAAATTGATAAACTTTTTTCAGACTCATCAAGAAAAAAAAACGAAAGAGCTCAAATCAATAAAATTTAAAATGAAAAATGAGAAGTTACAACTGACATCACAGAAATACAAAGAATCATAAGAGACTACTAAAAGGAACTATATGCAAATAAGATTGACAACCTAGAAGAAATGGACAAATTCTTAGATAGTTACAATCTTTCAAGACAGAACCAGGAAGAAATAGCAAATATGAACAGACCAATCGCAAGTACTGAAATTAAAACTGTGATTAAAAAACTTCCAGCAAACAAAAGTCCAGGATCAGATGGCTTCACAGGTAAATTCTATCAAACATTTATAGAAGAGTTAACACCCGTCCTTCTGAAACTATTCCAAAACACTGCAGAGGAAGGAACACTCCCAAACTCATTCTATGAGGTCACCATCACCCTGATACCTAAGCCAGACAAAGATACCACAAAAAGAGAAAATTACAGGCCAATATCACAGATGAACATAGATGCAAAAGTCCTCAAGAAAATATTAACAAATGAAAGCCAACAATACATTAAAAGGATTGTACACCATGATCAAGTGGGATTTATCCCAGGGATGCAAGGATTTTTCAATATCTGCAAATCAATCAGTGTGATACACCACATTAACAAACTGAAGTTAACAACCATATGATCACCTCAATAGATGCATTCAACACTCATTTATCATAAAAACTCTCCAGAAAGTGGGCATGGAGGAAACCTACCTCAACATAATGAAGGTCATATATGACAAACCCACAAGTAACATCATACTCAACTGTTAAAAGCTGAAAGCATTTCCTCTAAGATCAGGAACAAGACAAGGATGTCCACTCCCACCACTTTTATTCAACATAGTTTTGGAAGTCCTAGCTATGGCAATCAAAGAAGAAAACGAAATAAAAGGAATCCACGTTGGTAAAAAAGAAATAAAATTGTCACTGTTTGCAGATGACATGATACTACACATAGAAAATCCTAAAGATGCTACCTGAAAACTACTAGAACTCATTAAAGAATTTGGTAAGGTTGCAGGATAAAAAATAAATACACAGAAATCTGTTGCATTTCCATACACTAACAATGAAAGATCAGAAAGAGAAATTAGGAAAACACTCCCATTCACCATAGCAATAAAAAAACAACATACTTAGGGTTAAACCTACCTAAAGATGCAAAATACCTGTAATCTGAAAACTATAAGATGCTGATGAAAGAAATCAAAGATGACACAAACAGATGGAAAGATAAACCATGTTCTTATATTGGAAGAATCAATACTGTCAAAATGACTATACTGCCCAAGGCAATCTACAGATTCAATGCAATCCCTATCAAATTACCAATGGCATTTTTACAGAACTAGAAGAAAAAAATTCTTAAAATTTATATAGAGACAAAAAAGACCCCAAATAGCCAAAGCAATCTTGAGGGAAGTAAATGGATCTGGAGGAATCAGACTCCCTGACTTCAGACTATACTACAAAGCTACAATAATGAAGACAATATGGTACTGGCACAAAAACAGAAATGTAGGTCAATGGAAAAGGACAGAAAGCCCAGAGGTAAACCCACACACCTATGGTCAACTAGTCTATGACAAAGGAGGCAAGAATATACAATGGAGAAAAGACAGCCTCTTCTGTAAGTGGTGCTGGGAAAACTGGACAGCTACACGTAAAAGAATGAACTTAGATCACTCTGTAACACCATACACAAAAATAAACTTAAAATGGGTTAAAGACCTAAATGTAAGACCGGATACTACAAAACTCTTAGAGGAAAACATAGGCAGAACACTCTGTGACATAAACTGCAGCAAGATCTTTTTGGATCCACTTCCTTGAGTAATGAAAATAAAAACAAAAGTAAACAAATCGTACCTAATTAAACTTAAAAGCTTTTGCACAGCAAAGTAAACCATAAAGAAAATGAAAAGACAACCCACGGAATGGGAGAAAATATTTGCAAACTAAGCAACTGACAAAAGATTAATGTCCAAAATACACAAACAGCGCATGCAGCTCAATATCAAACAAACAAGCAACCCATTCAAAAAATGGGCAGAAGACCTAAATTGACATTTCTCCAAAGAAGATATACAGATGGCCAACAGGCACATGAAAAGATGCTCAACATTCTTAATTATTAGCAAAATGTAAATCAAAACTATAATGAGGTATCACCTCACACTAGTCAGAATGCTCATCATCAAAAAATCTACAAACAGTAAATGCTGGAGAGGGTGTGGAGAAAAGGGAACCTTTTTACACTGTTGGTGGGAATGTAAATTGGTACAACCACTATGAAGAACAGTATGAAGGTTCCTTCAAAAACTAAAAATAGAGCTGGCATATGATCCAGCAATCCCAGTCCTGGGTGTATATCCAGAGGAAAACATGGTTTGATAGGATACATGCACCCCAATGTTTATTGAAGCACTATTTGCAATAGCCAAGACATGGAACAACGTAAATGTCCATCAACAGAGGAATGGTTAAAGAAGATGTGGTACATATATACAATGGAATATTACTCAGCCATAAAAAGGAATGAAATAATGCTAATTGCAGCAATATGGATGGATCTAGAGATTATCATACTAATTGAAGTAAGTCAGAGAACGTCAAATATCATATGATATCACTTATATGTGGAATCTAAAAAGATGATATAAATGAACTTATTTACAAAACAGAAACAGACTCACAGACTTGGAAAACAAACTTATGGTTATTAAAGGGGAAACATGGGAAGGAGGGATAAATTAGTAGTTTGGGATTGACATGTACACACTACTGTATATAAAATAGATAATCAACAAGTTCCTACTGTATGGCACAGGGAACTCTACTCCATATTCTGTAATAACCTATAAGGGAAAAGAATCTGAAAAAGAGTGAATATGTGTACATGTATAACTGAATCACTTTGCTGTACACCTGAAACTAGAACAACATTGTAAATGAACTATACCCCAATATAAAATAAAAATTAATTAAAAAAATAAATTAAAAGGATGCGATAACATTACAAAAGAAAGTAAACATAATACCAAGAGGGTACATAGGGAAGAGAGCAGTCGTGTCAGTGAGGGGGGAATCCCCAGATCCCTGCTCTTTATGCATTGACAGAGACCTTCCTGTAAGTCAAAGAGGTTTGGGTGACATCAGGAAAATTTCTGTAGACTAAAAAAAATAAAATGCTGTCAACAACATCTTAGACAAAGAGATAAAGATTCTCACTTTACACTTCTGCTAAAAGTGCAGCCAAAGAAACAAGTTTTGTTGAAATGTTTTGTTTCATTTAACATTTTGACTTGGATATAAACCAATCAGGTAGATTTATTTTTATTAAAAGTTTCAGGATAGTGTTTAAAACACACATAAAAAAACCCCATACAAATAAAAATGCTATATTTTATTGTGTCTTCTAAATTTTTTCCTTTTAAAGAAAGCTTAAAATTTGAGGTAGTATTAATTTTGCTGCATCAATAGAATATAACTTGTAAGTCACAAAGAGTGGTTTATGTCAATTATTCATGAAAAGAAAGTTCCAACGCTGACAGTTAATTTTTATTAAAGAAAGATACAAGGTTATTGTTGATCATAAATTGCCAACTGAATTACATGTAGTAAAAAGAAAGCAGTGTGTTTCTTTCTTAATGAATTCAGACATTCAGTGTTTAGTCCAAGTTTATATACATACTTCTTGAAATAATAAAAGACTGAGTTTCAAACTTGGTTTATTTTTATAAAGCTACTAGCTTTCTCATATTAAAATTTTGAAGATAGCTTACTCAGTCTCCATTTTATTAAAACTTTGATTTCTTGGGTTAATTTCAATAATATAAATAGCAGTAAGGAGCTATGAAAATTTCTCTTTTTTGAGACTACTCAGAATTGTTTTACATAAAGCAGACTTTGAAAAGGTCAAGCATATCTAATTTTCAAAGCAGAGTGTACGTGGTTCAATACATGATGTACATGTTACAGTTACAGGTGAATGCGAAAAAATTTTGGTAATGATACACTATCTCCCCAGCCCACTCTGACAAAAAACAAACCCCAAAGGTAGAAAGCATGGTCTATTTTTAAGATAAATATAATTATTTCTGAGATACTCCAGAACCCTAACATTTTGCTCATAGTTATATCTATGAACTGGAAGACCCACATGATTTTATGATGGTATTATTGAAAACGAGAATCTTGGCTTTTGCAGAATCTGTAGAAACTCTAATATAGACAAAGGCCATTTTTATAATAGTTAAAAGTTGTTTCTGTTGTTAAAAGTTAATAAGTTTGGTCCACAGTCTTCTAGGAATATATAAAAATGTTCTAGAATAATATTTAAAATAATTTGTCAGCAAAATATTACTAAAGGCTTTCAAGTCATCCATCAGTCTGCAATCACATATTTTAGATATAATTTACATTTTACCATCATATTTAAAATATTGTAGTTAATTATTCCTGGTAACGTTGGAATTTCTCTCCCTATACTTTCATTTACATTTGAAGTAGCAGAAAAATTGCCTTTTGGCACTTGAAATGACATTGCTGGCAGAGGTTAATATGTACTTTCTGGTCAAATTGTTACTGCTTGCTTTTTTCTTTGTTTGTTTTTAATTGTTATACATGCACAGTTTGCAAGGCACTATTCTTTACCAAATTAGAATGATATCTCTTGAGAGATAGTAAACAGAAACTCTATTTCTCTTACATGGAGCAATGGCATATAAAATATTTCCTTATAAATCTAAATTTAGTCCTCTGGAAAGAACTTAAACTATAAGAGAGGCAGATAAATTCTTGGCAATGGTGTGGTATAAAGTAGAAGCATTGCAGTTCTACATTATTCAGCAGGGCTTTTTTTGTTTGTCTATGAGTAATATAAATTTAAATTCAAATTGACTAAAACAGAAAAGGGAATTCATTGACTAACATTATGGAAAACTTGAGGGTTAGGTTCTGCTTTGGGGACTGCTAAATTCAGATGCTCAAGAGATCTCCCACTCATTTCCCAGATATCATTTGTCTTGTGTTGGTTATAATTTTCAAGCAAGTCATTGACATAAGGTGGCCTCCAGAAGCTCTAGGTTCAGTGTTAAAACTAGAGTTCTCTCCTCAATAGTTCCAATAAAAGTCCAGCTCTAGGTATCCTGGGGTGACTTGGACCATGCACACATCCTTGAAGCAAGGGAGGAGAAATGTTCTCACTGTGTCCAGGGAGGTCACAAAGCTGTCAGTTCCAGCCAAGCCACATAGACTGTCCATGAGCCAGAGGTGGCTCCTAGGAGTAAAACCATACAATATTACCGAAGAAAGATGCTAAATAGGAAAAAACAATAAATGTCTATCTTACTCTCAAGTGTAGGGCATTTTGGTCCACTTACTGCTTGATGACTCCTGCTGACTCATTGTCTTTTCCTAATATGATACTTGACTTGAGTTTGAAACGACTAGCAGTAAGAATGTGGGTTCATCTTGATTTTTATGGTATCAGAATGAAGGACAGATAGAGCATCTGGAAGCAAGCTTACAAGGAATTATCTGTTGCTTTGGGTCAACATGAAGGAAGCAAGGATTTGAAGTACCTTAATCCATTATTTTAAAGCATACCTTAAGCTCTATTATTGTAGTATTTTATAAAACCCTTTTCTTATTTTGTCATTGCATATGATACAAGTATAACCTATTTTTAAAACAAATTCCTGAGTTTTTTCCTTATTGGTAAGCTGTTTTTTTCTCCCAACATGAAGGTCACCATTACAGTTCCAGGCAAAGAGATAGAGGAAGGGAGAGGCCTTCTCTGGAAGGAAGAGGTTAGGATGTAGTGCAAGCCTGCCCCTTTGTCCAGGGCTGTGCGGGGAACTGGGGAGTCAAAGGCAGGACAGTGATCTCCAGTACCAGTCTGGAGAGACCTAGTCAGCTGGAAGAAGCCAAAGGATCCTGACTGAGCCGAGAGGGGACAGACAGCGGTTTATTAGCATCAGGCAGAGCAGGTGCAGAGCTGTGATTCATCCAGCATGCGTAGTATGACTGTACTTGTTGTTTATAGCCAGCGTCTGTTTTCTTAGGTGTCCTTGTTGTGCCGGTTTTAAAAAAGTTCTTACCATCACAATCAATAAATGACAATCAAATGTTCGTGGTTGGCCAATCCGTGCATATCCCAGGACCAGCGTGAGGCTGGCCCTCCCTCTCCCCCAATGCCATGCAGTGATTTACACTTCCCTCCTACACATCCAAATGCCACCTTGAAGAGAAATAGGGGATGGAGAATGAGGCATTGTTGCAGGGTTACTTTAGGATTATGCTAATAATCTGTCCAGATCATTGGATGCCCTGATATTTGAGTCAGATGGGGATAAATTTGGTATTTCAATCCTTCTTCCTAGTGAGTAGGTAGGGTCATGAAGATTAGGTCAGTTACAGAGAAATGGAGTTACATTTATATGCACATCCAAATTGTGGAATATATAAATTTGCAATCCTGATGCACAAAATAAGGAATTAGCTTTAGGACCAGTTAATTTCCCCATGGACATTTGCCTGGGATCTCTGTGTGATGTTAAAGCCATAGAAGGCTAAACTTGAGCCTCATAAACCCTACTATGACCCAATGGAAGGACGATACCTTCATAATGAAAAGGAGCACTCAAAAACACCTTCAGATCATTGTCTAAAATAAGAAAAGGAAGGAAAATCTACTAGCCGTACGAGTGATTAGTTACCCTTTCTTCTCAGTAGATTTAGGAAGGCTTATAATTTTTTAAATAACTCGATTATTTGAAAATGGAAATAGTAGTAGAGGCTACAGGAGAAAGTCGAAAAAAATTTTAGCAAATATAACAGATACAGAATTAATATCCTATTTATAGAAGATAGATTGATCGATTGATCAATTGGTCAATAGGTAGGTAGTACATGGGGCACAAAAAACACTAAAGTACATATTTACAAAGGAAAAGGATAGGGACAGAAAATTTACAAAAAAGAAAAAACAAAAAGAAATATGTGGAAAATGTTTATTTTCAGTGAAGACAAATCATATAAATGATTTGTATAAATAAAAAAAGGACCCTTTCTCACTATTGAAACAGCATGTTATATATTGCTGGTGATTTTGTAAGCTTTTTAGTAATTTTGCAGTATATATCAAGAGGCATAAGAAGGTTGAAATTTGGGAACCAATAACTTAAGAAAATACATAACCTCAAATGTAGAAAACTCTAGATTCATAAACATGTTCATCATGGTTTTTAGCCCTAAAAAAGATGAAACCACCTAAACATTCCAAAGTGGGAGAATGATTAACTACATCTAATCATAATCATCTGAATATTATGCAGGCATTGTGAATACAGGTTACTAGAACCAAAACAAAATGTTTGTCTTCATGCTTAAAGAATAAAATCCACTTAAAGATTTTAGGTATGTTATTATTATATCTAATAACAAGTGTATATCTAAAATATGCTTATGTCAGAATAGTAGGAGTCTCAGGCATTATTTTTCTGTTTTCCAAATACCCACTATGTAGTTAGGAATTTTTATTAATGGCTAAAACATATAAAGAAAGAAAGCATCATTCTGGGTGAGAAAAACCCTGCCTACTCTCTTGGCTATGACAGTAATTGTGTTGCTGATGGATTTGAACATCTCTGGACTCTAGTTTTCTTCACTGCAGACATTATCCAATGCAATCCATTTATTCCAGTCTTTCAAACTCTAAAATTCTGTGATCTATAGTTTATAAATAATGAGCATAAAAAGATAGTTTCAGATTTCTTTCAAAATATTGTTGCCATTATGATATGGAAATGGAGCATTACTATCCAGCAGGGGAGCTTATAAAAAAGAATATAAATAATGCATTTTAAAAGCTTTTACATGCTTAAAATATTTCATGAGTTATGGAAAAGTTATAAAAAAAAGAGTCACTAAACAAAAGCATAAGATTAAATAATCAACACTCAACAAGATTTTCAACAATATATATTTTGTGCAAAGCACTGTGTAGTAAAAAATATAGAGAAACTAATTAGAGAGAAAAAATTTTTAATGATAAGTTACATTAAATATAAATGTATAAATTTAAAACAAATTTACTCATTTTATGATTAGCATATTTTTGGGGTTCTATATTAAAATGTTTTTTTATCATCAGTTAATGAGTATATTTTGCTATATTATATTGTAAAGTTGTGCTTTTATGTTTACTTTTACATCAGTAATCCAGTTGGAATTGAGTTTTTTTAAAAATATGGTATCATGTAGGACATGCACCTTTGCATTATTTATTGAAAATAAATTGAAAAATTTTGGAATCTACATGTTGATTGATACATACTTTAAAAATAACTTCTGATATTTTGATTGGTATAGCATTGAAATGGATTAATCTGTGGGAAACTGGTACCTTTACAATAGCAAATTTACCAAATCACAAACATAGTAAATGCCTCCACTTATTTAGTTATTTAAAATGACCTCTATAATGTTTTATACTTTTCTGTTTAGAAGTCACACAACCTTATTAAAATTATTCCTTTTATTTTGTTTTTAGTGCTGTTGTAAATGGTTTTTTAAAAAAGAAAATTTCATTTTCTAATTAAACATTGCTAGTAAAGAAATATAGATAATATTTATATACTGATCTATAACATTGCTGAATTCTCTTATTAATTCTAGTAGTATTAAAATTCTTTTTAAGTTTCTATTATTCAACACGTTTTCTATGAAAAATGAGAGTTCTACTTTTTCTTTCTAAACCTTATGTCCTTTATTCTTGCCTTCTTCAGATTAATCAAGCATTTATTTCCATGATAAATATATATATAATTGTACATATAATTTAAATTCAAAAATTCATTATATTTGGTTTTGTCCGTCAAAATCTGTTTAGCTTTATCCATTTGTTTATCCTTTCCTTTGATTTCCCTTTTTTCTTGAAATTTTGTGCTGACATTTAGAATTATTTTATTTTTGTCTGAAAAACTATATTTAGTGTTTTCTTTTAGGATGTGTTGGTGATGAAATAGCTTACTTTTGTTATCTGGATATGCTTTTATTTTCTCTTTGCTTTAAAGATAATTTTGAGGTCTGAAATTTTAGATTGGCAGTTATTTCTTTTTAATACTTTAAAGGCTTCATTTCATTGCCTCTGTCTTGCATTATTTCTTTTGAGAATTAAGCTGTAAATCTTATGCTGCTCCTTTGAAAATGTCTCTTTTTTCCTCCAAATGCTACTAATTTTCTGCAGCTTTAGTATTATGTTCATAGATGTTGTTTTCTTTGCATTTATCCCATTTAGATTTATAGCACTTCTTGAATTTGTAGCTTCATGTCTTTCATCAATCTTGGGGAAAATATTGGCCATTATCTCTTCAAATGTACTGTCAACCTATTGTCTACATCCTCTCCTTCAGGGACTCTAATTATACATATGTAGATATTTCACTTTGTTCAGATGATCTTCTGGCTATTTTTTACTCATTGGTCTTCATACTTCCAGCTAGTTATTTCTACTGACTTTTTTTTTTTTTTTCCGGCACGTGGGCCTCTCACCGCTGTGGCCTCTCCCATCGCAGAGCACAGGCTCCAGACTCGCAGGCCCAGCCGCCATGGCTCATGGGCCCAGCCGCTCCACGGCACGTGGGATCCTCCCGGACCGGGGCACGAACCCGCGTCCCCTGCATCGGCAGGCAGACTCCCAACCACTGTGCCACCAGGGAAACCCCTCTACTGACTTTTGTTTCAGTTTCACCAACCTTTTCTTCTACTGTGTCCAATTTACTGTTAAATCCATTTATTTACTTAAATTATTGTGTGTGTTTTTAATACTTATAATTTCCACTTGATTCTTTTTCATTAAATTAAGTTTTTGTTAAAAATTCTCCATCTTTTCACTTAATTTCTTGGCCATGTTATTCATAGTTAATTTAAAGTTCATGTGTTTAACAATGTCTTCCAGTCCCACCTCTGATTCTAACAACGTTTCTAGCATTGAAAATATGAAGTCCTAATGTCACTGTTTCTCATCTACCAAATAAAGAGGTCTGTTAATGTGATAAACAAAACTACTTTGTTCATACTCCTCGAAGCATCACCTTACAATATTAAGCTGTGCTTAGCCACAAACTTTTATTTAAAAGTAAGGGGTTGTGGGAATGTGAATTGGTTCAGCCACTACGGAAAACAGTATGGAGGTTCCTTAAAAAACTACAAATAGAACTACCATATGATCCAGCAATCCCACTACTGGGCATATACCCTGAGAAAACCATAATTCAAAAAGAGTCATATACCAAAATGTTCATTGCAGCTCTATTTACAATAGCCCGGAGATGGAAACAACCTAAGTGCCCATCATCGGATGAATGGATAAAGAAGATGTGGCACATATATACAATGGAATATTACTCAGCCATAAAAAGAAACAAAATTGAACTATTTGTAATGAGGTGGATAGACCTAGAGTCTATCATACAGAGTGAAATAAGTCAGAAAGAGAAAGACAAATACCGTATGCTAACACATATATATGTAATTTAAGAAAAAAAAATGTCATGAGGAACCTAGGGGTAAGACAGGAATAAAGACACTGACCTACTGGAGAACGGACTTGAGGATATGGGGAGGGGGAAGGGTGAGCTGTGACAAAGCGAGAGAGAGGCATGAACATATATACACTAACAAACGTAAGGTAGATAGCTAGTGGGAAGCAGCCGCATAGCACAGGGATATCAGCTCGGTGCTTTGTGACCGCCTGGAGGGGTGGGATAGGAAGGGTGGGAGGGAGGGAGACGCAAGAGGGAAGAGATATGGGAACATATGTATATGTATAAGTGATTCACTTTGTTATAGAGCAGAAACTAACACACCATTGTAAAGCAATTATACCCCAATAAAGATGTTTAAAAAAAATAAATAAAAGTAAGGGGTTTATACAGGATTATCTCTAGGTACTTCTCTAATTCTGCAAGACTAAGTCTAAGGTTATTTTGGAATGCTCTCATGTTTGGCACTGTGCTAGATACTGAGGGGATATTTGATCTGAATTTAATACTCAAGGTAGTACTATTTAGACTGAAAGGCTTATGACAATTCTCTGTCTTTTTCAGCACACTCTTTGTTTCCCAGTACAGTGCCTGGAGCACTCAGTAAGTACTGGTTGGATGACTAAATGAGTGATTGAGTTAATTGTATTAGAAATACAGACAAAAGACTTATATGTGGAATCTAAAGTATGACACAAGTGAACCTATCTATGAAACAGAAACAGACTCACAGACATAGAGAACAGACTTGTGGTTGCCAAGGGGGAGGGGGGTGGGGGAGGGATGGATTGGGAGGTTGGGATTAGCAGATGCAAACTCTTATATATAGGATGGATAAACAACAAAGTCCTACTGTATAGCACAGGGGACTATATTCAGTATCCTGTGATAAACCATAATGGAAAAGAATATGAAAAAGAATATATATATGTTCACTGAGTCACTTTGCTGTACAGCAGAACTTAACACAACATTGTAAGTCAACTATACTTCAATAAATTTTTTTAAAAAAATTAAAAAAAAAGAAATACAGATAAAGTGATAAAACTCAGCCTTTCTCTTGAAGGGTGAAAAGTGATTGACTGAACATAGGAACCGAAAGAAGAGGGAGGAGTTAAGAAGTGAGAATCCCTACGCTCATCTGAGCAATTCCTGCATGTTAGATACCGTTCTGAATGTTGCATACATATTATGTCGGATAACACGTACAGTTTCTCTGTGAGGCAGGCATTTAGAGTGAGATTAGGTTCCCTACCTGAACGTGGCAAAGATCGAATCCAGACTCAGGTATGTCTGACCCCAAAGCCTTTAATCATTGCACTATGATGCCCAAGCATCATAAGGACATAAAAAGCATAAGGACAGAAAAAATGTCTTTTCACAGGCAATTAAAAATATATGAACCTAGTTATATACACATAGATAGATAGATGAAGATATATATTAACATACCTAAAAGAGAGAACTATTCCTTGCTTCTGGAGGTTTTATTTTTTTCCTCTTCTTTGGTATTGATACTTTTCTTAAACTTGTAAGGAAGTATCCAATATCTTCCCCACCAATCCATAACCCACCTGCCAATGAGAGTGTTTAAAAATTTTATACAGTTTGAGTTAGGGCTAGGTTCTTCATGTACTAGAAATAGATTTTTAAAAATACAAATATACATATTACATATACACAGCTACACATACAGAAGATGGGCCAGAAAATCTTTCATTTGTCTAGTAACTTAACAGACCATTGATTTCCAGAACTGGGAATAAATGTTCTTGCTTTATTTTTCATAAATTATTTTTTGAATGACACTTCAGTGAGTGGATGCTGTATTGTTTGCCAAAAAAATGCCCTCAGGAGAGCAAAGTTATTTCAGAAATCTCATTTTATGTCCGTAGCCCTGAAGTTGACTTTTTTTTTTTAGTTTATTTTTGGCTGTGTTGGGTCTTCGTTTCTGTGCGAGGGTTTTCTCTGGTTACGGCGAGCGGGGGCCACTCTTCATCGCGGTGCGCGGGCCTCTCACTGTCGTGGCCTCTCACTGTCGTGGTCTCTCACTGTCGTGGCCTCTCTTGTTGCAGAGCACAGGCTCCAGACGCACAGGCTTAGTAGTTGTGGCTCACGGGCCTAGTTGCTCTGCGGCATGTGGGATTTTCCCAGACCGGGGCTCGAACACGTGTCCCCTGTATTAGCAGGCAGACTCTCAACCACTGCGCCACCAGGGAAGCCCAAGCTGACATATTTTTATCACAAGGATTATAAAGGAAAAGCCTAGAAAGAATTTAATAGGATAAACAGACTAAAAGAGAGTCGAGCAGTTGCTTCTAACGTGTCCACTGTTCTTCAAATGAGCACCTTTCTATTGCCAGCGTCTCCTGTCTAGGTTGGCTACACGCAGCAATTAGAGGCAACCCAGCTCTCAGACTCCATCCCCCACCTCCCTCCTCGACCCTCGCATCTCTGGCAGTTGTGGTTTTCTTGGATACATTAAGCACATTCCTAACTCAGCACTCTTCCCCCACCCCCCGCCCCGCCCCGCCCCGCCCCGCCCCGCCCCGCCGCGCCCCGCCGCGCCCCGCCGCGCCCCGCCGCGGAGCAACAGGCTCCGGACGCGCAGGCTCAGCGGCCATGGCTCACGGGCCCAGCCGCTCCGCGGCATGTGGGATCTTCCCGGACCGGGGCACGAACCCATGTCCCCCGCATCGGCAGGCGGATTCCCAACCACTGCGCCACCAGGGAAGCCCCTAACTCAGCACTCTTGCACAAACTTTTCCTTCTGCCTGAATGTCTCCAGTCTACCTGCTGTGTCTCCATAATTCACTCCCTTCCTTCTTTCAGGTTTCTGTTCAAATGCTACCGTTCCATTGAGGCCTCTGACCTCTCTTTATAAAAGAGTAACACACGCTCTGCCTTACCCTCAGCACCCACTCTGGCAATATCTCCTTCCTAGCTTTATTTTCGTCCATCCCATGTGTCACCATCTGACATATATTAGTCACTAATTTCTGAAGTAACTATCCATCACTTCCCTTGGGATATAAATCCTATGAGAGAAGAGAATTCATTTTGTTCATTTGTATCTCGACAGTGCCTCAGACGTGGTAGCACTCTATAAGTATTTGTTGAATCAATGAATATTGAATACACAATATTTTGTGAAGAATTTTCAGAAGGTTTTCAATCCAGCTAAGCCATTAGGAGATAATTATTCACAGAAATTAAATCTAATCTTCCAGTTAGAACATAGCATTGGCATATGAAAAATTGCTATGCATTCATCTCATCTCATCTAGAAGAATCCTTAAACATATCTGCAACTGGTTAAACCAGAAGTATTGATGGAAATATTTGGAGCTATCCCCATCTCGATTAACTTTTCCACCACAATTCATGTAAGGAACATGGAATCTTATCTGTCTTGTTAATGGTTGTTTCCCGAGAAGTAAAAACAGTGTGAGGGGCTCAATAAATATTTTTTGTATTAAAAATATATTTATTAGAAAATATATATGTGTGTGTTTATATATATATATATTATGTATTATCCTACAGTGTATAAAGCTCTAGGTCTTCAGAATCTCTTGATTATTTGATGAAGAAAGATTCTATTTTCTCTTGCATCTTCAAATAAAACACAAAGTCAAATGCTCCAACCTTGTAAATTACCAAGGTATTAACGGGAAGCCAGCTGCAACTTACAAATGTCCCTTTTTATAAGAAGTCAATTTGGGCATGTGTTCTCCTTAGTGTTATATAGCATTTGATCTCTCTAGGTCATACATCCATTTTTTAATCTATCTTTACGAGGACTCCTAAGGCCCAACAATGCTTTCAACATTCTCTGAAGCTCACACACGCGCACACACACACACACACACGCACGTATTCATTTTAAAATTCCATTATGTTTACACAGCATGAGGCTACATATTATATGATTGAAGTTTTCTATTTTATTTATGAAAAGATACCTGTGATATTAATTAATTCATTTATATGGGGACCAATATAAAACCATGAAGAAATTGGACAACAGTACTAGGAACTATAACCTTACCTTAAATACGTAACAAACATATGTTGAAACAGGAGACTCAGTTTTGCCTAGAACCCAGCACAAGTCACGCTCTGGTTAAAGGCGCTTAGACAAGCACATTAACTCCTACAAGCATCATGAGAGTTATTTTAGAAGATACACAGCTCAGGCACTGAGGGAGCCTCAGGCCCTGAAGATAAGGTGGCCAATTAACACTGCTCTTAGGAAAGCTTACAGTGTTGCAGCAGTGATCTGGGGCTTTCACTGGGCCATGGTTACATCGGTCCCAGTCTGATCCCTAGAAATCAATCCTAAATATAAAGGATCTATATGTAAAGTCCTGTCCTTCTATCGATACTTTGTTTGTTTGCTGTATGTGCTAAATATGGGGCTGTCTCACAGGCATTTATACCCATTGTCCTGTTATAATAGTCATAGAGCCTCCTTTCACTCTTGAAAATGTGCCTGCTTGGAAAGAAATGATCTGGTCATCCTATTCAAACCCATCTGAGTAAAGTGAAAAGATTCCTTGTCATAGGCAGTATCTATCCAGAGTCTTCCTTGCAGACCATACCCTTGAAGAGATTCATTAAGATGAAAGGAACAGAAAAGCCTAAGAATTGATTTACTTTTGATCATTTAAAGAATACATCTTGCTGTTTGTCAATAATTTCAAAATTATGTTTTCCTGTGCATATATAAATTATATTAAAATATGAATAATTTTTACTTTAAATTCGACCTTGCTCATATGAACCTAATGGGACTCCAATATTTAAAAAAATTACATGAATACCAGTTTTTCATAACAGGGTTATTGTTTCCTTCTTTTTTCCAAAAATAAATCCTCCAAAATATCGAAGGATTATTAAATAAAGGAGGAAATGTTAGGAAATCGCATCCTACTATTTTTTCCCACTGACCACAACATGACATGATAGGGGTTCCTGTCCTTCTAAGATGACCAAGGGTGCTGTGTTGAGCAGTAGCCTGCCCTCAGCCACTCACATACTTAACTTCCCTGCTTTATTAGGGAATTATGTGAGTGCACGCGGTCATTTACATAGCTAAAAAAACAGATTCAAGATTTAAATCACTGGATTATTAAAATAGTGTTTTGCCAAGTCTTATGCCAGGAAACCTAAACAACTAGCTCAACACAGAATTTTTAAGTTTGATTTATTTCACCAAGTCCATAAAATACAGTGTTTAATTTTCCCTTTCACTTCTGCATATCTGCAAGTGTCTCTGCTGCACAATGATAATTAGGGTTCATGAAAAGAAAGCAGTCTGTTTCTGGGCTCTCTCTCTCCCCGGCACCCCCTCCTCTTCCCCACTGCCTCTTTCTCTCCTTTTTCCCTCAATTTCTCCAAGGTGGTTGGACAGGAGTCATCCAGGTCTATAGCAACTCCTGTCCACGTTCAAGGACCAAAACAAATACTAATGTACTACCTTCTGTGAGGAAAATCTGGCTTCATGTGCAGAACTTGCTGCTTCAATCTGTTGAATCTTGGAGAAGCTCACGTGATTCTAGGTCACCTCCTTCCACGCCTGGCCCCCTTCTCCCTGGCAATGTGACAGGGGATCGCTTAGGAGGGCTTATGCCCCTCCTCCACACTCAAACACAAACTGCGACACACAGGGCTTGTCTGTCATTTATTACGTAGTTCTCCCTTTCCCCCTTTTGCCTAAAGGATGAGCTTTTGAAAACAAAGCAACTTTGCATTTAATTGAATTGATTAAAATGAATATAGAAACATGATTGGTCCAAGCAATGTTTAAGGTCTCTTGTGTTCCGAAATACAGGCTTGTTCTCTGTTTCTCTGTTTACCTCAGCCCTTACATCCAAGCCTTCAGCAAGTCTTGTCAAGTTCACCTCTAAAACGTGCCTAGGATTTGTTTACTTCTTTCCTTTTACAACCACCATCCTCATCATAGCCACTGTCATCCTTTGCCTGGATATCACAGCCTCAGAACTGGTGTCTTCATTTCTACTTTCCCATTCTCCACGGGAAAGCCAGAGTGATCTTTGCAAAACGAAAATCAGTTCATGTCATTCCCATGCTCAAACCCTTTTTACTGGGGCCTCAGAGGTCCTGCAGGACTTGGCCCTGGACCCCAGCATCTCTGACCACACCCTCTTTTGCCACCCGTTCCAGGCAAGAAGGCCTTTTTAAGTTCATGAACAGGCCCAGCTCTGCCCGCCCAGAACCTCTGCACGGGCTGCTCCTGTCTCTGATCTTTGTGGAGCTGGCATTCACGTCTCAGCTCTAATATCACCCCTTAGAGATTCTTTCTAGGGCTATCCCACCTATATTTGTCTTTTGCACTCTCGCCTAGTAATTTTTTTTTATCACATCACCTCCACATTATTATAGAGAGAGCAAACGGTTAAAGAAAAAAAAAAAGATGCCAAACTCCCAAGGCCAGGTGCAAAAGGAGAAAGGCCCCGGTCCCTTAGCTTCCCAGGTCCTTCTCAGTTTGAAGAAGGCTCACCTGGCTTGACAGCGTGTCACCAGCAAAGCCATGGGAGCTACAGAAGAAAGAGGGCTTCCTCTGCAAGAAAGAGAACAAAGAGCTACCAAATTGTTCCCCCTCACCTTATTGGGGTGCTGGGTCGATCCCCTGGAGGTGTGGTGAGACTTTCTGAAGAAGATCCCCAGTGAGAGGGGCTGGGTTGGCTGAGTGAGGGACAGGGCCTGCAGAGCTGCACGCGTAGCTGGTTAGCGGCAGTTCTAGAGGCAACAAAGATCCAGGGGAGGATGTGGGATATTGCCCTGGTGGGGCTGAGTGAGTGAAGATGCCCTTTGTGCATCCTCCTAACCATGGAAAATTACCGGTGACTCACATGCTTCACCTTCTTATGATGAAATGTGACTTGGAAGCTTCTCCCATCAAGGGATGGAACCTTGACTCTTAACTGGTTTTGTGACTTGATTTGGCCAATAGAATATGGTAGAAGTGATGGAGGCCAGTTCTGGGTTTAAGCTCAAGAGGCCTTGCAGCTTCCACTTGGTCCCGAACCCCTGTGACCTCCTGGATCAGGCCAGCCTGTTGGAGGGTGCACATAGAGGAGAGATGACCTGTCCCAGCTGAAACACCTACTACCAGCCAATCTTCCTCCGACCTGCCGGCTGACGACAGACACAGGGGAGAGCCCAGCTGAGAGCAGTCACACTGAGCCCAGACAAATGAACTTCACTCAGCAGACCCGTGAGCAATGACAATTGCTTATGCTTCCAGCTACTGAGTTTTGGGATCCATTATTATAGCTAAAGATACGTGGAGTAAAGAAGCTGAATGCTGCCCGTGACCATTTGTGTCACCTGCCGTGAGATTGTCATTCTGACACAAACCACTGACATGAGACTGACCTTGATGGAGAAAACAGACCCTTCCTGGCCTCACATAGTCCCTGTCTCCTGACGGAACGAGCATCCCCAGGCTGGGGCCAAAACTGGGTGGTAGCACCACAGCAGAACCAGCTGAGCACTGACCTCAGTTAGGGAGAGGCTCAGCGCAAAGCATCTGTCTGGAAGCCCATGCAAGCAAGTCTTTAGATACAAGATAGTGGGTTTTTTTTTTTTTTTGTGTGGTACGCGGGCCTCTCACGGTTGTGGCCTCTCCCATTGCGGAGCACAGGCTCCGGACGCGCAGGCTCAGTGGCCATGGCTCACAGGCCCAGCCGCTCCACGGCATGTGGGATCTTCCCGGACCGGGGCACAAACCCATGTCCTCTGCATCGGCAGGTGGACTCTCAACCACTGCCCCACCAGGGAAGCCCAATAGTGGGTTTTAATATGACTATCAAAACATTAAAAGTTATTGTGAGGTTTTTATAAAAATAAAGAACTGTTCTGTATAGGAAAAGAAAAAAAATATTCTGTAGAGTTTGGTTAACACCTGACATGCTTAAAAATAAGTGTAGATTTATGAACTATCATTATTTCCTTCACTAGCTATGTTTTATGACTTCTCATAATTACTTGAAAGGGGCTTTATAAACATAAGAGCTTACATTTAAGATGGATAAAAATTATACTCCAATAAAGATGTTTAAAAAAAAGATGGATAAAAATGGGTTTATGGTAAAATAATTTGACAGCAAGAATGTCCTTGAGTATCAGAAAAGCAGATAAATCTGTCACCTTTGATAGAAAACAGAAACTAGTCAAATTCATCTTACCTTGTCTTAGTTGACTATTACTTTGTCTAGTTCACTATCTTGGAATTTCTTTTTAAGTCAGCATAGACTAAAGCGTGTTGCAACACAGCATCTGAATAAATAAAGTAGTTTTAAGACCAAACAATTTAGTTCATGGCTTTCTCTTAATTAAAATTGATTCCGGTCTTACAACAGAGACTTATAGGTTTATTTCACATTGTCTTGTAAGGGGATTATGTTGTCACTATGTACCTTTGAGGACCCTGCTTTGTCTTGAGTTCCCCTTTAGCCTGTCTATTGGGTGATGTAGGGCTGCAAACGGGTGTTTGCAGAAGAAAAGTTGCCAGAGCAGAGTGGCTGAGAGCCTGGGCTGTGGAATGAGACAGTATCTGGGTGCAAATACTGGCTCTGTCAGGGATGGGTTCAGAGCCTTAGCCCTAAGCTGTAAAAATAGGGCAATAGGGTTGTTGAATGATTTAAAAAAGATAAAACATGTAAAGCACTTAGTACCCTTCCTAGCACATGATGATTTTTAAAATTAATTAATTAATTAATTTTCTCTGTGCTGGGTTTTAATTGTGGCTCATAGGATCTTCACTGAGGCATGCGGGCTTCTTAGTTGTAGCATGTGGACTTCTTATTTGCGGCATGCAAACTCTTAGTTGTGTCACGCATGCAGGACCTAGTTCCCTGATCAGGGATTGAACCTGGGCCCCCTGCATTGGGAGCGTGGAGTCTTATCCACTAGACCACCAGGGAAGTCCCACACATGGTGATTCTTTTTTTTTAATTTATTTTGTTTTTGGCTGCGTTGGGTCTTTGTTGCTGTGCGCGGGCTTTCTTTTTTTTTTTTTTTGCGGTACGCGGGCCTCTCACCGTTGTGGCGTCTCCCATTGCTGAGCACAGGCTCCGGCCGCGCAGGCTCAGCGGCCATGGCTCATGGGCCCAGCCGCTCCGCGGCATGGGGGATCCTCCCGGACCGGAGCACAAACCCATGTCCCCTGCATCGGCAGGCAGACTCTCAACCACTGCGCCGCCAGGGAAGCACTGTGCGCGGGCTTTCTCTAGTTGCGGCAAGCGGGGGCTACTCTTCATTGCGCTGCGCAGGCTTCTCATTCTGGTGGCTTCTCTTGTTGTGGAGCACGGGGTCTAGGCACACGGGCTTCAGTAGTTGTGGCTCGCGGGCTCTAGAGCACAGGCTCAGTAGTTGTGGCGCACGGGCTTAGTTGCTCCGTGGCATGTGGGATCTTCCCGGACCAGGGATCGAACCCGTGTTCCCTGCATTGGCGGGCAGATTCTTAAACACTGCGCCACCAGGGAAGCCCACATGGTGATTTTTTAAAGTGATTCCATGAGAATCATAAGCTACATATATTCTAAATTGAAAATAAATATTCTAGAAGGAGGTTACAATGAAAAGAATCAATTTTATAGACATAAATCTGACATAATGTTCTAGGCAACCTATCATTTATGATGTGTCAGCACTGAATTTTTTTTTAGATGCATATAAGATTGGTTCTTTAAAAACATTCAGGAGTTAGTGCAAAGTTTAATTAGAGAATAATTAGAGATTCTTGTTCTAAGAATAGTGAGAGATTAAACAAAGTTGTGTTCTCATTTTCAATAATGAAAATTTTCCTTAGGTTTGGAAAAGGAGTGAAGAGGACATAGGATGAGGACATTTTCGACTAATAAGAATCTGTTGTCTTGATGTGTTGCTGTCCTCAGAGCCTCTGCGCTGGGGTCTTTTACAGATGAGAGCAAGTTATCCTGTGATTATTTTGGCAATATGGTAATTTAATTCCCTTAGACGTAAATACCAAACGAACGTGCCGCTTTTCCGTACCAACTCTGAGATTCAGTCTATACGATGTCATTAGAAAATTGTATGTCCTTAGTTACTTAACCCCCCAAGGCCTCATTTCAAAAAATACTTGAAGATTACACTAAGGAAAAATAATTTATTGTCTTAGATGCTCTGGGTATCCTTAAAAAAGGAAAAGACACAGTTCCAGCCCTCAAGGCGTTTACAGTCATGTCAGGGCCAAATACAGAAATGTGTGTGAAACAAGGTGTCAAGTAGACTGTCATTAAAAAGTGCAAATTGCGCTCCACCATACAGAGGCAGGGAGGGTCTGTTAGGTGGGAAGAGGCCAGGGAAGGAACTGTGTGATAGAAAACACCTCAAATAAGCAGGATTTCAAGAGCCACCTGGCATTTCAGTTGGCGGCTACAACAAGAGAGTGTGAGAAAGCACTGGCTGTTCAGTCTGTGGTCACAGGTCATTAACCTGGTTATGGCGTCATGCGCATTTAAGGGAACTGAGGTGACGGGGTGGAGGTTACTCGGTTTAGGGCCTCGAATTCCAGGGAAAGGATTTAGTTCAGTAGGAAACAAGACAATTCACTTTCCTCTTCTGAATAAGGGGAGACGTGAGCTTGTTCCCTGTTGATTCTTTCAACAAATCTTTATGACAGAAACAGTAAACTCATCATTTCACATGTAATTATTTAGTGAAAGTGCCCACTAGGATGCTCTGACGATTTGTAAATATATTTACTGAGACGACAAAAAATGGACCCTTGAACCATGTGTGTGTTGGGATGTGAGGGACTTAGGGGCGCTGAACCTCTACGCTGTGGAAAATCAGAGTATAACTTTACAGTCAGCTGTCTGTGGTTCTGCAACCACGGATTCACCAACTATGGGATTTTGTAGTACTGTAGTACGTATTTAGTGGAAAAAAATCCACGTATAATTGGACCTACACAGTTCAAAGCCGTGCTGTTCAAGGGTCAGCTGAAGTTTGTTCACTGAAATCTTTTGATCCTGACGCTTTCACGTATGAATACAGTTTCCCCCTCTTTTGAACTCTCCCAGCATTTTATATCTACTTTGCTTATTACATTCCGTATTTTTATTTCAGATCATCATTATACACATATACATCTCTTTCTTACCAAATGTTAAACCCCAGGAGGTGGGGCCCATGTCTAACCTATCTGTGTATACCCTACAGTGCTTAGTTTAAGAAGCGTTCAAAAATACATAGCAAATGAATAAACGGTTTAAATAGTATTAGCTTCCTAGTGAAACCACTAGGCTAAGTTCAAATGTTTTAAGTTGCATCCTAATTTTTATCTGGAAGATTCCTCCTGGCAATCATTGAAAGGGGTACCTGAAAGGCCAATTTCTCAGTTCTCTTAAACCCACTGCTTTGTTAATTTGTTGGCGATATATAAAACACCACACTTGTTCATGTTTGTTGTACTTTTTATTACAACAGCAATACATGTTCACTGTAGAAAATGTATATATTACAGACAAGCAAAAGGAAGAAATCAGAATCTCCCATATCCTAACTCAGAAGTAACCACAGCTACTGTTTCAGAGGAGTTTATGAAGCAGACTCAACATGCATTTTTTTGTTTTGTTTTGTTTGTTTTTTTTAACATCTTTATTGGAGTATAACTGCTCTACAATGGTTACTTTCTGCTTTATAACAAAGTGAATCAGTTTACATATACATATGTTCCCATATCTTTTCCCTTTTGCATCTCCGTCCCTCCCACCCTCCCTATCCCACCCCTCTAGGTGGTCACAAACCACCTAGCTGATTTCCCTGTGCTATGCGGCTGCTTCCCACTAGCTATCTATTTTACATTTGGTAGTGTATATATGTCCATGCCACTCTCTCACTTTGTCACAGCTTACCCTTCCCCTCCCCATATCCTCAAGTCCATTCTCTAGTAGGTCTGTGTCTTTATTCCCGTCTTGCCCCTAGGTTCTTCTGACCATTTTCTTTTTTTTTTTGAATTCCATATATATATGTGTTAGCATACGGTATTTGCTTTTCTCTTTCTGACTTACTTCACTCTGTATGACAGTCTCTAGGTCCATCCACCTCACTACAAATAGCTCAATTTCGTTTCTTTTTATGGCTGAGTAATATTCCATTGTATATATGTGCCACATCTTCTTTATCCATTCATCTGTCGATGGACATTTAGGTTGCCTCCATGTCCTGGCTATTATAAATAGAGCTGCAATGAACATTGTAGTACATGACTCTTTTTGAATTATGGTTTTCTCAGGGTATATGCCCAGTACTGGGATTGCTGGGTCGTATGGTAGTTCTATCTTTCGTTTTTCAAGCAACCTCCGTACTGTTCTCCACAGTGGCTGTATCAATTTACATTCCCACCAACAGGGCAAGAGTCTTCCCTTTTCTCTACACCCTCTCTAGCATTTATTGTTTGTAGATTTTTTTAATGATGGCCATTCTGACTGGTGTGAGGTGATACCTTATTGTGATTTTGATTTGCATTTCTCTAATGATTAGTGATTCAACATGCATTTTTTAAACTGTTTAATACACTTGGCTAATTTGCCTTTTACAAAGGGCAACTATTTGGTGCCCCTTCTTTTGAGGTCAAGAATATCAATCCTGTCAGAATGGGTGGAGGAAAAATCACCCCTTTATCAAGCTGCATTTCTTTGCATAGTAATTTAGTTGAATATTTTTTCATGTGTTCACTGACCATTTGTATTTCCTTTGTGAATTGCCTCTTTACATTTTTGCCTATTTTTTTTTAATTGGGATACGTATCTCTCTCCTTTTTTAAAAAATGATTTTTGAGAGCTGGGTGTGTAGTAATAAACATTTTCCCAGTCAGGCGTTTGTCTTTTAACATATTTCCTTTCAGCATCACCGATCCCTAGGAAAAGGGTCTAATAAGCTAAGTGAGAGTCAGATCCATGATCACCTCTTCCTCTCATTCCTAAGCTGAGTCAATGTCAGGAGCTCAATGTCTTCCAGGAACAGAAGCAAACATAGTAACCACCAGCGGAATATTATTTTCTCTATGAGGACAATTATTTTTTGAAACAAGGGTAAAAATAGCATTTAAAAATTTTAAATGCCCTAACTTACTTTTGCCAAACATTTTGAACTAACAGGACTACTTTCTTTCTACCCTTACTTGTATGATACGAATACGAGACACAGTACCGGCCTAAAAAGGAATAGAAAGGGAAGTACGTGCTCTCGATGACAAGTCAGAGTTGGTAATTACAGCTGACAGTGACGTCTGTTCCTCCTCTATGGATGCATTGAAGAATTTCCATGGGGTCTGTATGGGAGTCATGTATGCCTGTGCCCCTCCATTCAATAGAGAATGAGCACTCTTATGGCTTGTTAACCAAGAAGCTAGCTGGGGGCAATGCTGAAATTCTTTCTTCTTGGAAAATGGAAACTATGAAGGGGGGAAAAAGTGAAAGAAATTACAAAAGGGAAAAAGTAAAGCAACATGGCCGGGAGTACAGAAGTACACAAAAACGAAGGAAAGGAAGAAGAAGTTGCCATGTTAAAACAGAAGCGATTGAGAAGTGAGGTTTAGAACACACGCATTCTTTCAATTTATTATGGGGCAATTATCAAAATATGGTTCAGTGTTAATTTAAATGCTTAAATTATGTAGGTGGGGCATTAAAAATATGGAACAGTTTTTTAAAATGCATTTCAAATGGAATTTAGCCCACTTAAGGCATAAAAAATACTAGTTAAACATGTCTCCCATGGGAGAAAAGTAGAAAACTGTTTGTTTTTGAAATCTTAAAAATTTTTTTTTGTCACACATGGATACAGCTAAACTGGGTGTTAGAAGCCCTCCAAGCTGTTTGCCAGAATTCAAAGTCCTTTCACATTCCCCTGTAATTTTCAGATGTTCCTTCACCAGTGGTAGCTTCAGAAGCAAGTGGGAAAATGCAAGTTTATAACAGTATTGGGGTTAGATAAATAAAATGGGCTTGGTTAGGAGATCTCTCTACTTGAAGTCACTTTGAAATTCAGTGAAAGGAACTGGATAAAGGACCAAATCCCAGGGATCTGATAGTTCGTGATCATGAAGCCAGCCCACATTTGAACACTTTCCTGAAAGCAAAACACAGGAGGATTTACTGATCTGGAGATGCTGGTGTATCTAGGGACAAAGGAAGCAGTAGATAATAACTTTTAATTGTATTTCTTTATTTTTCACTTTCTTCCAAACTCTTATCTAGTTCAATACTTTGAGCAGGAAAATGAGCAATTCAAGAGAAACAAAAATATTACAGTGTTTGGCTAGTTCCAAAACCTCTTAAAGACTATGAAATTATTAAAATATTTATGAAAATAATGCTAACATGAAGATGATTTACTTGTATTAAAGCACAAATTAGAAGCAAAATTTCAAGCTTCCTTTTAGGTAGTTTTAAAGGCTTATTTTAAATAGTACCAATTAAATGTCAATGTAAAGTTAATTGTCTATGGGAGAAATAAAACCTGGATGCTTTCATTTCAATTAAAAGGTAAAGTACAATTGCTTTGAGAGGAAAAAATATTCAAAGAGGGGTAATACTATTTAGAAAATTAGAGAAAGGTCACCACAGTCTGATGCAGGTATGGGAACCCTGTTTTTCGGATGGCCATCTGGGCAGCGTGACTCATGTAACATCCTCCCTCCTTGGCCTCTTTCCACAGTCAACCAAAAACCAGTGATGAAAATCACAGGAGAAGAAAACACATCAGGAGGTTTTAAGTCCTGACATGTAAACACGGTTTGCATCACTATGGATGCAAGACTCTAAAACTACAGGGATTTTGATCAGGATGAAAGACAGGTTTAAAAACTACCAGTCGACTCTTTCACAGTTTCACTTCAATGAGGTGGAAATGAGCTGTCTGCTAACAATTTTTTTTAACACTTAAAATTTTTTGCCAGCCTGATTTTATTTCCTGATCTGTGAGCGCAGACATTTGTGAAGCCTATTGCTATGGTTTAAGATAACTTTTAAGCTTAATGATTTTCACCAGTATGGATCAATAGTATAATTTATCCTATTTCGCCAATTGTGGCAATACTGAACATTAAACCAAGTTACCTGTTTTCTAATGCCTGACTTACTTTTCCGAATTCTATAATGGTTCTACTTTTCTTTCAAACATATATATATATATATATGTCTATATGTATATATGTCTATACAATATGTATATATACCTACAAGTATACATACATACCGTCTATATATACTGTCTCTACACACACTGATCTGCAGAAAAATGTCACCTTCACAGGTTCGAAGGGATCCCAAAGCGTTCAAAACCCAGGATCTGCAGTACCAATCCATAGAAAGATATAATATTTAAAACCACAAAATAGTTTTGTGGACTCTGAGACAAAACCGTGTCACGCAAGCCTGTACACAGGAGCCTGATTAGAAGGCTGGCGGGCTCTGCTGACCAAATTCATCTAAACTGACGGAAAAGCACAAACTGAAACGTAAACGATGTCCTTCTTTAGCTCAACTGTTAAAAAGCCAATTATCTACCTGTGCGTGCTCGCCGCATGCAATACTTTGATGACACTTCGCAATCAGGAGTGAGAAACTCTGAAGCCTTTGCATCCACCCGTCCTTCTATCTGGGAACCAGCGAATAAAACAGCAACCCGAAAGGCATAACTCCCGGCTGTAGGGCGACGTGGCTGTAATGCAGGAAAACCTGGGCCTGAGTTGGCGGAGTCCTCGGTCCTCGCCGAGTGGGAGGGTCACACGGGGAGAGACTAATAAGGGCAGCGAGGCGTCCCCCGTCCCCACTCGCAGGGCGCTCAGTGCTCGCGGTGCTGCAGCCGCGCGCGGTCTCCGCTGCGCCTCCGAGGGCCCCGCGCGCGGTCAAGGTAAGTGCGCGGCGCCGCGACCCTGCCCGTCGCCCGCTCCCTCGCACGCACGCGGCTCCGGGTCGCCGCTCGCGTTCGGGCTCCTTCGCGTGCATCCGCTTTTCCAGAAAATCTGAAAACGGCGCTACCCTCGTAGGTGGGTTTGGGTGGATAAATAACGTACACCTGCAATTGCGCATTCCCATAGGTAGCTTAACCCTGGGACCCGCAACGTTTGGCACGATCTGGCCACTGGAGCACGCTGCGTAGACCGTAGGTCGTGTTCCTGTGTTCCCATAATGCAGGCTGCGGGCTGTATACTTTAGTTCTAGGTGGTTCTGCCGGCTCTGTGTGTTTGTAGAGCGGAACCAGGACCCCTGCTGATGCTGTGAGAACAGGCACCGAACACAGAGGAAACAAGGATCCCTGGGGTGGAATGCGCAAAACAAACCCACTCAATAGAAATTCAAGCCGTTAGAGCTTATTTTTTGGTTTCTGTCTAGAAGCGAGGAGACAGTTACGGGACATAAATTGGGAGACGCGGGGTTGCGGCGCCTCCTCCCCTACCGTTCTGACCCGAGGCTGCTTCTCCGAGCGCGGCTCCCGGGGTGCGGCGCGGGCGGGGATCCCGGGACTCGGCCTCCCCGGCCCGGCTCATCCCGGCGCGCCCGGCCCTGCGCCCTGATTGCCCCGCAGCCGGCGCCGCGAGGCCGGGCCGAGCGCCGGGGTCCCCGCCGTCCCCTGCCGCCGCCAGATCCGCCGCGGCCGCGGGGAGGAGGCGGGCACTGCAGGGTCCCGGAGAAGTTTGTTGGCCCGGAATCAAGCTTGCCGCGGCCGCGGGCTCTCCAGCTCCTCCGGGGCGCGCGGCGTAGCCGCGAAAGCTGCCTCAAGTCGGTTACGGAGGGAGGGGGAGAAAAGCGAGGCGAGTCGGTGGGCAGACGAGCCGGTGGACCGGCAGGGCTGCAGCAGCCTCAGAGGCGCAGAGATGCGGATTGGCAGAGGGTGGGGAGAAGCAGAGTTCCAGATCGCAGGGTCAGCCAGCCTCAGGGGACAGCAGGCTGGGGGTAAAAAGAGGAGGACCCAGATTCCCGCAAATGCATCGTTTTAATCGAACCATCCAGGAACTGGTGACCGGAGCCACTGCTGGAGGCTGGGAAATGGGAGCTTAAAGGAAACCACTGAGCTGCCTCCCCCCCCCCCGTTCCAAGACTACTTGGTTCCATCTTCTGCCTGGAGGAGGGGGCCGAGGAGAAACCAGATGGGAGGATGGTCCGGACGCGCAAAAGCGTTTTGTATCTGCCTGATAATAGAGCGGAGGAGATAAAACCTCTCCAACAGCCCCCTTCCCACCCATCCCGACAAAAAAAAAAAGAGAGGGAGAGAGCAATGGTGCTTCTTCTGCCCCAAAACAAGTGCCACTGTCATTCTTTAAGGGATTTAATAAACCGCTTCAACTGAGTGACAGTCTTTCAGCATCTCCTTCTGGTCCATGGGGAAAAAACGGTGGGACCCTAAGTAGAGATCTTTGACGTGTGCCTGCAGAAGAGAAGAGATGTTTAGGTCTTCAGATGGTGCAACATGTCCCTAAAACCCCTTCCTGAGGAATAGCTCTTCAGGATGGAAAAGAGGATGGTGATGCCCAGGGTGGAAAGTTCATTCTCTCCCCGGGTGTTAGAAAATGGAGAAAGTTACAGGCAGGTGCTTCTATAATGTGTTGTCCAGCCTGATCTCTAGAACTGGTCAGGAATCTAAGTGGGGTTTGATGAGAAAGGAGGGAGAAGGTGGGCGATAGAGTAGGGGAGAGAGCCTGAACCTGATAAAAAAAAAGGTCAGAGAAAGAGCAAAAAGATGACAGGAAACCAAGAGTGATTATTCATTCTCACAGTTGGGACGTGATCTCTGTGCCTGAATCATCATCATCCAAGGAAACCACCTAAAACAGATGGAAACCCGTGGTATTGTCCAGAAATAGAAAGTTCCCATCTACTTTCTGGTCCTTCAGTTTAATCTCTCCTGCTGCAATTTTGGTTCATTTTTTTCCCCAGCAGACAGCAATGCCCAGTGGGTACACAGAATGGATGGTTTAAAGGCAGGAGAAGATATGCAGATAGAGACCATGGTTGTCTGGCCAGTTGGCAGCATTAATACAAATTCAAGTGAAGAATGAAAAATTAGCAGGAATATGAACTAGCAGAGCTAGAGAGATGCAATATATAACCTGGAGAGGATGCTGGAAAAAATATTTGAGGTGGGCCACGTTGAGGAGTATATCTTAAAGAGGCAGAGAATAAGGAGGCTTAGCAGAACACAGCAGGAGAGAGGACCTTCCAGCCAGAAGGAAAGGCACGTGTGGAGGCTTAGAGGTGGGCGTGAGCCGTCATGTGCCTGGTAAGTTGGAGAATCTAAGCTGGGGTGAAACCAGAGATGAGGAGATCAGATAGCACCTGCCCAGGAAAGATTGGAGAGGAGAGCTGAAGGGCCAGGGGCTCGATAGGGTGTGATTCTGCAGGCCACGAGCGAGATAACCAGGTGAGGAAGTTGCACGTCGAATTTGGAAATGATAGAAAGATGCGAAATGCAAGCATGGTATCAAAAAAAAAAAAAAAAAAAAGAGTGGAACGATAGGCCTCTCTTATCCATGCAGAGGTTGCGAGGCCCAACGCGCCTCTGATCCCTCTCGGAGAGAAAGCAAAGATAATCCTGAGATTGCAAGGTTATTCGATCAGAATATTAGAAGAGGCTTCCAAATGGGAACATCAGGAAAAGTTGATAGATTAGGCAAAAAGATACAATATTTATTTAAAATTTGAAGCGGCATTGGGTCATTGATATAGAAATACCTGTGGAGGCCGAGCTAGAGAATTAAAATCTGACAAAATATAGGTCGGTCATGGTGGTTGAAACTGAGAATAGCATCCAGAAAGAAAGTTGATGGTGACAGCTGTCTTTTAGAGAAGTGAGTCAATAAAAGAAACGGGTTGTTGAGGGTGGAGAGAGTTGGTTAAACCTGCTCAAGGGGAACCTAAGCCTGGTGACCCCCTGGGAAGTCGACACTAGTTTTGCAGTGACAGGAGAAATAACAGAACTTTGAGGAAATGTGATAGTGTTGATCAGTTTTAGAGAACTATATACATTAAGAACCAGGAAGTATGTTTTCGGTAAAAGAAGAAAAGTTCAATAGTATTTTTTTGGTCTCACTAAATAACTGAAATTATGTTCCCTGAGCCTTCTTTTAGTAGTTTTTCCTCTATTTCTCTGTAACTCTTCACTTCATCCATATTTTTTGTAATTGTTAAGTTCCTATCTGAATACGTTACTTGGCTTCAACCTTTCATTTGCTTAATTTTAGTCCACATAGGATTGCCTTAGACTATATTCATCCTACACGTTGATCAAATGAGGATCTATTAAATGCCAAGTTGAAACAAAATGCAAATATCAGATACAACTTGTTTTCGCCAAGATATTCAGTATAGAGAGGACACAGAACGCGCACAAGTTACTACGATGCAGGGTAGACCAAGCTGAAGCAGGGCTGGATCCTGAGCGCTGGTGGATCACAAGGCAGTGAGTAATGGATTCTGAGATGGGGCTTGCAGACGTCACAGAGGGCACAGCATGTGAGCTACACGTGGAGGGCAGATTAGACAAAGAGAGTTGGAAGAACATTCCAGCATGTGCAGAAGCCTGGCACATTTTGGGGCTTGGGAATAGTTTGATGGAGCAGAGTTTGTTTGGACATGAGCCTGGTCAGATGAGTGGAGGCCCTGATGTAACACAGCCTTGAGTGCCTGCTGCCCTAAGGAGTGGGCATGGAAGGCACCAGGAGGCTTTGAGAAGGCAGAACACGAACGCCGGGTCTTTGCTTTAGAAACAGAATTCCTGGGCAGTAGGGAGATGGAACTCCAGGGAACAGTCCTGGGGGAGAGGAGATTATTGGAGTCAGTCGCACTTTTCCAGATTCAAAATTGTAGGGAAGTGAAGTAAGGCAGCTTTTGTGAGGATGGTTGGTATGGATTCAAAAACCATTTCAAAAGTAGATTTGACAGATTTTGAAAGAGATTTTATATGGGGGATGAAGAATGAATTCAAGATGATTTTGAAATTTCTAGCCTGGATTCCTAAGTTAAAGATGATGCCTGTAATTAAAAGATAAAAATCAGGAGGTTTCTGTAGAATATAACAAGGGCAGAAACATTGCCGAAGCTGCAAAAGACCTCGCGGAATAACTTCAATTTCATGACTACGGTCAATAGCACAATGATGAAATAATGCTGGATGGAGTCCTGAGCTCTTGAGGATACTTTTTTTCCTGTTGTGGGCTTGGATTTTTAACTGCATAGGCGTGACTTTCCAGCCAGTCTTTTACAATAGTTTATAGACTCCACTATAGCTTCACTAAAGATAGATTCTAAAGATTGGTAAAAGAACAGATGTGTAACACCTGTTGCTTTTGCTTATTTACAAGATGTGTCACTTCATAACAGTATGGCCAGATTTCCTTGGTGGAGTTATGTACAGGCGCATTGGAGGGTAGTCAAGGAAGTTTGATTTAAAAATCAACCCTCTACCCACTCACATGGCATTTCTTTTTATAATAAATGTTCCGAAAACTTGGGTTCTTTCAGCCGTTTAACAACTCAAGCCTATTTTTTAAAGTCCACATGCGTTGCTCATTTAACAGCTTACGTAAAGCGAATCAATGTTGCCTTTCTATTTTCTCCTTTCACTTATCTTTTGCATGTTATTTTCTAGTTGGTATTAGATCTAATGCTCTGCCCCTTTACCGAAGACCAAATTCAAATTTCAGAGATGCAGAATGAGCATTATTAACTGTTTGATGGCATAGAATCAAATTATTCATGTTCTGTAGGCAGATTGGGCTTGGTTTCCTTTGAGATGGCCCCCGACCATCTTATCTAGGCAGCCCCCATTCCATCATTCTGTCTACTGATTCTGCGTTCCTTTGCTTCCTAGTGTCTGTCTCTAAAAGATGACGTATGTGTCTGTTTGTTTGCCATCTCCCTGACCAGAGTGACCCAGGGACTGTTTGGCTCACTGCTTTGGTGTCCACAGTGTACGTAGTAGGACCACATCCTGTCGATGGGATGAAAGATTAAGATTTCCCAATATTTCTTTCTGTCCTCTTTGTGGTCTCTGTACACAAATACACATTAATAAGAAAATTTAAAAAATCTATGTCCTAATTCAAATATTCTCAGTTTTTATAGTTGCCATCTAAGATTTCAAGAACTGGATTAAAGAAGTTTAAAGGACAGTGGCTCTTTAAAATTCCCTAAGCCCAACCAGTCTCCACAGATATTCTGGTTGGCAAAGGATGGTGAGAATAATGGGTTTTGGTAGAGGTCAGAGGCCAGCCTTCAGGCAGCCGACTTCTCTTTGCTGTTCAGACAATGAGAAGCCAGCTGCAGGCAGGGCTGTCTGGATGACCTTAGAGGGTTCCTGGTCTCCAGGAGTGTTGTCTGCTCAAGACGGCCAGTGCTGGGCATACTCACGACAGTGACTTTCATACTGGGAAGGAACTGTGGAGGGTCTGGCTCGAATCTTGACGGAGATTAGCTGAAATTTGAAAAGGAAGCTTACAGGGATGTGATAGGTCTGTCCCACACCCTGGTAGTAAACATCATGGGGTAACAGCAGAGGATTTTTAGTCAAGCAGACCTAAACCGGAACCCCAGGCTCTGGGATCCTCTCTATGAGCTTTAATGTTTCATGTCTGTACCAGGCAAGAAGGTCCCTGCTCTGGGCTCTACATTTTAGAAGGTCTTGCTCTGTCTGTGCACCTGCTCTCGGTGGTAAGAGTCCACAGAGGTAAGGGGACCGGCCCACCCAAAGCCAGAGCTTCTAAAGTAGGCTGTGGGAATCCAAGATCCTGACATTCCCTGACCAAATGACCTTTAGTCATCTTGCAGGATCTGGACACCTCTTCCTTGGGTCCATCTTCACAGGGACAGACCAAGCCACTGGTGTGAACGATCCTAACCCCAAGGGGTGGTCAAGGAGAGAAGTTTGCAGGTGCTGTGGACAAAGCTTGGGCTTACGGGCGTGTTCCCACATGTGTGAGTGAGGCCCCTCATGGTGCAGATGGAACCAGGAATGGGAAACAGTACGGGAGGAGCTTTGTCTAGTCCAGAGGCCACTGCATCCCCTGCAGCCTTCTCTGTTCAATTTTGAACGTGATCTTTGCTTTTAGGTCTTTGTGAAAGTTTGTCAAGGTGAAAGGAGAAAATATATACTTCTTATCAGTTTTATTAGCTTCATTTTTAACTTTTAAATATTTAGACATATGGAATGCAGAGCTCTTGCCCTGTACCCTGCTCATGTTAGGAGCAGGCATGCCTGCCTCTCAACTTATTATGAATATTAAATAAAATACCATATATAAAAGAAATTCTGCTTCAGAAAAGGAGACCAAGTATGTTGCCGGTAATCTCCGTATCCTTCTTAAAATGCATCAAGAGCCATCTTTGTATAAGTCTGGAAAAAGGTGATTTGGGGGCCCGAAGAAACCTCAGCAACTACATATATTACCCTGAGGTTCTCCATCAGTCACTCAGTCGGTAAAGTACTGAAGGTTAAAGTTTAAATCCTACCTGGAAAGAACAACACATTGCACTGTGATAACATTGGCTCAGATTCATTTGTAAAACTATCTTGATAGTCATGAGCTAGGATCTGAGGGGACAGGAGAGAAAACAGGCAAGTTTCAATGAGGAAGGAGATTTTTGGATGGTGGAAAAAGCCCAGAATTGAGAAATCCAGGGAGGGCACCAGAGGTGGGTGGAGAACAGCTAGAAGCAGCCTGAGGACAGCAGGTAGTATCTGGGGATTGTGGGAAGGATCTGGGAGAGAGGTCCAGGAAGACCTCAAGGGAAGTTTTGCCCTTGACGCTTTTGTTGGGGTCAACCCTGAAATTGCCTGCAGCAGAGGGAAAATATCTGGGAAAGGTGTCTTTTTTTTTAAAACACAAACAAGGCTTCCTTTTGAGACCGTGTAAAAAGTTTTTTCAGATGCTCATAGCTGCGTACATGTCTAATCAGGATTGAAACAATGGAAACTTCCAATAGCAAACACGTTTTCGAAACATACAAAAAGAAAGGATGTACATTACAATGACCCTTAAAATATTATAAGATTCTGAAATGCCTTAAGAATTCTGAATGATTAAACTATTGTCACTACAGATTCAAACGTAAGTACACTTCACTGTGTCTCAAGATTTACAAATTGGCAGTTTCCTCCCTTGCAATTCAAAGAATATTTACTGAGTCCTGCTTTTCCAGGTACCATGCCAGGCACCAGGATACAGTGATGGACAAGACACACAGTCCCTGCCCTCAGGAGCTTAGAGTTGAGTGAGGGCCATAAACATGTGTACAGACAGAAAAGTCTGAGCTAGAGAAGAGAGGGGCCAGGGCGTCTACTGGTCAGGGAAGGGTTCTTCCACATAGTAACATTTACATGGAAGGATGCAGGATGAACAGGACCCAGCATGTTCCTGGATGAGGAAACAGCATGTGCAAAAGCCCTGAGGGTGGAAAGAGTGAGGGAATTTGAGGAACAGGACATCAGCAGGAGGGCGGGTAGGAGCCAGTTTACTCAGGGCTTCTGGACCATAGAAAGCCTTTTGGATTATATTCGAAGTTCAGTGGGAAACCATTGAAGGGTTAGAAATAGGGGGTGACGTGATCCAACCTTGACTTTAAGGAAAGCTGTCTAGTGCTACGTAGAGAGTGAACTCGGTCAGGAGCCCATCGTGGATAGGGAATCAGTTAGGAAGCTGTGGAGGAGTCGACACCAGGGCAACCTGAGCTAGGCCAGTGGCAGAGGAGAGGAGAGCAATGGTTAGTGGGTTTGAGATGCGACTTGTTGATGGGGATGTGTGAGATGGGGGTACAGAAGGTGGAAGAATCCATGCGATGCTTGGGTGTCTAGCTGGAGCGCTTTGATGGGGGCTAATCATGGAGACTGGGAAGAACGCGAAGGTGCAAGGTGTAGTTAAGAACCAAGCATTCGATTTGTATATGGTTACAGATGTCTCCGTGATGTCTGAGAGGGAATAGCGAGTAGGCCGCTGGACGCAAAGTCTAAAGTTAGGAGAACAGGATTAGACTGGAGAGGTAAATTTTAGACCCATCATCTGACAGATACTGCTTAAAGCCGAGAGGATTGGTAAGATTACCTAAGAGACATTATAAAGAGAGAGGAGAGGAGGACCCATAGAGCCCACCATTAAGAAATCAGGTAGAAAGAAGATCTAAGAAGGGGAATTAGAAGGAAATACCAGAGAGTGTGAGGGCAGGGGGGCCAGTGAGAGTGAGGGTTTCAAGAAGGAGGGCGTGATCAGCTGCTGGAAATGCCACGGAGAGTTGAATTAGATGCAAAGAGAAAAGGGTCCTTCTTTCAAGTTTTGCTGAACTTGGCTGGAGACAGTTCAGTAGAGTGGTGGAATGGCAATTCTTTTGTAACTAGAACATTTAGTCAACTAACCATAACATCAATTCTTCAAACATTTTGAAGTTAAGTACTTTTATCCTCTAAGTGACTCAAAGAAATAGTTGGGAAACCTCAAGTGTGAATTCATATGCTTACGGCTATATAGCTGTCTGGTTCTTTGTTGCCGAAACAGGGACCAAAGCTTCAATGAACATAAATTTTTAGGATGCTTTGGCATTTCTCCATTGTTCAAACATCACTATCAACCTCAGGATGAATAGATAAACATAACTACATTTTTACTAATTATTTTTTATGAATATGTGGAGCAAACAATTATAACAGCAGATACTTTTTTGAACACTTACTGTATTCAATGCCCTGTGCTATACTCTTTCCAGGTATTAAACAATTTATTGCTAGTATTATTCCCAGTTTTCAGATGAATAAATGAAGTCTTGGAGAAATCATGTAACTCATTCATGAGTGGTGGAACCTAGGCATGAAGCTTTAACCACTGTGCTATACTGCTAACTTATCAACTCATAAAAATCAGTTTGGTTAAAAATGCAAACAATCAAGAATCTCTCTGAAAGTTAGATCCATATTTGTGAGTTCACTTATTTGAAATAGAATTAATTACTTTAACAGTTACCAACGGCCTTGAAATAAGAGCTAGGATAAGTTTCCAAAGTCAGATGAGGATTATGACCATAGCTGGATGAGAGAGTTCAAAAGAAATAAGGCATAGGGCTTCCCTGGTGGCGCAGTGGTTGAGAGTCCGCCTGCCGATGCAGAGGACACGGGTTCGTGCCCTGGTCCGGGAGGATCCCACGTGCCGCGGAGCGGCTGGGCCCGTGAGCCATGGCTGCTGAGCCTGCGCGTCAGGAGCCTGTGCTCCCTAACGGGAGAGGCCACAACAGTGAGAGGCCCGCGTACCGCAAAAAAAAAAAAAAAAAAAAAAACAAGAAAATACTGACACATGCTACAATATGGTTGAACCTCGAGGACGATATGCCTGGTGAATAAAGTCACAAGAGGATAAATACAGTGTGATTCCACGTGCATGTGACCTAGAGCAGTCAGATTTGTAGAGACAGAAAACAGAATGGTTGTTGCCAGGGGCTGGGGTGGGAGAAATGGGGAGTTACTGTTTAATAGATACAGAGTTTCAGTTTTGCAGGATGAAAAGTGACAGGTGGTGGTGGTGATTATACAGCATGAAGATACTGAATGCCACTGAACTGTACACTTAAAAATGGTTAAGATGGTAAACTTTGTTATGCGTATTTTACCAGGATTAAAAATAAAGATATATACAAATCATCGTAAGTAGCGTGGCTTTAAAAAAATTTAGAAGAGAAATTTAAGTTATATGAGGCTGTATAGACATTGATAACTAATTAGGAACTAATCTGAAAATACTTTCAGAGGCCTTCATGCATAATAAGGTGTATATTAATATATAATGTCTAATTACATGTATATGCAGATATCCAATTCTATAATTATATATATTGTAAAATTCTATTGTGTTCTCTTTGGTGACGAGGATTTTCTGGAGATAATGATGAAGGGAACTGTATGCAATAAGCTCAATTCAGATATTCTGTTCTGTTGCAGGTCTGTGGCCACTGGATCCCATGGTTTTGAGGCGCCATGAGACCCGCTGGCTCTTGGAAGCTTTGGTTCTGGGCAGCGATGCTCCTGCTTCCTGCTTCCGCTTCCGTGGTGAGCAGGGACAAGCCAGGTATCCAGGCCACCTCTTGTCCGGTCTCCAAATGTTATTTATAGTCTTTATTTTAAAAAAAATATTAAAATAAATCTTATTAGGGTTGAAGAGGCCATAGATTCAATCTACTAGCACAAAATAGATAATAATTTATTGTTTTCCCCATTGACCTTCACATTGCACATTGAGAATGTCTAAAATTACATTTTTATATGCATATTATATTAGTCTAAATAGCCTTTTCTTTCTCTCACTGATAATTACAAATATAAATATGTATGTACATCTCTGTGTGTGTCTATTTTTCCTTTTCCCCTTTTAATGAAGTTTTTCAAGTTATTCAAATTGTAAGTATAGAAACCCATCCTCAGTTAGGATTAACCAAGGACATAGCTAATGTTAATTACAGAAAAGTGAAAAACAGAATAAGAAATAGAAAAGGAGATGTAGTTTAATTATATATCAATTTTGTAGTATCTCAGATGAGGCAAACGAAAGATTAACAGTCGTGAGAGCACTTTTTGAACTAAATAGATAATATTTATTTGCAACTGTTCAGTTATCAACCTCATACATATTTCCAAAGGACTTGAAGGCAATTTGAAACATTCACTTCCACTTCTGATTTTTAAAAATGATCCGGTGGCTAATTTGGAAGGCTCTTCTTGAAGATTGAGTATGCGTTAAGTTACTGACCTCAATGTACTTCGCATTCCAAAGTTGAACTAGACACATTGAAAAGCCATTTGCTGAGCAAAGAGAAACTTCAACTCACCTTCTATGCAAAGGATCACATATGATATATTCTGACCCTGGTCACATATGATAACGTGTCCTGAGACTATGAGTCTTATTGTGCTTATTCTTTTGAATGTTTCTTTCAGAATTTTTGCTAAACAGGTATAAACATACCCTAGTAGAGACTTTTGAGTTTGAAGCACTCATAAAATCAAAACATATCTGAGTCACAGTGTTTTGTAAGGCTTTATGATTTTTTACTAATTTGGCAGGAGTTACATTTCATAAAATAATCTACATGAAAGTTTGAATATTCTAACACTGTACAAATGACATCCTGTGGCTTTCATACTTTTTTGGGGGAAAATCTTTTTTCAGAAAAGTCGGGCGTGACTCATGGCAAAAAGAAGTCCCTAGGGCAGGGAGTTTATTCTGATAATGTTGCTACTCTTCTGAATTAAAAAAAATATACATTTATTTATTTGGGCTACGCCAGTTCTTAGTTGCAGCATGCAGGCTCTTAGTTGTGGCACGCAGACTTCTTAGTTGCAGCATGCATGAGGGATCTAGTTCCCTGACCAGGAATCGAGCCCCATGCCCCCTGTATGGGGAGCACAGAGTCTTACCCACTGGACCAGCAGGGAAGTCCCTCTTCTGAATCTTTTTTACATCTCTTCCTTTTAAGAGACGTAGCAGGAAATGCAATTTGCTACTTAATCAGAGGGGATAGGACTTTTCTGGTTTGAAAGGAGAATGAATCAGTTTCTAGGCACATGCTAGTGTGTAATAAATAAATGTTCCTGATGACATTGATTTGAAGGATCTACATAAATGGTTTTCCAATTTTAGTGTGAGCAAGAATCATCTGGGGTACTGATTCTGGAGTCCCACTCCCAAAGATTCCTATGATGCGGGACAGCATGGGGTGGGATTCAGTAATTTACATCTTTAACCAGCTCCCCACGTGAATCTAATGCCTATGTTTGCGGAAAACAGAGGAACACTCACCTTTGGGATGATTAACTATTTCTTTTTATTGTTATTATTTTTTCTTAGCTGGTTGTCTTGCACCTTACACTACCAGGTTGCATTTGTTTATTTATTTAGACTTTAATAACGTTCTTGGGAGGGGTAAGAGCACTTAGCATGAGCTCCTCTCTGGTAACAAATTTCTATGTGTATAATACAGTACTGTTCGCTATAGATCTTGCGTACAGTACTGATCATCTTGCGTAACTGAAACTTTTCCATCTTGGGATTCCCCTGAATGTTTTGCTCTTGTAGCTTGGCTATGTCAATTCTTTAATCAGGTTATATTGTATGCAGGAAGACTGAAATGCATATATTCTAGCCCAATTTACCCTACCAAATTAATCTTTCTGAAAGATTTTCCTAAGAGTGTGAATTCCAAATTAATTGGAACTCTAGTAAGATTCACGTAACCTGAAGCACTAAGGGAAATTCCTAAAGAAAAAAAATGAAGGGTTGTTTTTTATCGGGGCATTTGGTAGGAGATGCTTGTGAAACAGCCCACACTAAACGTGCCATGGAAATTGCTTAACTGCAAGTATCGTTTGCTTTCATTGAAAATGTCAGCACAGCCCTGTCATAAGTATTATTGAAGAGTATAACATTTCGGGCCTGGCAGGGGCTATTCTCATGTCTTGTGTGTCTGATTCATAGCACAAAGTTCCCTTTTTAGTTTCCTCATGTGCAGACCTGTGCCTGTGGTCACTAACCATTTACCGGAGGGAAGTGATTACAGCCTAAAAATAAAATATAACAAATCTGAGGGAGAGGCTAGGGTTTCAGCTCTGGAGTCTGTGAAGTTGTCAACAATCTGCTGTTAAACTTAAATACACGAAGGATAAATCGAGTCTTTTAATTGCTTTACTTAACTCAATGGTGTGCCTAATGATTGCTTGCAATGTTGGGCCAGTTGGGATGGAATTCAAGAGTAATATGGAGGGATTCGATAATACCTTTAATATTAAAATCTCGAAACTATTCAGAATTAGCTATTCCATATTCTTTCATCAGTTTTACTATTATGTTGAAATTATGACATAAGGCATGTTTGCATATTTTCACACTGCAGATAAACAATTCGAATGTGGCCGTTTCAGTTTAGTTGTCAAAAGAGGCTGGGGAAGAGAGTTGTATTAATAAATATACATCACAGAGATCACTTCAAAACTTGCTTTAATTACTTTCTTAAAACTTTCCTCTATGTTAGAAGCTTGTGTCTCATAATGGTTCCTATGTCTCACGCATTTCCCTTAATCTGTTCTAAGGCAAAAGTACTGAGTTATCATCAAAAGTAATAAAAACAGAAAATAAGGTAAGAAAGAGCAGCAAGAAAAGCCAGACTCAATAACGAGATAATAGAATGTCATCCCTTTCACTTATGGTAAAACTTCAGGTTAAGTGTCTTGATGGAATTGATTATAAACTTAGGCCCCAAACTATACACATACACCCTTTTAAACTAGTTTTCTATTGATTATAAGGAAAAACTATTCTTCTGAAATTTGGCTTTTACTAATCGACACACGCTGCACTCTTAAACTCAGGGTCGAAGTATGCTATTATATAGAGAGTTTTATTTTGTGTTTTGAAGAATTCCTCATGTTCAGTATGGTACCAGATAAGAGTCCTACTGCTGACAAATGTACTTTGTAACTCCTAAATTTTTAAAGTGCAGGAAAGCTTCACAATTATTAAATAAAGGTTATAGCTCCTAACCTGGTATACTCCTCTGGGGGAACAGTTTTGGATAAAAAATTAGCAGTGAAGGTTCTGTGACCCCTCGTTACCTCTTTGTTAGTATAGCTGTGTTCCCATTTTTTTCTCGTTTTGTCACTTTTCCGTATTTTTTTTGTTATATTCTGGTCCAAGGTGCTAACCTCTTGTTGTTAACCATTGTTTTTCTCCCAACCTAGGATACTCTGTAATCCTTCATCAGATGTATTAGCAAAGTATGAAGTGTACAGGAGTCCCCAGGGCAACTAGTAACAATTAAATGAAAGGCCTCTGTCAATGGGAAGTCTGTCAGCCTTTAAAAAAAAACAAAACAAAACACCTAAAGGCTGTTATTTTGATCCATTTATGAGAAGAAAACAAACTAGTTCTATGTCTGTGGTAAATTACTGCTCTTCAACTTCCCCAACCCTGATCTTGAGACAAATGCTGTGTCATGAGTTTTGTCACTAAAGGTAAAGAAAACAATTTTCCTAATGCATGTTAGAAAACAAGAGTGATACCTGTCAGAGTGGCCATCATCAAGAAAACCACCAATAACAAATGCTGGAGAGGATGTGGACAAAAGGGAACCTCGTGCACTGTTAGTGGGAATGTAAACCACTGTTGGTGGTGCAGTCACTGTGGAGCACTGTATGGAGGTTCCTCAGAAAACTAAAACTAGGGCTTCCCTGGTGGCGCAGTGGTTGAGAGTCCGCCTGCCGATGCAGGGGACATGGGTTCGTGCCCCGGTCTGGGAAGATCCCGCATGCTGCGGAGTGGCTGGGCCCGTGAGCCATGGCCGCTGAGCCTGCGCGTCTGGAGCCTGTGCTCCGCAATGGGAGAGGCCACAGCAGTGAGAGGCCTGCGTACTGCAACAAAACAAAACAAAACTAAAACTAGAACTACTACATGACCCAGCAATCCCACTCCTGGATATATATCCCGAAAGAAACAAAAACACTAATCTGAAAAGATACACCCCAGTGTTCATAGCAGCACTATTTACAATAGCCAAGATATGGAAGCAACCTAAGTGTCCATCAACAGATGAATGGACAAAGAAGATGTGTATATATACAATGGAAAATTACTCAGCCATAAAAAAGAACGAAATTTTGCCATTTGCAGCAACATGGACAGACTTGGAGGGAGTTATGCTTAGTGACATAAGTCAGAGAAAGAAAAATACTGTAGGTTATCACTTATATGTGGAACTAAAAAATAAAATGAACTAGTGAATATAACAAAAAAGAAACAGACTCACAGATGTAGAGAACAAACTAGTGGTTACCAGTGGGGAGAGGGAAGGAGGGGCAGGATAGGGGTAGGGGATTAAGAGATACAAATTATTATGTATAAAATAAATAAACCACAAGGATATACTGTACAATACAGGAAATACAGCCAATATTTTATAATAACTATAAATGGAGTATAACCTTTAAAATTTTTGAATCACTATGTTGTACACCTGAAACATATAATATTGTATATCAAATATACCTCAATAAAAAAAAGAGTGATAAATAGAACACCTGTGAAACTGGGCAGATTTAACTGTGATTTTACAGGTAATAATAATTCCATAATATGTTATGTGGACTCCAGAGGATATGAAGAAATAGAAAAAATAAAGCAGGTGAAATGGACAAGAGAGAGAAATATTGCAATTTCTCAGGAGATAGCTGTTGCCCTTCCTCCCTTCTGGCCTTACCTCCTGTGTAATGCCATCCATCCCTGTGGCTTTAAGTATGGTTTGTATGTCAGTCACTCCCAAATTTACCTCACAGCCCGCCCCTCTTTTGTGTTCCATACCCTTATTTCCTAATGGCACCTTGAACTTGACATTTCTAACCCCGTGGCTTTTCCACCGCAGCTGAATTCACTCCTTGTCACAATTCCTTTTCTTCCTCTAGTGGCATTCATTTCAGTAAACTCACTTGTTACCCAGCTGAGCAAGGCATCTCCCCCTCCTCCCTACGTTCAGTCTGTTATCACGTCCTGTTGATTCTTTTTTTTTTTACAAGAAAATTTTTTTTAATTTATTTATTTTTGGCTGCATTGGGTCTTTGTTACTGGGTGAGGGCTTTCTCTAGTTGCGGCGAGCGGGGGCTACTCTTCGTTGCGGTGCGTGGGCTTCTCACTGTGGTGGCTTCTCTTATTGCGGAGCATGGACTCTAGGCATGCGGGCTTCAGTAGTTGTGGCGCATGGGCTCTGTAGTTGTGGCTCGCGGGCTGTAGAGCGCAGGCTCAGTAGTTGTGGTGCACGGGCTTAGTTGCTCCGTGGCACGTGGGATCTTCCCAGACCAGGGCTCGAACTCGTGTCCCCTGCATTGGCGGGCAGATTCTTAACCACTGCGCCACCAGCAAAGTCCTCATCCTGTCCATTCTTGTGTCTCAGTTCCTTCCCCCTTGTCCATCTTCAGTGTCACCTCTTTAAGTTACCACCATACCTGGCCTCCAAGAGTATGAGCATGTGGGTGAGGGTGCCAGATGAAATAGTGGCCACCCAGTTAAGTTTGAAGTGGGACAAATAATGAAAACATTTTAGTATAAGTATGCTCCAAATATTGCATCAGAAATACGTATACTAAAAATATTTTTGTTCTTTATCTGACATTCAAATTTCATTGGGCACCTGTGTTTTTATTTGCTGTATTTGGCAATCCTACATGGTATGAAGGGAGGAGAGGGTGTTTCATTATTTACAGGGTGGTCAGGGAGGGCTGACCTCATCGAGGGGCAGTTAAGCAGAGACAGGAAGGTAGTGAGAGAGTGAAGCACGTGATCACCTGGAAAGCAGCGCATGCCAAGGCCCCGAGGCAGGGGTGTGCTCAGCATGTAGGAGAAGCGAGACAGAGAGGGAGACTGGAGTCCAGTGAGTGAGGAGGAGAAGGGCACGTGCCCCTCAGAAATGCATCTGTACTTTATGTGTTGTCAGCAGCTGATTTCTGAGCCTGCAAGCTCAAAGGCTAGACCTCGGACTCTGGTAAAATTCACCAGAGCAGCAGACACTGCCCTGTGAGGCCTCTTGGGAGATGCTAAAACCTTGCTCTCTAGGAGTACCAACGGGTAGGCTTCTGAATTTATATCTTTCAGTCACATATCTTCCCTAAAGACCTCTCAACAAGCCTTAATTCACAGGTAGTTTAATATTGTAATAGGAGTTATCCATGATACATTCAAGTACAAATGTGTGGAAACATGTACACTTAGCAAAGTTAAAATATAAAGTATATACCCACTAGACAAATGATATATTTCCTTTCTTTGCAATCAGTAAAGGGGTATATTAATAGCTTAAGTAATGCTAAGAACCCTCTACAAATTGTAAAGGTGTAATAGAACATGTATACATTTATTTTTCAGGATGCCTTTAATTTTGACTTTTCCCCTTGTCTTTGTGGTGCACAAGGAATGACTTCACTCCTGGTTTCTCCTAAGGCCAGAGGCCTCTGGGGCCACAGAGAGTGACTGGTGCGTTTTCTGCATGAGCACCAGCAAAATACACACATCTTTTAGGTATTCAATCAGCAGGGGAAAAATGGAAAGTTAAAAGAATGGATTTAACTGTTCTGGGCTTTTTCGCTATTTGAGAGGAGAAAGAAGGAATTGAACACGACTTCCGTCATTAAACTGAAGACTTTTACATATGAGTGGGTATAGAAAGACCAGAACAATGATAGGAAAAGTATGTTTTAAAAGACATGGGATATAATCTCCAGACTAGAATGCTTAACAATATAATAGGAGGCCCAGTCAGCAGGTGAAAACAAGCATGAGGATTTAGAGATTAAGGGAACAAGTGATTTTTTTTAAGCATGTGTTTCAAACTGAGAGTGGGGACAAAGTATATTTCCACTAACGAATGAAGAGAGTATCATAGGTACTCTATTATTTTGTTTAGAACATTTTTTTGGGGGGGGGTACGCGGGCCTCTCACTGTTGTGGCCTCTCCCGTGGCGGAGCACAGGCTCCGGACGCGCAGGCTCAGCGGCCATGGCTCACGGGCCCAGCCGCTCCGCGGCATGTGGGATCTTCCCGGACCGGGGCACGAACCTGCGTCCCCTGCATCGGCAGGCGGACTCTCAACCACTGCGCCACCAGGGAAGCCCTAGAACATGTTTTTGAGATGGATGTTCAGTATAGAGAAAAAAGCTGGACTATGGGAAACGAATTTTATTTCAGCTTTGCCATTGAGTTACTATGTGATCTGGGGGAAAATCACATAAGTTCTCTTGAATGATTTGTTCGTAGGTCATCAGGTTTCTAATTTTTAGAGGGAGAGAAGGGTAAAATGTATGTAATTACACACATTTGTAAAATGTATGTAATTTTTTGTAGATAATCTAGGTAAAATCTTCCCCAAATCTGACCTAGTTGTCTTCTTTTCTGGTTCCTTTACCCCCTTTCAATATCCTTCCAACCCTATAAGCTGCCCAGATCCTTCAAGCTAAGTCAGGAGGAAAGTGGGTCTGAAAATCACTGACAGCATCTTAGCATGAATTTGTCAAAAACTTCTGCATTTATGTTTCAAAAGGTCTGTTGATTAAGGGCCCCTAAATAGTGCATCTTTTGTGGTGAAATTTTAGTAATTACTTTTGAAAGGTTCCCAAGAGCCTTTGAAATGACACTGCTGCCGGGATTCTCCTGACTACCTGACAGGATGCTTGGATATTTGGGTCTTATCAGTAGTTCTTCAAGATAGCACGCACATTTACGCAAAAAGTATGCTTTACTTTATGTTAAAATGCAATTAACATATCCAACTTTTAATAGCCACTTCTCCTGTGTTGCCATTTTTATGCAGTGGACCATGAGACTCATGCATTCAGCTTCTTGTGCCTTGAGTCTTCCCCCAAAGAATTAACGTTTAGTTGTTTTTTTAAACTTTAAATTGAAGTCGAATAAAATTGAGTTAAAATTGAATATATATATATATTCTTCTTCAGATTCTTTTCCATTATAGGTTATTAAAAGATATTGAGTATAGCTCCCTGTGCTATATAGTAGGTTCCTGTTGTTTACCTATTATATATATAGTAGTGTGTATATGTTAATCCCAAACTTCTAATTTATCCCTTCCCCCGTTTCCCCGTTGGTAACCGTGAGTTCCTTTTCTATGTCTGTGAGTCTATTTCTGTTTTGTAAATAAGTTCATTTGTATCATTTTTTAGATTCCACATATAAAGTGATATCATGATATTTGTCTTTGACTTACTTCACTTAAATTAACATTTAGTTTTCATTTGTTTTGTTCAGCTTTTCATAACAGAGCACATATTCTAGAGATACAAAGCTGTATTTGATTTTCATAAACTAAAGACTTTAGTGAAGAAATACTTTCATAAATATTGCTGGAAATGTTCAATTTTCTTCACTTCAAAGTGACAGGTTTATTACTTTGACATCATCATATATTCATTAGATCCTCAGAAGAATTTAAATAAGATATATACTGTTTCCAACTTGGCAATAAGCTAACATAGCTTCCACTCATTACCAAAGTGTCACAGTAGGAAGTTCCTTCCACAGTCTGGATATTTGCTTTGCCAATCATCTATTGGGGTCTCCCTATATATGTTGTGAAGAATTTAAAGTTAACCTCATTTTCTACAGTCATATAGTTATGCAAAGTCATTGTAAAAATTTGATCACAGTTTGGGTGTTTTGCAAAAATTATTTTGAGCTTAAAGTGTTTTCTCACAGACATGCTGTTTTGTATGACACACACTGGGGTCCACAGATCTTAGGTGCACAGTGTAATGAATTTTTGCATATGTATTTACACATCTGTGAAATTGCCACTCAGATCCAAATATAGAACTTTCCATGACCCCAGAAGGCTTTCCTGTAACTATCCCAGTTGACCCCTCTGCCAAGCCAATCAGTATTCTGACATAGATCAGTCATGCAATCTCTTGAGCTTCACATAAATGGAATTCTGCAGTTTGTGTTCTTTGGGGAACGGTATTCTTTTCCACTTACCACTGTATCTCTGAGATTCATCCAGGTCATTGCATGTAGCAGTAGTTCATTCTTTTTTCTATACTTTTTTTTATTGTATTTACCACAATTTGTCCATTTATCCTCTTGTCAATGGACATTTGGGTTGTTTCCAGTTTTGGATTATTATGAGTTATGCTGCGAGGAATATTCTCTTCTAAAAGAGCCACTTACACCATTTTTGTACTCATTTCTCTTGGGTCATTGAATTTCCAGGTTATAGAGTTCATGAATATTTAGCTTTCGGAAACGCTGCCAAACAATTTTCTAAAGTGGTTGCACTGTTCACCCCCACGAGCAACGTAGACGAGCCTTCCTTTTGCTCCAGAGCCTCAACAGTATTTGATGCTGTCAGTTCTTTAATTTTTAGCCATTTAGTGGTATATCATTGTGGTTTTACTTTGCATTCCCCTGATCACTAATGATGTTAAGCACTATTTCATATGCGGGTTGGCATTTTGGATATTTTCTTTTGTGAAGTGCTTAGCTTTTTGGCACATTTTCTTTCTTTTTTTTTTTTTTTTTGCGGTACGCGGGCCTCTCACTGTTGTGGCCTCTCCCGTTGCGGAGCACAGGCTCCGGACGCACAGGCTCAGCGGCCATGGCTCACGGGCCCAGCCGCTCCGCGGCATGTGGGATCTTCCCGGACCGGGGCACGAACCCGTGTCCCCTGCATCGGCAGGCGGACTCTCAACCACTGCGCCACCAGGGAAGCCCCGGCACATTTTCAAAATAGGGTTTTCAATCTTTTCCCCGTTGATTTGTGAGAATTCTTTGTATGTTCTGGATATGATGCTTGATCGGATATACGTATTGTAATAGTCTGTGGCTAGCCTTTTCACTCTTTTAATGTTGTCTTGTGATTATTAAGATTTTAATGAAGTCCAGTTTATCAACCTTTCGTGTTTTCTGTGTCCCTATCAAGAAATATTTGCTACCCTCAGTTCAGGAAGATTTTACGTTTTTCTGTAGTTCGTTATTGTTTTACGTTTCATGTTTAGGTCTAAGATCATCTCTAATTAATTTCTTTGCATGGTTTGAGGTAAGGGTCACAGTCCAGTGTTTTTCTACATGGACATTCAGTTGATGCAGAATCACTGACTGAAAAGACCATCCTTTTCCCATCGAATTGCAGTGGCCCTTTTGTGGTAAATAAGGAGACCACATGTGCACAGGTCTGTGTTTGGACTCTCTGTCCAATTAATCTATTTATATGTGCACCAAAATCACGTTATAAAAATCCCTGGTGTCCAATAGTACATGTTCTCAGGCTTGTTCTTCTTCAGTTTTGCCTTAGCTGTTCTAGTATTTTTGGAGTTCACCTTAAATTTGAGAATCAGCTTGTCAGTTTTCAAAGACACACACACACACACACACACACACACACACACACACACACACAGAACCTCTTGGGATTTTATTTGTTATTGCACTACGTCTATATATAAAATTGAGAATTGACATCTTAACAATACCGAGTCTTCCAGTCTAAATACTTGCTTAATCCACTCAGTCATTTAGGACTTTAATTTCTCTCTGCAACATTCTCTAGTTTTCAGTGCAGAGATCTTGGTTTTTATAAACATGATGATGAACTCAGATAAAAAATGGGTATGATTTCAATTTTCTCAAAAAATGGGTAGTGTTTACAAAAGACCCGATTTTATTATTATTTAGGACCTGCAATCATGTTAAGATCTCTGAGACAGGAATTTCCAGAGTAACTAAGTAATCTTTAAAATATTCAGTGCTATATATTTTAATTGTGTGGATTGCAGCTTTTAAATCTAAGTGGTAGCACTATTTATAATCCGATTTATTCTTCTGGTTAAATATATTAAGCTGATGCCCTGTCACCACCCTTGAAGTCTTTGACACATTTGTTAAATGAAGGGCTGAAAGGCTGAGCGGTTGACCAGGAGAACTGATGGTTTCCACTTCCCATAGAGCAGGAGATCAGTGTGGTTTTCAGCAGTTTATCTCCTCTCTGTCATAAAAACTTTGAGGTCATTATACCCAAACATGAATTTTAGACATTTTAGAAAATTAAGGTTGTGACTGCATGATGCCAAAATAGTTCATCAATTTAGCTCAAGAACTGTCCAGTTGTCCAGTTGGCATATTATAAAAACTAGCTGCAATATTGTCCGGATTGGCTATTAATTTCCTAGAATCTAGCCTGAATTAAATTTAAACAAACCCCAGATAATAAGAAATTAGTGTATGTATGTACATTACTATATTACTGTGTTGTGGTGCAGTGAGTATGCAAATTCACCATAAGTGGAGGCAGACTTTATCTTTTATTTCTTTGAACATCGTTAATTAGCATTAGCATATAATTAATACTTTCTCGATGATTTTTATCTCATTTATTTTTCATTATAGGCCACTTTGGTATGGCAGAGGTCTTTGCTTCTGCTTTTTAGTTTTATTTTAATAACTTAGTTCAGGCTGCTCCAACAAGAATACCATAGGCCTGGAGGCTTAAACTACAGACGTTTATGTCACACAGTTCTGGAGGCTAAGAAGTCCAAGATCAGGCTGCCAGCCTGACCAAGTTCTGATGAGAACCCTCTTCCTGGTTTCCTCACAAGGCAGAGAGAGAGAGAAAGGGTCCCTGTTCCTCTACCCTCTTGTAAGGACATCCATCCCATCACCAGGGCTCCACCCCTAGGGCCTCATCCAAACCTGATTCCCTCCCAAAAGCCCCATCTCCAGATAGCACCACACTGGGGATTAAGACCTCAGCATATGAATTTAGGGAGGGGTACATTTAGTCCCATGCAGTCTCCTCCTGTTCTAAAGTTTAATATCACTAATACCTAAACCTGAATCCAAGCTGTGTGAAAATAGTAGTAGGTCACTTCTTCTAACATTAGAATATACTTTGAATATGAAAACTTAACGATATTAAAGCTAGCTAATTTCCTAATGTCGAGTATAGAGCGACAATTAGAACATTAGAGCAAATAGTAGCTAACACTGACAAGCGTTCCCTGTGTATCAGGGACTTCACATACATAACCACACGTATTCCTCACGAACACACTGTGAGGTGGGTAATACTCTTATCTTTATTTGAAAGGAATTGAATTGGGCTTCCCTGGTGGCGCAGTGGTTGAGAATCTGCCTGCTAATGCAGGGGACACAGGTTCGAGCCCTGGTCTGCGAGGATCCCACATGCCACGGAGCAACTAGGCCCGTGAGCCACAACTACTGAGCCTGCGTGTCTGGAGCCTGTGCTTCTCAACAAGAGAGCCCGCGATAGTGAGAGGCTCGCGCACTGCAATGAAGAGCGGCCCCCGCTTGCCACAACTAGAGAAAGCCCTCACACAGAAACAAAGACCCAACACAGCAAAAATAAATTAATTAATTAATAAAAACTCCTACCCCCAACATCTAAAATAAATAAATAAAATAAAAGGAATTTAATAGAACGGTTTAATTTCTTTCCATTTTATCTTACATTTCCGATTGTATTGTATGATTCAAATTTATTTGAAAAAAATGATAGACAATGTAATGAAAATTCTCAAAACCTTTTGTTTTTGTTTTAATAGAGAAACAATGTCTTATACTGAGGAAAGAGGGACACCAGTTTACAACAGACTACACAGATAAAGTTGAAGTTTCAGGTAAGCATTACAGTTCTTCACAAAGAACATTTTTGTGTAAAATTATCACCAAACACATAGTGTATTGTAGGTGACTCCTTCACATTGTAATTTAAGATAACACCAATACTAAAAAATTAAAAGCAAAGAAGTCAGATGTACAAAAATTTCTGAGCGCAGAATTCTACATCATTTAACCTAGGACCCCCAACAACTCAACCTCTCGGAGAACAAAAGTTATTTAAAATTTTAAAAGTTGTATCCATTGTAGAAAGTTTGAAAAAAAGAAAAGAAAATGTATGAGAAAGAAGATCTCACTACCCAAATACAGTCATGATTCCCTTTTTGTAACATTCTTATCGTTCTCTTTCTCTTTTTTCCCTTCATCCTCCGTTTTCTCTCTCCACCCTTCCCCCACCCATATATGCACACGTAATCATAATACATATACTGCATTTGAAATCCGAGCATTTCCCCACATCAACATATATTTTTCTAAAGCACGATTTCTTTTAAAAGACTGCTTCGGTTTCAATTGAATGGCTGTAGTATTTTTTACTTAACTAATTTTCTGTCTTTAGCTATCAGAGCTGCTACAATAAACTACTCTGCTTACTTATTTAGAATAATTCCTAGGTCAAAGAAAAATAATACTTGAATCTTGTGACATATATTTCATCCTCCTATATCCTAAACAGAGGGAAAAGAAATCAAGAAATTTTGCTGATCCCGTAAAGAGCAGATTTAACTTGAAATCAGTCAGTCTACAGATAAGGACTACAAAAAATCCTATTTAAAAGTTGGTAACTCTGTGAATTTACTAAATTTAATAAAACTGCTGGATTAAATCATTTGTCACATTCCACAGGTTTTGACCTAGGAGAGCGCTTTTCTCTGAGACGTGTGTTTTGTGAAGGTGATAAAACTTGTATCAAATTGGGAAGTTCACGTCTTATTAGAGACACCATGTAAGTAAAATAATAATTTTTCTTTACTTTTTAAAAAATTTATTTATTTTTATTTAATTTATTTATTTTTGGCTGTGTTGGGTCTTCGTTGTTGGGCGCGGGCTTTCTCTAGTTGCGGTGAGCGGGGGCTACTCTTCGATGTGGTGCGCAGGCTTCTCACTGCGGTGGCTTCTCTTGTTGCGGAGCACAGGCTCTAGGTGCGCGAGCTTCAGTAGTTGTGGCTCGCGGGCTCAGTAGTTGTGGCACACAGGCTTAGTTGCTCCGCGGCACGTGAGATCTTCCTGGGCCAGGGATCAAACCCATGTCCCCTGCATTGGCAGGTGGATTCTTAACCACTGCACCACCAGGGAAGCCCCTTCTTTACATTTTAATAATACAACATAAACTACTTTCTAAAGAGATTCCAAATAATTTGTTTAAAAATAAAAAGTCTCGTCAACAGTAACACAATCACTTGAATGCTGTGGTAAATGTGTTGTTTGATTATTTGTGGTTTTTAGTAATCTTTACAAACTGATCTTGTTCTACAGCGTAAATTTACATGTATCGATAGCAGCATAATCTTTAGAGAATAGTAAGTAAATTTGTTTTTGAAGAAATATTATTTATGTTTAAATAGACATAACCAAAATTAGATTTTAAAATGTGAATTTTAAACTAAGACAAAATGTAGACTTAGAGACAAAAGAGTGATATTTATTTCTACATGCTTCATGCATATAGATAAGCTCCATGGTAAATGAAAATAAAAGAACTTAGCCCTTACTGTATATTCATTTTATATATTGTGTAGAGTATATAGTAAAGAAAAGCCTTTTTTTTTGGTCTTGTTACTCATTTCATTTCAAAATGAATTTACTGAAGGTTTTTTTTTTAATTGTTGGTTTGTTATCTTTACTATATTTCTTCTTCTGATAAATATGAGATTAAAAAGAATGACTTGCCATTTAAATACTGACAATTTGTCAGCAATTATACAACGCAATAATAATTCCCCATATGGTTGGCTATATGTAATTGGAGGATGGATCAATAGTAATTCAGAAAGCTTGAGTCATCAGGAAGGCAAATATAGCATATATGGTCCTGATATTCAGCCTTTGAGTCCAAGATGAACATTTCAGGGTGTGAATACACTGCAATGAATAAAGCATCAAATTCTGTTTGGGGGCTTCCCTGGTGGCGCAGTGGTTGAGAGTCCGCCTGCCGATGCGGGGGACGCGGGTTCGTGCCCCGGTCCGGGAAGATCCCACATGCCGCGGAGCGGCTGGGCCCGTGAGCCATGGCCACTGAGCCTGCGCGTCCGGAGCCTGTGCTCCGCAACGGGAGAGGCCACAACAGTGAGAGGCCCGCGTACCGCAAAATAAAATTTAAAAAAAGTAAACTGCTCATTAATTGGTAAGAAATCAGAGGGCTAAGGAAGAGGGTAATTTGATACCAGGGGATGTAATGGGTGATTTGTCTGGTGGAGAACTTCAGCAGATGTCACTGTACAGATCTATGCTATTGTGGGTATCTTAAGCCTGAAGGTGGCTTCACATGCAGGCATTAAACCCTCAGGGCTTGACAGCTTCCTATTTGGGTATTCATATGCAGCAAAGAAAAGTCAATATGTATCTCATCTGTATTTCATATATATTGGTTTAGATGTTTCTTAACTACCAGTAGATAACTTTAATTAATGAATTTAAGCAAGGCAATAAATTCTCTTCCAAAAATTAAAATGCATTTTCTCTCTTGCCCTTTTCCTGATGATTTAAACCCCTCTAAGTCTGGCCAGGTGGCCAGAGTACTGGAGAGACAATCTTTGAAAATTCATCGAGCCTGTGTGTAAGAAGACGTAGCGAATTTTAAGTAGCTACATTGGAAAACTTCCTGCCACATTTAGACATTGCCATTCTCTTTTGAATATGTGTGATAATAAATATTAGGTACTACTTGAAATTTATTTTCCGACCTCTGGCTCTAAATCACGGTGCGACTGCTGGGCAATTGATGTGCATGAAGTCTCAGGCTCTGCCAGCAGAACCCGGTCCCTCCACTGCAGGAAACTGGAGGGCATCTGGTTAAGCTGACTAGCTAGTGTCAAGTAGCTTGGCCCAGCTCCACTTACATTTCGCTCCGTGAGCCAAGGATGCTAGGATGCTTCTCTCACATGATGCCGTTCTGATTTTTCAATGAGACTGGAGTAAAGTTGCAGCTATTTATATATTTGTAAATGAGCCATCTTGCAGAATCAGCATGGGAAAAGGCAGATGCTAGTTTATATGGAAATTGAGACTCTTTCTGTGCCTGAGCTTGCTCTTATTGTTCTGCCATCTTCCAGGTGAGGGTTACGAGGGGAGAGATCTCATGAGTTGTTGGTCAGGTACCCACTTAGTGCCTTGAGCCTGGCTTAATGTGAGGACCCAAAGGCAGCTCTTGCAAGGGTCCTTCAGATAAACACTGTTGTACCCAAAAAGGTGGCACAGGCTCAGGGAACATCTGACAAGGTTTCTACGTTTGGTTTTCTTTTCTCTTCATGTCCATTCTTTAGTATTCCTTAGGATAGCAAATGGTAAGTATTTGGGTGCTTTCAAAGATTCTGGGTGGCATGCTACCCAGTTTTCTAGAATTTTCTAGCATCATTTTAGAGGAAATTTTCTCAGCTTCATGTATCTACAAGTATCTCTGGTCATGTGAAAGAAATAATTATTTCTCTACAGATTGAAAGCAATATCCCAGGTGATCATACTCTGATTACCTTTAAATTGTCTTTTGGCAATTATCAGGGCAAAATGGTGAAGTTTTGAGAGAAAACATATACAGAACATGTACAGAGCGCCTTATTTTCTTGGTATAACATAATTCTTATGTTTCATTGGCTGCTTGTATATAAACATGTTTTTAAATAAAAATGTGTTAGTAGTTGAATATATAAATTTGAAATGTCACAGAAAAGTGAATTCCTGATTTATTATTGAATTCAAGGCCGGTAAAGAGCCTTATCTCTCAGGTTCTATGTCTATCTGGAATACTGTGTTGAGAAGGCTTCTGAGGCCCTGTTGAGTTCAGCAGATTGGAGTGCTATGGCCCATTCGTGAAAAGAGGGGGGAAGGGAGGGCTGTAGTCTGTAGTCTAGTCTGTAGCCTCTCTGATTTAGGATGACACCTGTGACCGGGTAGCTTTTGCAGCTGCAGCAGTTCCCAAGAATGGGGGGAAATGAGACTATGTGTGAAAAAATAATCAACACAGATTACTAAGATTTTATGAGCTTGGATAGTGTAGCTAGAAACAGTGGCATAGCTGATAGATATGGTCCTCTTTGCTTTTGTTACAAACAAATAAATCTCCAGTGAAGAGGAGCTGTCTCTCTGTCCCTTTCATTAAATTGGTGGTTGCTTTCTGGAAGCAAAGGGCTCTTTAGTTTCATGGCTTTACATGGAAGAAAAAAGCTGGTAGAAGCCCTTTTCATTTGTGTTTTGTAGTACATAATAATCCTCAGCAATCCTTCTAAATCTTTAGAAGATATATAGCGTTTTTTAGGAGATTTTAAAGTTCTCTGGACCTTAACAGTTCCCTTGGAAATATTCCCAAATATGGGGAAAGCTGTTGTGTGTATCACAGCATCATCAGCCCTGGTCTTTGCTCCTGTTAAATGATTCACCCCGTGGGCATGTCTTTTCTACATGGACCTTCACACTACCTTCAGCTTTTTATTATTATAAATAACACTACAATATACAGGAAAGTTGTTTCCTCTGTTTTTCTGGCTGGAGAGGCCAGTTAAGACTCACCACTTACTCATCACCTCCTTTGTTTATTTTTCACGTGTCCGTTCATTCAGTAAACACTTGTTGAGCCCAAAAAATTCATAAGATTGATTTTTTCAAAGTAGAATTACAAGTTCATTTTTAGAGATCTTGGTAATATACTTCTAATTATGTTCCATCATTGTTTTATCCATCTCTTCTGCATATTACCCAATTTCCTTAGTAACATTGGATATTATACTTAAAAATTTTGTTATTAAGTTTTGTGTTTTTAACTGAAAACTTGTAACAATTACAAATAAAAGCTGTGGCTTACTATATAAGTATTTTAGGGGTTCCCGGAATTTTCTGTTCCGCTTAGGGTGAATAAGAGGTAGCATTCAATAAGTCACTGAAATGAATTCAGTCTAGTCCAGAGCTCACCCTTCTATTCAACATTTACTGAGATTACTATGGACTGAGCACTTTATTAAGCTCTGGGATTGCACTGGTGGAAAAGTGTGGGTCTCATCTTGCCTTCCTGAAGCCTGCTGGAGAGATACACAGTGCAAGGGAAAGCTACACTTTGCTCTTGCCTTGATCCAAGAAGAAACTGAGCTGTGTCCCTCCTATCATTCGAGCATAGGCTGCAGGACTCAAAGCCCACAGCTCCTCTCATAAAAGCTACACTTTCTGAGCACGTGGGCTCAGTAGTTGTGGCTTGCAGGCTCTAGAGTGCAGGCTCAGTAGTGGCACGTGGGATCTTCCTGGACCAGGGCTTGAACCCATGTCTCCTGCATTGGCAGGTGAATTCTTAACCACTGCACCACCAGGGAAGCCCTAAAATTTTTAAATCATATAATTTAGCGAAGTTTTATTTTAGTTTTATTTTTTAACATTTATTTTATTGAAGTATAGTTGATTTACAATGTTGTGTTAACTTTTGCTGTACAGCAGAGTGATTCGATTATACATATATATACATTCTTTTTCATATCCTTTTCCATTATGGTTTATCACAGGATATTGAATATTGTTCCCTGTGCTATACAGAAGGACCTTGTTGTTTATCTATTCTACACATAATAGTTTGCATCTGCTCACCCCAAACTCCCAACCCATCCCTCCCTCACCCCCTCCTCCTTGGCAACCACAAGTCTGTTCTTTATGTCTGTGAGTCTTTCTGTTTTGTAGATATGTTCATTTGTGTCATATTTTAGATTCCACATATAAGTGATATCATATGGTATTTGTCTTTCTATTTCTGACTTCATTTAGTATGATATTCTCTAGGTCCATCCATGTTGCTGCAAATGGCATCATTTCATTCTTTTTTATTCAGTTTAGCCAAATTTTATATATTAGATAGAAAAGAATTTTAAGAGTATTATACAGTTTTAAGAATGCACAGAAATATTTACTTCTCTATCATAAGGACCTCTTTTATATTTTTCTAGAAAATTAAGAGATGTTAATATGTTCCAATAATAAATTGCTTTAGGTTGAAATGGCTACTTGTTTGTTCATAACCACGGGAGTTCCCCTGGTGAAACCTGAAATTGGCCCCTATACACAGAGGGCAAGGAGAGACCAAAGAAAGAGACAGAGCCCCCCAGATTGGTAGGTGGCAGGTTTACTGAGCAAGGGAACGTACATACAAGGCTTGTCTTGGGCACGGCAAGAGCAGTAAATCTCTGCACCCACCCACCGTAATCATAGAAGTTTATGTAGAGGCCTTAATGGGGGTCAGTCATGTACACTGTCCAGATGGTCTCAGCTACACATTACTCTCTCAAGGCTGCATCCTTGAAACAACTCCTAACGTGGGAATGGTGGGCAGAAAGTACATCCCAAGGACAGGGGAGGAGGTTTGGAACCTCTGATTGCCCGGGTCCAGCTCACAGGTCAACTGGTGGGCAAATCCTCTCAATGACTTCCTCCAATACTTCTAAAATGTAACATAATATGAAATATTATCAGTTCAGTAGTTTCATTTAACAGTTTTGGAAGCATTTAATATTATCAACAATTTTAAGTAAGTTGTGATTTTCCTCCCTCAGATTTCATATAATTCAGTAGTTTGGAGGGAGAAGTAAAAAGTATCAGTAATTGATTTTATGTATATAGATTCTACAACATTCATATCTATGTTATTTTATTTTATTTTGGAAACATCACTCAACATATCTACCATCTTAACAAATGTTTAAGTGAATAATATGTCATTGCTGACTATAAATGCAATGTTATACAGCAGATCTCTTTGTAATTATGGCTAATTACATGTAAATTATCTTTTCTTAAAACGTCCTGATGCCAGTTACCTTGAGAGAAGTGAAGTACCAGTTAAGTCTACTACTTAGGAGTCATAATAATGCCGATGTCATCATAAAGTAATAAAATTAAGGCATCCTATTTTGGTAATTACTCAGGCCAGCTTGACAGGCATTAATTAATCTACTCCTATGGTTGGATTATATATTACATTTTTGTCTCTCTTCACTTGTCTTTTTATCCTATGAATCAAATCTTATAAGAGACAGCAGAGGTTTTGCTTGGGTGCGGGTTATATGTATGTATCTGTGGAATGTGCACTGCAGGTTTCCAGAATATACAAAAGAAAGAAAGCATGGAAACACACACTTCAGTCATCTTTAATCTTATTTGCCCCATAAAAATGCTATGAGGATTAATTAGCTATTAACCTTCAGTGGTGGCAAATGTGCTGCTTTTATAATGGTTGTAAACCCAAATTTAAGCATGACCTTAAATTGATGAATTAACCAGAGCATCGACCGTAGTAATATATGATGTTTCGTTATACTAGTGCTTAAGAATACCTTTATTTTTTTATTTTTGCGGTACGCGGGCCTCTCACTGTTGTGGCCTCTCCCGTCGCGGAGCACAGGCTACGGACGCGCAGGCTCAGCGGCCATGGCTCACGAGCCCAGCCGCTCCGCGGCATGTGGGATCCTCCCGGACCGGGGCACGAACCCGCGTCCCCTGCATCGGCAGGTGGACTCTCAACCACTGCGCCACCAGGGAAGCCCAAGAATAGCTTTATAGCAGCTCTACAGATTTTCTTGTGGATCGACAGGACTCCATGTTTCATAAAATAGCATTGGATAGTCTAACCCTCATCCTCAGACAGAATCAGATAGGAAGATGCAATTATGATTTCACTGACAAACTCTGAAACGTCTGTGAATCCAAGAAGAATAGTGTCAGCTAATAAATCACTAATTTATTATCATCTCAATTCTTTCAACTGAGCCATCAAGGCTAATCAGAAAATAAGCATGGTGGCCACAAAGCTGCGTATGTTATCGTATGTGACTCACATCAGCTTGGTAGCGCCTCGTTCATGGCCTCATTTTGGTCGGCACTACAACCAGCCCCTGACAACCACCCTTCTGCCTTCTGTCTATGTGATTTGACTCTTCTAGGGACCTCGTGTAAGTGGAATCATCCAATACTTGTCCTTCTGCGTCTGGTTTATTTCACTTAGTATGCTTCTGCTCTTGGGTCCTAATCTCCTTGTCAGTGCATGTCACCCGGCCTTTGCTGTGGGTCCCCTCCATGAAAACGCTTCTTCCTGGGACCCAGCCAACCTCTGCTCAAGGCTGCTTATCCTCAGCCTTCAAGGCCAAAGTTGCTCTGTGTGTGTGTGCTTTGGAGGGTGGTGGCATGGGTTCAGTGACCCTCTAGCTGTCCCGTGGATTCCAGAGCAGTGCTGCTTGGGTACAGAGCCTCACAGTGTAATTTGTTTGTTTGTTTGTTTTTGACCGCGCCATGCGGCTTGCAAGATCTTAGTTTCCCGACTAGGGATTGAACCCGGGCCACGGCAGTGAAAGTGCTGAGTCCTAACCGCTGGACCGCCAGGGAATTCCCTCTCACACTGTATTTAACAACTAACTCTTGGCACTCCTTCCTCTGTGGGGCTCTAAAGCTCGTCGATACGGATATAGGCAATCCTCTCTACTATCTTCACAGATAATAGCTCTCTTGTAATTTACCCAGGATAAGAAAATAAAATTCCCTTTGCTTAGGAGACCTATGTAGGAAAAAATATTTCATGATATAGTCACCATTATTTCTAAGTTCAGCTTTGATGCCAATGAAAGAAGAAATTCTAACCAAGTATTTCACTCAATTCCCAAATGACATTGAATACTCACTATGTGCCAGGCACTGAGGATTTAAGAATAAATAAAGACAGCGTCCTAGTTATTTCTGTCTGGGAATTATGGAATTTGTAGCAATCTTTAGATATGAGGTCTGATGAACTCTGGAAGAGTGGACGAACCCTTCCAGGAACCAGGAAAAACTTCATAGGGGATGTGAAAAAAGGCTTGAAGGATGAGCACAAATTTGCCGGGTGGTAGTTGGAGGGGGCATCATGGTGGTTTTCAAGGTCAACGTAATTTGCAGACTGGTGAGAAATCCCGTGTGCTTAGTAAACAAAGGGGAGAGACTGTCTGGTGGTGAAGGAAGCTGAAGGGGCAGCTGAGGTGCTGTTCTGAAAGGCCTTACGTGCCAGGTTAAGGGGTTAGAACTTTATTCATGTAAAAAAGGAAAGTAAAAGGTGAAAGATTTCTGGGCTCTGAAGAGAAACCCGAGTGTATCAGTTATACCACAAGAAAGCCATGTTCAAAAGCGTGAAGGTGTGGGAGGAATAACGTTCCATTCTAGAAAAAAAAAAAAAAAAAAAGGCTGAGTATATGCCGTTGGGAAAGTCACAGCTTTGGGTAGCGACCTGGGACTCCCGGGCTGACCCTGAATTAGAAGCCAAGCCCCCAGACTCAGAAGGACACTTCACAATTCAGAGGACTTCTTGGGGGTGGAGCGGGGTTTGACCCGGGATTTGTTTTATCTTTTTTGGGGGGGTGGGGGACAGTGAAAAAACCTTTTTGAAGAGCAGCTTCTCTGGTCCATCCTCGATTTTTGTTATCAGAATGCCATCTAGTAGGAGGGCTCATTTTCAAGGGGAAGTCATTTACAACGTCACAATGAACAAATGCTAATCGTAACAGGCGTAAGATTATTAGAGAGCCATCCAAGCTTTCTTTTCCCATTAGCAACCTATGTGGCTGAATCCCCCGACAAACACAGAAAGGCTAAGATTTCAGAGTCTCTGTGACTATGGAACTCAGACATCATCCCCCCAGCCCCCCACGGCGGGGTGAAGGCATTTCAGACAAACCCTTCAGGCCCTGCGAGCCAAACTGCTTGTAACGTGACAGGTGATGGTGAATGTCAGCTGGGCAAGAAATGACTTACTATAAACTCCAAGCATCTCTCACTTCACTCTCAGGAAATGTAACTTGTATCAGATTTCTCTTCCTGGAAGATATTCAGCAAGTCAGAGGCCCCACTGATACTTGTAAATACGGAAGTTCTTCATAAAGCCTGCCTCACGCTTATTTAGAATGGAAGAATTAATTTGGAAGCCAGTTCTTGATATTTAAAAATAGATTTTTTTCCATTTAGCCGTTTCGTTTTTAAAGCAGAAAAATAAAGGTTGGTCTTGCTAAATATGATCTGGAAAACTCACTTTGGCTCTACCAAAATAGACTTTTAAAAAAAGGGCTTCGCTTCAAGGCTTGCGCTATGAGCTGGTGGAATTAGCCCTGGAATCACTGTAATTAGTAACTAAACTTTTTAAACATTTTGTTCTCTAAGTGTATATCACACTTGGCTTTTGGAACACCACTTACAAAAGGAAATTTCTCCAGAATAATTGTGCCATCTTGTTTTTCAGTCTCTAAGGACTGTAATAGTGAAAGTAAGTTTGTTCATCTTTGTTTTTTTCCTTTTTACATTGCACTCCTTGCCTCAAATTCCTTATTATTTAGTTAGGTAAAAGAACAGAAAAGAAACTGGTAGTCATGGGTTTTTCTTTCTAATCCTCTCTTATTCTGTAGTTTGGTTTTGTTCTTTACTTTTCTATACATGAAACAGAGATATTACTTGCCACATGACAAACTAAGGTTCTTTTAGGAACACTGAACAGATACATCAAATTGAACTTGTTGTACAATGAAATTGCCAATTGCTTAATATACTAAGGAGTAAACAAATTTATGAGCTTCATTATGGTCTTTATTTTTCTTGACACACTACTAGGGCATAGTGGGGAAAAAATGAGATCCACTCCCTAATTCCATCTCCCCATAAAACAACTTTATCAATAAATACTTGCATGTACTTACTTTAAAAGAGTGCATTACTATTTTTTTTAATTAATTAATTAATTTTTTTGGCTGCATTGGGTCTTTGTTGCTGTGTGCAGGCTTCTTATTGCAGTGGCTTCTCTTGTTGCGGAGCACGTGCTCCAGGCACGTGGCTTCAGTAGTTGTGGCGTGTGGGCTCAATAGTTGTGGCTTGCAGGCTCAGTAGTTATGGCGCATGGGCTTAGTTGCTTCATGGTATGTGGGATCTTCCTAGACCAGGGTTCGAACCCGTGTCCCCTTCATTGGCAGGTGGATTCTTAACCACTGAGCCACCAGGGAAATCCAAGAGTGCATTATTTTTAAGTTTTATGATTTTCCCTGGCTCTTCCATGCTTGCAGTACTCCCTATCTGGAAGGGAGTGTGGAAAAGCAGAGTTCATCCTCTTAAGGCAGTGCTTATTGGTTTCTCATTAATTGGACAGCCAGGAATGCCCATTATTTGTTCAGCTGACATTGTTCTGTCCCCGAGAGACTAGACAGCTCCCCTTCATTAAGGTAACTTTGTGTATAGCTATGTTAGTCATGGATTCCACAGCTCAGCGGGTGAATGGGATGGAAGCTTCCACTGACCCCTGGGCCAGGGTCAGTGCTAAGGGTTCTCTCTCTTTCCATAATCACTTGAAAGAGGCACATTTATGATCATTATTTTCACATCTCAGGGAATTACCTGTTTTTTAGTTAGGTAACCTTTCTATTGATGTTCTTCCTTAGGCATTAAAAATCCCAACTTATAACTTCTCACCAGTAGGATAAAAAAGGAGGCAGTTTTTATCAGACGCTTCATACTTTTCTTCACATTACATAGTTATTAGTATATACACTGTTCTCATATTTTTCACTACATACCCCCAATTGTACTCATTTAAAGAAAATGCTTGGTGAAAAATCCTATTTTTTTTCCTCTAATAAGTGATCTCTAAGGAATACAGGGCAAATATTCCTGATTGGTTATCACCTTCTATAGCATACATTTCTTTCCTAAAACCCAACAGACAGTATGCCCATTTTAAGGATATTACTATGTGGTTTGTGATACTTCCTGATCTGTGCTCAAAATATCATTAGAAGAAGGAACTGTAATAATCTACCCCTCAGGGCTACTGGTCACCTAGAATGTGCAAACGTCATCATGAATCCTTTGCTCGGAGCCCCAAATGTGATTTACTGTTGTCGTTAATATTATAGTATGATGTTAAGCATTTTAATTATTTTTTCATTTCTTGACGTTAATATTTTATATTTATTTACACCGACCCTGCCCCACCCAGTACTCAGAAAATAGTTTTTTCTCCCTTACAGTCCCAAAACATTACTTTTAAGTCAGGTCAGTAACGATGAGGGAAACTTTATCTTTAGCCCAGAGGACGCAAGCAACTTGATATACTGGAAAAATCTGACCTCGGAACTAAGAGTCCCGAGTTCAAGTCCCATCCTGACCTTTGCTATTTAACAGAGGCAGTTATTTAACTTCTGTGGCTTTAATTTCTCATTTATCCAGGGAGATGTTGCTCTAAATCACTGTTAAGGTCCCTTTCAGCTTTAGGAGTGTAGGACTACAGGAAATTGTCATGTGTGGTTTCTTTATAACGGAAATATTTCCAAGGATGGGGAGACTTCTGCTCAAAGACACTTTTGGAGAAATCTTCTTGGAGCAGAGATTCTATTTTGCTACAGTCTGTAGAGATTTTAAACTTCTTTTTGAAAGTAAGAATACTGATTGTATTTGTTCCTGGAATTGTCTTGTGTCAAACGTTTTGATTAACCTGCTTTAGACTTGCATAGGGCTTGGTTTTTCCTTCTGCATTTTTCATGATGAATGTGATGTAGCCCAGTCTCATAAGGCCCTGACTTTTAAGGTGTTGTGCAGGGTGACACAGACTTCGTACTGAATACAAGTGTTTGATATCTACCAGGACCAGTCATAGGCATCATCATGGATTTTCCATGAATGGAACACATTTTTATGAGCACCTCCTATATGCCAGGGACTGGTCTAGATGCTTGATTTAGAGCAACGGGTCTGGCGGAGCCCCTGTTGTCATGGAAATCACATTCTAGTGGTTGGGAACAGGCAATACATGTGGAAACTAATACCTTTTTTTAAAAAGTTGGGCTTTTATAAACCTATGAAGGAAATAAAACAGAGCAAGTGTTGTATTACTATAGACCTTTCAGAGAAGGGACATTAGAGCTGAGACCTGAATAGTGAGGAGAAGCGTCCATGTGACGACTCCTGGGAACAACCTTCCCAGGAAGGAATCAGGAAGTACAAAGGCCCAAGACCTCAATAGAATGAGGTGTTCAAGGAACAAAATTCAGGTCACTGCCACTGGAGCGTGGGTGCCACACAGAGACTGGAATAGGACACGATGTGGCAGACTAAGGCAGGGGTCAGAGCACTAGGCCTTGTGAGCCGTCATCAGTGATGTGCGTATCATTCTAGGAGCCATGGGGCCTTGTAGGAAGGTGATAAGTAAGGGAGGGACCTGGTCTGATTTTCACTTAAAAAGCTCATTCTGACCGCTGTGTGCAGGCTATACTTCAAGGGAGGGAAAAGAGGGAGAGCAATCAGGACGTGTAACAAGAGTCCGGGGCAAGACGTGGCAGCTTGGGATGGGGAGTGAAGGTGGAGCTGGAGAGAAGTGGACAGAGTCGGGATCCATTTGGTGGTAGACACAGTAAGACTTGCTGATGAGTTGGATGGGATTGGAGTTCATAAAGGAAAGGCAAGAATCAGGTATGCCTTTTAGGTACTTGGCTGGAGCACCTGGGTGAATGGTCATGTCTTTTACTGAGATGCGGAATCCTTGTAAAGGGATGTGTTTGGTAGGAAGCAAAAAGTTCAATTTCAGTTATTTATTTAGACTTGCCTTTAACATCCAGGTAGAGATGACAAGTGGCAATTTAGGTGTGTGAGTCCACAGTACAGGTAAGGGCAGTAGTCAAGGTTTATCTTGGTTGTCTCTCCCCTTTTCACCTCCTTCTTTCTGGAACCTTCCTCCCAAACCTTCAGTGCCTTCACGGGACACATTTGCTGCCCAGGGCTCACAACAGTGGCATCTCATCTTGGTCGGCCTGACTTAGGGGTGCCTCCTGCTCTGACCTTATTCCTCCCTCGCTGTGCCTTCCCCATTTAAACTTCCATGCTTTACAGCAATCCCCAGAGATTCCCTGTTCTTTGCTTTCCAAGGACAGGATTAATTATTAGACAATTTGTTAAGTAATGTGTGACTGGTTTCTAGGGACTATCTTAATGGTAACCAAGCTTGTGTTTATAAAACGCATTTTCCAGAGAGGAAGAAAGCTCTCTCACAGTAGAGTATTAAGTGTTTGGGCTTGTCAGTGAAAGTACTTCATAGTTAGGGAGAATGTGAGTATCTCTGAGTCCATACCACATATACAAAAGACAGCAGATGCAGAGTTCCATTGAATATTTAATAACAAGTATACACACACACACAGTGATTAAATACTTCATCTTAGGCCAAGATCTTTCCTGTAATATAGATGCCTTATAGACATCATCGTTTTATTTGTATTTTCTATTGCTTTTATTTATTTATTTATTTTTTGGCTGTACCACGTGGCATGTGGGATCTTAGTTCCTTGACCAGGGATTGAACCCATGCCCCCTGCAGTGGAAGTGTGGATTCTTATCCACTGAACCACCAGGGAAATCCTTGTATTTTCTAATGATTTTAAATAAATTCTGATCAGGAAAGTATTTTTCGTTAGTCAAGTGGGAAAAAAAGATCTAGAGAATGTAGTTATTATGCTATTTAGACAAATATAATCCATTCTTAGAGTCCTATACAGTAAATCCCTATGGTTAATAAGATGTTAATTTTCATCTGACTCCACAAATATAGTTACTAGTACTTTGTAATTAAATATTCTGTTTGAAGCATGTGGAGAAAGTATTGGAAAAAGTGTATTTTCATTTGAAGTTTCTCATCTTCTCTTACTTAACAGCTCAGTGACTTATTATGAAGGCTATAGGCTGGGACTTATAGATTTTATGACTTATTTTTAACCTCCCATAGTAGTAAAAATAATGTTTTTGTGTTAATTCTCCCTCATCTCTGTCCTTTAAGAATATAAGGTTAGGGGGGGCCTCCCTGGTGGCGCAGTGGTTGAGAGTCCGCCTGCCGATTCAGGGGACGCGGGTTCGTGCCCCGGTCCGGGAAGATCCCACATGCCGCAGAGCGGCTGGGCCCGTGAGCCATGGCCGCTGAGCCTGTGCGTCCGGAGCCTGTGCTCCGCAACGGGAGAGGCCACAATAGTGAGAGGCCCGCATACCGCAAAAAAAAAAAAAAAAAAAGAATATAAGGTTAATTTATAGGTTGTTTTAAAGGTTAGTATTATTTTTTCCTAAACTGAAAATAGTAGTGCTTTCAAAAAAAAAAAAAAATCACTCCTACAATTTATGCTGATTGCATAAAAACCTCTTAATTTTAATACCAAGAGGGAAGCACGGTAATGTAAGGACCTTTATGAAATTTTGTACTGAGGTCAGAGTCTCAGATCTGGGCATTCTTCCATAGCTGGTCATTATAAGGAGCCCCGCTTTTGATCCTCCACCACTTCCTCTATAGTTTTAGAGCATTTCCTTCTATTTTACGATTGAACTGAGGGCTGCTTTACTAGAGAATATCAGAGAGCTGTTGGAAACTAAATTTTAGATTTTCCTTAACATTGAAATAAATTACAGGTTCAAAAGAGTCTAAAATATGTGAATTACAAGGCTTCAGAGACACTCCGGATTATATCTAGAACTCTCAGTGGGCTAGTGTAAGGAAGACTCCAGAGGCAGTAAGTGTCCTGGGCTCCTGTGGGTAATTTGGAATGACTTTACTTTGGCTCTCTACGACTTTTACTTAGTCATATTTTGTAAAAATTGTTTTTACATTGAACATTTTGTTAATTTGGCATACCTCTGCTCTCACCTGTCCATGAATATTTAGGTGACTTTCATTAACGTGAAGAAAAGTAGACAATGGGAAATAAAGGATTAACTATACTTATATTTCACTAAACTTTGAGCTCTTCAAATGTAGGTTAATAATAATTTCTGTGGATGAACTTCTCATTTACAGTCTTGAACTAGGTACAATGTGTATAAAATGGAGGGAGGTAGGAAATATCCCATTGAGAATTTCTAGCCCAATATACCTATGAATGACTTTGGCAAGTAAGTCTCAACAGTATTTTTCTTAATGGGAGTATCACTGAATAAGCAAAGGATAGAATTTCTTATAGGAAATTACACTCTATTCAAAAATATTCAAGCATGGATATCTTAGACACTGCAAGCTGTCATTTTATCTCTCTGGTAACAGACCAGTAATCCAATATGGTGTCTTTTATAATAGAAACTTTGGCAAGATGCAGAGAAATTATTCTGTGTCACGTTAAGTGTTTGTGCTTGTGTGATATAAACAAAAAACATAGTCTGTAAGAGTAGATACATGTTGTATTATTTTTAAAATACAAAATATTTTCTTCAAAAATTACAGTCTAGGCAAGCAAAATCATTTTTGGCCTCAAAAGCAGAATATCAATTTCTGAAAGGGAAATATAGTAATTATAAGGATTTTCATCCATTATAAACTTAGACTAAGAAAAAATAATTTTTCTTTAAACATAACTAAATTTATGTCAATGTATTATTTTAAGACTATGTTTATTAAAACATTATTAATATTAATAATATTATCTTGTTTTATTATTTTTGTCACAGAAGAAACCTTTCATGGAATATAAAATATTTTCAATATTTGAGTTACATTTTTAATTTTTTAAAATAATTATATTTAGTTTTATTTATGAAGGATTAAGGAATCATATCAAAATGTTTCATTTGCTGGATCGCTCACTCCACTCATTTAACAAATAGTTATAGACTGCCCTGTTGGCACTGTACTTATGCTTTGTGGGTGGTACAAAGATGGATTAAATGTTGTCTTTGCCTTCAAAGAGCTTGCAATCTCATGATGAAATGTGACAGGTACCTATATGACTATAATCCTAAGTAGAAAGTGAGGAAAAAGGTGTTTTCATTTTTTTTTTTTCTTTGCGGTACGCAGGCCTCTCACTGTTGTGGCCTCTCCCATTGCGGAGCACAGGCTCCGGACGCGCAGGCTCAGCGGCCATGGCTCACGGGCCCAGCCGCTCTGCGGCATGTGGGATCTTCCCGGACCGGGGCACGAACCCGTGTCCCCTGAATCGGCAGGCGGACTCTCAACCACTGTGCCACCAGGGAAGTCCAGTTTTTATTATTTTTTGCTTTGTAACAAACCACTGCAAAACTTAGTGGCTTAAAACAACAATTTATTATTTCTCATGATTTTCTGAGTTAGAAAAAGGCACAGGATTTATCCACATGGTTCTGCTTCATGAGATGCTCACTCAGGTCACTGAGCTGCATTAAACTTGCAGTCAGGCTGAACTGGAAGATCCAAGAAGATATTACTGATGATGCCAGAAGGAATGGCAAAGTAAGAAGCCCAGAAAATGTACCCATCCATAAAAACAGTAAGAACACAGGATAAATGGTCAAAATCAATATTTCAGAACTCTGGAAATTAACCAAGGGCTTGCAACAATTAATGGGTGTTTATTCAAGAAAAAGACTGACCCTTGGTAAGAATAGCTAGCTTTGTGGCATTTTAAACTTGTCCTATTCACCTCCCTCTCTCTCCCACAATGGTTGACTTGCAAACCAACAGCTCTATAATCACAAGGGCAGACTAGCAGCCTAGCAGCCATTGAAGGGAGGAGAATGGGTTTAGAGGTCAACAAAAACCCTATTTCTAGAAAGCTGTCGTTATTTTACCTGACTGGTAGTTCCTTGGAAACCCCAACTCACAGGGCTTGTCTTTATTTGACCTGACTCAGCTCACTCAATAAGTACAGACTTTTTCCCCTGGCATTTGTTGAAAATAATCAATAGTAATTGTTTAACATTGCAGCTACCCAAGACAGCAATTACAATTGGGACAAATGAGAAGATGACCAAATACAATTAAAAGGAAAAGTTGGGGGAGGAGATGTCCATAGAAAGCATTAGAAACCTCCAGCGTGTTTGTGCGATCTACACCTATGTGTAGGCACGGGGATTTGTGGAAACCCAGGAAACCTCCAAAAAGGCCCTACGCTCATTGCCCTGGCCAACTTTGAAACTCTGCACAAGCAAAAACAGAAGGCTAAGGAGAGTTGTAAACTGCCTGCCTGAGCATTGAAGCCATTCTCCAACATGCACATAGTGTCTCAGAAGAGGCGTGGATGCTTATAGGTCAAAGGCACTTAACTGTTCAGCCATTAGCTGACCACTAAACTAACTGAGCAGAGACTCCAGTGGTCACACATGACAGAGAAAGCACACTTTACAAAATTAGTTCAGGGAAGTGACTAAGAAAACAAACAACGGCAGCAACAATTATGACAAAAATAATAAACAGCAACAACAGCAAACCACTGATGGATGGAGAATAATCTGATTCCCAGAATTGCCACATTATATTACCTAAAATTTCTACTTTTCAATCAAAACATTACAAGATATGCAAAGAAACAAAGTATGGCCCACACACAGAGAAAAGAGCAGTTAATAGAAACTGTTACTGAGGAAATCTAGTTATTGGACTTACTAGGTAAAGACTTTAAATCAGCTATTTAAATTATGTTCAAATAACAAAAGGAAGCTGTCTAACGAACTAAAGGAAATTATAAAAATGGATTCTCACCTAAAGGAGCAAAGGATATACAATGGAGAAGGATAATCCCTTCAATAATTAGTGTTAAGAAAATTGGACAGCCACGTGCCAAAGAGGGAAATGACCACTACCTCACTACATACACAAAAATCAACTGAAAGTGGATTAAAAACTTGAATATGAGATCTGAAACCATAAAATTTCTGGAAGAAAACACAGGCAGTATGTTCTTTGCCATCGGTCTTAGCAATTTCTGGTTGTGTTTCTTCAGGGAAGAGGAACAAAAATAAAAATAAACAAATGGCAATCTGTATATCTTCTTTGAAGAAATGTCTGTTTAGGTCTTCTGCCCATTTTTGGATTGGGTTGTTTGTTTTTTTGATATTGAGCTGCATGAGCTGCTTGTATATTTTGGAGATTACTCCTTTGTCAGTTGCTTCATTAGCAAATATTTTCTCCAATTCTGACAATTGTCTTTTCATCTTGTTTATGGTTTCCTTTGCTGTGCAAAAGATTTTAAGTTTCATTAGGTCCCATTTGTTTATTTTTGTTTTTCTTTCCATTTCTCTAGGAGGTGGGTCAAAAAGGATCTTGCTGTGATTTATGTCATAGAGTGTTCTGCCTATGTTTTCCTCTCTAAGAGTTTTATAGTTTCTGGCCTTACATTTAGGTCTTTAATCCATTTTGTGTTTATTTTTGTGTATGGTATTAGGGAGTATTCTAATTTCATTCTTTTACATGTAGCTGTCCAGTTTGATTGCCAACAAACACATGAAAGGATGCTCAACATCACTAATCATTAGAGAAATGCAATCAAAACTACAACGAGGTATCACCTCACACTGGTCAGAATGGCCATCATCAAAAAATCTACAAACAATAAATGCTGGAGAGGGTGTGGAGAAAAGGGAACCCTCTTGCACTGTTGATGGGAATGTAAATTGATACAGCCACTATGGAGAATAGTATGGAGGTTCCTTAAAAAAACTAAAAGTAGAACTACCATACAACCCAGCAATCCCACTACTGGGCATATACCCTGAGAAAACCATAATTCAAAAAGAGTCATGTACCACAATGTTCATTGCAGCTCTGTTTACAATAGCCAGGACACGGAAGCAACCTAGGTGTCCATAGACAGATGAATGGATAAAGAAGATGTGGCACATATATACAATGGAATATTACTCAGCCATAGAAAGAAGTGAAATTGAGTTATTTGTAGTGTGGTGGATGGACCTAGAGACTGTCATACAGAGTGAAATAAGTCAGAAAGAGAAAAACAAATACCGTATGCTAACACATATATGTATGGAATTCAAAAAAAAAGAGGTCAGAAGAACCTAGGGGCAAGACGGGAATAAAGACACAGACCTACTAGAGAATGGATTCGAGGATATGGGGAGGGGGAAGGTAAGCTGTGACAAAGCGAGAGAGTGGCATGGACATATATACACTACCAAACGTAAAATAGATAGCTAGTGGGAAGCAGCCGTGTAGCATAGGGAGATCAGCTAGGTGGTTTGTGACCACCTAGAGGGGTGGGATAGGGAGGGTGGGAGGGAGGGAGACGCAAGAGGGAAAAAATATGGGAACATATGTATATGTATAAGTGATTCACTTTGTTATAAAGCAGAAATTAACACACCATTGTAAAGCAATCATACTCCAATAAAGATGTTAAAAAAAAAAAGAAAACGTATTTGAAGAAATTATGGCTGAAAACTTCCCAAACCTAAAAAAGGAAACAGATATTCAGATACAGAAAACACAGAGGATCCCAAACAAGATAAATCCAAACAGACTTTCACCAAGACATATTATAATAAAAATGGCAAAAGTTAAAGAGAGGATTCTAAAGGCAGCAAGAGAAAAACAAAGAGTTAATTACAGGGGAACCCCTCATAAGGTTATCAGCTGATTTCTCTACAAAAATGATGCAGGCCAGAAGGGAGTGGAAAGCTGTATTCAAAGTCCTGAAAGGGAAAAATCTGCAACCTAGGATACTACCCAGCAAGATTATCATTTAGAATAGAAGGAGAGATAAAGAATTTCTCAGAAAAGCAAAAACTAAAAGAATACAGCAATACTAAACTTATCCTAAAGGAAATATTGAACGGTCTTCTCTAAATAGAAAAGAAGTAAGAATCTATAGGAAAGAGAAAATCACAATTGGAAACTAAATCACTTAAATAAGCCAGTACACAGATTAAAAAAAAAACCGCAAAACAAAAATTTATGGAAAAGTGATGATAACTACAGTGAACAGCAAAAAGGTGAACATGTAGATGCAAACGAGGATTTCAAAGTCATAAAATGTGGGAGAGGAGAGTAAAAAATGTAGATTTTTTTTCTAGAATGTGTTTGAGCCTATACGACTACCACTCTAAAGCAAGTAGATATAGGAAGGGGTTGACATATGTGAAAAACAGGGCAACTTCAAATCAAAAACATACAATAGAGTCACAAAAAACAAAAATAAGAGAACATAAGCATAATACAAAAGAAAATCATCAAACCACAAAAGGAAAAACAAAAAGAAAAAGAAAAGGACAAAGAAGAAAGATCAATGGCAAAACAAGGTTTAAAATGGAAATAAATGCATATCTATTAATAATTACCTTAAATGTCAATGGACTAAATGTTCCAATCAAAAGACACAGAGTGGCAGATTGGATAAAAAAACAAGAGCCTAAAACATGCTGCCTACAAGAGACCCACTTTAGGGCAAAGGGCACATATAGGTTAAAAGTGAGGGAATGGAAAAAGATATTTCACGCAAGTGGAAATGACGAGAAATGGGGGTTGCAATACTCATAGCAGGCAAAACAGACTTTAAAACAAAGGCTATAAAGAAAGATAAAGAAGAACACTATATACTGCTAAAAGGATCAATACAAGGAGAGGATATTACACTTGTCAACATATATGCACCCAATATAGGAGCACCCAGATACATAAAACAAATACTAAGACATAAAGGGAGAAATTGACAGGAACACAATAACAGTAGAAAACTTTAACACCACTCTCACATCAATGGACAGATCTTCAAGACAGAAAATCAACAAGGCAACAAAGATCCTAAATTATACAATAGAATAGTTAGACTTAATTGATATCTTCAGGACATTACATCGAAAAACAGCAGAATACACATTCTTTTCAAGTACACATGAAACATTCTCTAGGATTGACCATATACTAGGGCACAAAACAAGCCTGAACAAATTTAAGAGTATAGAAATTATTTCAAGGAACTTTTCTGACCACAATGGCATGACAAGAAATCAACCACAGAAAAAGAAACAAGAAAAAAACAATTACATGGAGACTAAACAACATGCTATTAAAAAACCAATGGGTCAGTGATGAAATCAAAGAAGAAATTAAAATATACCTTGAGGCAAATGACAATGAAAACATAACCATACAAATTCTATGGCGTGCAGCAAAAGCAGTTCTTAGAGGGAATTTCATAGTGATATAGGCCTTCTTTAAGAAACAAGAAAAATCTCAAATAAACAACCTAAACTACCACTTAAAATAATCAGGAAAAGAAAAACAAACAAAACATAAAGTCTGCAGAAGGAAGGAGGTAATAAAGATCAGAGAGGAAATAAATCGAGATTTAAAAATTAGGAAAAGTCAATAAAACCATGAGCTTGTTCTTTGAAAGCGTAAGTAAAATTGACAGATCTCTGGCCAGGCTCACCAAGAAAAAAGAGACAAGACCCAAATAAACAAAATAAGAAATGAAAGAGGAGAAATCACAGCTGATACCGTGGAAATACAAAAAACTATAAGGGAATACTGTGAACAATTCTATGCCAACAAATTTGACAACCTAGAAGAAATGGAAAACTTTCTAGAAACATACAGCCCACCAAAACTGAATCAAGAAGAAATAGATAACTTGAACAGACAGATCACTAGAAATGAAATAGTATCTATAATAAAAAAACTCCCTACAGACAGAAGTCCAGCACCCGATGGCTTCACTGGGGAATTCTACCAAACATACAAAGGAGAACTTATACTGATCCTTCTCAAACTCTTCTGAAAGACTGAAGAGGAAGGAACACTCCCAAAGACATTCTATGAAGCTACCATCACCCTGATACCAAAACCAGACAAAGACACTACCAAAAAAGAAAATTACAGGCCAATATCTTTGATGATTATAGACTGAAAAATTCTCAACAGAATATTAGCAAATTGAATCCAACAACACACAAAAAAGTTCATACACCATGACCAAGGGTCATGACCAAGGATTCACCCAAGGGTCATAAGGATGGTTCAACATACGCAAATCAGTCAATGGGATACACCACATCAACAAATGAGAGGATGAAAACCACAAGATCATCTCAATAGATGCAGAAAAAGCATTTGATAAAATTCAACATCCATTCATGGTAAAAATCGCTATGAAAGTGAGTATAGAGGTAACATATCTCAGCATAATAAAAGCTATTTACAATAAACCCACAGCCAATATAATACTCAATGGTGAAAAGCTGAAAGCCTTCCTGATAAAATCTGGAACAAGACAAGGATGCCCACTCTCACTACTTCTCTTCAGCATAGTATTGGAAGTCCTAGCCACAGCAATCAGACAAGAAAAAGAAATAAAACATATTCAAATTGGTAGGGAAGAGGCAAAATTGTCATTATATGCAGATGATATAATAATATATATATAGAAAACCCTAAAGACTCCACACAAAAGCTATTAGAACTGATAAATGAATTCAGCAAGGTAGCAAGATACAAGATTAACATACAGAATTTGGTTGCATTTCTTAACACTAACAATGAAATATAAGAAAGGGAAAGTAAAAAAGCATTACCTTTTAAAATCGCACCGCCCAAAATAAAATACTTAGAAATAAACCTCACCAAGGAGGTGAAATACTTATATGCTGAGAACTACAAAACATTAATAAAGGAAATTACAGATGACTCAAAGAAATGGAAAGATATCCCATGCTCTTGGATTGGAAGAATTAATATTGTTAAAATGGCCATACTATCCAAAGCAATCTACAGATTTAGTGTGACCCCTATTAAATTACCCATGACATGTTTCACAGAAATAGAAAAATTATCCTAAAATTTATATGGAGCCATAAAAGACCCAGAATTACCAAAGCAATCCTGAAGAAAAAGAACAAAGCAGGAGGCATAACCTTCCCTGACTTCAGACAATACTACAAGCCTACAGTAATCAAAACAGCATGGTACAGGCACAAAAACAGACATATGGATCAATGGGACCGAATAGAGAGTCCAGAAATAAACCCACACACCTACCGTCAATTAATCTTCAACAAAGGAGGCACCAATATACAATGAAGAAAAGAAAGTCTCTTCAGCAAGTGGTGTTGGGAAAGCTGGACAGCCACATGTAAATCAATGAAGTTAGGACGCACCCTCACACTATGCACAAAAATAAGCTCAAAATGGCTTAAAGGCCTAAATATAAGACAAGACACCATAAAACTCCTAGAAAAGAACATAGGCAAAACATTCTCTGACATAAATCACACCAATGTTTTCTTAGGTCAGTCTCCCAAGGCAATGGAAATAAAAGCAAAAATAAACAAATGGGACCTAATCAAACTTATAAGCATTTGCACAGCAAAGGAAACCATAAACAAAATGCAAAGACAACCTACAGCCTGGGAGAAATTATTTGCAAATGATGCAACTGTCAAGGGCTTAATTTCTAAAATATACAAAATATATATATTTTAGAAATATATATATTTTTAAAATATACAAAAAATATTCTAAAATATACAAAAAAATAAACAAACAAAATTTCTAAAATATACAAAAAGTTGTATTGAGTCATACAACTCAATAACAAAAAAGCAAACAACCCAATCAAAAAATGGGCAGAAGACCTAAACAGAGATTTATCCAAAGAAGATATACAGATGGCCAGCAGGCACGTGAAAAGATGCTGAACATCGCTAATTATTAGAGAATTGCAAATCAAAACTACAGTGAGGTACCACCCCACACCAGGCAGAATGGCCATCATTAAAAGTCTACAAGTAACAAATGCTGGAGAGGGGGTGGAGAAAAGGGAACCCGCTTACACTATTGGTGGGAATGTAAATTGATGCAGCCACTATGGAAAACAGTATGGAGGTTCCTCAAAAAACTACAAATAGAGTTGCAATATAATCCAACAATCCCACCCAGACAAAACTATAATTCAAGAGGATACATGCATCCCTATGTTCATAGCAGTACTATTTACAATAGCCAAGACATAGAAACAACCTAAATGTTCATCAACAGATGAATGGATAAAGAAGATGTGGTATATATATATGTGCAATGGAATATTACTGAACCATCAAACCGAATAAAATAATGCCATTTGCAGCAACATGGATGGACCTAGAGATTATCATACTAATTGATGTCAGAAAGAGAAAGACAAATACCATATGATATCACTTACATGTGGAATCTAAAATATGACACAAATCAATATATCTATGAAATATAAATAGACTCACAGATATAGAGAACAGATTTGTGGTTGCCAAGGGGAATGGGCGGTAGGGGAGAGAAGGATTGGGAGACTGGGACTAGCAGATGCAAACTATTATATATAGGATGGATAAACAAGGTCCTATTGTATAGCACAGGGAACTACATTCAATATCCTGTGACAAACCATAATGGAAAAGACTATGAAAAAGAATATATACATATATATATACACACACACATATATGTATAACTGAATAACTTTGCGGTACAGAAGAAATTAACACATTATAAATCAAGTATACTTCAATAAAATTAAAAAAATAAAGATGGCAATGGAAAAAAATGTTACAAGGCTAAGCACAACATGGGGAATATAACCAACACTTTATACTAACTATAAAAGAAGTATAACCTTTAAAAATTGTGAATCACTATATTGTACACCTGTAACATATAATATTGCACATCAACTATACTTCAATTAAAACAAGTTAAAAAGTGTCAATACATCAAGACAATAGAGCAATCACAAATATGTACCCCAAAACAAAGCCCCCAAATTCATGAAGCAAAAACTCACAGAATTGAAGGGAGAAGTAGACAATTCAACACTTCAGTACCCCATTTTCAAAACAGATAGAACATTAGACAGAAGATCAGTAAGGAAATAGAAGACTTGCACAAATCTACAAGCTATTTAGACCTAACAGACCGTAGAACATTCCACCTAACAATAGCAGAATACACACTCTTCTCAACTGCATGTGGAACATTCTCCAGGGTAGGCCATATGTTATGTCATAAAGCAAGTCTCAACAAATTTAAAAGGACTGAAACTTTCCTGCTGTTATAGGATTTTAAAAGCAGTCCCATTCCTAATACTAGGTTTTCCGTTCATAACCTTGAGTTCTAATTTTCCTCTCCTAACTGATTTTAAGAACTCATTAGGGCAGGAATCTTCTTTTTCCATCTTTGTAAGCCTCTCTGGGTATTCAGCAAACATTTGTGTAGATCCAGCTTTGCTAACTAGCAGTCACTGATTTGTTTGCTTTTGCACAATGTTGGTCTGGACAGTGTTTATGAAAAATCTGAAATAGTTGCCAAAATTAAAACTCTAAACTTTTCAGATAAAAATCTGGGTATTTGGCTTGTCTTGAAAAATGGGATGAACTGGCAACCCTGGACCAACTTCCCCATATGGTAAGAGTTCGCTGGAGCTAATTAGCAGCTGCCCCTGTAGAAGGGCTGGGCTCTGCATTTCCCTTAGTCTAACGTGTGTGTCCTCTACATGAGAATGGGTAACAGTGCTGTTATTAACTCACTTGCTCTATTTGTTTTTACTAAAGAATTCTTAAGAGGAAAGTGAAAATTTCTTACATGCACATTTCTATCCAAGACAGACAAACTAAAGCTAGACTTAGAGGGGGCCATATGTTATTTTTCTTTTAGTTTACAGACTTCTTACATCCGAATTCAGCTCATTAATTGATTCTTTAATAATATTTATTGAGTGCCTACCTTGTGCAGGCACTGCTCTAGATGCTGGTGAATAGGATAGACAAAGAACCTTAGGAAGCTTACATTCCAGTTTCCTGCCTGGGCCCTAGAGCCATGTGGTTGTGACTCTTGGTTTATATCAATGAAGACAGGATGTCTTCAGTGTTAAAACCTTCAGAAGGAACAAGGGGAGTGAGGATTTAGAAGAGGCCAGGGGATTAGGTGATTGGGAATACTTTTATTTTAGTTTACATTTTATATTATTTCATTTCATTTTACTTTATTTTATTTTGACTGCTCTTATCAGTTTTGCCCACAGGACCTTAATAACAGATGAGCACAGAGACAGAACCTGTCTTTGTGCTGATCAGAAGCCAATAACAAAAACAGACATTTCCAAAGTCACCCTCTGGGTTCTTAAACATGGTGCCAGGTCTCGCCTGTCCTCCTCACTCTGGGTGAGGTTTTTAAGTCTGGTGGCCATGCTGACCAGAGCTGACCCTACAGAGTGCCCCCTTTTATGCTTCCCACTGTCTGGGGGGTCTCTTCACCAACCTTACTGCTTACCAGTGACGTCCCTGGAGTGTCTGTTGGAACAGGAGGTGGGCAGGGAGCTGAAGGCTGACCCAAGGGTTCCAGCCGCCCACTGACACCCAATAGTCACTACATGGCTAAGGTGACCAGCACTGTTAAGTAGGCGTGAACAAGGCTACCAGGGCAGGAGTGACACACCGGAACTTCACGGAACCACCAGCAAATCACAGGGTACGCGGGACTGAATACCCCTAACGGCTTTCCATATTGGAAAGAATTCTGCATCGGAAGTCACAGGACCTGGCCCGCAGCCCAACTCACTCGCCATTAGCCATCTGGGTGATGGTGTCCCTGGGTGAGTGAAGGGCCGGATGCAGAGGCCTCTGGATTCCAGCAGCACTGGTTCTGGGGAGATACTCCCCTTGGTATGGCATGGAGGTGGGAGGGGCCATGTGGGAGCACAGGTAGGGGAGGACGAGCTCGGAGACAGTGGCTCAGGACACAGTCCTCTCGGGCTGGACTCCGGGGACAGTGGCTCGGGACACAGTCCTCTGGGGCTGGACTCCGGGGACAGTGGCCCAGGACACAGTCCTCTGGGGCTGGACCCTGTGTCCCACTCGCGGATGGCCCGGCCTGGCCCGGAGGTGTGGCGGGAGGAGATGGGCCTGGGTTTGGCCCCAGGAGATCCTGCAGGGCGACCGCAGGCACCATCCCTTGGACAGGATGCCAGTCCCGCTGAGGCCTGTCCCCTGCGAGTGCGGTCTCCGCCCCCATCAGCCCGGGCAGCCCCGCACGTCCACGCCTGTCTGCGGCCCGGGCTCAGTGCCCCCTCCTCGTTCGGTGCAGAGCCTCCGAAAGGGCCTCCCCAAGACTCACCAGCTCGGCCTTCGGACCGGCCTCCAGCTGCCCCGTCTCCTCCGGCCTCTTCTGTGACCCAGTTACATCCTCCTGCAGAATGCAGTTCACTGTAGCCGCCATGCCACCTGGTGGGTCACTCGAGCCCTCCGTCCAGGCGATGATGACCACGGCCTGGCCCATAGTGGTTTCCACTCGCCTTCTTCAAGAGGTACCCAAGGGGCCCTTCCCGTCACCAAGTTTCGGCCTAAAATCGGTGTTGGAACCCATATGACAGTTTTCCTCCAAGTGGTCCTAAGGGGTTCCGAACTCGGGGACTTGTCTCGGCGCAGGTGTGCTCTGAGAGCCCCTAGTGTCGTGGGTTTTCTCCCTCGGGACGAGATTCAGGCGCGTGAAGGGCGGAAACCGAAAGAGAGGGAGGCCGTCTTTTTAGGGCGAGGATGAAGAGTGACCGTCGGTACTTCAACATTCCAGATGCTCCAGAAATGATAGACCTTGCAGTGCTTGGCGGAGGGGGAGGGGGGAATTCCTTAAGTTTAAAAAGGGGTTATCTTTTCATTATTTCATTATTTTCCAACATCCTAATTAAAAGCAAAAGCCAAAAAAAAAAAAAACTGACAAGCTTCCACAGCAGGGATATTGCCTGAATTCCGAAGGACACATTTTCTGATCTGCTCTCCATCCCCAGTACAAATCCCGGAGTTATTCATTATGGGTGGAAATCCCATTTGGAGATAAGCCCATCCGGTTCTTGTATTAACTTCTTGACTCGGTAAGCTAGGCTGTATTTGCCATCGTGGCTGTGGCCGCTGCCCGGGTTCCTCCAACATTGCCCTGTGGCGTCTCGAGCTCCCCTCTGGCGGCCGCTGCGGTTCCCCCTCCCGCCCGCAGCTGCGCGCTCCTTCCGGGCGGGAACCGCGGCTCCCCAACCCCGCCCCAGGCCCCCTTGCCGACTGGGTGAGACCGCTCACGTGACGGCCTGCCTCGGGAGGAGGGGCGCACCGTGAGCATCCTCGCGAGGGCCCACGGGATTGATTTTAGAATGCAGGAAGGCTCAGGGCGGAGGGCTGTGACAGTGTGACGTTCAGAGTCTTCATTTAAGAAACTTGGTGGATACCTGGAAGGGTAATATAATGCTGTATCGAGTTTGGAGGGAGTTTTGTCTGTTTTACAGCAGGGGAGAGGGTGAAGATATGCATACATTTGTAAACCGAGATAAGAGGGGCATCGGTGAGGGAGAGGTGGGAGATGGAAATGGAGTTTTATCCTCTAAAGTGCAAAAATGACTGTAGAGTGGGAGATGAAGCCACAGAGACAGGCATAATACATTCTTAGAAGACGGGAAGCAGTGGGGTCACAGGCAGCAGAAAGGAGGAAGTTAGAACCTCGGAACCGCAGGGCGGGGTGCTGCTGGCACGTGGGGTGGGCTACCTCCCCGGGCACGGGAGAGGCTCATCCCGGGGAGGCACCAGCCAGCCTCTGTGGAGGCTGGAGGGGAGTGTGTGTGTGTGTGTGTGTGTGTGTGTGTGTGTGATGAAAATGAGGCCCCAGGTTGCCTCCTCTTTCTTCATCCAGCCAGACAAGAGCTGAGAGCCAGAAAGCCTCCGGACTGGGGGTAAGCAGGTTAGTGAAGAAGGTAAAACTAGAGTTTATATATATTTAGAGGCAGACCTCCTTTCATTGTGTTTCACTTTATTGCACTTCATAGATACTGGATTTTTTACAAATTGAAGGTTTGTGGCAACCCTGGGTTGTCAGATGATGGTTAGCATATTTCTTGTTAGCAGTAAAGCATTTTAAAAATTAAGGTATGTACGTTTTTAGATATAATGCTGTTGCACATGGAATAGAGTACAGCATAGTGTAAACACAACTTTTACACACACGGGAAAACCAAAAAATTCGTGTGACTCACTCTTTTTTTTGCTGTACGCGGGCCTCTCACTGTGGTGGCCTCTCCCGTTGCGGAGCATAGGCTCCGGACGCGCAGGCTCAGTGGCCATGGTTCACGGGCCCAGCCGCTCCGCGGCATAGTGGGATCTTCCCGGACCGGGGCACGAACGCGTGTCCCTTGAATCGGCAGGCGGACTCCCAACCACTGCGTCACCAGGGAAGCCCGTGACTCACTTTATTGTGATACTAACTTTATTCCAGTGAGCTGGCCCCAAACCTGCAATATCCCTGAGGTATGCTTATGTACATATACCTACATTTATACAGTATATACGTAAGTGAGTGTGTGTGTGTGTGCGTGCGTGCGCGCGCGCGTGAGTTTAACCAACTAAGAACTTTAGGCCAGCATATCTTTTTTTTTGTTGTTGTTCCTGATTTCCCTACCACTTGTGACTTTTTCTCTAACACAAAGTGTAAAACCAAAGTTTCAGAATTCTCCATGAGTTTGGTTGTCAGTTTCAGTGGACCTTGGTGTGATATTCTCAGTGAGTAGTTAACCATCTCAATGTATGATGTTTTATTTATATAAACAAGTTCTGGCTATGTTAGTCCTTAAGAGAATTCTTACCTACTACTCCTCATGATTTTTAAAAGAAAAGCAAGATTCCTGCCTTGCAGTTTTTACATACAATGCAGATAACTTTAAAAGTCAACTTGGAGGAATGTATCTCTCCATGTTTTCCAATGAAAGTCTAAATATGATTTATGTTCATGGTGAATTTTTCTCCCTAAGTTTCTTCATGGATCCAGTGAGACCAGGATTTTGAAACAAGGTTGAGACAGAAGCATATTTGGACTGTCTTTAGGCTTCTCTCTGCTGCCTAGAAATAACTTACTTATTTTCTGTAAGAATAAAAAATAAGCTAAAATGTCTTTATTATATTTCGTTTCAGTTCTAAATTGATACCTACTAGGAAATCAGAATTAGGAGTTCATTTTGCAAGGGTTTAATATGACAGAAGTTCTTTGGAAGTATACATTTAATTGCTAGCAGTGTTCTTTGAAATGCTCTGTACTTCTGTCTACCAATAAAGCCCAGGGGTACTATTTATTTCCTTTATAAATGTCTACCGTGTGCCAGACTGCAGTGAATTCTGAAATTCTGTTGGAACATCTTGTTCAGTAAATGAATATCGCCCCATAGTACTATAGTCTAGTCACTCGCTTTTACACACCTCAAGCTTTAACAGCAACTTCCCGGGAAATTTTTTAAAAGGGAAAGAACAAGGATACAAATTCCATAGGTAAAAGTAGACGTGGATGTGTCCATGTATGCATTTGGTAGAATGCTGTAAACATGCATAATGAATTCTAAATTCATTGAGAAAATGTGACTAAGATGTTGTGTTGCAGAGACCTTCATACCGAGATTTTGTGTCCTTGCCTTCAGTTTTCCCACGATGGTTCTTTGTTTTTCTCCCACAGTAAGGTGTTTCCCAAAGGCCTTCCTGAGGAGTTCGCCATAGCAGCCGTGTTTCGGGTACGAAGAAGCACCAAAAAGGAACGGTGGTTTCTGTGGCAGGTTTTAAACCAGCAGAATATGCCACAGGTAAGGAACCAGAGAGATGTACTGATCTGTGGCCTCTGGTGGGATTAGGCCAGGTGAATCTTGGATCTGTGGGCATAAATTTGGGAGCAGACCTCATGCACGACTATTCTTTTAGTGGAATCACCCACAGGGAAATGCAAGTATTCTCAGAGTTAGAAGGATCTTGCTGAGATTTGTAATGGGAGAGCCTGGTGGGTGAGGCAAGATTAGTTTGTTTTCTGTTTTTGTTTTGTTTTTCTGTTTGTTTTTTTCTACTAGATTCATATTTTTGTCTGAAGACACTCTAACTACCCTTCCTTTACAACTGCTTCATTGACACCAAGACCACTCACTGACGACTTCTTCATTTCCTATTATTTCTGATATTATACATCATTTTAAAGCTGTTCATTGTTTCCTCTGAAAATCCTTAGTAAATTAAGAGATGAGATACAAATATTGATTCCATCAATAAAAATAATTGAACACATGCTAGATGCTAGTTAGTGACAAAGATAAGAGACTGGCAAAGCGTGATTCCTTTTCTCAGGGAGCACATAGGTCTGGGGATGCCATGTATGAGAACAGCCTATTGGAGCATGACCACAAGGTGACAAGTGAGGTGGCCGAGGGCAGCTCGGAGTTGGGTGGGGACTGTGCGAGCATGGAAAGGACGGCTCCCCCAGATGGGACATGAGAAGAGCAGGGGTCTAGGAGTACTTGTGGGAGATGTGGCATTTGGGCAGAAAGGAGGGGACGCAGGTGCTCCAGGGAGGGGAGGTAAACATCACAATTACTTATGGGCACCATCCATCTGTGTTTATTTCCGTACATATCCATTGAAATGTTTTTCATTTCACTGGTCTTTTAATATGTTATTATATAGTCACAGTATTAAGAAGGAAATATGACTTGAACAGAAAGAACATGTTCTCTATGAAAATGTATTTTCTTTGCACCATGCAAAGCATCAAAGGTTAAAGAAGTTGATCTCAGTTTCCATGCTAAGAGTAGTGATTATTTCTTATTGTTTTTAAATTAGTAACATTTAATTCTTGAATCACTCATACAGAATTATATATATACATAGATAAACACACACACACACACATACGCACATACACATACGCACACACACACACTCCTAGATGTCCTCTCAAGAAAGGAGCATATTACATTCATCAGATATCCCATATTTAAACCATTTTCGTAGCGGTTGTTTGCTGTTCTTTTTTTTTTGCTGTACGCGGGCCTCTCACTGTTGTGGCCTCTCCCATTGTGGAGCACAGGCTCCGGACGCACAGGCTCTATGGCCATGGCTCATGGGCCCAGCCACTCCGTGGCATGTGGGATCTTCCCAGACCGGGGCACGAACCCGTGTCCCCTGCATCAGCAGGCGGACTCTCAACCACTGCGCCACCAGGGAAGCCCTGCTGTTCTTATATGTTAACAAATCCAACGGACACAAGTATCATCTAAAATATTTTACTGAGTACCTCAGTTCTACTAACATGCAGCTTGAGTTTATTTTCAATTATTTAACTTTTTTATTGGAGTATAATTGCTTTACAGTGTTGTGTTAGTTTCTGCTGTACAACAAAGTGAATCAGCTATTCGTATACATCTATCCCCATATCTCCTCCCTCTTGAGCCTCCCTCCCACCCTCCCTATCCCATCTGTCTAGGTGGTCACAAAGCACCGAGCTGAGCTCCCTGTGCTATGCACCTGCTTCCCACCAGCTATCTATTTTACACATGGTAGTGTATATATGTCAATGTTACTCTCTCAATTCGTCCCACCCTCCACTTCCCCTGTGTGTCCACAAGTTCTTTCTCTACGTCTGCGTCTCCTTTCCTGCCCTGCAAATAGGATCATCTGTACCATTTTTCTAGAGTCCATATATATGCGTTAATATTCGATATTTGTTTTTCTCTTTCTGATTTACTTCACTCTGTATGACAGACTTTAGGTTCATCCACATCACTACGAATGACCCAATTTTGTTCCTTTTTATGGATGAGTAATATTCCATTGCATATATGTACCACATCTTCTTTATCCATTCATCTGTCGATGGGCACTTAGGTCGCTTCCATGTCCTGGCTATTGTAAATAGTGCTGCAGTGAACATTGTGGTGCATGTATCTTTTTGAATTATGCTTTTCTCAGGGTATATGCCCTGTAGTAGGATTGCTGGGTCCTATGGTAGCACCTTGAGTTTTGATTTGTGTGCTTTAATAATTTTTAAAACTGAATTTCAAACATTTAAAGATCATTTGCATTTTTGCAGGTTTCTATAGTAGTTGATGGTGGAAAGAAGATGGTGGAATTTATGTTCCAAGCTGTGGAGGGAGATGTGTTGAACTACGTTTTTAAAAATCGAGAACTCCGTCCTTTGTTTGATCGTCAGTGGCATAAACTTGGCTTCAGTATACAATCCCGGGCCATTTCGGTCTATACGGACTGTAACTTAGTTGCAAGCCGGCATATTGATGGAAAGGGCACTGTGGACTTCCACGGAAGGACTGTTATTGCAACCCGAGCTTCAGATGGCAGGCCTGTGGACGTGAGTTGTTAACTAGTAACATTTATAAATTAAAATAAAATATCTTATTAAAACCTTTTTCCTTTAATAACTGTATAATATATTCCCTTCTCAACACTGTTTAAATTAATTTGCTATCAGATGTGTGAAGCATAGCTATGTATTTCCAACTATATATATATATATATATATATATATATATATACACATAGTGTGTGTGTGCGTGCGTGTGTGTGTGTGTGTGTGTGTGTGTATGTGTGTGTGTGTGAGATACACGGGCCTCTCACTGTTGTGGCCTCTCCCGTTGCGGAGCACAGGCTCTGTACACGCAGGCTCGGCGGCCATGGCTCACGGGCCTAGCCGCTCCGCGACATGTGGGATCTTCCTGGACCGGGGCGCGCACCCGTGTCCCCTGAATCGGCAGGAGGACTCTCAACCACTGCGCCACCAGGGAAGCTCTCCAACTATATTTTTACATATATTATTTTCTATCTATTTTCACCCATTTTTCTCTAGCCTGTGAATTTAAAAGAACTAGGTTATGCCTTAAAAAATAAGGTTATTAAAATTAAATGTTAGTAAAAATTGAAAATATTATACAAAAGTAAGCTTGGTCTAAGTTCCTATGTCTTGAATAGAAAGGACTGGAAAAAGATGAAATTTAAGTTAAATGGTTTTGGTGTTTTCATTCAAGAACAATAGGCTATTTATTCATCCTCAGAATCACAAATGTTTGTACTGCAGACTATTTTTCATTAGCTTATAATGTTTCTTTAGAGTTCTGTTGGACTGAAACACAACAGTAGGTCATTGGATGAGAACAATTGTCTAGTAAAACCCTTTCAGATGAAAAGTTTCTTTAAAAATTATATTTGATGCTCACATGGTACAGATTTATTATTAATTTCCCAAAGGCCTATAATCTTTAAAAAGGGGGATATATCTAAATTTGATGACTTCACATTTTCTTATGGGTGGAATGATGGGAAAACCCATAAAAATAATCTGAATTCAGGACACCAATAGGAATTGTTAATGCAAAGCCCTTAACAGTTCAATTTTGTTTCAAAAGTACGGTTCTGTGCACATACATGTTTGGCCAGCATATTATTTCTAAAGGCCCCTGTGGAAGGCATCAGAGATAGATGACAGATGGATAGATAGATAGATATTATATATATATGTGTGTGTGTGTGTGTGTGTATATATATATATATATATATATATATATATATATATATCTCCAATAAAATATTATTTTTAAACTGCCTTCTCTTAGACACAATGAACAAATCAGTGAGAGTGTCATAATGAGGGTTCAGTGATGATTGTCAAGATACCCCAGAGCAGGAGAAGCCAGTTCTGGACATAAGACATCATGGCATCAGGGAGAGTGAGCTTGCTTGGGGATCAGACAGATGTGATTGTAAATCCTAGCTCATCCACTTAATTCTTATGATCTGCTAATTTATCTTGCTCACTCTTAATTTATCTGAGTCTCGGTATCCTAAATTATAAAATAATATTGGTAGACTCGATAGTTATAATTGCATGGCGTATGTGCCATAGTGCATAGTATGTGGTCAGTTTTCTGTGTATTCATTTATTTATTTAGGGCCAGACATGCCGTTCAACCTGGCATAAAAGAGCAGAAAACAACAACAAAATCTGCGCCTCTCTCAAAGATCTTAAAGGCTCAGTCTGTGTCAGAAAGATGGATCAGTATGTGTCAGTAAATGGTGGCTGCCAATAATAATCACAGTATTAATTGTAGTGACAATAGTCCTAGACAGACCTTTCAGAAAGGTCTCTCCAGAGTCAAGGGAGGAAGTGGAGTCCAGCAGCTACACCTCAGACGTGTGACTTCCAGACGGGAAGTGATCTTCAGGGGATTCTAGTAACAGGAGTAGGGGTGGCGGTAGCCCTCGCTGGAGCCCTGCTGTTGACTGGAATCTGATCTCCTGCAGGACTAGCGAGGGCAAAGTGGGGAATGGCAAGAACCAAAGCACATGAGGATTAAGATAAATTCATAACCTTTGAGGGAGAGATGACAATGAGAGAGGAGCAAGTTATTCCAAGAGTGGGGTCCTGACTCCAAGCTCCCGTCTCAAGGTTGAGTGTTGTGTCCTGTGTCTAATTAACTTTTTACTCAAGGGAACAACCCGAGGCTGAAGAATATCACTGTGAGTCCTGATGAAAAGCACAATGGGAAAATTATAGTCTTACCACACTTTCATAGTTTAATGTGGAATCTTAGTTCACTTAAGAAATAATATTAAAGCCATGTCACGATGATGGAGCTTTAGAGGAGTCACTGTTTAAGTTAAACAAACAAATAAAATACATATTTTATTTTTTAAAGATTCTTGGTCCTACTAAAACTCTAAGTAAACTAATATTTTTATTATCTCCATACAAGCTCTGTGATTTATAAGATCTGTTGTAACATGAAAATGTTTTGTTTATTCAGAACGTAATGATAAAACCTTCTAATGATTAGGTTTTATTTTACATATACTACCCGTGTGCTTTCGTGCAGAGAAATAGGTGACAAAACTGATAAAAGAATTTTTTTTTTAACAAAAAAATTCTGTGTGACAGGGTCAGTGCATTCTCATTCTAAAGCACTATGTCAGTGAAGGATTCTAAAGCAACTAATGAATTAAAAAAGCATAATTAAACTAGGCTGGCTGTAGTTTCAGTGTCATGGGTACTTTATTAGGTTCTAATCCATGAAAAATTGATCATCTATCTTCAGTTAAGTAAAATAATTCATATGAAGGCCCTAGCACAGTGGATGATACATAATAGAATTTCAGTATTTATTGACTATTTAGATAACAGTGTTGATGATAAATTAGTTTTAGTTAAGGAGAATATTAATTAATTGGAGTCTCTGCATTCTTCATTCTACATAATGGGTATGTTACTGCCTGGTGTTTCATTAGACTATGTAAGACAGTGTATTTAAACTTTATAAATAAAAGTTTACTTCAGTAACCTTGCAAAAAGTTATAGAAGAGAAATCATTAAGTTTCACTTCATCTCAGAATTTTGCATTGGCTGCAAATCTTAGGCTGTTCATGAAGCCAAAAGATGTCTGGAATTCTTAATGCTTTCTGTGAGCTGAATTGATTTTGTTCATCTCAGTGTAGAGTAATAGTTACAGCTTTTCCCCTCCTTTCTTGCTTTGTTGGTGTTGGGTTAGAGATTCAGAGCTAACCTCAGATATCTGCTTTCTATTACCATAGGATTATTATATTATTATAGTTGGGTCTTACTATAGAAAGTACTTACTGACCTCAAAGAAATACATAATCTAGCTCTGTTACACTAGGAGACAGAGAAAGATGGGGAAAGAGGAGAGAGAGAGAAAGAGAGAGAAAGGCGGGGAGAAGGGGAAGGAAAGAGGTTGTTCCTGACCTATGTTATATGTCAAATCATCATAAGATTATTAATTAAATTATTAAATTTACAACCACAAACTAGTTTGAAGCAGCCTCTCTGTGCATCTGTCATATTGAAATTTTGTCAATAGTCTGTACCATTTACTTTCTCTGATGTGGTTGTTTGATCTTGCACTTGAAGACATGATTGTACTTTCCTGAAACTACTTTTAATTTCATGTCCGAATGCCAACAAATGTGGATTTGCTGAGCAAATAGAAGAATCAATTATTTTTGTAAAAATACTGTGAGTCATGCTCAAGAGTATGCCATGTAACATAAAATCCTTAGGTATTAGACAGTATCCATGAAAAGTAGATAAAAACTAAATACCTTTTTTTTCTTCTTATCGTAGTGCATTACCTCTCTTTAATTAAATACTTCTTTTTGATGGTTTGAAACAAGCAGCAAAGATCTGCAATTGCTCTATTACTTGATTTCCTTTACATATAGATTTATCTCAACAGCCGAATCCATTTCTGTTTCTCAAAGGGTCCATAACATCATGAATCCTAAATTAAACAAAAACCAAAATATCTGCCAGTGATCTATTTGTATAAATATTAGCTTCTTTTTTTCTCTCCAGTTAAATTACCATCATTCTCAAATGCCTAAATGTGATTTTCAAAAAGAAAAATACTAATGATATATCTTATTACTAATTTTTTAATAGGTTGAAATTCACCAACTTCAAATCTACTGTAACTCGAACTTCATAGCTCAAGAAACGTGTTGTGAGATATCAGACCCTAAGGTAAGCTCAGTTTTTGGTGTGTGAAGACTGTAGAAGGCCAGTTGCCTGGGCTGTAGAGTCACGTGTAGGGCAGCACTGAACGTCTTCTCTTGAAGCCAGGCGAGGAAACAGTTCCAAGCAAGAGACCCCTCATGGGGCTGTCCCATCGTCTCTTGTCACAATTTTAATCCCAGTGCTTCATCTTGAACTTCAGGAAAGATATGGCCTCACTTTGGACTCCACATGAGTAAAAGAGAACTTATGCCTTTCTCACTAAACCACGCTCTGACGGTAGCATCAGCATTTTCCAGTTACAGGGGTTTTACGTCTGTGATTGTACGTTATTCTCACTCACTTCCCCCTCCTAGCCGTCACCCTTCCTGGCCAGTTTTCCTTTGTGAGAGATTTTTCACCTGCATCTTCCCCTCTCCTGTTAGCGCCGTGGTCCACCTTTACCTCGTGCTTGGATCGTCGCATTATTGTGTCATCCTCCTTCCCTGTCCCCACATAGCCAGAATAAGTCTCTGCATCACTGCTTTGTAGGTTCATTTACCTTCTTCCACTAAACATCTGTTATTCAGAAACACTGATCTTCTAGATATTGTGCTAAGCAACAAGGCTGGCTGACGTGAATAAGGCACATTCCCGGTCCTCTGCTCATCTCACCTTCAAAGCCTTTGGTTACTCCCTGTTTGCAACAAATTAGAAATTCAGTTTCTTAGTCTCTCACTCTTAATATTCTCAACCTAACTCTACAACTATTACTTTCTTGTACCAACCTTCCATTAAAAAACCCCCACTAAATTCAGTACTTTCTGCATCTCTTATTGCAATGGTCATGTGTGTGTCTTATATTATTAGATATAGTTGTATTTGCTTTTAATTTATTCAATTACCTTTGAAACTCATTGAGGGGAGTTGCACTTTTGTACCCTTCTTTTATGATTAGTGCTTTGTTTGTAAAAGGTGTCAAAACATTGTTTCTTGACTTGTTGACTGGTGTTTGAAAGGGATTAATTCTGAAAAGTCTTACAGAAAGAACATATGAAAAGTAAAAGGTGAAAATGTTATTCTTCGGGTCAGATTTCCCAGAAGTTCTAAACTTACCATTGAAAATTGTAAGAATATTTATCCATAGTTTAGTAGTTCAAAAGTATTTTTAACTTCTATCACTCACTTTGGGTAGTAGAATAATAATGTGATCAACTGACTCAAAGCATAGCTAAGTCTGTAAAAATTATATGTTTTGCTAATGTAACTTGGTTTTATAAACCATATCTCCAACCCAGCTTATGGCTCTCATTGCAAGGAAAGCCAGCCAGATATCTTTCTATAAATATCTGAAAAGGTAATTTAGAATGCCAATCTACAGACTTGAAACACCTAGACTTCCTAGAGGCACACATTTAAATCTTGAAGTTGTGAATTCTCCAGAAGTTTTTCTTTAATTAATTATGCTTCTTTTATGTGAGAGCTTTTAAAGTACGAATTTTCCCTGATTGAAAAGTAACAACATGATATTTTGAGGTACCTAAATATTACACTCTTGACCAATAGTCACTCCAGCTTGAATTATGAGAAAACTGTTTAAGGAAATAGGTGATGGATTCGATGGAGTGGCTCGATAATCAAAAGCGGTGACATGACCCCACACATCATGAAAAAAAATTTTAAATCGTGCTTGAAAAAGATTTGGTTTTAAAGAGTAGAAAAATAAGGTAGGAAATCATCTCCAACCTTGGAAAAAAATAACAAAAGACTGCTTATTTTCCTGCTGATAAGTATTTGGGGGCGGACATCACCATTCTGTTAATCGTTAACAGGAAATGGATATGTGCTATATTTACATTTAATGGAAATATATATTTTGGAAGGTAAATAGTTATATAAAAGATACTTAAGTGCATCTGTTGTAATTTTGGTATCAACTATATTTTTTGAAAAATATTTGAACTCAGCAAATTTTAATGTACTCGCTTAAAAATCTAATTTTGTCCTGTAATTTCAAATCAGACATCCTTTCTGTTAATAATATTTTATAGCATATTTCAAAAGTGAAATTTATTCAGGATAATCTATAAATATACTTCTTTGCTGCTATTAATTAGGGTTTCTCTTTCTGAAGCAGTCAGATTTCATGACTACAGACCTAGACACAGAGAATGAAGAATAAAGAGGAAGAGAGGAGAAAAGCAGCAACATTTGTTGAAAATAAAGGAGAAAGATGATTAAGATTTTGAGGGTTTATTAACTAAATATGTGTCATATCAAAACCAGAGGTATTATGAAGCAGGGGATCCTTACTTGTACATCTTATGTTCTCTGTAGGCACTTTTTGGAAAGTGTGGGCAGTTTTATAGTGAAGCCTGAGACATGCTTTTAAAGTCTTAAAGTAGTGAATCAGTTATCCAGAGCAAAACTGTGAGCTCGGAATAGGTCTTGATTATCTAACTGAACCCATGGGGCACGGGGCAGGAACTGGCTGGAAAATCATATCAAATCATAGGACATAAATGGATCATTTTGGTGATAATCTTGTGTGTTTCATTCTAATGTAATTTTTAGACTTGTGGACTTGGAAACTTATGATAACTAAACAGCTAATCATTAAATCTGCAGAGAGTAAGTGTGATAGAACTAGTGGTAAAGACAGGAAACTAGTCCCAGTTTTTCTGGGAGCTATTTTTCTTACCGTGTTTACTGTGCTCACAAGCATTAGAATGCTACACACTTTTTCAAAATATTATTTTGTTTGAAAAGTTATGTATGTTTACTATATAAAATTTGGAAAATACAGCCAACTTCATAGAAGAAAATAAATATCAACCATGATCTCATTGCAATAAATAACCGCAGACAATATTTTAATTTTGTATCCTGACAGTATTTTTCCAGGCATATATAATTTGTAGTATATAAAGTAACGTGTGAACACTTCCCCCTAAAATGCAAATTCAGAGATACGAAATTGCAAATTCATGAAACTGCAAATTCAGAGTTACAAACCGTGGTAAGGACTCTGGTAAATGATATTGAGAGGAAAGGATGCATTTATCTTCTTCAGATGGCCATCTGGATTTATTTTTTGACAGAAAAAAAGTTCATTGCTTTGTAACCAAATTTCACTTCATGTGGCCATCCCCACATGTTCTGAACACACTGGATAAGTTATAAAAGTCATCACTTGTCTGTTACAGTGGAGACTTTTGAATAAAGAACAATCGACTGGAATAAGATATACATACTTTGATTAAATACATACTACCTTAGAGCATAAAAAGAGTTTATTTTCTACTTTTACATGCCTTTATAATCATCTTCTTGAACTAAACGATGTTCTAAAAGTTCAAATTACATTCTTTTATTTTAAAATTTGTTCCCGAAACACATATACCAATGTTATTTGTATGAAGTATTTTATTGTAACAATTGTAATTCTGGTAAACGTTTGATATTACTGTACTTGTCATAAAGTCACCTATAATAGCTTTCGAATTTCTCACCAAAACCAACAATTTAATGCATTTCTAGTGTGTTGTCAGTGTAATAAAAACGTAGGAGTCTAGTGAAAAGGCAGTCATTATGAACTTTCACAGGTTGGTGTCAACCTTTGGTTATTAGAAGGAAGTTCTTGCAAGAACCTCCAGTCATGTCTAGTTTGGTGAGAGTCAGTGCTGGGAATGTCACCGCATTTGGAATTGACCCCATATCCTAAAGCCTCTTTCTGGATTTTAGTGCCCAGAGCAGCATAGCTTTGGAAGTACTGCAGCATCATTGGTACCCGCTCATGCCAGTAGAATGTCTGCATTTCTGCCAACAAAGCAGGAACTTACAGACCAGTGCCAGTGCATTCCAAACAAGGTATGCTCCCTTTCCCCTATGCCCACGGAAAAGCCACGCCACACAGTGAGCCAGGCCCTGCGGGTGTGGCCCTGGTCTTTCCCTTTAGTGTGCCTGGGCCTCTCAGTTGCTGGGTGGGTTAAGAGAAGGGGGTTGGGGATAGGATCTCCTGGATTTCGATCTGGAGAGTTCTGAGGCCATCTGACCTTCTTTCCTGGGTAGGAAGTAGAAGAAAATAAAGGGAGGAGCCACCTGTACAGCAGCTAAGTACAAGGGCATAACACATGCCAGGAATAGGCTTCAATTCTGCAAATTCACAGATGAAGGAAACGCAGTGCCTGCCCTTCAACACATACCCAAAGATACTCTACGTAGTGTGGGGACCGTGTCTGTCCAGTATCCCAAATATCCACCCAGCTCTCCTTTCTGCAGTGAGTTGTACAGGAAGTGCAGAGGAGCTCTGTTATTGCCCAAAGAATTTGTTTTGCTTGCCCCTTCCTGGTCAGGAAGCCTGGGCCCGTTGGGCTACACAAACGTCTTTTGTGGATGTTAATGGCACTCAGAGGCCTGAGTGATCTCTGATGGCTTTCCTCTACACCAGTACAAAGGCAAGGGAGACTTGCCCCAGCTTCTAGAGCAGAAGGTCCCCGGCACCATGACTGGATGCACGCTTAGGCTTAGGGCATCCTGCGCCACTTCCCTTCCGGGCTGGAGTAGTCGGGGGGAGGGTGAGGTAGGAGTTTAGAGGAAGCTTACATTTCCTCAAGTGAATAGCTCTGCACAGGAAGCTCCGTGCTAAAGGCTAGTACGAGGTGCAGGGTGCGTGGAGGAGAGCGCACGTTCCAGCCCATGGAAGGTCTCGGGGAGGAGATGATGCTGGCGGGCGTTTGGAATAGGGGGTATGAGCCTTATGATGAGGGGAGAAGGGCCTCCCAGCGGAGGGACCTGCATCAGCTCCCAGGAAAGCAAAGCTTTGTCTTACTATTGTCAACTTCTTATTTATAGACTATGGGGTTTTAGTTCAACCTGACAGAATATTTGATAACACAAAATTCATTTCTGCTCAGGGAGAAGCAGGATTACTGGGAGTTCCAGGCTCACCTGGACAGAAGGGGGACAAAGGAGAGCAGGTAAGACACCAGCCAACGCTGTCGGGACAAAAGAGGACTCGTCCAAAAGTGACTTCACAATTGTGTCCACCTCATTTTTCTGTGTCCCATACAAATGCACATTTCTGTGAAAGGCTATCGAGGGCTGTATTTAAGTGCTGATCAGTGAAATAAGGAAGACTATATTGGCATGTAAGTCTGCTTTTGTATTCCAACTGGAAGGCTGGCCTAAAATGTACCTGTAAACCACAAGCAAAACTGTGAAGCAAGAAAGTGTCTTTTAGTTGGGCTCTAGCCTTCCTTAGCATTTTCTTCCCCAGATATGTGACGAACTCCTGTTTCTCTGTCTGCTGATAGGGCTCCACTGAAGATTCTTCCCCACCCTTTATTCATACAGCTCACCTTTGTTGAGCACCTGCTCTGCATAAGGCCTAGTGCTGGGTGTTAGAGCGGATAGAAGGAACAGGCTATGTTCCAGGAGTTTACATCTGGAAGGAGATAGAAGACCTTACAAGGCCACACCAGTTAGGTGCTGTAGGAGGGTTGCAGGGGCCCTGAGGTAACAGTCTTGGGGAGACTGGGGAGAGAGTTTGCTGGAGAAGATGGTGGGTGACCTGGACCTGTGCAGATCTGAGTCTAGCCAGGATCCATGCTTTTCCTTTCTCCCTGTCCTTCTCAAAACAGAGCTGTCTATTCCTCACTCTTTGAGTCATGTCTTTTTATTAACCATTTTTTAAATTGAAGTATAGTTAATTTACAATGTTTTGTTAGCTTCAGGAGTACAGCAGAGTTATTCAGCGATATATATATATATATATATATAACTGACTCTGTATATATAAGTATATTCTTTTTCAGATTCTTTTCAATTATAGATTATTATAAGACATTGAGTATAGTTCCCTGTGCTATACAGTAGGTCCTTGTTGGTTATCTGTTTTACATGTAGTAGTGTGTATATGTTAATCCCAAACTCCTAATTTGTCTCCCCCTCCATCTCCCTCTGGTAACCATAAGTTTGTTTTCTATGAGTCACGTCTTTTGTTAGCTAACTAGGTAGATTAATTCCTGCTAAGATTAGGAGTTGATTATGTTCTTACTATCTTTCCAAGGTAGAACAGATTTAAATTCTTTTCATGCCTTAACTTGGAAGTCCATGGTTCTAAATTATTTATATAATCTACATGGACTCCTTATTTTAAAAGGTAAGAGACTGAAGTTTGTGAAATGACTGATCCCTCAAAGTTGCACAGCAAGCTTCAGCCAAGCTGTCCTTGGTCTTTTGACTCCCAAAGGAGGGTCCACCATTGTACCTTCCATGGGAACTTCTGGCACCTAAGCAAGTGCTTGAGAAGAAATATTTGGGTTTGGGATGGGCATTTATTTTTGCCCTTGAGATCACACTTGTTTATTTTTGTTACTTTTGCTTTTGGAGACATATTCAAAAAAATTATCACCAAGATGTATGTTGAGGGGCTTACTGCCTATGTTTTCTTCTAGGAGTTCTATGGTTTCAGATCTTACGTTCAAGTCTTTAATCCATTTTGGGTTAATTTTTTTGTATGGTATAAGATATTGGTCAAGTTTCATTCTTCTTTGCATGTGGCTCTGCAGTTTTCTCAGCACTCACTGTTTATTTATTTTAAAATTTTTATTTATTTTTTATTGAAGTATATTTGATTTACAGTGTTGTGTCAGTTTCAGGTGTACAGCAAAGTGATTCAGTTATCTATATATATTCTTTTTCAGATCCTTTTCCCTTATAGATTATTACAAAATATTGAGTATAGTTCCACATGCTATACAGTAGGTGCTTGTTGGTTATCTGTTTTATATATAGTAGGGTGTATATATTAATCCCAAACTCTTAATTTATCACTCCCTCCTTTCCTCTTTGGTAACATAAGTTTGTTTTCTATGTCTGTGGGTCTATTTCTGTTTTGCATATAAGTTCATTTGTATCATTCTTTTTTAGATTCCATGTATAAGCAATATCATACGATATTTGTCATTCTCTGTAGGGCTTCATTTAATATGATAATCTCTAGGTCCATCCATGTTGCTTCAAATGGCATTATTTCATTCTTTTTTATGGGCATTATTCCATTCTATATATGTACCACATCTTCTTTATCCATTCATCTGTCGATGGACATTTAGGTTGCTTCCATGTCTTGGCTATTGTAAATAGCCAACACTATTTATTGAAGAGGCTATCCTTTCCCCACTATATATTTGTGACTCCTTTGTCATAAATTAATTGACCATATATGTGTGGGTTTATTTTTGGATTCTCTGTTCTTTTCCACTGATATATGTGTCTGTTTTTATGCCAATACCACACTGTTCTAATTACTATAACTTTATAATATAGTTTGGAAAGAAGATCCATCTATATGCTACCTATAAAATACACTTTATATGTAAGGACACACACAAACTGAAAGTGAAGGGATTGGAAAAGATATTCCAATCTTTTGCAAATGGAAATCAAAAGGAAGCTGAGTAGCTATACTTATATCAGACAAAATAGACTTTAAACAAGGAATGTAATAAGAGCCAAAGGTGGGTTTTATATAATGATAAAGGGGTCAATCCAACAAGAGGATGTAACATTTGTAAGTATTTATGCACTTAACCCAGAAGTGCCTAAATATATAAAGCAAATATTAACATTCCTAAAGGGAGAAGTAGTCAGTAATACAATAATAGTAGGAAACTTTAATACCCCACTACATCAATGGATACATCATCCAGACAGAAAATCAATAAGGAAACACTAGCCTTAAATGACAGATGAATCAGAAGAACTTAAGAGATATATATAGAACATTCCCTCTGAAAGCAATAGAATATATTCTTCTCAAATATATATGGAACATTTTCTAGAACAGATCATACTTTAGGCCATGAAACAAGTCTTAATGAATTTAAAAGGATTGAAATTGTATCAAGCATATTTTTCTGACCACAGTGGTATGAAACTAGAAATTAATTACACGAAGGAAACTGGAACATTCACAAATGTAGAGATTAAACAACATGCTACTGAGCAACCAGTGGGTGAAAAAAGAAGTCAAAAAAGAAATTAAAAATTACCTTGAGACAAAACAAAATGGAAATATAACATACCAAAATTTGTGGGATGCAACAAAAGCAGTTCTAAGAGAGGAGTTCATAGAGATAAGTGCCCATCTCAAGAAACAATCAGAGGCTCGAATAAACAACCTAACTTTACACCTTAATGAACTAGCAAAAGAAGAACAAATGAAGTCCAAAGTTAGTAGAAGGAAGGAAATAAAATTTAGAGCAGGACTTCCCTGGTGGCGCAGTGTTTGAGAGTCCGCCTGCCGATGCAGGGGATGCAGGTTCGTGACCCGGTCCGGGAAGATCCCACATGCCATGGAGAGGCTGGGCCCATGAGCCATGGCTGCTGAGCCTGCGCGTCCGGAGCCTGTGCTCCACAACGGGAGAGGCCACAACAGTGAGAGGCCCGCGTACTGCCAAAAAAAAAAAAAAAAAAAAAATTAGAGCATAAATAAATGAAATAGAGACTAAAAATACAATGGAGAAGATCAATGTAACTGCTTTTCTGAAGAGAGAAACAAATTGACAAGCCTATAGCTAGCTAGACTCACCGAGAAAAAAAGAGAGGACTCAAATAAACAATAAAAAATGAAAGAGGGCATGGTACAACTGATACCACAGAAATAAAAAAGATCATAATTATTAGAAAATTTATTGTATGCCAAATCTATAAACTATACAAAATGTATCTTAGAGTTATAATGTATTACGTAATTTCCCATTTATGATACATTTAAAAAATAATAACATTTGTTTTAACTTCCAGACTACACAAAATTCATAATGGCAAGAGATTTTAGTGGCAAGGCCATGACAGCTGGGATAAAATAAATTGATAACCTACAAAAGAAGGCAAATAATCACTATACTTCCTTTATTGTTTCAGTACATGCACCAGCATTTAATTAAACCAGCATAATCCTTGATGTGCAAATACAACTTCAGATGACCATGGCCATGAATGTGATCAGCTTTTTTTAATAAACATGGATGTATTTTTCCTTTTGAGGAGTTGATGAGTACATTTCTGTTCTTATTGTACTACGTGATCCTGCAACTTTAATGGGCAGTAAATAAAGATGGCTTTCCACCTGTGTTTGAGTCTTGTATATAAGTTTCATTACTAGAGCAGGTGCACAAAATACTGCCTGCACAGTTTGAAGATCAAAAGTCATTTTTGCTCTAAGGCATATTGAATAGTTGATTTTGTGAAATGATCAGAAGTGCAGTGTTACTAAGGCAACCAGATGTTGCTCTCAAGGTTTTTCTTTTGGTGTGTAAGACCAAGAGAGTATATTTAGGGGCTGTAGGACAGTATATTAGAAGGAGTACCACTTTGGAGCCTGAATGACTTGGGATTGAATCCTGTCCACCTCTTACTTGCTTTGAAAATGATGCTTAATAACACTGAGTCAACAGCTTATTGTGAAGAAGGAATACTTAGTACCAGGAACTGGTACATAGTAGATACTTAGCAAATGCATGTTTCCTCTACTTTTTTATCCATGGTCATGTGTTGAAGGAGAGGTAGAGGGTAATCCTTTTAGATTGAGTTGAGTTTCATACGTGGTTTGATTAAAACCAAACACATATTCATTTTGTGAAATAATTCCTTAGAATTTTCAATTGATTACATGTTTTAGGTTATAAAAACCTTGAGTTGTTATATTCCACTCATAGTAAATATTAATAATTTAATGACAGTCATTTCTTCAAAAGATCACTCAGTGATTTAAGTATTTCATTCAAATCTGTGTCTTTTGTTCCCAATCTTATTTGACAAGACTTTTTTTAGATATAGTGTGCTAGTTTTTGAAATTTAATTTTTCTCATTCTCATTTTTCTCATTTTACTTTTGGACCAATGAGATAAAATGAGAAAAGTTTTGAGAATACAGTTCCCAAATCTCTTTCCAAGTTATGTATTACTCATTACAATATTTCTGAAGGTCTTATGTTTTTTTTTTTTTTTTTTTTTTTTTTTTTGCGTTACGTGAGCCTCTCACTGTTGTGGTCTCTCCCATTGCAGAGCACAGGCTCCGGACGCGCAGGCTCAGCGGCCATGGCTCACGGGCCCAGCTGCTCCGCGGCATGTGGGATCTTCCCAGACCGGGGCACGAACCCGCGTCCCCTGCACTGGCAGGCGGACTCCCAACCACTGCGCCACCAGGGAAGCCCAGGTCTTACGTTTTGAGAATCCTTACTGTCATCTGTGGCAGCTTTATAAAGAGCAAATTTTACTTTATTTATGCCTGTACACTATGAGTTAGACAGCTGTTCTGAATAATCCTGTAAGTAAATCTTGTCCCACCTGGTCAAAACCCACCCATGGCTTCCTCTTCCCCTCAAGATAACACTGAAGCTCTAACCACGGGCCGCAAGGCTTCCCATAATGTGTAGAGCTCTCCCTACCCCGCTACCCCTCCCTATAGTGGCTCCTACACTCTCCCCTTGTTCATGTCTGTTCCAAGGTCTTTGCACCAGGCTACATATACCTGGAATGTTCTAGATATTCACATTTCTCTTTCCTTCACATAATTTAGGCTCTCTCTCATAAATCACTTTAAAATAGAAAGGCCTGGGGACTTCCCTGATTGGTGCAGTGGTTAAGAATCTGCCTGCCAATGCAGGGGACACGGGTTCGAGCCCTGGTCTGGGAAGATCCCACATGCCGCGGAGCGGCTAGGCCTGTGAGCCACAACTACTGAGCCTGCGCGTCTGGAGCCTGTGCTCTGCAGCGGGAGAGGCCGGGACAGTGAGAGGCCCGCGCACTGCGATGAAGAGTGGCCCCTGCTCGCCGCAACTGGAGAAAGCCCTCACACGCAAATGAAGACCCAACACAGCCAAAAAAATTAAATTAATTAATTAATTAAATAAAAAAAAATAGAAAGGCCTCTTCTGACATCTCTGTGTAAAAAGCATCCCTTCATTCCACCTCTGTCTTCTTTCTTTTCTTAGCACTTCTATCGTCACTTGACATGTTATCATTATACCTCCATTTATTCCCCCACTAGAATATGAGTTCCTTGAGCACCATACATAGAACAGCACACAATAGGAGCTAAAAATACGTTGAATTAATGAATATTCTACCACAAGGAAAGTCTAAGGCATCAACTCATCTGTTTCTAGAACCTGTGAATTCTCTGCCCCAGTTGCCCAGTGGACCTTGCCAAGCAGGGCGAAGAGTCAGTTTGCAGAGAAGGAGCTAGATAAGCTAAATCGTTAAGAACTGTTATATTATTCACTAATGTTCTACTACACTTTTTCCTTTACAAACAAAAGCATTTAAAAAAATTTACCTAGTGACCTGATTAGTTTTAGCTTGATGTTACCCACTAGTTAATGATGAATCAGAAATATTTGGAGAAAAGTCACAAGTTTTGGGATGACTTAGTGTTTATTTGCCTATTTTCTCATCCACACTGTGATGCTTCGTTAGTCTGATTTACTGCTTTTTTCTTCATAGAGCTTATGACCCCCTCTCTTGGAGAGAGTTTGAGATTCAACCACTGCTTATAAACAGATAGCTGTGATGAATATTCTGTATCAGGCCACCCAATCAGACCATCCTAACCATGCCCTCTGTCCAAGACTAAACTCTGGATGACATTATTTGAAATAATAGTTAATACTTTTCTTTCATTTAGACTCAATGATTGTAATTTTCTGAATCTTTTAATTCCCTTTTCTTAGCAGATGTGGTTAGCAGCCTAATTACTTAGCAACTACAATTACTTTCTCAGTTCTTTAATACCCTTGCTAATACCTTCACCCACTTCAGAGTTGAAATTCCCTCAGTTTTATAACATAGCAGCTCAATTTCAATGTTCCTGAACCTAAGGAGGAGTATGATCTGAGGTCTATTTGGGGAATAATTTTCCAGTTTAGTTTTGTATTATTACCTTCCATATCAAGTTAATTTCCCGAAAAGTGTAGGCTTTATGAAATGATTGCTTTGTAGGTATACTTTTAGAGAAAATCAAAATAATTTAAGATGAAATGTTAACTTACTTGACTCTATAGTCAAAAACTTTGGTATTGTTTTTTTTCTACTACCCCTACTCTCCAATCTCACTGTATGGAAGTGTCCATTTTGAGTGGTCTAGTGTGTTAACCCAGAGATTACTAGTGAATTTCCCTTTATTTTGTTTCCAGTGTGACATTACTCATGTGCCCGTTCTGAAGACACACCACACCAATAAAAAATAATTGAATCAAAATATGTTCATAATTTTTTAAAAGAAGGAATATTTTTCCCTTAGTAATAACCGCAAAGAAGCAAGATTTAATATTTATGGTTTTGAATTTTTGTCTATGTCAATATGAGAATTAAAGAATATTTCTTCATCCTTTCTAATCCAATATTGAGCATATTGGATTAATTGACAGGTTTGTTTTTGTAATTTTACTCCATCTGATACAATCTCATCTAATCTGTAGGAACTTGAAGTTGACATTTATTTGTATGCCTTAAATCTGAAATTAACAGGTAGTATCAGGGTAATAATGGTATTATATACTCATAGAATTCTAATGTGTTTATTAATCTCTACCAAGCATTAGTCATAGAGAAATTCATTCAGAAAGTTTACATTATTGTCCACTGTCTCAAGGATAAATTTATTAGACTGAATTTGTGAAAGAGCCATAAAGGCAGATAAAGGTAGCCCATCAGCTTCACTGAGCAGATTTTTCCGGTTAACGTGGATGAGCAAGGAAATTGACAAAAGGATTGACCCAGCTTCGGAATGTTTTCCTGGAGGATGTAATGGAAGGTCAGGCACACTAAATATAAAAATATGGGTACTTTGGAGTCTGAAATTTCATGACTTATTTGAATTGAAAGTACCAGGTACTAGTTGAAGTAACAGCAATAGAATCATTCCTTAACCTTTGATAAATATAAAAGAAATGAGAAAGCTGTACTGCATATGTCTGTGTGGAGAATGTCTAGTTTGAGTTTTGATTAGCACTCTGATATTTATTATTAACTTTCTGATAATTTATTAATTGTCAAAAGTATAGTTTAATGACTTGTGAATAACAGGGAAAAAAAACTTAACGGCCCACACTTTGGTGCCAGCAAAAGCAACTCATGTATGACAACCTTAGCAATTAATACACCTTTGAAAAAACTCCTAATGAGCATTTCTATATTTCAGGGTGCGGTTGGTCTTAAAGGTGAATTGGGTGCTCCTGGAATTCCTGGGGAAAAGGTATGTGGATCAGACCCTTGATTAAGCTTTGTAGCTATTTTACCAGGTTGTATCAGAGAGGAAGGGAAAGTACACGGAACAAGTCTGGTATTTCGGGGGGCGGGGGGCAGTCAGCGAACTCTGACCCTGCAGGAGGGCTGCCAAAAATTCCTGCTGCATGATTTAGTAAATCAGGTTTTACTGGAGCACAGCCATGCTCATGGGTCTTCATGATGGCTAAGGCTGCTTTTGTGCTACACAGCAGTGTCTAGTAATTGTGGCAGAGATTCTAAGACATTTACTGTCTGGTCCTTTGCAGAAAACACTTGCTTCAGAACATTAGTCATTATTCTAAGAGACCCAAAGTTTCTTAATTTCACTATTTTATGGTTGGTATAGTATCTTTCTTGTGGGGGAGGGTTACTTATTGATATGTTTATCTTTTCTCTCTTTCTTTTTAAATTGAAGTCTAGGTGATTTACAAGGTTGTGTTAGTTTCAGGTGTACAGCAAAGTGATTCAGCTATACATATATATATATATATAAATCTATTCTTTCTCAGATTCTTTTCCCTTGTAGTTTATTACAAGATATTGAATATAGTTCCCTGTGTTACACGGTAGGCCCTTGTTGTTTACCTATTTTATTTATAGTAGTGTGTATCTGTTAATCCCAAGCTCCTAATTTATCACTCCCCCATTTTCCCCTTTGGTAACCGTAAGTCTGGTTTCTATGTCTGTGACTCTGTTTCTGTTTTTGTAGATAAGTTCATTTGTATCATTTTTTAAGATTCCACAAATAAGCGACCACATGATATAGGATCTTTTAATATGTATTTCACTGCCGACATAAATAAACATTTAAAAATAAAGTATCACATGAAATATGATAAATAAAAATACAAGAAATATATTTCAATCCATCAATAAAATGATTTTCACATTGTCTTCTCTAATACTGTAAAGATGATTCTAAATAATGAATCCACTCACAAGAGGTTAGCATACTTATTCAGGAAACTTAAAAAAATTGTTATATTTGTAAATTAGACAGCAATTATCTTGTCTTATTTTTCACTTAGATTGTTGAATTATTAGAGTTTTACATATTGATGCTAAGAAAATTCTCTTCTTCACTAAAATAAATTTAGCATAAATTTTCGTAGCTGTTCTAGCTGCACTAATTATCAAGTGAGTCCATTTTGCCTCACTATCTAGAGGTCATGACCCCTGTGGTTATGAAGCTATCATTGTCACGAGGGGAACTGAAGCTGAAGTGGTAGGAGGTTCAGAACTTATTTTCTGAGTCCTTCTTAAACGTGTCTCTGATATCTGACTGCTTCACTGATGTTGCTCTGTTTCTTTTAGAAATTATTCAGCCTGATATGCAAATTCTTTGCTCCTGTAAATGGTAGACTCAGTAAAACCCAGCAAACTTTGTAAACAATGATACATTGCTGCAAGCTAATGATTATTTGGGCTGCTGTCCTCTTGCTTAATCTTTCTGATGACATTAAACGAAGACACTTCAATAAGTAAAAATTCCTTCAGACACTTGTTTAAAGGTCTGAATCCTTCAAAATGCCATTTCCCCAAGAGAATACTACTTAATCACCTAACTCTTGAAGAGATTGCCCCGTCCAAATTTACTTTATATACCCATTTCACCAATCTCTTCCTAAAATATATTGTTCAGATTGTCTAGATTTCAGATCATTGGGATTTTAAAAATTACTTGAATATGGGAACTCTTTCTTTTTTTTCTTTGCCAAGTACAGAATCATTGGAGAACTTGGACTATAAAATAGATTATTAGACTTCTTTTTTTTTTTTTCGTATATCTTAGAGCTGAGTTATGCTACTTTTTTAAAAAATCAAATCATACATATGATTATAGAAACAGTAAAATGCCAGGCAAAATAGAAAAGACAAATTGAGAAAAGATAATTACAACGTACATACAAGAGAGGGATTACTTATACCACCATATGAACAAATCTTTTTTTCCTTTTTTATACAGGAGGTTCTTATTACTCATCCATTTTATACACATCAGTGTATACGTGTCAATTCCAATCACCCAGTTCATCACAGCACCACCACCACCCACTGCCGCTTTCCCCCTTTGGTGTCCATACATTTGTTCTCTACATCTGTGTCTCAATTTCTGCCCTGAAAACCAGTTCATCTGTACCATTTTTCTAGGTTCCACATATATGCGTTAACATACGATATTTGTTTCTCTCTTTCTGACTTACTTCATTCTGTATGACAGTCTCTTCTAGATCCATCCACGTCTCTACAAATGACCCAATTTCGTTCCTTTTTATGGCTGAGTAATATTCCGTTTTAAAAATAATTTTATTATACACGTACCATGTTTTCTTTATCCATTCATCTGTCGATGGGCATTTAGGTTGCTTCCATGACCTGGCTATTGTAAATAGTGCTGCAATGAACACTGTGGTACATGACTCTTTTTGAATTATGGTTTTCTCTGGGTATATGCCCAGTAGTGGGATTGCTGGATCGTATGGTAATTCTATTTTTAGTATTTTAAGGAACCTCCATACTGTTCTCCATGGTGGCTGTATCAATTTACATTCCCACCAGCAGAGTAAGAGGGTTCCCTTTTCTCCACACCCTCTCCAGCATTTGTTGTTTGTAGATTTTCTTATGATGCCCATTCTAACTGGTGTGAGGTGATACCTCATTGTAGTTTTGATTTGCGTTTCTCTAATAATTAGTGATGTTGAGCAGCTTTTCATGTGCCTCTTGGCCATCTGTATGTCTTCTTTGGAGAAATGTCTGTTTAGGTCTTCTGCCCATTTTTGGATTGGGTTGTTTGTTTTTTTAATGTTGAACTGCATGAGCTGTTTATATATTTTGGAGATTAATCCTTTGTCTGTTGGTTCATTTGCAAATATTTTCTCTGAGGGTTGTCTTTTCATCTTGTTTATGGTTTCCTTTGCTTTGCAAAAGCTTTGAAGTTTCATTAGGTCCCATTTGTTTATTTTTGTTTTTATTTCCATTTCTCTAGGAGGTGGATCAAAAAAGATCTTGCTGTGATTTATGCCAAAGAGTATTCTTCCTATGTTTTCCTCTAAGAGTTTTATAGTGTCCGGTCTTATATTTAGGTCTTTAATCCATTTTGAGTTTATTTTTGTGTATGGTGTTAGGGAGTGTTCTAATTTCATTCTTTTACATGTAGCTGTCCAGTTTTCACAGCACCACTTATTGAAGAGACTGTCTTTCTCCATTGTATATCCTTGCCTCCTTTGTCATAGATTAGTTGACCATAGGTGCGTGGGTTTACCTCTGGGCTTTCTATCTTGTTCCATTGATCTATATTTCTGTTTTTGTGCCAGTACCATATTGTCTTGATTACTTGTAAAATAGTTTGAAGTCAGGGAGTCTGATTCATCCAGCTCTGTTTTTTTCCCTCAAGACTGCTTTGGCTATTCGGGGTCTTTTTGTCTCCATACAAATTTTAAGATTTTTTGTTCTAGTTCCGTAAAAAATGCTATTGGTAATTTGATAGGGATTGCATTGAATCTGTAGATTGCTTTGGGTAGTATAGTCATTTTCACAATATTGATTCTTCCAATACAAGAACATGGTATATCTCTCCATCTGTTGGTATCTTCTTTAATTTCTTTCATCAGTGTCTTATAGTTTTCTGTATACAGGTCTTTTGTCTCCCCGGGTAGGTTTATTCGTAGGTATGTTATTCTTTTTGTTGCACTGGTAAATGGGACTGTTTACTTAATTTCTCTTTCAGATATTTCATCATTAGTGTATAGGAATGCAAGAGATTTCTGTGCATTACTTTTGTATCCTGCTACTTTACCAAATTCATTGATGAGCTCTAGTAGTTTTCTGGTGGCATCTTTAGGATTCTCTATGTATAGTATTGTGTCATCTGCAAACAGTGACAGTTTTACTTCTTTTCCAATTTGTAGTCTTTTTATTTCTTTTTCTTCTCTGATTGCCGTGGCTAGGACGCACAAAACTATGTTGAATAATAGTGGTGAGAGTGGACATCCTTGTCTTGTACCTGATCTTAGAGGAAATGCTTTCAGTTTTTCACCATTAAAAATTATGTTTGCTGTGGGTTTGTCGTATATGGCCTTTATTATGTTGAGGTAGGTCCCCTCTATGCCCACTTTCTGGAGAGTTTTTATCATAAATGGGTGTTGAATTTTGTCAAAAGCTTTTTCTACATCTATTGAGATGATCATATGGTTTTTATTCTTCAATTTGTTAATATGGTATATCACATTGATTGATTTGTGTATACTGAAGAATCCTTGCATCCCTGGGATAAATCCCACTTGATCATGGTGTATGATCCTTTTAATGTGCTCTTGGATTCTGTTTGCTTGTATTTTGTTGAGGATTTTTGCATCTATATTCATGAGTGGTATTGGTCTGTAATTTTCTTTTTTTGTTGTATCTTGGTTTGGTTTTGGTATCAGTGTGATGGTGGCCTCACAGAATGAGTTTGGGAGTGTTCCTTCCTCTGCAATTTTTTGGAAGAGTTTGAGAAGGATGGGTGTTACTCTTCTCTAAATGTTTGATAGAATTCACCTGTGAAGCTGTCGGGTCCTGGACTTTTGTGTGTTGGAAGATTTTTAATCACAGTTTCAATTTCATTACTTGTGATTGGTCTGTTCATATTTTCTATTTCTTCCTGATTCAGTCTTGGAAGGTTATACCTTTCTAAGAACTTGTCCATTTCTTCCAGGTTGCCTATTTTTTTGGCATAGAGTTGCTTGTAGTAGTCTCTTAGAATGCTTTGTATTTCTGTGGGGTCTTTGTAACTTCTTTATCATTTCTAATTCTATTGATTTGAGTCCTCTCCCTCTTTTTCTTGATGAGTCTGGCTAATGGTTTATCAATTTTGTTTCTCTTCTCAAAGAGTCAGCTTTTAGTTTTATTGATCTTTGCTATTGTTTTGTTTGTTTCTATTTCATTTATTTCTGCTCGGATCTATATAATTTCTTTCCTTCTGCTAACTTTGGGTTTTGTTTGTTCTTCTTTCTCTGGTTCCTTTAGGTGTAAGGTTGGAGTGTTTATTTGAGATTTTTCTTGTTTCTTGAGGTAGGATTGTATAGCTATAAACTTCCCTCTTAGAACTGCTTTTGCTGCATCCCGTAGGTTTTGGATCATCGTGTTTTCATTGTCATTTGTCTCTAGGTGTTTTCTGATTTCCTCTTTGATTTCTTCAGTGATCTCGTGGTTATTTAGTAATATACTGTTTTGCCTCCATGTGTTTGTGTTTTTTACGTTTTTTTCCCTGTAATTGATTTCTGACCTCATAGTGTTGTGGTCAGAAAAGATGCTTGATATGATTTCAATTTTTTTAAATTTACTGTGGCTTGATTTATGACCCAAGATGTGATCTATCCTGGAGAATGTTCTGTACACACCTGAGAAGAAAGTGTAATCTACTGTTTTTGGATGGAATGTCCTATAAATATCAATTAAATCTATCCGGCCTTTTGTGTCATTTAAAGCTTTTGTTTACTTATTTATTTTCATTTTGGATGATCTGTCCATTGGTGCAAGTGAGGTGTTAAAGTCCCCCACTATTATTGTGTTACTGTTGATTTCCTCTTTTATAGCTATTAGCAGTTGCCTTATGTATTGAGGTGCTCTGATGTTGTGTGCATATATATTTATAATTGTCATATCTTCTTCTTGGATTGATCCCTTGATCATTATATAGTGTCCTTCCTTGTCTCTTGTAACATTATTTATTTTAAAGTCTATTTTATCTGATATGAGTATTGCTACTCCAGCTTTCTTTTGATTTCCATTTGCATGGAGTATCTTTTTCCATCCCCTCACTTTCAGTCTGTATGTGGCCCTAGGTCTGAAGTGGGTCTCTTGTAGACAGCATATATATGGGTCTTGTTTTTGTATCCATTCAGCAAGCCAGTGTCTTTTGGCTGGAGCATTTAATCCATTCACATTTAAGGTAATTATCGATATGTATGTTCCTATGACCATTTTCTTAGTTGTTTTGGGTTTGTTTTTATAGGTCCTTTTCTTCTCTTGTGTTTCCCACTTAGAGAAGTTCCTTTAGCATTTGTTGTAGAGTTGGTTTGGTGGTGCTGAATTCTCTTAGCTTTTGCTTGCCTGTAAAGCTTTTGATTTCTCCATCGAATCTGAATGAGATCCTTGCTGGGTAGAGTAACCTTGGTGGTAGGTTCTTCCCTTTCATCACTTTAAATATATCATGCCACTCCCTTCTGGCTTGTAGAGTTTCTGCTGTGAAATCAGCTGTTACCCTTATGGGAGTTCCCTTGTATGTTATTTGTCATTTTTCCCTTGCTGCTTTCAATAACTTTTGTTTGTCTTTAATTTTTGCCAGTTTGATTACTGTGTGTCTCAGCGTGTTTCTCCTTGGGTTTATCCTGCCTGGGATTCTCTGCGCTTCCTGGACTGGGTGGCTATTTCCTTTCCCATGTTAGGGAAGTCTTCTACTATAATCTCTTCAAATACTTTCTTGGGTCCTTTCTCTCTCTCTTCTCCTTCTGGAACCCCTATAATGTGAATGTTGTTGCGTTTAATGTTGTCCAAGAGGTGTCTTAGACTGTCTTCAGTTCTTTTCCTTCTTTTTTCTCTCTTCTGTTCTGCAGCAGTGAATTCCACCATTCTGTCTTCCAGGTCACTTATCTATTCTTCTGCCTTAGTTATTCTCCTATTGATTCCTTCTAGTGTAGTTTTCCTTTCAGTTATTTTATTGTTCATCTCTGTTTGTTTGTTCTTTAATTCTTCTAGGTCTTTGTTAAACATTTCTTGCATCTTCTCGCTCTTTGCCTCCATTCTGTTTTCAAGGTCCTGGATCATCTTCACTATCATTATTCTGAATTCTTTTTCTGGAAGGTTGCCTATCTCCACTTCATTTAGTTGTTTTTTGGGGGGTTTATCTTGTTCCTTCATCTGGTACATAGCCCTCTGCCTTTTCATCTTGTCTGTCTTTCTGTGAATGTCGTTTTTGTTCCACAGGCTGCAGGACTGTAGTTCTTCTTGCTTCTGCTGTCTGCCCTCTGGTCTAGACTTCTTTATTGTGGGGTGTAAAATAAGATTTAATTGGGTTTACACAATGAATAAAGGGAAAGTGGATAAAATTCTCCTGTTATATTTTAAAACAGAATTTACTGAGATTGGTATAAAATACTGTTAATTGGGGCTTCCCTGGTGGGGAAGTGGTTAAGAATGCACCTGCCAATGCAGGAGACATAGGTTCGAGCCCTGGTCCGGGAAATTGCTCCCACATGCCGCGGAGCAACTAAGCCCGTGTTCCACAACTACTGAGCCTGTGTGCCACAACTACTGAAGCCAGGGCACCTAGAGCCCCTGTGCTGCAATAAGAGAAGCCACCGTAATGAGAAGGTGAAGCACCACAATGAAGAGTAGCCCCCGCTCGCTGCAACTAGAGAAAGCCTGTGTGCAGCAATGAAGACCCAATGCAGCCAAAAAATAAATAAATACATAAAATGAGTCTAAAAATAAATACTGTTAATTGAATTTGGTGCAATGAGGTGACATCTCTTGGATCCTATTTGTGGAAACCAGGCCTAAGGTGCTACTGACTGGCTGTGGAGAAGGCTCTTAGCTCTGAAAAGGAGTTTTCCGCAGGTGGGACTCAGTACAGGAGCTAGAGAGTAATCAAGAGGCTCAGCTGCTGCAGACGTTGATCAAATCAATCTTCATCAAGGACCGTGAGAGTAAGAAAGCAGCAGGTGGGAAGTTAAACATGCAAGCCAAGGAATTCTCCAGAAAAAAATAGAGTTTCTTAGAAAAGCAAGGGCATTTTGCGCTGAGTGAAGGAGCTGGAGCAAGATGTGGTGTTCCAGGCAAACACAACTCAGAATTAAAGATGCTGTTGCTTTTCCTAGAAGCCCAGATCTGTAGAAAGAATTTCATGAGCTGATTCATCCAACACTCCACTTAAAGTAAAACTGCAGTAGATATAAGGGAATATACTAGCTAGCAGTGAATCACTTGGATGTAGTAATTCTGGGAATGGAAACCCTCAGCCCTTTGGGCCCATTTGGTCAAACTGGTGACAAGAGTGAGTCTCACAAGATCTGTGTGAAGACACTGTCTCCAGGGAACTTAAAAGCTGAAGTGTTCATCGACAGATCAGTGGATAAAGAAGATGTGGCACGTATATTCAATGGACTATTACTCAGCCATAAAAAGAAATGAAATTGAGTTATTTATAGTGAGGTGGATGGACCTAGAGTCTGTCATACAGAGTGAAGTAAGTCAGAAAGAGAAAAACAAATACTATATGCTAACACATATATATGGAATCTAAGAAAAAAAATGGTTCTGATGAAACTAGGGGCAGGACAGGAATAAAGACACAGATGTAGAGAATGGACTTGAGGACATGGGGAGGGGTAAGGGTAAGCTGGGACAAAGTGAGAGTGTCATGGACATATAAATACACTACCAAATGTAAAATAGATAGCTAGTGGGAAGCAGCTGCATAGCATAGGGAGATCAGCTCGGTGCTTTGTGACCACCTAGAGGGGTGGGATAGGGAGGGTGGGAGGGAGACTCAAGAGGGAGGGGATATGGGGATATATGTATACGTATAGCTGATTCACTTTGTTATACAGCAGAAACTAACACACCATTGTAAAGCAATTATACTCCAATAAAGATGTTAAAAAAAAAAAAGCTAACGTGGTAAAGGAGAGGCCATATCCATGGTACTCTAAAACCAATGCACACTGTCCTGGCAAACTCTCTCTCATGTTTCCCCAAGCAGTCTCCACAAGTTTAATTTACTTGAGTCGCTCTCAGAGAGCCTCACAGACAATCAGAGAATTTGTTCAGCCTCCTGTGGTGCTAACCATGGTATCAGGCTGCACTTAGCTCTTGGGTCCTGGTTTCAGGCATCTTCAGGGACCTTCCCAACATCTGTAGGATCACCAAGTCTTTGACCGTATCCTCTCTTCAAGGGCACAGTCACTGGTGGTGCCAGGTCTACTTCTAACTTGTCACTTCATTTAGCTGTTAAAGGTATATAACACTCATCAGTGAAGAAATGTCACCTCAAGAGCATTTTTCTCACTTCTGTAATCCACAGGTTACCATTTATTTAAAATATCTCTAATGAATATACACAAAATGAAAATAACAAGAAAGCTACTATGTATCTATTGGCATGCTTTATAAGTTTTAAATATTTGACTCCAATGAAGATACATCAATTTTTTTTATTTTTTAAATTTCATAAATTTTAAATTATAGTTGTAAAGATGGGCACTTATGTTTGGGGTATAGTACTTCCATTATTTTATGATGAAAATAACTTGATTGATTTTTCTAAGTGTCCAAAGAAAAATTACTCTTAAAATGTTATGTATCCTCAGAGCCGTGTCTCCCAGAGTATGCAGACAGCATCCCCGAGCTGGGCCTGGATTCTGCTGCTCAACAGTTGTGATTCTTTGGGGTTCTTTTCTTAGAATTAGAAGTGCTTAAGAGCTCTGTTAAAAGACAAAATAAAAAAAGATGAATTTGCTCACTTGGAGAAGGACATATGCAAAGTGCCATAGAACCTATATCTCAGGTAAAATATTCTCAAAGGGAAGGTTTTTTTTTAGGTTTAATATTTAAACTAGAAAACCGATTTATATGCATGGAGGGAAGCCTATTCTGAGCAGAGTAGAGTAGAATTTGTATATTAACTGCACTTTATACTTACATACAATGTGATACAGTAATAAATTAAGTGATTTGCATATAAATCCCATTATCCTAAAATAAACCTACACTTCGAAGTTTGTCGAGGTGATAGCAGTAAATATTTTTAAGTCAAGGCCCTGAACAAAGTATTAGCTTCTTGAGGTGGCATTTTTCTTCTGAGGCCCAGGAGACTTTATGTAATATGGAATCATGGAGACTTTGAAGATGAAGAACTATAGCAGTTAATTATGCTCTTTTGTAATTATAATACGCATCACCTTGTACAGACTTGCATAGGCCTTCTAACCTGATAGATACATAGCCTTACTGCCAACACACCACAGAAAAATAACTGTCCCCTTTGCGTTTACTCAGCACAGCTAGGATTTTGCCTAAGCTATTTGGTAAGTTTTCTGTTCTGGGTTCAAATAAGAAAATCTACTCTATGTAGCAAGGGTTCTTAGATATTAGTCACTGGTGACTTCCGGTCAGCTTGGTTGGACAGAAGCCACTGTCAGTCAAAACAAGTAAATTGGATGGTTAAGTTTCCAAGAGCACTGAGTGGCTTAATGCATGAGATCACACAAGGGCATACACACATACACATGCGCACACACACACACACACACACACACACACACAGGCGCTCACAACTCACATCCTCCTGATGCGCAGTGGGAAAATGAGATTGGGCCCCTGGAGCAAATCCTGCCCACTGCCCTACCTCCAGACTTCACACTCAAAGCATGCTTGCATTTGCTGCTTGAATATTGCAAATAAAAAATGGCCTCACTCCCTATTTCACTTGTGTATGTCATGTATCAGATATGTTTTTTGAGAAGTAGGGATAGTTTTTTAAAATAGGAATAATTATCTTCCAATAATCTTAACCCTAATGTGATAGTAAAAAATTAAATAAAATGAGCCTAATTTATGCTAAAACCAATTTTCAATCTGCTGAATTACCTAGAATTTGTCCTAAAGTGTTTATTTTAGTGGGAAAACTTTTGATAAATTTATTTCACTTTTCGTGGGGTAGGTGTGCAGTAAGTGATAGCCCTCATTGTTCTGTCATTCAATTATTAAATACCCAGAGTTATAAACATCTTGGGTTTGAATCCCAGCTCAGATCCTTACTCTGTGTAATTTGGGACATGTCTCTTACAGTTTCTAAGTTTTCTTTTTATGAAATGGGAATTATATTGTACCTACTTCTAGTTTTGTCTTAAAGATTAGATGAAATAATTCATGAGATTGCCAGCTCAGTGCCTGATAAATAAATATTTGGAAAACAGTAGATATAATTTTAAAAGAAAACAGTTTAATGATTCTCTTATTCTAAACTCTGGCTTACTAAGAGACTAAACTAGAACTCATTTGAGGGAATTTATATTATTTATTCAAAATATATTGAATGGAAACGTTAAAATAAAAGTCACATATCTTAGAAAACTTTGACTTCTTAAGACAAACTGGATATTAGGAATCTAATGAATTTTCAACCTAACCAAAAAATATGAGTACAAACTTTTACAATAATAATAACAGTGGCCATTTACTTTATAATTATTATGTGCTAAATACTATCAAGAAACTTCTTTACATTATTTCATTCATTCCCCACGGTATCTCTATGAGGTATGATTCTTTTTTTAATTTTTGAAGTATTTATTGGAAAAATTTTGCCACATGACAATTACTCCATAACAGTGGGACACACACCTATTTCCACATGACTTCTTCAACAACACACATTATTGAGTTTTTCCATTTTCTATTTAATAGATGAAACATTATACCACATTATTATTTTACTTTCCATGTTTAAAAGTATGAGAGATTATAAGTCATTTATATATGAATTTTTTTCTCTGAAATGCCCTTGCCCTTTCTTTACATTGGATTGTTGTTGTTTTTCTTATTGATTTACAAGATCTCTTTACATATATTAACCCATTGTCAGATGGGTTCAGATGCTATTCTTTTTTTTTTTTTACATCTTTATTGGAGTATAATTGCTTTACAATGGTGTGTTAGTTTCTGCTTTATAGCAAAGTGAATCAGTTATACATATACATATGTTCCCATATCTCTTCCCTCTTGCGTCTCCCTCTCTCCCACCCTCCCTATCCCACCCCTCCAGGCGGTCACAAAGCACCGAGCTGATATCCCTGTGCTATGCGGCTGCTTCCCACTAGCTATCTACCTTACGTTTGTTAGTGTATGTATGTTCATGCCTCTCTCTCGCTTTGTCACAGCTCACCCTTCCCCCTCCCCATATCCTCAAGTCCGTTCTTCAGTAGGTCAGTGTCTTTATTCCTGTCTTACCCCTAGGTTCCTCATGACATTTTTTTTTCTTAAATTACTTATATATGTGTTAGCATACGGTATTTGTCTTTCTCTTTCTGACTTACTTCACTCTGTATGACAGACTCTAGGTCTATCCACCTCATTACAAATAGCTCAATTTCGTTTCTTTTTATGGCTGAGTAATTCCATTGTATATATGTGTCACATCTTCTTTATCCAGTCATCCGATGATGGACACTTAGGTTGCTTCCATCTTCTGGCTTTTGTAAATAGAGCTGCAATGAACATTTTGGTACATGACTCTTTTTGAATTATGGTTTCCTCAGGGTATATGCCCAGTAGTGGGATTGCTGGGTCCTATGGTAGTTCTGTTTGTAGTTTTTTAAGGAATCTCCATACTGTTCTCCATAGTGGCTGTACCAATTCACATTCCCACCAACAGGGCAAGAGTGTTCCCTTTTCTCCACACCCTCTCCAGCATTTATTGTTTCTAGATTTTTTGATGATGGCCATTCTGACTGGTGTGAGATGATATCTCATTGTAGTTTTGATTTGCATTTCTATGAAGTACGATTTATCATCACTGTTTCACAGATGGAGAAACTTCCCCAAAGTTTCATCGCTAACTACTAGTGAAGTCAGGATTTGAATCTCTACCCACGTGAATCCATGGCTCTGGCACCTTTACCGTATTACCTCGTCTGAAGCGTCCCTCGAGTGCTCACATTTCCTTTGCAGACAGTTCTGAATTAGATCTTAAATTCATTTATCTGCAGGCAAGAGAGGGAACTGCACAGGGGACTTCCTTCCTTCCTGCTCCAGGGAGGGCTGTGTCCCTTGTCTTGAAATCTATGGACCCTTTTAATGTCTGCCTATCCTTAGAGATAATTCTCCCAGCCTCAGAAAATTGTGTCCATCTCTTGAAAATCATCATCATATGTTTTTCACCAAATGAAAGGATTGTGTCTAGCTTTACTTTCTGAAATAAGTATTATGAAAACAATGCAGTTTTATTTTGTCTGGTTTCCTAATTCCAAATTATATTTAAAATATGTTTCCAAACTTCCCAAACTTGACTCTCTGGAGATCCTGTCTGACCTCCAGGCAGGCCCATCATGGCCACACTGTCCAGATAAACCTTACCTCAGTGTCTAATCTAGAAACTTCTCTATTTATGCTCTTCTCCAAATATGCTTTTGATATTTTATATATATATATATGTGTAAATTTTATATTCATTTGATCAAATATATCTATAAATTGTATATTTACGTGATCAAAAATACAAGTGTTTCATCTAGTACCGTGATGTTCTTTTTTTAAAAAAATCAAACTTCTAGAGGTAAAAAGCCACATGCATTAAGGCGCTTAAGAAGTGTGTCTGATAGTGTGGTGAGAGAGTTGCCAAGTTGCATGTCTTAAAAATAGCTGGGCTAACTGTCCTCATTAAGAGCTGCTTTGTGTACCGGGTCTTTGCACCGTCAACTCTGAAGCCCCAGCTCTTTGCAGGAGGGTGAGAGCAAACTGGACAGATCCATTGTTCCCTAACTGTCTTTATATTTCTTTCCTGTTGGAAAATGAAATGACTGTGATCTTTGAATCTCGGTTTTCCCTTAAAAAGACATTTTATGAGAAGACTGCAGCTTCAGGAAATAAAGGCAGACGCTGTTACAGTTTATGAAAGCGCAGACAAGGCCGGTAGCTGTTGTGAATTATAATGAACTCTGCAACAGCCCTGGTCCAGATGTAGCATTAATGCCTCAGCTACTCCGAAACTTACAGGCATTTGTTGAGAAAGCTGAAGAATTTTTATTTTGTCATTTGGCTTTCTCCCTGCATTATCTAGTTTCATCCAGTTTGCCAGTGAAATTCAGAATTAAGATGAATTTCAGAGTTCTTCCCAAGATCAAAAAAGTTAAAATATCTATTAGTATGTGACAATTTATTGTCCAAATTGCAACACTAAATGAGGAGGAAAAAAAGTACAACACAGCTTTCTTCTAAAAATGGGATATTTCCTTTCTGTGAAATTGTCAAGGTTTATAAAACAAGTATGAGCTCCATGTTAGGAGAAGATACCTCTTAAACAGAGAGTCACACACATACTCCTGTATTTCAGAAAATCCTGCAGTGAATAAAGGTATAGTCAAATCTGGACATAGGATTGAACTTTTTATTATAACCAGTTTCTATTCATGGTTAAAATGGCCACAAAGAAAACAGTTTTGTCAGCCTGCTTCTTGACCTCACTTACTACAGTTACAAGAATGATACTTGAATTATCAGTGAAAAATGACTGCCTTTACGTGGAGTAAGTCTCATTTAATTGTCTTATCTGTGGGCAGTATATTGATACAAGATAGCACTAAAATAAGCAGAAACCCGAGAAGGACAGAAGTAACAGAAGGATAGGAAAAAGAAAAAGAGGCTTGCTCACTCTGCAGTTGAGTTTATTTCTTAATGGTTTCTTATTCCCTCCTAAAGCCTTCCACTCGCACCCCAAGTGGAGCAGTTGGCAGAGAACGCAACAGATGGATGACAGGCTCAACACATGCCGTGGCTCTGGCACCCCGGCACTCGACTTTTATTTGCTAAACGGTTAGCCAGGTTTTAAGAAGCTAGTCTGCTAATGTTCCTATTTGGTTTAATGCACTGTGAGACTCAAGCACACAAATATTAAAGTATTGCCGTCAAAAGATCACGCAGTCTCTGTTTCTCTGCATAGTTTAGTGACTAATTATTTTAATCTTTTCAAAAAAATTTTTATTGCAGTAGAGTTGATTTACAATGTTGTGTTAATTTCTGCTATACAGCAGAGTGATTTTATTATACACATATATACATTCTTTTTCATATTCTTTTCCATTATGGTTTATCACAGGATATTGAGTATAGTTCCCTGTGCTATACAGTAGGACCTTGTTGTTTACCCATCCTATATACAATAGTTTGCATCTGCTAATCCCAGACTCCCAGTCATTCCCTCCCTCCTCCTCCCTCCCCCTTGGCAACCACAAGTCTGTTTTCTATGTCTGTGGATCTATGTCTGTTTTGTATATAAATTCATTTGTATCATATTTTTAGATTCCACATATAAGTGATATTATATGATATTTATCTTTCTCTTTCTGACTTACTTCACTTAGTATGATATTCTCTAGATCCATCCATGTTGCTGCAAATGGCATTATTTCATTCTCTTTTATGGCTGAGTAATATTCCTGTGTGTGGGTGTGTGTGTACACACACACACATACCGCATCTTCTTTATCCATTCATCTGTTGATGGACGTCTAGGTTGCTTCCATGCCTTGGCGCTATTGTGAATAGTGCTGCTATGAAAATATGGGTGCGTGTATCTTTTCTTATTATAGTTTTGTCCTAATTATTTTATTTCTGGTGTAGATTACTGAGATACTCAATAGGGAATTTAGAGGTGTAATTGTTAGTTTATATAGACGTCTACAAGTTCAGATAATAGAATTTTCTTAATGTGGCTGTGTCTAAAGGAGCTTTTTGCAGCCTAGTCAGGGTTGTCATAGCCTGTGGACGGTCATGCACGAGCTTGTTGGGTAAGAGAAGAAGATTCGAGAGGATGACCACAGTCAGCATCTTTCTTTCCTCCCACCGTCACTGCATTTTCACAGATCACTGACTTCACAGCTCAAGAAAAATTGCATCTATTTCATGAATTCTCCTTGGCCACCAGGTAGACTTAGCAGCCCTGCACTCTGCTCGTGTAGCGCTTTGTCTGTGTGTCTTGGTCCCCACTGTGACCTCCTGGAGAACAAGGGCCGGGGATCCCTCTCACACCTTTCACCCCAGCACGTGGCCCAGCGCGTGGCACCTCCTTGGTTCTGCATAATGTTTGTTGAGCTGTTCAGAGCTCAAGTCAATAGAGAAGAGAAACAGAGGATGACTGTTAGAAAACCATGCCGAGGGAGGATTGGAAAGGCCCCCAAAGCCGCGAGGCTTCGGTCCAAATCTCCTGTACTATCTGCAGACGCGCACTTCAGGGAATAGGAGGGCCAGAGACTCTCCCATGTCTGGTGAAGCTGACAGGGGTGCTTCGGGGGTGAAACAGAAATAGAGGGAAGAGTGTGCAGCCCCAGAACTGGCTTCCCATCTCCCTTGGAGACAACATGCTCTCCCTCCTCTCTCCAGCATAAATCTCTAGGTGATTTTGCTGCCTTGTCCTCCGTACTAGGTTTGCAAATCTCCTGACTTTCTTACAACGTTGCTAAGGCGTGTTCTTCCTCCAGACCTTCACAGCCATTTATCTCAGGTCTAAAGATAAGTAACCGATGCCTTCAACGCATTGAAGCTCCAGTAGAAGTAATTGATACAGAGTAGAACTCTAAATTACTCAGCATGAGGACTACTTCGGACCAGAAATAGTTTGCAGTTACCGGTGTCTCACTGTCTCCAAGTAGGAGCTTACTGATGACACTGTCCTTCTCTTTATATCTTCAATTATCTCCTGTTAGAATACTTGATTCAGATGTCAGTTACTCCACTCTAGATAGTTCAGTGGATGATCTACACTAAATGTCTTCTGTTTCCCTGGTACTGTTGTGAAGCTTCAAGTTTGCCTAAAGACTGCCTTCCAGCTAGTCTCACAAGAAAGTGAAAAGCCCACACGCTCATGCTTAACAGATCCATTTGAAGAAAACCTTACTGATTTTGAAAATCACTGATTTTGAAAACCTTACTGAAAACGACACTAGATTTTGTCGTGTGGTCTTACAACATTGGCCAAGGCTCAATTCCCTAACTTTGCTGTAAGTGGAAAGAAACGTTTACGTCCCCAAACCATTTCAAAATTACTTGTTTTTTATTTGAATAACTCAGCGTAATTTGCACTCCAGTAATTTGAAAGAGGATTGTAAAGATATCCTCTTTGAAAGGAAAACTTAATGGTTTTAGTTGACTACAAGTTCAATGTATGCACAAGCAATTTAGCTTTAAAAAAAGCAAGTTGTAGTAATGCTGGTATTGTATAGTATCCAGAACAAGGTGTGTGTGTGTATGTGTGTGTATGCCAGTACTCATCTCTGTGTGGTTGAGACCATATCTGGAGTGATGTGCTGAATTCTCAGTGCCACATTTTAAAGGACAGTGTGTGCCCATGGAACAGTTACTATACTATTAAGGGACTCCAAACTATCATTTGAAAAATGATTGGATTACTGAATAGGCTTAATGGTGACACAAAGGGATGTCATGTATAAGTCCCATATGATATTTGTCCTGTGTGAAATAAGACCAATGGGCAGAAATTTGGGAAAGGTTAATTTGGGTTCAGAAGGCATTGTTTCAATATCCGTACATCAAATTGTTTTGTTTTGCTCTCCACAATGCAAATTAAACAGCAAACTAGCCTGACTTTAAGAAGCTTTCAATAGGGTCAGTGCCTTAGCAGATTCTTTGGTGGAGCTGGTGGATACAAATGTATAAATTTACACCTGTCCCCGTATTTAAGAATACCCACCCTGCTTGTTTTCTAGGTGTGTGCCCTTGCACGTACTTGTGTGCACACAGATACACTCAGGTTAATAGTTTTTGAGAAAGTAGATGTTGGGTTCAGCTGCTGCTAACTCCCCACATTTATATTACTATGATTAAAACATGTATTGACCATGTATTACTGATGGTGGGCTGGCTTTCTCGTCTTTGAAATGACCATAAGAATAAGTAATAATAGGGTCTCATTCATTTTTGTTTAAGAATGTTTTAAATTTGCCTTATTCTGAGCATTCATGTGATAATATATCCCCATGTGTTAGCTGCATGAAGGATCCAACAAATACAAAGAATTCAAAAAGTTTGAAGTTTTAAACCCTATGAAGTACATAGTTTTTTTACTTAACAATTTATTTCTTGGAATGAAGTCCCAGAATATAGAAGGAAAAAATACTCTTCCCTGAAATAAAAGGACTCTGATTGGACGAGATATCAGAAAAAATATAGGAGGTATATGTTTTATTTCCTGAAATATTTAGTTGAGTGGCAGGAATTTAGAACCATACAAAAATTAAATCCCGAAAGATTATGGCCTGAGTACAGCATGCCTGTTGTCAGAATTGTAGAGGTCAAGTTAGTGATACACAAAATCATAACCAGATTTACTTTTGGCTGCTTCCTTTACTGGTTTTCATGCTAGGATTCTGGCATTCCACTTCAGATATTTGTTCCAGGTATTTCACTCAAAACTCAATTTAAGTAAATTTACTCTTAATGAATATGAATTAATTAGTGGGAAAATATTGATATACTTCCAAGCGTACAGTAAATTCAAACAGAAGATTGTGTTCCTGGGAAACTTGCTCTAAGTAAAATGATAGGTCAAATTACATTTTTAAATATGGAAACAGTGTTATAAATGGGATCTCAGACTTTTTTTTAACATCTTAATTGGAGTATAATTGCTTTACAATGGTGTGTTAGTTTCTGCTGTATAACACAGTGAATCAGCTATGCATATACATATATCCCCATATCTCCTCTCTCTTGCATCTCCCTCCCACTCTCCCTATCCCACCCCTCTAGGTGGTCACAAAGCACTGAGCTGATCTCCCTGTGCTATGTGGCTGCTTCCCACTAGCTACCTATTTTACATTTGGTAGTATATGTAAGTCCATGCCACTCTCTCACTTCGTCCCAGCTTACCCTTCCCCCTCCCCGTGTCCTCAAGTCCATTCTCTACATCTGCTGGATCTCAGACTTTCTATTTTATTTTATTTTATTTTATTTTGCGGTACGCGGGCCTCTAACCGCTGTGGCCTCTCCCATTGCGGAGCACAGGCTCCGGACGCGCAGGCTCAGCGGCCATGGCCCACGGGCCCAGCCGCTCCGCGTCATGCAGGATCCTCCCGGACTGGGGCATGAACCCGTGTCCGCTGCATCGGCAGGCGGACTCTCAACCACTGCGCCACCAGGGAAGCCCCAGGATCTCAGACTTTTTAATCAAAGTCTGACGCCTAACTTTTAAAAGAAAAAAATCGCCAAAACATAGTATATAACTTTCTATTTTCCAGGCTTGGGTCTAGTTATAAGGGAATTTTCATTTACCTGCTTAATCTGCCTTTCTTTGCTTGGTCTCCTTGGTACTAGGTTTGCAAACTACAGCCCTAGGGAGTGTGATTCTTTATTAAATGTCTTTCAGACAGCATGTATTTCCTGCATAAGAAAAGACATTGATTCCAATGTCAAAGAAATCAGGCAAACTAATAATTTATCTTGTATGCCTAGCTGTGCTTACTTCCGGGAAATGAGCAGTGATAAAAAGGAGGTAAAATGAATCCTTTGATCAGCTTTTCAGAAAGCCACCAGCTGCTCCCAAATCACACTTAAGTTTTTTTCCAAAAGCTTTCCAAAGAGGTTACTTTGGATTCTGGAAAGGGCTTTTCAGGTTACTCTGTGAAGTTGAAGACGCGCTCTGTATCACACTACTGCCATGGCGTCGACGCTATCAGCAGCAGTGTTAGATGTTGCCCTGCTTTATATTACACGTATTCATACAGTGCCCATCTGGAGCTTCGATCTGTAATGCGAAAGGGACGCAGGCCCTTTGATGGAAAAACCTGTAATGGAAAGTATATGCCGGAGAAACAAATTTTGAAAGTTATAGTAGATACAGGAAACATTGATTATAATTTTCTTTCAATAATGGGCTAAAGTATTGATGGGAAGCCAAAAAAGAGGCTTCTTATTTCCTCCTGTGCTGAGACTGGGAGCACCGAGGGATACCAAGAGTTTAGAAAAAACAGCTAATGTCTGCTCATCCAGTAATTTTAGGCAGGCATTTATTTGTTGGATAGAATTCAATTTGACCCCAAGCTGCATGGGCACCAGAGCTTTGAAACTGTGATTCAGAGTAAAGAAGGGCTCATTCTGTTGACATAAATTAGGTTTTAGATAAAGTCCTGACAGGAGAAACATAGTCTGTTAATCTGTTAAACAAAATTTTGCTCTTTAAGACTATATTCTTCTTTAGTTGTTATGCTACTTGGTAGTTTTTTTTTTTTTTGAGATATAGTCAGAAACGAATATGCTAAGTTATCCCTCGGACTGGAAAAATGACAAATGATTTTACATGATTATAAGTTTCTATGTCAGACATCCCTGGTAACTGAGAAAATCTGTGAGAAGAAAATAAATTGGTTTCTGAATACCAAAGTTACAGACTTTAAGCTTCAGAAGTTCCCCAGTATCTCAAAATCTTTCATATGTTGTTGTGTCACGTGAAGCCAACTCATTCCCTGGAAGAGTAATCAGTGGTGTCCATTGGGTTATCCATGGAGCTTAGAATTATGTTTACAAAACAAATTTTGGGTCAGGAAAGAGCAGAGACCAATTAACACTGGCCATAGGAAAACATTTTAATTGCAACAATCATAAAACCAGTGTCCATTAAAGAGAGAAACATTCTTCCTGTCAAGGAAGAATGGTACCCAGTTGACAGTGCATCTGGGTGTGACCCTAACCTGACATGTGCCAGAGGTGGCCCTTTAGGTGCCAGTCTTTGGAGCACATGACACATAGGAGTGAGCTGTGAGCAAAGAAAAAGGGAAGGAGCTACTGACATTGCTTTCCTTTTTCCAAAAAGTATTTTTGGCAGTGTAGACTGTGTCAATGTACCTTACCGGATTACAAACCATATATTGTTATTGTGTGTAACTTGTAATATGGTGTAAAACATTATATTAGACCAACCAGTGAAAATAATTCTGCTCCTCATGGACAAGTGGACATACTTCTGTGATGAGTAACAGCTCAGTTTCCATAGAATGTTCCCTGGTGTCAAAAACTTAATGTGCTTTGACTTTCACTTTATTAAGCGAAATGGGAAGTTTCTAATATATTTGTGGGATGCCTCAGGTCTAGAACTATAGCAACTTTTTAAATGATAGAAATATATTTATTACATAGATAAGTACACTGTATTTTACTGATGCCTCAACACTTGGCCACAAAGTTTTGCCTTTAGTGTTTGGTATATTCTGTGATGATAGCAGTTACACTGTGCAGCACAGATAATTTAATCTAGTCAAAGAAAAGCCTTAGTCTTTAAAATATGTTGTGTATATAGCAGTACACTGCTGGCAAAAATGACTAAGCCTTTCCAAAAATCTATTAATTGATGAAACGATAACGATCTCTTTAGGCTTAAACAGAACATATTATTGCTATTTTAAAATTTGAAGATATGATTTTTTCTTCATATATTTGAATTTTATTTTTAAAACTCTAAGAAGTGGTATCTAACTTCATTTTAGGTAACACTTTAAAAACAAGCTGTTGTTTCATAAATGTTTGCTAGAAATAAAGCGGGTCAGTAGAATTGTTAGTTTATTTTGAGCTTTCTAAACCTGGAAATTTGGGAGCCCAAGTCACATCCTTGAAGCAGCAGAATTCCTGAGGCTCCACTGGGAATGTGCACATCCTCCCAGGAGTATCTTGTTCTAGCTGTGTGCCATTTGCAAACCAGACTTTTCAAAGAGATGGCCCATGAATTCCAGCAATGGAAACTGATAGGCATCTGCTGAAAACCTTTGTACCCAACACAGGAACCAGATGGATGGAAAGAACTCAAAATTGTCCCAAGTAACTCTTTCAAGTAGAACGGCATTGGGCACGTCTTCAAAACTGATCTAAAGGCAATCAACGGGAATGAGAAAGAAAGTAGATATGCTTTATATATATAAAAATATTTTATATAAATAAAAAAATATATATATATATATAGTTTTTAGATAAGAGGTCACTTACAAGCCAGAATGAAATCTTTTCCATGAGACAGTGCAGGTGGGTGATTAGGTGTGCAGAGATGAAGTAGGTGAACTTGAATTCCAGGTCTATATCCCGATTGTGTAATCATCTGTAAGAAGATGGTCATAATAGTTGTATCTACCTGATAGATTTGTTGTGAGAACAGTGCCTGGCCCATAGACAGCCTGTGTCGGATTTTAATATTATGCCCAGAGGTTTAAAAGAGAGAAAATAAGATGAAGGGCACTAAGTGGCATGTGGGAAAGCATGGGCTGTGCAGTCTGAGAGACCTCCATTCAAATCTTAGGGGATGCTCCTAGTTGGTGACTGTGAGCATGCTACCGAACTGCTCAGAGCCTCTGTTTTCTTATTTTCTGAATGCAAGTACTAGTCCTGGAGTTGGGAGATGAAGGATGGGTGCGAAGCCCCCTGTACCCCTGTACTTGATACACGTTCAGCATTAGGCTGCCTTTTTTCCCAGCCTAGAACAAGTTGTTAAAAAAACACAAAAATTTCTTTATTCACTTGTTTTTTGTGGCTAACAAAATTTATTCTGTGTATTTCTTTTAGGGTGAAAATGGTTTACATGGAGCTCCAGGCTTACCTGGTCAAAAGGTAAAGAGATTTTTAATGTTTCATATTAGTTAAGAACTTTAACATCTTGAAAGTTGAATGTGTACATAAATATAGTGAAGATTTAGAAAATGTGTTTGATGAAATTGAATTCCCTGAGTCAACCAGCACTTGAACTTCCTTTCCAAAGAGAGCCCATGGAAGCGATCCCTTCTCAAAGGACCTACTTTAGGAGGGGGCTTTATCGGAGAGGTTTAGCCACATGCTTCTCCGGAGAAGTGGGCAATGATGCTTCATGGGGGCCCGGGGAGTGAGCACAGCTGCTCTGGGAATGTTTTTACTGTTGAGTCTAAAATGAAGACTGGAACAGGCTTTATTACCTTTGACAGTGTGTGGTTACTTCTTTTCCTTTTCGTATTTCCCAGATTGAGCTAAACATAATGGTTGCAATGATATAAAACATTAAATCTTACAAAGATGCTACAACGAATCTCTTCAAAAAATTCTTTCAGAATGATAAATTCATAATCAGTAGGGATTTTTGCATTGGCTAGGATGCTTCTTTCTGGGCCTAGAATCTTTCTCCTTACCAAGGTAAACTTCATTTCACCCCTTTATTGTCCATGGGCTGATTTTTCCTCCTGGGAAGAAATATGATTGTAGGTGACCAGCATTATTGGAAACACAGAGACTGGTTTATTCCAGTTTCCTGAAGGGATGGGGAGCCCCTTCAGGCGGTGCCAGCTGTCATGACGCCACCCAGATAATCCCGCCACAGGGGAGAGCATTATTGGTGCGATATTAGATGCCCACCAAAGCCAAGCATATCATTTCTATGCTCTGGAGAAGTTTTACAGATCTTAGCAACAGGAAGTCAGAAGTTACTGTCACATCTAGGTTTTGCTCTGTAGCTAAAAATTACCGTTAAAAAGATATGCGCGTATTTGTAGTTACAGCTTTTGAAAAATCTTCCTTTACTTACTTGATGAAGATACTAAGATTGAACTGGCAGTGATGAAATGGCAAGCTTCTGCACTTCTTCACAGCAGTTCTAGACAAAACCCATTGAGACAGCGGGTGCTGCATCTGTGAGTCGAGTTGCCAGCCAAGGGATGTGTAGATTTATCTTCTGGGAAACAGTTTAGGACCTTCCAGCAGCGGTTTATGGTGGCTGCCTCATGCTGGCATTGTGGCCGATGTACTGCGGTGTTCAGCAGCTTTGTGTCAGCTTGAATTAACAGATCAAGTTAAAGGCTATATTTTAGGAAAAGTGGTAGGAAAAAGACCACACATTCAGTGGCAAATATACCCAAATACTAACTTACTTTCTTTCCTGTACCTTTTTTGAAGGTAGATAAAGCAGAAGTAATTATTATTATTATTTTAAATTAAATTTATTTTATTTTGGCTGCGTTGGGTCTTCGTTGCTGCGCGTGGGCTTTCTCTAGCTGCAGCGAGCGGGGGCTACTCTTCATTGCAGTGCGTGGGCTTCTCATTGCAGTGACTTCTCTTGTTGCGGAGCACGGGCTGTAGAGCGCAGGCTCAGCAGTTGTGATGCACGGGCTTAGTTGCTCCGCGGCATGTGGGATCTTCCCTGGCCAGGGCTCGAACCCGTGTCCCCTGCATTGGCAGGCGGATTTGTAACCACTGCGCCACCAGAAGCCCCAGAAGTAATGACTTAATCGGGTGTGTGTGTATGTGTCATCGGGTGTATGAGTACATGTATAATACACACATAGTAAAAAAGCAGGCATTCCTTTTCTTACATACAAATTTTAATTACATTAAGTGTCACCTTGTTTGAAGCACTGCAGATAAAAACTGGAGATAAGAAACCCTCCATCCCTCGTCTCGGTTTACTGACCGCTTCCTGTGGGTGGAGGGGTGGGTATGACCCACCCCCAGCATTCCCTTGCCGGCTACGCTGTTGTGAGTGCCTGATGTATATTTGCCGTTCAATGAATATTTGTTGATCGTATGAATGAAACATCAGTACTCTAAATATCTGTGCAGAGTTAAGTGGGAAAATAAGCTTGTCAGATCAGAGAGGTTTTACTTGAAGAACAGGGGGTTTATACCTCTCAGAAACAACATGATGAGTGAGAGCCCACACCGGTTCTGTGCTGGAGAGGCGGGCCATCTGGGTGGGAAAGAGCCTGGCGCCGCTGTCAGAGCCAGAGCCCGAACCCTGGCCTCGTTCATCACGCACCTGTCCCTGGGACGGTCTTCCGTGGAAGTCAGCTTGAGAAGGATGTTTCTCCTGGATCTGGTGGAATAAATAGTGGTAGTAATAACAACAGTAATGGCTAAATGAGTCTGTGCCAGGCACGCTATTTGATGCATTCAGTTCTCAAAACACCTATGAGAAAGGTACTTTGGTTGCAGAACTTCCGGTCTGTGGAGATTAAATTGCATTGCAAGTAGTGAAGCTATATAGGTTTTACCCTAAAAAATTATTCCTTCAGTGTTTAGAAATGTTTAAATTTTGTATAAGTTAATATTGGCTTCGAGCTTACATTTCAGAAATGGTTTTAATATATACAATTATTGATTTTTCAATATTAGAAACTACGATTATTATTATTACTTGTGTTAAAAGTAGTGCCTGTTATTATACACGTCACATTCCTCTTCTACAGGGAGAGCAAGGCTTCGAAGGTAGCAAAGGAGAAATTGGTGGAAAGGTAAAGATCACTTTTCATACTCATTTGTAAAACTGAATTGTGTTCTTGAAAATATTTTGAACTAGAATATTTAACTTGTTTTTGTGCTTTCCATAAAAGCAATTCAATGATTTTATAGAAATAATTTAAAATATGTGCTTCACCTAAGGTAGACTTACCATATCGATGACTGTCATAAATCTTTCTACACTTGTTTAGGTGGTAGTTATTTCTACATATTTCTAGTTAAATCATAAATAATTCAGACATTTATTAAGCATTATATTTTTGTGCTGCAACGTCATTGATGTGCTCATGAAATGTCCAAGTCTAAATAAATGCTTTGTTTATATGTACACCTAGTTTATCAGTGGAGTTTTTCCTGAGGAAATAAATAAGTAGAACTAATTGTAATAGTCAAGGTCCAACAGAAAAGGGATGGCACATTCAAAATAGAATAGTGTGGAAGAGTTGAATAAAGGGAATGTTTAAAAGGCAGGGGCAACATTTAGGAAAACCGTAAGGATTGTGCAATATTCCAGACTGGGTTATAGGGAACGCCTTAAACCCCGCCAGGTTACTGGTTACCAGACTCAGAGGTAAAGAAAGCCACGTGGGGAGGGCTGCAGGTTGCAGCTGAGAGAAGCTGTTCACCCGTCCATTCAAGCAGTTGTTTCACACATTCACAGCTTTGTACTCAAAGTGTAGAGGACAGAACTGTCTTAGTCATCTAGAATTTCCCTTCACACAATCATCTGCATCCTTCTGCATTTCACGTGTCTAGTTTTATTTTCAAATAGAACAAAAACAGCACCATTCCGTTGTTTCATAACCTGCCATGTAGTTGGACAACCAGAGGAGATCATCTCAAATTAGATTGTGTGGCCTGTGTTGAGTTTGCTGAGCTGTTGTCAGATACTTGCTTCTTCAGTAGGTATTTATAGACAGAATGAGCATCTATTATTATTATAAGACAAATTACACATGTTGTAAGCTACTTGCTAATTACTTTTCCTCACAGAACAGTGAGGGGGAAGGAAGGATAGCCATGTAATTATCGTATAATTGAAGAGAAGTCCATTGAGAGATGACTGTTTTTTAAGTGGATCCTCCTTCTTAGGAAGCTCTTGAATATTTTTGCTTTAGAATAACCATCGTTGCAAGACCATGGCTTTAAATAAATGCTTTACATAGTCCTGCTTTATTAATGGGACTTTACCTGTAGGAACAAGTAAGAATAAGCAAGGAAAACAGATATATTCTCTGTAATTTAAAGTTGCCATCTCACTAGAATCTTAGTGGCTATTTTGGTATTTTAGATATATGGTTGGTATTGCTTAGTAATAAATAGATTCTCACAGGCTATGAGGTATTAAAAAACATTCAGTATATCTGGCTTCAAAGATTTCCCTTCTAATTCCTCATATCTGTTAACTGTTGCCTTCAAATAGTCCCTGTCACCGAGAGGTGAAAATATTTATGGAGAATATGGTTATCAGGAAGAAATAAAGCCCCAAGTAGAAAAGACAATGTCTTGAATGAGAATTACAGCTTAAATGGTTTATAGTCAAATGTAAGATTCACATGACAACGCTTATGTTAAAAATATGTTCTGCTTTGATTTTTATTTACCATATATGGGATGTTTGGGTTTCTTCAGTGTTACATGCTGTGTATTATGACACATGACCACACGTATTTTTCCATAAGATAAATAGTTGATATCCAAGTATTCGTTTCTAGATTAGAAACTTTTTGTTTCTAGATTAAACAAGAAAAATATGTGAGGCACTCATCTCTGTGTGACACCAGAATGAGATTCTTGGACTGTTTGCAACACAATTTGTTTTCTATATAAAGACAATCTCATTTGAATTTCAATTCTTTGTGGAAAACTGAATATATAGTGAAAATAAGGCTCACCTTTCTTCTTTAATTACCTTAATGTGGGCTCTACTGTGTTTAAAATTTGACTGTTATAAATGACAAAATTCACGAGTTGCAAAATGAAATAATTCAGGAAGTTGCTGTTGTTCAGAGATCATATCTACCAAAGCCACGTGGCTACTGACCAAAAAAGGAAGTTTATCAACTGTCAAAGAGAAAATACCATATGATGGTTTTCAGATGATATTTCTGTAATCCAGTATAAACCACGTAGAGAAATCTGCTGCTTCTCTTTATGGCTAGAAAACTAGCTTTCAGGCCAGCTTGACCCAAGCTGGACTATCACGGGGCTCCTCAGTGTATTGAAGATGCTGCCCTCATTCCAGAAAAGAACCCATGGAACTAGAGCAAGTATAGCGGACCTCATCTGAAAGCATGTTCCTGAGTCTGTCTACAGCAACTTATTACAGGGCAGGAACTCACGCCTCATTACCTAAGCAAACACAGTTCAGCCAAGTCAGTCCTAAAGGGAAAAGTATTTGAAGGGGTGGTTCTTTCTCTCAAAGATTAGTTTCTGATGCTGGCAAGACTCTCCCAGAGGACAGCTGTCTTCAGGTTTGCCATGTTCTGGTTGAGCTTAGGAACGACCTCACCCCACTGACCTGTTACTGGCTGGAGCATCATTCAGGGATCCCTGGATCCCTGACAGCGTAGCCCATGAGGCAGGAGAGGGGATGTCTGTATTCTGGCTGAGGAATAGACCCCCAGCTGAGGTCTACATTCTGATTTCTCTGTTTCTATAGGAGTGGTCTTAAACATCCCTTCTTTGGGGGATTTTCCTTAGGTTCCTTCAGTATTACTATAGATGTTATATGGCTACTACTAGCAGTAAACAAAATGAAGAGTTTGCTCTTCTTTTTTTAAAAATTTATTTTATGGAAGTAGAGTCAATTTACAATGTTGTGTTAGTTTTTGCTGTATAGCAAAGTGATTCAATTATACATATATGTACAATCGTTTTCATATTCTTTTCCATTATGGTTGATTACAGGATGTTGAATGTAGTTCCCTGTGCTGTACAGTGGGACCTTGTTGTTTATCCATCCTATATATAACAGTTTGCCTTTGCTAACCCCAAACTCCTACTCCATCCCTCTCCCCAACCTTGGCAACCACAAATCTGTTCTCTACGTTTGTGAGTCGGTTTCTGTTTTGTAGATAAGTTCATTTCTGTCATATTTTAGATTCCACATATAAGTGATACATGATATTTGTCTTTCTCTGTCTGACTTACTTCACTTAGTATGATAATCTCTAGGCCCATCCATGTTGCTGCAAATGGCATTATTTCATTCTTTTTTATGGCTGAGTAGTATTCCATTGTATATATGTACCACATCTTATTTATCCATTCATCTGTTGATGGACATTTAGGTTGCTTCCATGTCTTGGCTGTTGTAAATAGTGATGCTGTGAACATAGGGGTGCGTGTATCTTTTAAAATTATAGTTTTGTCCAGATATACGCCCAGGAGTGGGATTGCTGGATCATAGGGTAGTTATATGTTTAATTTTTCGAGGAACCTCCATTATGTTTTCCCTAGTGGCTGCACCAATTTACATTCCCACCAACAGTGTAGGAGGGTTCCCTTTTCTCCACACCCTCTTCAGCATTTATTATTTGTAGATTTTTTAATGATGGCCATTCTGACTGGTGAAGAGTCCACTCTTTTTTCTTTTTTTTTTTTTTTGCGGTACGCGGGCCTCTCACTGTTGTGGCCTCTCCCGTTGCAGAGCACAGGCTCCAAGAGTCCACTCTTGATGACAGTTATCCCCACTGTCAGCCTTCCTCATAATGACATAGCCAAACCAACTCTTGTTATACAACCAAGGTAGATGCAAGAGCTAGGCTCTGAATATGACTTTAGAAAAAGGCCATCTGGCAGGGGTTCAATGAAGTGATCACCATTCCTAAATGCTGAGCCCAGATCTTTACTTTAGATCTTTGTGAAAATAGGAGTATTACTCGGTTGCGTTTATGAAAAGGAGCAAATAGAAAAGCAAATGTAAACATCTGCTTCATAATAGAATTCAATATTTTAAGTAATTGCTTCAGATCATGTAATTTAGTTTGCTTTTAAAATTCTCATTCTTGTATGTTGTCAATCAAACCCTAACTGACTTAAAGTTTAAAAACTAATTTCTTTAGCATTAAACTTGATTCTGCTGCACTTTACTGTTAACATATCATTTACTTGTGAGAGAGAAACATCCAGTGGCAACTGTTACTCTCGCCACAGTGTTCCTGACATTTTCTAGCTAAAATGTTGTCGATTTTGGTTCATTCAAGAGTGACATTTAAGATAATATGGGCACACATGGCAGCAAATCTTTACAGGAATCTAAGATGTTTCAGCAACTGTGAAACTTTTCCATTTGATATTGAGATTATCTGGTCTCTTCAAGATCTCTTAAGTTTAATGAAAAGAAAAGAGAACAACCAAATTGCTTTTTGTCATGAACCATGTGGCTCCAGGAGATGTGGACAGTGTGCAACAGTTCACGTGTTCTATAGTCTAGAGTGTTCATGTTTCAACAGTTTCTGACTTACGGGCGTTACCTACTTTCATCATCTTGATCAATGATCTTTTCTTTCACCCTGAGTTAAACTAATAACAATAACCATAACCATAACACTAACAAATGCATATGATTCCTGCTTTAATTTATCTCTGAAAACTTTGGAAAACTGGTTGCTATAAATTTCCAGTGACTTGTGATTTTTATTGTCTTCTTACCAGAGTGTTGCCTAGGTCCTGAAATGCCATATATTTATTTAAATCAGAAAATTATATTTAAATATTGATTACTCTGGTTTTATAGCTGTTGCAAATACTTTACCTGACAGAATCCACTGGAAAAACACCTAACTGATGCCTATTTAGTTGATTTATTTAACCACGTATTATTGTATTGTATTACTGCAATATAAGGTAGTATAATCTGTAATATAGTTTTGTAGAAAATGTGATATTCAAATGAATAGAATTATTAAAATGTCTATTCTAATGTATGGTTAAGTACAAGTACGCTTTACTAATCCAAAACTGTCTCAGTTATTTATAATTAAGGCATGCATCCGATCATTTGTATTTCTTAATTTTCAGATGACATAACTCCAATTTTCATTGGCCATCCTAGAATAAAGTATACATTTAGGCTTAGTGTTGATTTTATGAATGATGTGTGGCCTTTTGCCTTCTAGCATTAAATATCATGAGATTATAGTCAATAAGGCAATCAATAGTAATCATGTGCTACTAGAAACAACAATTATGCCTTCAAATAAATCAAGACCTTTTACACTGGAAGATATTTTCACTCTTCGTTAGTCAATATTCCATCCAATTGTTGTTATGGTAATTGCACATAGAACTTGAGTTGAGAATTTGAAGGCGTAGCTGTGGTATTTTTGCCATTTAAATTTTGTTGGAGAATGAGAAAAAGCATAAGTGAGTATGCCTCTATAATATGCGTAAGTTATTCTTCAGAACCTTCTGGGGTAGCATCTTGGTCATTTGGCAGGGAACACGCATTCCTAGTTTCTGGAGAACCACTCCAGGGAGAGCCTAGACTTAACAGTTCATTGTGGAACTGATGGTGGCCTATCGTAGGATAAGTGGATTCACATTCCCGTGTCCCGTGTTCTAATCCAGCTCTGCCATGCCAGCTGTGTGACCCTGGACATGTTCCTTTTTGTCTTGACCTTACTCTCCTTTTCTATAAGATAAAGATAATTCATACTTATGGGATTTTTGTTTTGTTTTGTTTTTTGTTTTTTGCGGTATGCAGGCCTCTCACTGTTGTGGCCTCTCCCGTTGCGGAGCACAGGCTCCGGACGCGCAGGCTCAGCGGCCATGGCTCACGGGCCCAGCCGCTCCGCGGCATGTGGGATCTTCCCGGACCGGGGCACGAACCCGTGTCCCCTGCATCGGCAGGAGGACTCTCAACCACTGTGCCACCAGGGAAGCCCCCTTATGGGATTTTTGTGGGAGTAAGACAAGTGCCTAGTAACTAAAAGGTGCTCGGTAAATGTTAATATCCCCAACAGCCAAAATGTAAATATTGATATTTTGAGGAAAATAGATTTGATATAATTACTATGTCTAATTTTTTATTTGCCTAGTATTACTTCCTAATTTTACTTCTAAATAAGTAAGCAAAAGACGAGAGGATATGTTAGTTAGCTACTGGCGTGTAACAAATCACCCTAAACTTCAGTGACTTAACACATTCATTTGTCTAGCTTGTTCTCCTGTGGTTTAGCAGTTTAGACTGGGCTTATTAGCTCAGTGACTTTGCTCCCAGCTGGTCTTGTCTAGGTTTGCTGTGTATCTGTGCTCAGCTGATGGGTTGGCTGAGGGTGGCTGGTCTAGGTCGGGCTCTGATGGACAGCATGTCTACTCAGGTGGTCTCCCATCCTCCAACGATGGCCCTGTTCTCAAGGTAATGGCAGGGGTCCAAAGAGAGCAGGCAGAAGCACATAAGGCCTCTCCAGGCCCCTGGTTCAGAGCCAGCATGCCATCAACTCTGCCACATTGTGTTGGCCAAAGCAAGTCCCAAACCGACCCCTGATTCAAGGGGCGGAAAAACAAATGCCACCTCTTGATAGCGACAAAGTCTCACTGCAAGGGGTATGGCTACATAGAGGGGTGAAAAATGGGGCCATTTTTGTAATAAATTGAACACAAATGAGATAAAATTTCCTTATTTTAGTATAACAGTTGAACTCTACTTCAGAGCAAAGAGGGTGAATAATTTAGCGACTTCATTCCCCTTCTTCTCCCATGACTTGCATAGTAATCATTAAAGTTATGTTTACATAGTGGGACTCAGAGACCGGGTCAAAAGATATTTCCATATTTGAAATGGTAGAGATGCTTTGTGTGTAATAGGAAAATATTATAGAAAGATGAAATTCTCAATTAGAATGGGAAGGGAGAGATACAAGGTGTCAAATAGCTAAACCAAGGAATGACTTAGTACTTTTACATAGTCCCATGTGCTTATTAATTTTAGCTAAAGTAATACTGAGACCAGAACAACTGGGAAAAGCAGGTCAGAGTTGAAATGTATTTTTAGGATTTCACTATTAAAGCTTTCTGGGCAATTATGCTTAGCATTCAGAATGAATGCAAGAATGTTAAATACTGTTATTATAAATATAGCATTTCCCATCATCACTTTAAAACAACTGTTGACATGTCACCTCACTTCCTGTGAATTCTCTCTTGGTTCCCCTTGTAGAATTTGCTGAAGATCAGCGCATTGGACAATTGTTTCATTTACCCTGGTAACATGTAACACTTCGGCAACTTTTAGGAAGGGCTTACTTGTTTAATTTGACAGTTGACTTGAAAAATGAAGAGAACAGATGGAGTAGAATAATAACTATGATTTCAAAATACACAGCAATTTATCTGTGGCCAATGCCAATTGGTATGGGAGCAGCCATGCCAACTTTCAATTAGCCATGGTAGCAGGCAGTGGGGAAGTGTAATGGTAATCCCACAGCCAAGCTGGAGGCTTAACGTTAGTCTTCACTGATTGTGTGTCATTTTCTTCATTCTTTACGGGGCTAGTGAATAACTCTAGATTATGTCAAATATGTTGCTACATCTTTTAATAGTGGTTATAGAAAAAGTGAAATGTCAAACAAAGAGACATGAAAAAGAGGAGAATAACCATCAAGGGCTGTACTATTTCATGAATGTTAGTCTTTTAAACTATTATTTTTAATAATTGCTTAATATTTCACTGTATGGATATATATTTTATTTGACCATTCCCTTGTTGGAAATTTAAGTCCTTCTTATTTGTTTTTGTTTCTTTTTTGTTTCGGTTGTTTTAAATGTTTTAGCTAGTACATGTAATGCAGACTCAGCATACTTTGATAAGCATCTTTAAATATATCTCTTGTTCTTCCTTTAAACTAGATTTCTGGAATTAAAATTATTGGGTTGATGAGTATTGAAAGTTTTAAGATTCTTGATACATATACTCAAATTACTCTCTCCAAAGTTTTTTTTCAATCAGTTTACACATTCGTAAGTAGTGTTTGCATCCTTATTCCACCCTCACTAGCTTTAAGTATTAAGTTTTTCAAATGTTTACAATTTTTAATCAATAAACATTATTTCCCTTTAAAATTTTATTTCTTTATTTCTTGTATTTCTTTAACTATATCACCTTAAACACTTATACACACAATTCTGTCATAGGTATTATAAATATTATTTTCATCTTAAGGTTTGTCTTTAATGTTTACTGTGAATTGATATACAGAAATTCTAAATTTCTTTGTTGACAGTTGGTGTTTCTTTAATGATTTCCTTAATTCCTTCTGTATTTTGATATCCTGTGCTTTCAAGAAATCAGTTAAATATTCACTCACATTTTCTTCTAGTTTTGCTTTTACACATTGTAACCCTTTCTTCCACCTAAATGTATTTTGATGATGTTATGAGATGAAACTTGACTTTTCTTTCAAAACCGTGTCTGATAATAATTTCCTTACACATTTGTTCATGATGCTTTCTTTATCATATACTAATTCTTATAACCAAGATTATTTTAGGGGTATGTATTCTGTCTATTGATTACTGTATTGCTGCCACATTATTTTAATTATTTTAGCTCTTATAATACATTTTAACATCTAGCACTGGGAACACTTTTTCATTACTCTTCTTTTAAAATGTTTTCTTGCATACTTTTACCCACTTATAGTGCTACTTGCTACATGTTTAAATTTGGATGGTTACCCACTCTTTGATTTCCTCATCCTTGAACCGAGAATAATAATGATACTGATTTTATTGGGTTTGTGTCAAACTTAAATGATGTTGTCATCAAAGGATCCAAACAAGTGCCTGGCATAGAGTAAGATGTTGAAAAAGTGTTTGCTTTTATTTATTTATTTATTTATTTTTGCGGTACGCGGGCTTCTCACTGCTGTGGCCTCTCCCGTTGCGGAGCACAGGCTCCGGACGCGCAGGCTCAGCGGCCATGGCTCACGGGCCCAGCCGCTCCGCGGCATGTGGGATCTTCCCGGACTGGGGCATGAACCCGCGTCCCCTGCATCGGCAGGCGGACTCAACCATTGCTCCACCAGGGAAGCCCCGTTTGCTTTTATTTTTGTCTTCTTTATGAATTTAGTTTAGTTCTCCTAGTTCCACAATATCAATATTACTGTTGGTATAACTACCAGTTGGTTTTATGTTAACTCTACACACTGCCTTGGGATAGAGCAGAGTGTGGCTGAGCCTCAGAGGAGTGGACTCAGGAACTAAGACGCCTCTGCATCCTCTCTTTTCTTCTCTGCCACATGATCTCTCTTTTCTGTGAAACCGCTCTGTTCTCTTGTGTGACATCCTGACTCTGCTTGCTCATTGGTAAACTTAGTATTAGGAGGCCACACCAGAGTGGCAGCCTTGTCCCCAGCTTGCACACCTTCATAATCCCAATGCCAATAACACACTGCCATCACCAGGTGTCATACCCACATTCCGAGTACAGAGAATCTAGTTGACTCACCTCTGGTTCCATCACCTGAGTCTGGAAAGCCCTGCGGCCAACTCAGCTGACTTACAGAGTGCATGGGATTTATAAGAAGGGGTACGGGGGTGAGGAAAAAAAAAGCAGCCGTAAGTCTGTGAGTATTGCTGGTATATGGGAAAGCTCTTGATTTTTGTATCTCTATTTAGTATCTAGTCACTTTACCCAATTCTTTTCTTGAATCTAGTTCCTAATTTTATTAATTCTGCTAGTTTTTCCGTTGAAAGCAATGGGCTATATATGACGGTGTCATAGGAAATGTGCATTCTGGCTTCTTTGTTCCAATTGCTTTAGCTCTCTTCATGTGTCACGTCTTGCTGTAGGGTGCCTACTAGGAGGCTGTGCAGTAGTCAAGCAAGAGATGATTGCAGCTTGTAATTTTCCTGGAGGTGGAGAAAAGTGGATAGATTTCACATATAACTTGGAGATAGCACCAACTGATTTTAGTGATGTAGGTGTAAGAGAGAAGGTGGTGATAAGAGATAACTGTCACATTCTGGCCATTGTACATTGGAAGAGGAACAAATTTGGGTAGGGGCTTATACCATGAGTTTGAGGTTGTGTGAGGCATCTAATGAGGTCTGAGCCTGGAGTTCAGAAAAAAAAGTCTGTACTCCAGTTACAAATGATGGGTGGTCAGCACATTGCAATGGGAGTGGGCGAGACTGCATAAGGAGAGGGGTTGGAAGTTGGAGAAGGCCTGGGCCTGTGAACTGAGGAGCTTCAACATTCAGAAGTTGAGTAGAGGAAGAAGAAGAACATAGAGAAGATGCATCTGGAGAAGTGCAGCGAAAACCAGTAGAATGTGTTGCCAAGCAGAAGAAAGTGAGTGTTTACAAGTTCAAAATGCGCTTAGCAGTCAAATGGGATCGCAATATCGGTAGCTAATATTTGTTGAACGTTTACTATGCTCAGCCATTTTTCTTCTATGAGCTTCATATGAATTACCTCATTTAATCCTCCCAGCATCTCTCTGCTGTTATTATCCCCACTCTGTAGATGAGGAAACAGGGGCAGAAGGTGAAAAATTAAGAAGGAACACCAGAGCCCTAACTCACTGCCTCCCTAGATGAGCAAGTAAAATTGTTGCCATGGGTCACTGGTGACTTTGGCAAAGGTCATTTTGGTGGAATAATAAGGGTAGACATCAAGTGCAGTATGTTGAAGAGTGACGGACAAGTAAAGAGAGCATGCAGAGAACCCTCTCAAGAACCATCTGTGAGGGGTGAGGGGGCACAGCCGTAGCCAAGGGGTGTGGATTGTAGAAGAAGAAACTTTAATGCGCCAACGTCCAAAGCAAGCTTGAGTCCTTGAGAGCAAAACCTTCTTGATTAAGATAGAACCCCAGGGCTTCCCTGGTGGCGCAGTGGTTGAGAGTCCTCCTGCCGATGCAGGGGACATGGGTTTGTTCCCTTGTCTGGGGGGATCCCACGTGCCACGGAGCGGCTGGGCCCGTGGGCCATGGCCGCTGGGCCTGCGCGTCCGGAGCCTGTGCTCCGCAACGACAGAGGCCAAGGCCACAACTGTGAGAGGCCCGCGTGCCGCAAAAAAAAAAAAGAAGTCCACATGCCGAAAATAAGACCCACTGCAGCCAAAAAAAAAAAAAGATAGACCCCCAAAGAATAGTACAGACCAAGCTCATGCAGAGAGCTGCAAATGTCTAACATTTCCTAAGGAATGTCAGACTTATGCCAATGATAATGTAATATTTAAGAAATTCCCATTAAAATCAAGAACAAGACAAAGGTATCACCATTATTATTTAACAGTGTTCTGAAATTTCCGGCCAGTGTCAGTTTTACTTCCAAATTATAGTTTGCATCTATCTGTTTCTCTCCATAGCCCCCAATACCACCAAACTGTAATCATTTATTATCAACTCCTGCCTAATCTTCCTGTTTTCACTCTCTCTCTTCTCTCATCCATCCTCCAATTATAGAGATGAATCTTTACAAAACTACTCATGGGCTCTTTGTGCTTGAAATATTTAGCTGCTTCCCATTAAGTGAAAATCCCCAGTCCCTGTAGTTGCCTCTCATCTCTCATTCACTCCCCTTCTGTACTTCTGCTCCTGCCGCAGTTCCCTGAACTCGCCAGCCTGTCTTCTGCCTCGGAACTGTCCGTTGGTTCTGTTTGGAACACTCTTTCCCTTCCGTTGGTTAACCTCTATCTACATCTTCAAAGTCGTTTTCTCAGGGGAGGCTTTCTTGATACTCCAATCAAATTCAGTTCCTTTTGTTTAATTTCTCATTGTACCTTTAATACTACACTTCACCTTTATACAACTTATCACAATTTATAATTATAAATTTACTGACTTTTTTTTTTTCTATTTCCCCCAGTAGAACAGTAGCTTCATAAGAGCAGGGACCGTATCTGTTTACGTCTTTATCTCAGAAAACCAACATAATGCCGAGCACATAGAAGAATTCAATTGATTAATTCAATGCCGAAGGAGATTAGTGTAGACAAGGCTTAGTGTTTCTTTTCAACCTTCTGAAGTATTCGATAATTGTTATTTTGATTTATTCAACTCAGTATCAACCCTGTTTTTGCAGATTCCGGCTATTGAATTTGTGAGGTGGAGTGAGAGATCAAAATTAGTTTCACATGTATGATCCTTGAAATTCTGTTTCATATGATATTTGTCTTGAAAAGATATCACTTATATGTGGAATCTAAAATATGACACAAATGAACTTACCTATGAAATAGGAACAGACTCACAGATGTAGAGAACAGACTTGTGGTTGCCAAGTCGGGGGGTAGGGGGAGGTATAGATTGGGAGTTTGGGATTAGCAGATGCAAACTGTAATATATAGAATAGATAAACAACAAGCTCCTACTGTATAGCACAGCGAACTGTAGTCAGTATCCTGTGATAAACCATAAGGGAAAAGAATATGAAAAAAGAATGTGTGTGTGTATACGTATATAACTGAATCAATTTGCTGCACACCAGAAGCTAACACAACACTGTAAATCAACTATACTTCAATAAAATAAATTTTAAAAAATAAGTTTTGTTTCAAAAAAGACAATATATAAAACATATATTTAATAGTAAACTATATTTAATAGTATACTAAAATGTGCAGAGAAGTAATAATCGGTTAACATAGTTCCATTTTTCATTACTTGTGAAGGACCTTGCCTTTGGCAAGCCACTATTCAGTTCCTTACTCTAAAAAACAAAATAATACAGTTCTTTTAATACCAGATATTACACAGTGTCTTTTTAACTTTGTGGTAGTGTGAAGGGTCATCTATTGAGTCTTCTGTCATAATTTTTAGTTGCAATTACAGTGGAATTTTTGGAACTATTGACAGCAGTAACCTTAGGTTGGTTTTGCATGGAAATTTATTCAGTAACTATTTTATGTAATTTAAGGACAAAGAAATATGGAAATTCGGGGCACATAATGAGAGATAAGTAGAAGAGTCACGACCCTCATTCACATGATTGTTAAGACAACTTGACTGTGGTTAGCTTTCTCTTTAGTAGGGGCTGAGTATTCTCAAAGGGTGGTTTACAGTTTGTCTGAATTCTGCTCTTATTTTGACCTTTATTCCAGTTACCCTCTTTCTTCATTCCAGTCTCCGGCGCTGTCTCGGGTGCCCACTCCTGTGCTTTAGTCCCCTCCGCCTTGCTCAGGGTCACCCTCTGCTATAGACTTAGTCTTCTCCACTTTCCCCGGGCTCCTTTTTCCACAGCCTCTTGGTAATCCTGCCGCCCCTCCGGCTTTCTTTCCCAGCTCTTTTGCTTTCATCCCATCCAAGCCTAGTTCCCTTTTCTAGTTACTTTCCTTCCATTTTTATTTCAGGTAGCTCTGAGGAGGAAAGATAAATTTTAATATAAACATAAAAATTCCTGAACAGGTGACTTGAGTATTTTGTGGACTCAGTAACAAGGAAGAGATCTGTTATGCAGTTCCCCTCTCACATGAGAGCATTCCTGAATCAGACTGAGTTTTAAATTAAGAGGAAGGTAAAGGCAACCCTCACGTTTGGTGACAGAGATTTTAGTGTAATGAAAAGATGTGGTTTTTAAAAATTACAAAAATAAATGGACTTAAAAATGTATCTGGCAATTGCTTCTTCTTCATATAATCATCAAATATTCATTATATCTCACTGTTTTCACTAGATCTCAGTTAATAAATATACCTCACATAACCGCATCTCTTTGTTGGAGGTGATTCCAGATGGTAGGGGAATCATTAATTCATGGTCACCAAATATTAGATGACAGGTGCATCATTTTTATTTAGAGCCCAGTGGCATGTGAGCTTCCTTCACAGTCAATGTAAAAGCAATTCACTGTATAGTCTTTGCTGAACAAGTGTCCCGCCAGACTTACATAGCAAAATTCCACTGCTCAGAAAGCAGAGGTGTGATGCAGCTGCTGTCCTAGTGGACATTGTACAAACAACCGCCTGTGTGACAAGTTACTGTCTGGACTTAGGATCGTCTATTGCTTCTTAGTTTAATATCTTAAAGAATTTATTTTGGGGCCTTATTTTGCTTGCTAATCTTCACAATCTTCTTTAAGCCATAAAAGTAACTCCCACCACCTGTTCTAATAGCAACAGAGGAGGAACGAGGCAAGACACAGAAAGCAGTTAATATTGGCTTCATCTTTTCTGCATTCTTCCGTGATGTTCTCTGTGTCCCGCTGATCATGAGGTCATCATACCATGAGATCAAAAATAATGACAAAATGGTAAAGCACAAACGCTTTGGGCAAACATTTTGTGGAATGTTACTTTAAGTCCGCGCACTTGTCCCGCCCTGGGGTGGAGTGTGGTGATGCAGATGGCATCACCTGCTGTCCGTGTTCCAGGACCACTGGCAGTGGTCCTTTCTCCCACTTAAGGTTTACTTGTGTGTACAGATGATTCATGGCGTTGACGTCCTGGTGAAAATCGAGGGCTCAGTCACACAGGAGCACCCAGGAGACAGAGGTCAAACCAAGGCCTCTTCCTTTTAGAGGGAACTCAGGAGGTCATCTCCGCTGACCCACATCTGTTATTTGGATTTTGACAGCTTCCAGGGTCTGCTCACTAATGCTAATACCAGACAATTCTAAGTTCTTCGTTTTAAGTCAAAATCTATTCCCTGTTATTTTGACCAGTTTATCCCCTTGGGAAGAATACTTTCTCGGCTTGTTCCTTCTTCAAGTGACTGACAGGCTTTTGGAGCATTGACAGTGGCAGATGTCTTCTCCTGAACATTTGCACGCTAGGATCTCAGGTGTTTCTGTTGTGCCTCGTGGATGCAGAGGCCCCTGCTGGTCCTCACAGACTTCATCTTGTGACGCGCCAGCGTATCAGGGTGCTGTTAGTGGGATGCTCACAAGTGGGCAAGATCTTCTGGTGCGTTTGAGGAGTGGATAATGCAGGCAATATAATAGAGTGAAGGGGGTTTAGTGGGGCTGAGCCCTAATCCTGGCTCCAGCTTAGCTGATTGCATGGCTGTTTCGGAATCTCCATCTGTAAAAGGAGAGGGCGAGGCTAGATTACCTCTGGAAGCACAAATGTTCAGAGCTAGAATGAATCTCAAAATATGATAGGTCTGTACTATTGTCAGGCAGTTGTTTCCTTGAATCAGAATGTAAGCATTGACGTTTATACGTGCCAACTTTTATTGTGGGGTTTTCCCCTAGTGTTTCTACTTGGAAACTTTAACCCTTGATTCTGACATCTATTACGACAGTCACTTTTTAGCTTTCTAACGGCCACAAATTTTGTATACATAAATTCTGAGTCTTTGAGTAACTGATATAAATATTGAATAAGACAAGGCCTAGGGCACAGCTCTGTGGCACACCCTTGGAGAAATCTTTCTATGATGACTAAACATAAATGGATATAAAATTAGCATATTTAACCACTTACTTCACTGCAGTTTAACCCACATTTATCTAACACATGCTAAGAAATTTTGTTAAATGTCTTACTGCATGAAATAAACCAATCTCATAACATTTGAATGATTTTTGTTTTTTGACATGAGGTACCTTCTTGATAATCATCTTTTTCTTTACAAAGGGCATAAAACCAATTTGCTTAATAACTGATTGTAGAATTTTGCCAAGGATCGATATTCAGCTTACTCATTACTCATGTGTATTCTTTAAATGAGGAAACATTGTTGGATCTAGGCCTTTTCTTCTCCGAGATTCTCAGAAATTCACCTGAGTGGCTAATTTCCATGAGCTCTTAGTTATCTGTGCTTAATCTGTCCTCTCCTATCTTAACGTCTGTCTTTGTCTCAAGGGTAGTTAACTAGAATCAATGAAATAAAAAGCCTTGAATTTATTTTCAAAGCAGTTTGATGCCAACTAGAACCCAGCTTGATACTGAAGTTTCCTTCTGAACACGTGCTAGGTTTTAGAACACGCTTGTTCAGGCATCCATTTACTTGATCATTTACTATCTACTCTGTACCAGACACTGTGCAGCGCTAGTGTAACAGAGATGAAAGAGAAAACATTCTTTCAGACAGCATGCGTGAGGTGTTGGATGGTTTGTAAAGGGTGCCATGGGAAGGAAGAGGAGGCATTGAAAACTCTGCCTGGCAGAGGGAAGTGAGCTGGGAAAGGGCTCCTTAGTGAGTTTTGAAGCATAGGTAGGAGTTCTCCAGAACAAGGGAGAGGCAAATGGAATAGTCCACTTACAAAGGCACAGAGTAAGACAAGTATGAGCTGTACGGGGAACCAGACGGAGTGTATTGTACAACAAAATGAAAAGCAGGGACCACCAGGGGGAAAAAGAAGGAAAGAACTTTCAAAAAACTGACTGAAGTACAGCTTCGGGCAGAGCACCCTTCAGGAGAATTGCGAGGAAGGAATATCAAGAGGTGCCCTCTGAGCAGCCAGTTCAGCTCGCTCTCCCCTGGTAGGGGCACCACCTGACCCCCAAGCAAGCAGTCAGTAAGGTAGAGAACCTTGATATTCTGGAAGAGTCATCCCACAAGAAAACCCATCTGAAAGCCAGTGTTCCTATGAAAGACTCAGGCTGGCTTAAATAAGACTTTAGTTCTGCCTTTTGCTTGGCATTTACTAGGAATTTCTGAAGCTCTCTATTTTCTTTATTCTTGCGGTTTATAGAAACTGAAAATTTTAGCCCAAGAGGGAAAATGGATTTGAGCTGTAGTCTTGGTTTATTCTGCTAGTTGCTGTCCTAAGGCTACTTAATCTGAATTAGTTTATCCTTTATTTAATTAAAGAAAGAAAAGAGCATGAAATATAGCCACCTCTTTTATGAGTCAGATGAGATTTAGAATTTGATCATAACGTCTAAGGGGTGAATTCCTGGCTTTATGTGGTAACAAATAAAAAAAACGGTCGTATTTATAGAAGAACCCAATTTACTGATCTGAATTCCAATAATTACTAGCCAGATGTTGAGTCTTTTCTTGTAATCTCCCTCCTCAAGTTGTCACAAGAATTCTCAGGGATTCTGTGTGTGTTACCTCTGATCAGTGTGTGTGTCAGCAGCAGGCCTTAATGCTGCCATTCCCTCTTTTGGTTCTTGAGAAGAAGAAGAGGAAGAAATTTCAGGTCTCATTTGAGCTGGCACCTGCAGGTTATGCTGTATCTCATTCACTTAGGTTGATTGCTGGTATCTATAAAGAAAGAGTGAGAGACAGAGACAGAGACAGGCAGAGAGACAGAGGGGGAGAATCAGTTATCCAATAGACAGTTATTTTGTATGTTCATAGAATATTTAGAAAAAATTATGATTCCTTGGGAAAACAAATAAGTTTAAAAAGCAGACCTCTTGCAAGACACATTCCTGGATATAAACAATAATAAAGAAATCAAGAAAAATACTCCTAAATATAACCCTTGAGCCAAAGAGTAAATAATAGGGGAATTCATAGAAATTAATGAACAAGAAAATACTTTATATCAAAATAAATGGAGCATGAAAAAGCTATACTGTGGGTGAAAATATACAGTGCAAAACATGTTTAAGTATAAAGGAGAAAATATAAAAAGAAAGGGAATAAGTTTTTATCTCATACAATAATAGAGCAACAAATAAACCAAAATAAAATAGTAGAAGAGAATTAATAAGTATAATCATAAAATAAACAGAATTTTTTTATTGATGTATAGTTGACTTACAATATTACATTAGTTTTAGGTGTACAGCCTATTGGTTCAGTATTTTTACAGGTTATATGCCATTAAAAGTCATTACAGGACAATGGCTATAATTCCCTGTGCTATATATCATTTTTGCTTATCTAATTTATACATAGTAATTTTTATCTCTTAGTCCCATACGCCTAACTGGCCCCTCCCCCCTGCCCTCTCCCCACTGGTAACCACTAGTTTGCTCTCTATGTCTGTTAGTCTTCTGTTTTGCTGTATACATTCATTTACATTATATTTTAGATTCCACATATAAGTGATACCATAAAGTATTTGTCTTTCTCTGACTTATTTCACTAAGTATAATATCCTCTAAGACCGTCCCCACTGCTGCAAATGGCAGAATTTCATTCCAACAGAATTTTTTTAAAAAATTGTTAAAAGGATAAACAAATCCAAAATCTGGTTTAATAAAATGGCCAATAAAATAAATAAAATTCAGTTAAGGAAACAGAAAATAAAAATTAGAAATGAGACAAATTGGAAAGAAGAAAGAAATTTATAAACATAAATTTGACCACAGATAGTGTGTGGGCTAAAAGATTCCGAGAGACTACTATGTGTGATTCTAAAGAAAGGATTTTGATGACCTAGAAGGATAGATGATTTCCTCCCAAAAATGTAAAAAATAGACAAAGAATCGTTGGAAAATATGACTTCACTAATTTTGTGGAAGAAATTGAAGAGATGATTCAAGGTCTACCACCGAAAAAAGGACAAGGACTAAGTGGTTTCTCAGCAGGGTTTACCTAGCTCATGTTGTTTAAAGTATTTTAGACCAAAGAAAAGTTGGACAGGGGGCTTCCCTGGTGGCGCAGTGGTTGAGAGTCCGCTTGCCGATGCAGGGGACACGGGTTCGTGCCCCGGTCCGGGAAGATCTCACATGCTGCAGAGCGGCTAGGCCCGTGAGCCATGGCTGCTGAGCCTGCGCGTCTGGAGCCTGTGCTCCACAACGGGAGAGGCCACAGCAAGTGAGAGGCCCGTGTACTGCAAAAAAAAAGAAAGAAAAAAGATGGACAGCTTCTAAGATGTCAGCACAACTTTAATGCCAGGTCTAATAAAAAACAAAAAGAAAACTGTAACCGAATTTTGTTTATGAATATAGATATATTTAAAAAATAAAATATTAGCAAATAGAATTCAACAGTTCAGCAAAAGGAAGTTCAATACTAGGAAGTTAAGGATGATTCAAGTTAAGGGATTTTATCAGCATACTACATGACATCAACCATGTGAAGTGTAAAATTTTTGTGATCATATAGATAGATGCAGAAGCTTTTGATAATACACGATAATGCAATGATCATTCATAATCAAATCTTCAAGGAAAACAGGAACTGATGGAATATTTTTACTAAAATCCAACCACAAATATTATTCTTAAAAAAGGCAAAACTATGTTAGAAATTGTTAAATAAGCAAAATTAAGACTTAAGGAGGTAAAATTGCCATCACCATTGCATCATAAGAAAATTAAATAACTTGTATGAATTGGAAAAAAGAGGTAAACCTATACCTTTTTATTGGATTGCATAGGTAGAAAGCCTAAGCGACTTTGCTAGGAAAAAATTTTCAATTTCTAAGAGATTTGAGGAATTGCGTTAGATATCAGAGATGTATTGAACAATAGATTTTCTTTATCTTAGCCATAAACATCTAGCAAGGTAAATAGGAAATATTCTATTAATATTGAATGTAAGTTATAAAAGCAATAAGAATTGGGGATTTTTTTTTTTTTTTTTTGCGGTATGCGGGCCTCTCACTGCTGGTGGCCTCTCCCGTTGCAGAGCACAGGCTCCGGACGCGCAGGCCCAGCGGCCATGGCTCACAGGCCCAGCCGCTCCGCGGCATGTGGGATCTTCCCGGACCGGGGCACGAACCCGTGTTCCCTGCATCGGCAGGCGGACTCTCAACCACTGCGCCACCAGGGAAGCCCCAAAATTGGGGAAATTTTGAATAAGAAAGGAATATGGTGTATACAAAGAAAAAGCATATGAAGAAGATCTAAATGAATATACAAACTATTTCCTTAAAAAGCTTCAATATTAAAAGTTCAGTAATTCAAAATCAATATGTAAATTTAATGCGATACAAATAAAAATGCTGAGCTGTTTTAAAATTTGTTTTGGAGTCGGATAAGATTGCTTAAAATTTATAGGGCCAGGGCTTCCCTGGTGGCGCAGTGGTTGAGAGTCTGCCTGCTAATGCAAGGGACACGGGTTCGTGCCCCAGTCCGGGAAGATCCCACATGCCGCAAAGCGGCTGGGCCCGTGAGCCATGGCCGCTGAGCCTGTGCATCCGGACCCTGTGCTCTGCAACGGGAGAGGCCGCAGCAGTGAGAGGCCCGCGTACCGAAAAAAAAAAAATTTATAGGGCCAAATAAATACCTGAAAAGAGTCAAAAATGTTTCAAGAACAATAGTAAGTGTTGACTTGCTTTGCCAGACATTATACCATCTTCTAAAATAACCATAATAATATAAATGTTATAACATATAGTATAAAGATAGAACAAAACTGAGAATCTAGAAATTGACCCCCTGAATTTATGAGAATTTAATAAATATTGTATTTCAATTCAGTGGAAATGGATGGATTATTCCATAGATGTTCTGGTACCACTGACTCTATACATATGAAAAATACCCTATTCCCTATACAAAAATAAATCCCAGATGGACAAAGGATTTATGTAAAAATCAAAACAAAACAATATATATTTTGTATTTGTACAACCTAGGGACAAGGCTATATCTAACCAAGATTTTAAACCCAGAAACTAAAAAATAAAAGGCAAATATATTACACATAAAGATTAAACATTTCAATGGTGAAGGACTATAGTCAAAATCAATTAGAGGGCTTCCCTGGTGGCGCAGTGGTTGAGAGTCCACCTGCCGATGCGGGGGACGTGGGTTCGTGCCCCGGTCCAGGAGGATCCCACATGCCGCGGAGCGGCTGGGCCCATGAGCCATGGCCGCTGGGCCTGTGCGTCTGGAGCCTGTGCTCCGCAACGGAAGAGGCCACAGCAGTGAGAGACCTGTGTACCAAAAAAAAAAAAAAAAAAAAAAAAATCAATTAGAAGATGATGGTTCTGGTAATATTATAATGAAATTAGCAGGCAGCCAGTTAACATTTGTACTTTTCAGAGAGTTTTTAAAAATGGATGAGAAAGGATGAACAGTTTAATTTTTAAAAGTGAACAAAGTGTATGAACAGGTTGTTTAGTAAAGAGAAAACTCAAAATACTAACAAACATATAAAAGGCTCAGGTTCACCAGTAGGCAGTGATATGTAATTTAAAGCAATTAGGAATTATGACTTCACACCATCAGCCTGACACCTGTTGCTCTATGTGATTCAAGGACAAAGCATTCCCATACATCGCTGGTGGGATGTTTAGAGCTACAGACTCTTGTGGAAAGCAATTTGGCAACATCTATTTAAAACAAAATTTTAATGCATAATCTTAAGACTCTGATCTATGTAAAGTAGATTGCATGCATGATGTTTATTGCAGCATAATTTTTAGAAAAGTGGAAACAGAATAGTCATTAACAGAAAAACACTTGAACAAATTATGGTACATCTATGGTATAGAATATTATGGAACTAGGACTATACTGGGTAATCTAAATTGGTTTATGGAAAGTAATGTTGGGGGAGAAAAAAATGCAGAAAATTGTATATAATATAACCAATTTATTTCCCTTTGTAACATCCTTTTATTTTATTTTTTAACATCTTTACTGGAGTATAATTGCTTTACAATGGTGTGTCAGTTTCTGCTTTATAACAAAGTGAATCAGTTATACATATACATATGCTCCCATATCTCTTCCCTTTTGCATCTCCCTCCCTCCCACCCTCCCTATCCCACCCCTCTAGGTGGACACAAAGCACTGAGCTGATCTCCCTGTGCTATGCGGCTGCTTCCCACTAGCTATCTATTTTACATTTGGTAGTGTATATATGTCCATGCCACTCTCTCACTTTGTCCCAGCTTACCCTTCCTCCTCCTGGTATCCTCAAGTCCATTCTCTAGTAGGTCTGCATCTTTATTCCCATCTTGACCCTAGGTTCTTCTGACCATTTTTCTTTTCTTTTTTTCTTTTTTTTTTTATAGATTCTATATATATGTGTTAGCATACGGTATTTGTGTTTCTCTTTCTGACTTCACTCTGTATGACAGTCTCTAGGTCCATCCACCTCACTACATAATTCAGTTTCGTTTCTTTCTATGGCTGAGTAATATTCCATTGTATATATGTGTCACATCTTCTTTATCCGTTCATCTGTTGATGGACACTTAGGTTGCTTCCATGTCCTGGCTATTGTAAATAGAGCTGCAGTGAACATTTTGGTACATGACTCTTTTTGAATTATGGTTTTCTCAGGGTATATGCCCAGTAGTGGGATTGCTGGGTCGTATGGTAGTTCTATTTGTAGTTTTTCAAGGAACCTCCATACTGTTCTCCATAGTGGCTGTACCAATTCACATTCACCAGCAGTGCAAGAGTGTTCCCTTTTCTCCACATCCTCTCCAGCATTTATTGTTTGTAGATTTTTTGATGATGGCCATTCTGACTGGTGTGAGATTATATTTCATTGTAGTTTTGATTTGCATTTGTCTAATGATTAATGATGTTGAGCATTCTTTCATGTGTTTGTTGGCAATCTGTATGTCTTCTTTGGAGAAATGTTTATTTAGGTCTTCTGTCCATTTTTGGATTCGGTTGTCTGTTTTTTTGATATTGAGCTGCATGAGTTGCTTCTATGTTTTGGAGATTAATCCTTTGTCAGTTGCTTCATTTGCAAATATTTCTCCCATTCTCAGGGGTGTCTTTTGGTCTTGTTTATGGTTTCCTTTGCTGTGCAAAAGCTTTGAAGTTTCATTAGGTCTCATTTGTTTATTTTTGTTTTTATTTCCATTTCTCTAGGAGGTGGGTCAAAAAGGATCTTGCTGTGATTTATGTCATAGAGTGTTCTGCCTATGTTTTCCTGTAAGAGTTTTATAGTGTGTGGCCTTATATTTAGGTTTAATCCATTTTGTGTTTATTTTTGTGTATGGTGTCAGGGAGTGTTCTAATTTCATTCTTTTACATGTAGCTGTCCAGTTTCCCAGCACCACTTATTGAAGAGGCTGTCTTTTCTCCACTGTATATTCTTGCCTCCTTTATCAAAGATAAGGTGACCATATGTGCGTGGGTTTATCTCTGGGCTTTCTATCCTGTCCCACTGATCTATATTTCTGCTTTTGTGCCAGTACCATACTGTCTTGATTACTGTAGCAGCCAACATCATCCTCAATGGTGAAAAACTGAAACCATTTCCACTAAGATCAGGAACAAGACAAGGTTGCCTACTCTCACCACTATTATTCAACGTAGTTTTGGAAGTTTTAGCCATAACAATCAGAGAAGAAAAAGAAATAAAAGGAATTCAAACTGGAAAAGAAGAAGTAGAGCTGTCACTGTTTGCCGATGACATGATACTATACATAGAGAATCCTAAAGATGCTACCAGAAAACTACTAGAGCTAATCAATGAATTTGGTAAAGTAGCAGGATACAAAATTAATGCACAGAAATCTCTTGTGTTCTTATACACTAATGATGAAAAATCTGAAAGTGAAGTTAAGAAAACACTCCCATTTACCATTGCAACAAAAAGAATAAAATATCTAGGAATAAACCTACCTAAGGAGACAAAAGACCTGTATGCAGAAAATTATAAGACACTGATGAAAGAAATTAAAGATGATACAAATAGATGGAGTGATATACCATGTTCTTGGATTAGAAGAATCAATATTGTGAAAATGACTATACTCCCCAAAGCAATCTGCAGATTCAGTACAATCCCTATCAAACTACCAATGGCATTTTTCACAGAACTAGAACAAAAAATTTCACAATTTGTATGGAAACACAAAAGACCCCAAATAGCCAAAGCAATCTTGAGAAAGAAAATCGAAGCTGGAGGAATCAGGCTCCCTGACTTCAGACTATGATATAACCAATTTTTAAAGAAAAAAAAAAAAAGAAATCCATAGTGTGTGTGTGACTCTGTGTGTGTGTGTGTGTGTGTGTGTGTGTGTGTGTGTGTGTATCCAGCAATGATTATATGAATTTGGAGAAAAAATTGGAAGGATACCTACAAAGTTGATAACGAAGGTCTGGCATTCAGAAAAGGGGTAAAAACAGAAAAGTATGGGAAGAAGAGTATTATTTATTGTTATGCTTCATTACTTACATTATATATATTTATATTAAAAAAATTTCTATCTATGAAATAGTTTATATTTATGAATTTAATATATCATATTCATTAATTTTACATTCATAAGATATATGTATAAATATATTCATATACTATATAAATCTACAGATACATATATTCTTGAGAATGTATCAAATATTTTATAAGACAACATTTAAAAATCTACTAAAATATATATTTTATGTGATTATGTTTAGGAATTTATGTAAAATTTCTGTAAGTTTTAGGTGATTTTTTAATTTTAAAAAACAAGTACAAGAGAGATGGATTGAAGAATGAAAAGTATCTAGCTAACTGCTACGATAATACATAAATAAGATTGAACTAGGATTATGATAATGGTAATGGCAGGATCAGGCAGAACAGGGGCAATTTAACTAGAATAAAAAAGAAAATACACGAAGAAAGAAGAGTGGGGGAAGGGAGGAGGGATTCTCTTCTGATCCGTTGGTCTGTTTGTCTACCCCTGTACAAGTACAACACTGCCTAAATTACTGACATTTTATAGTAAGTATTGCACTGAAAGCACCAGTAGTGTGAGTCCTTCAACTTACTTATTAAGATTGTCTTGGGTGCCGACGTAGAGAATGGACTTGAGGCCACAGGGAGGGGGAAGGGTAAGCTGGGATCGAAGTGAGAGTGGCCTGGACATATATACACTACCAAATGTAAAATAGATAACTAGTGGGAAGCAGCCACATAGCACAGGGAGATCAACTCAGTGCTTTGTGTCCACCTAGAGGGGTGGGATAGAGAGTTTGGGAGGGAGGGAGACTTAAGAGGGAGGAGATATGGGGACATATGTATATGTATAAATGATTCACTTTGTTATACAGCATAAACTAACACAACATTGTAAAGCAGTTATACTCCAATAAAGATGTTAAAAATAGAAAGATTGTCTTGTGTAACCTAGGACCTTGGCATCTTCATATTAATTTTTAAATCAACATGTCAATTTCCACACTCACATACATACAACCTGCTGAGGTTTTGACTTAGTTTTTTTTCAATCTATAGATTGTTTGGGAGGAGTTTACCTTTTAATAATAGAGTCATCAAATCTACAGTATATCTGTTTATTTAGGTTTTTCAAATCATCTCGTAGTAATTAATTTTCACTGTAGGCTTCTTACATAATTTTTGTTATCACTAGGTATTTGATGTTTTTAATACTATTTTTGATAATTTTAGATTTTTAATTTCCAGTTGATATTTGCTAGAATATTGAAATACACTGATCTTTGTTTATTGACCTTGTATCCAGCAACCTTGCTTAATTAACTAATTTAAATTCTATTAGTTTGTAGATTATTATATTGTATGTGAATAAATAGTTCTATTTCTTCCATTCCAGTTTTTATCGCTTGGATTTCTTTTTCTTGTCATATTGTACTGGCTAGGACTTTCAGTACACTATTGAATAGAAGTGGTTATAGTGGACATCTTTGTCTTTTTTTCTGAATGCATGGGGAAAGAATTCAATATTTTATCATTAAGTATGCTTTAGGTTTCTGTAGAGATGCTTTATCATCATAAGAATATCAAGAATATAGTTTTCTGGGCTTATTCCTGAATACCCATTCAGATAGCTAATTTTTACAATGTCTTTTTAGCAGCTGGTAAGATGATACTATGATTTTCCTTCTTTTCTACACTGATTGATTTTTAAATGTTAAGCCAGACTTGGATTACTAGAATAAAACTCATTTGTTCATGATATATTATCCCTTTTTGTATATCACTGGATTCAATTAACTAATATCTGTTTTAGGATTTTCGAAGCAGTGCTTATGAAAACTTGAGAGGTTTTTCCTTGTAATTTCCCTGTCAGATTTTGGTATGAGATTTATGCTGGGTTCATAAAATGAGATGAAAACTGTGACCTTTATTTCTGTTCTCTGAAGGAGTATGTATACTATTTGTGTTAATTCTTCCTAAATGTTTCTAAGAATTCACCAGAAAAGCCAGCAGGATCTGGAGATTTCTTTGTGAAATATTTTAATTTATGGGTTTAGTGATTTTGTATTACTTAGTTGCTTTGTTTTGCATGTCTCCTCAAAATTTGGAAAACTTTTGTTCCAGTGGTTATATTCATAAACTATGATATCTCTTTTTCTACTCAGTATCTATTGATTTCCTTCTCTGGAATGGCAGAATTAATATATTTCCACTTCTATCCCTGCCACTGTCTGACTTCAGTGAATTATTATTTTTCTTAGTTTTTACATTGGTATTATTGATTTGCTTATCTCTGTTAATTTTTTAGCTTTAAAGACAATTTTTAATACCTCATCACAAAAGGTAAAGGAATTATTACACCCATGTTACCATTCTCTTTCTCTCTTCTAATTTTTGTTAGATGTACAATTTCAACATTTTTCAACATGTATTTATAGTAATTACATGTTGTTCTTTAATCACAATTCATAATTTTTCTTTTTTATTTCAGTCCTGCAGCTAAATGGAATCTGTGTTCATTGTTAGTCCTTTACCTACAGCTTCTATATTCTTTCAGTTGGGTGATGTCTGTCTTCTAGTAGTTCCTTCTCAAAAAGTTTATGAAAAAAAACACATGGAGTACGTGGTGATCACCACAAATTTTCTTTTACTTTATACTTTAATGACAATTTAGTTGGGTTTATAGTTCTTGGGACACTCTTTGTTTCCTTGGGGGACATTTTAGCCATTGCTACTAACATTGAATTTTGAATGCTGCCGTGGAGTTATGTGTGACCAGCCTAAAACCTTTTGTAGGAGATTGATAATTTTCTTCACTTTAAAGAAGGAGTTAATGCAAATACAATAATCAAATGTGTAATTTAAGGGCTTCATTTAAGAGCTGGTAGCATTTGAGGGAAATTGATTTTTTTAGACTTAATTCGGCTAAGTACAAAAAGTCTCCCTACCTGAGGAGTTGGGGTCAGAACATAAAGTATACCTCAGACATGTCTTTTAGGGAAGATATTTTTTTCCCTGGGCATTATAATACTTGAAAAAGAACTCCTCACTATTAAAATTTTGATAGTACAAGGTTAAAAGATATATTTAACCTGAGTTTTGCTGTGTGGGAGGGTTTTGGAATCTTTAGCTTACTGATTCCACTTGTAGCCAGGTTCTAGCTTTCAGTGGAAGAGCCTCCAAGTGAATCAGTGGGGAAGGACTAAAGCCAAATATGGAGGCATGACAATCACTGCTTTACTCCTTCCTCTGAGTAGAAACACCCTTCCAGATACCCATGGTTCCATGGTCCAGTGTGAGTTCAGCACCGTTAGAAAAGAAGAGGAGGACGAGAGGAGACGCAGAGACTTTGCAGTTAGGTCGGTTGGAGAGAGAGCTTAATCGGAAGAACCTGGACCACTGCTAAGTGAGTGCAGACAGTGGAGAGTGGAGACAGGGGCCCTGGAGCCTGCGTTCCCTTCACCATCACGGAACACCTTCAAAAGTTCCTGAAACGTTTCTTTGTCCACAAAATTGTAAAAATTTACCTTATTTCAAAAACTTCGCTCAAAAAAGTCTCTTCTGGGAGTCTTTGAAAGTTCAGGCTATTTAAAAATGCATATTATTAATTTTACTGAGTTTATAGCCATTATGGTCTAGGAGTGTGTATAATATATATCAAGGGACATCTTAAAACGCATATTATTGTAAAATGCATATTTAAGGAGCTTCCACTTACATAAATTGAATTTAATAGATTGTAACAACTTCAGTGGGACCAGTAGGGTCTTAGGAAAACATAGTTCAGGGTCTTGTTAAAACATATATTCTCTTGGTGTCATATTCTACTTAGAGAATTTGCTTTAGTAACCTAGAGCTTGAATGTGTTTGTCTTGCTTAATTAAAAATAAAAATTGAAAAGTAAGTTTTTTTCAGTGAGACAGTCTACTAAGTCAGGAAGAAAGCAAATTTTGCAATTAATTGAATTGTTTTTAGTTTCAAATCACATACAGAGAAAAGTGTCAGTTAAGAATAATAGCTGCCAGTAGAAGTTTTTAATGACTTACAAATTACTGTGTATAAAAAGTCTTCCGGGCTTCCCTGGTGGCACAGTGGTTGAGAGTCCGCCTGCCGATGCAGGGGACATGGGTTTGTTCCCCGGTCCGGGAAGATCCCACATGCCATGGAGTGGCTGGGCCCATGAGCCATGGCCTCTGAGCCTGCGCGTCCGGAGCCTGTGCTCCGCAGCGGGAGAGGCCACAGCGGTGAGAGGCCCGCGTACCACAAAAAAAAAAAAAAAAAAAAAATTTTTGTGTCAGAAATGTCAAGGTACATGTGTTTCTGGTTAAGCTGAGGTTATTAATTGTTAGTTATCAACAGATATATTTAATGAAAAGCACTGAGTGTAAATTATATCCAGTGTTTTTCGGAATGTGGTCTGCAAACCACCTACATCAGATTCTCCTAGGTGCTTAAAATGCCTGCTTCTGAGTCCCACCCTAGGTTTTTGCATTTTAATCAGCTCCCTCACAGATTCTTGCACACCAAGAAAAATTTGAGAGCAGTAGTAATTTTCATCTATAAACCTATAACGTAATCAAATCCTGGAGTCCTATCTAGACTGAACCCTGCTGCCTGGGTGTACACTCGAACCGCGCAGTGTATGCTATAACTCCTTAAACGTTCTTCAAGGAATACGTATCATGTTGACTGTTCAGAATCTAAAGCCATCAACCACTCAAGGCCTAGGGATGCTCAGTGATAGTAACTGACCCTCACCTACAGCACAACACTGGACCCACCAACACCAAAAACACAACGAAACAAAACCCTCTGTCGTATTGTCTCATTGTTGTCTTCCTCAAAAACAGAACTATATTAATAACGAATAACCCTATCTCTAAACTTTTTCACTATTTTCTCTTCTTTTAGAGGTACAGACAGTAGCCTCTTGAGCCAGTGAAAATTGCAGTTATCTGTGGCCCAGCTACAAGGCTGCATTGCAGGAAAATTCTTCATGTGCTACCGAGAAGTATCAACTCCAGTAGTTGAAATAAATTTGAAACGAATCTCACACTAATGGCTTAAAGTCCTTAAAAGTATTGCCTGGTTACTGGTTTCACTCACAGCAAAGCGGTTGTAACACATAGAATCATCTAGAGGTGCTTATGTGCTTGAGAAGTTTTCTAAAAGTTAGAGTCGTAAGCACCACCATTGGTATCAAAGCTCTTCAGTTCATAGGCTTCCAGGACTTGGATGGAACAAAATGCCTCCCGGTTGTGCTTCATGGCCTTGGGGGGGGCGGGTGGGGGTTCTTGATTGTGGAGAAGGATTCCCAGCTGTGCTTACTCAGGAGCCCTCTGACTAACACTCTTCGTTTCCCTGTAGAGAACCCCTACCGGAATATAGTTATTAATACCATAAAAGTGCCCCATAAAATCTTGTGAAGTCGTGAACTTGCTTAGCCCAAGGTTGCAGTAAATGGAAAATGTGAAAAGTTTGAAATTAAGTATGAACATCGAGTTCTGACATGGGAAGAATAAACTGAATAAGTGAAAAAAATAAAGATAATTATTTGTCTCTTTAGAGCTTTAAATGAAATTATCTGGCTCATGTAGGTTCTGGGAAACACTCAGAAGTGATATGCTGTTGGCCTTGCTGTTAGAAACAACTTTATTTGAGTTTTTAATGTTTTTAAACTTAAAAATGATTTAAATGTGCAGAAATGATTTACAGTTTTCTCTCATTCCTGTAGTTTCGTTCTCAACTAACTGCAGTCTTATTTGTGAGTGATTTGTTCCATTAGAGACAGGTGAAAACGTACATCGTTTCATCTACTTTTCCCACTGACTGGACTTGACTAACAATTCAATAGTGAATCCTGACATGAACGGCTTTTGAGTAATAAAGGCCGGAAGATGAAGATCTAGATCCTCAGTCTAGAGCAGAGTTGTGTGTCTGAATTCTTAGTCCTCCGCTACAAGTTTGCTTTTGGGATTTGGTCTTTCCCTATTAGTTTGTTCCCAGATGACACAGTAAGGAAAACACCATCCTCACTACCAATAAAGAAATGCTGTACTGGGATCATTTGGGAGATCAGAACTCTGATTATGAGAAGACTCCTAGCACCTCTTATATCTTCTCATGAATCTGACAAGAGAGTTTGCTTAGTTTTGTGCTAGATGATTTAGAGGAATTTTTTAAAATATATGTGTTATGGAGACAATCTCAGTGTCCATCAATAGATGAATGGATAAAGAAGATGTAATTAATACACACACACACAATGGAATTGTTTCAGCCATAAAAAACAATGAAATTTTGCCATTTGCAGCAACATGGATGGACTTGGAGGGTATTATCAGACAGAGAAAGACAAATACTGTATGATTTCACTTATATGGAATCTAAAAAATACAACAAACTAGTGAAGAAAACAAAGAAGAAGCAGGCTCACAGATGGAGAGGACAAACTAGTGGTTACCAGTGGGGAGAGGGAAGGGCGGAGGGGCACGATAGGGGTAGGAAAAATTATTATTATGGAATTGTATGAAATCATATGTGTGAAACTTTTGAAACTTGTAAAACACTATATAATTTAAAGACTCATTCAATAAAAACAACTGAAGGAAAAAGACCCATGTGTTAAGAGACTCACGACACTGCTGGAGACTCAAACCAAGCCTACCTCCTGTCCCCCTCGGCAGACTCCAGTTGTCGTCAGTTCAACCATCACCCCTCGCGAGGATGATTCCCAAACCTGTGTCCTGCACCTGAGTTCTCTCCTGGAGTTTGCTTCCCTTTCCAAACTACCCGAGACCCGTCCTCCTGGATGTCAGTGTCTCAAACGAAACCCATCCCCTTCCCTCTTGCCTCTGCTGTCTGCCCCTCTTCCTGCACTTGCCCTTTTCTGCCTGTGGTGATGACCTCACCAGCCTCCCGAGCTTTGCGTAGGCCCAAACCTGTAGTTTTCGTTAACTCTTATTTCTCTTTCTTCGGTCGCATCTCAGTTCTCGTAGCTGCCCTGTGTTTTCATTCCCGTGCCATCGTCCCGAGTTCCAGCCCTCCTCACTCTTGCTAGACCGCTGGCATAGCCTCCTAACTGAATCCTACCTCTAACCTCTCCCCTCCCCTAAGTGTGTCCTACAGGCCTCGCTCCGCTCATCTCCAAGAAGTGCAGTGCCTCCGCCATGGCTACACGAGGACGTCCTCGCTCCCTAACTTACCCATCACGGTCCTTCACACTTAATCCTCCCTGTCGGCCGGCTTCTTTTCATAGCATTGCTCTTGTGCAGAATCCTGTGCTTCACTGAAACCAAGTAACTTGCTGGCCCTTCAGATTTGTGCCTTTACTTCTACCTTTTCCTTGTTCTGGAATAGCCTCCCCTCATTTCTTTTGATCTAGACTGTGCCTAGAACATGAGAACTTGCCGGGAATTAGGGACAGAATTAAATACAGACTAAAGTTGAAGAGCCTGAGCCCTAGAATGAAACTGCCGGGGTTCAAACCCTGGCTCTCCCACTTATTGGTGTGTGAAGATACTCGTTCTCTACCTCAGTTTCCTCATCTAGAAAATGGGGAAAACTGTAGCATCTAATGCATGGTGCCGTGGTGAAGTTTATTTACTTGAAGTTAAGGCTCTGAGAATAGTGTCTCATGCATGTAAAATCTTATATAAATGCTAGACACCAATTGTGAATGAGTAACTGTTTTCTTCATTTCTAGGGCTTTACCCTTTAAGCAGATTCTTGTATAGGTATCAGAAAGTTTAATAATGAATATGTGTGTATAACTTATCTCTATAATCGTGGGCATGAAAAATACACTTCGCTTACCTTCAGGTAAAATAAAGAACTAGTGCTCAGGCATATTAAAGAAATTATTAAGGACAATTTCAAACAAACACAAAAGACAATAAAGGAGACTTGTGAATACCTACATGTGGATAGCTGGCTTCAACTCCCGGCCGATCTTGTCTCCACTCGACCCCATCCGTGTTCCTGTGGGAGTGACCCCTATTCTTCATCTATGAACAGTTCAGTACGTGTCTCCAAATAAGAAGAACTTTTTAAAAACATGACCACTATACCAATTTCACACTTAAAATTTTAAACAATAACTTCTTAACGTCATTAGGTAATCACATGGTGTTCAGATTTCAAGAATGGTATAAAAATCGTAACTTTTTTTTTTTAACATTTTGCTTTAGTCAGGATCCAAATAAAGGCTCACACGTTCCAGTTGGTAGCTGTGCTTTTAGGTGTGTTAATCTGTAATTTCCGCTCTATCTCTCTGTTATTTTGTTTGTTTTCATTATATTATTTGTTAAGGAAGCGGGGCTGTTTGTACCGAAGGGTTTGCCAGTGTGGATTTGATTACATCTCCGTGGTGTAATTTAATATGTTCCTCTCTCCTCTGTGTTCCCTTTAAATGGGGAGTTAGATAAGCCTTAGGTATGCTGTTCTGGGCACGATCACTTCATAAGTGGTGTGGTATTCTTCTATCAGAAGGGACCTAATGTCCAGAAATCTCTCTTTTTGTGATGATAGCAGCCATTGATCATCAATACCTACACCCATTAATTCATTTAGGGTTTCAAAATGGTACCATTTTAATTTCCTCATCCCCTCTACATTTATTGGCTGGAATATTTCTATAGGGAAGAACCTCCCCTCATCTGCTCTCTGATTACTCAGTGGTATGGTTCACATAGGAAAAGTCCTGCTAAATGCTTGATTCTTTCCATTTATATACCATTTTTCAAAATAATGAGTTGATTCTCTAGTATCTTACAGTGGTTACCACTTATGTTTTATTTTGTTTGTTTTTTTCAGTTTTGTGAACCTGCTTTTCTTCCATTGTAGTTACCCTTATTGATTCTCAAATTGTCCTCTTCGTAGTCAGTAGGAACCTCTCCAGTGAGCCTGCTAATCCCTCTGATGTGAAGCAGTCATCTTGGACAGCTTCCGTGGATAACATGTTCCATGCTCCTGCGTATGATTTAAGTCCTAACCATGCTGCAGGGCCTTAGTTTTTACCTCCAACCTGAAGGCTTCCTGCCCACATCTGCTTACAGTCCTCACCTCACCACTGAAGCCCTGCAGCCTCAAAGTTGTAGGGTCTTTGCCAGTCATCAGAGGCTGGTTTCCCCAGACGGCAACGTTCAGTCTTCAGGTCCCCAGTGCTTGGAAGAAGGCCTCACATAGGTCCTGATGAAATCGATTTGATTACTTAGTGTTGCTTTTGTTAAGTAGACTTAAAGTTACGTAACCCTTCAAGAATTTAATGGGAATAATCTTGCGTATTGTGGGATTTGAGAACCAAGTAGTTTTCTGATCTTGTGTGTATTATTGGATGTGCTTTCTTCAGTCAAGATTCAATGAGTAACATTAAACCACAAACTTTATAAAATATCAGGAAAATTATTAAAAAAAACAGTACAGAAAACACCCATATATCTTTCACCTCATATGGTAGGTCATTTGTGTTCTCTTCCTCTCTCTCTCTCTCTTTCTCTCTTCATATTTATCTACCTACCCACCTATCTATAAAATATACATATAATATGTATCTCTATAAAATATATATAACATCATATTTAATATCATATATTATCTTACATAATAATATACATAATACATATAATATATAGGTAATAGATTATGTGTTTTATATTATATATTTATACATAACATACATATTTGTATATTATACATATTTATATAATAATATTTACATATAGCTTTTTTCATATGATTTGACAATAAGTTACTTAAATCATGGCCTCTTAACTCTAAATATTTGATTGTGTAGTTTCTAAGAATAGGGACATTCTCTTATATAACCACAGTACAAGTAACAGTTTCATATGTTTACATTAATTTATTACATGTGTAGATTTTAAGAAAACTAAGTAACATTTACTGGCAGTTTGTAAGCACCTTTTGCAGGCAGCAGCTCAACATCATGCCAAGAGATAGAAGATACTATTAGGCTGTTTGCTGATAAAGAAACAAGCTCAGAAAGGTTATAATTTTGCTGATGTTTAGTTCTTTGCGCTTTATGTCTTGCTAACTCCAGTTAAGTGAGACTTCCTAGAAAAGTTTATAGAAGATCTACTTCCAAAACAAGCAAAGAAGGGTTGCATCCTAGTCAGACCAAGAGCGGGGTAGAGACAGCCATGGGAGCAGTGATTCATTGGTCTGATTGAGATTTGCCTGTGATGACTGTAGAGGGTTTCCTTGTAGATCTGTCATTCTCACTGGATTCCCAGGAAGCAGCTGCAATGGACTGAGCTGTCTCTCCCAGATGAGTGTAAAGTTTCAGCTCTTTTCCTCATCAGCAAAATGAAATGAAATGTAGAATTTTGAAAAGGCCTGTAATACTATTGCAGACATTGCTGTAATTTGGAAATTTTCATGCTAACACACAGATGATGTGGCAGTTTTGAGAATTCATTATACTTGAATTCCAAATCAGTTTTAGAGACTGTCATTTAAAATGCCATTATTTTACTCAGAATTCTTCCTGATGATACTTCATTTGGGAGACATCTGTGGGAGACCCACTGTGTGCCTCTGCCCATGGGCATCTGAGACGAGGCCGTTCAGTTTGGGCCCATCTCCCATCCCACCCAGCCTCATGTTCTGCCTATGCTCTGTCCACCTGCTCACACATCACCTCATGCCTGGCTTCCCCAAAGATACACCTCTTGGTATGTCACATCACCCAGGATTATTCCTGCTGTGGTGCCTCCCTCCTCTTTATAATCAAATTCATTCATATTCCCCCCCTCCCCCTCCCCCTCAACCCCCATCAGTCAATATGAGAATAACTTGTGTCTTCTTAATGGTCATTCCTAACGTAGTCACCACAATTTTAGGCACAGTGGGAAGGGTGGGCTGTGGCATACCATCTTGTCATCATGGTACACTGGGACCATTTCTACAGATGCTTTAGTTTACTGTCATATGTTAGTATCTGTAGAAGTCATGACAACAGTTCTTTGAATGTTTCCTTGGTCCCTGTACCACAGAATCAGTTTCTAAGAAACTTGGAAATTCAGAGGCTACATTAGCAAACATAAACACCACTGCCTAGTAGTAGATTTTCCAAAGATTTAGCTTTCAAGAAGAGAGTCTTGAATTTAGACCTCATACAAATGTCAGTTGGGTGGCTTTCCTACCATAGCAATTAGCCAGTTAACTGGGCAGCCACGGCTAAGGCAACTTAATAATGGATGACTTAAGCTCGTGTAAAACCATGTTTGTTTAACCAGAATTATGCCATTGTTTTGTTAGTAAATCAAAGCATAGACCACTTCTTGCTATTTTGAACTCCAAGGACCATCTAGATTCTTTAATTATATTAACATTTTGTGTCTAAAATTATTTGAAATAGTGGACTGTCAACTAGACCTTGGAAATGGTTTGTGATACATCAGTGAGAGTGTTTCTTGAAAGAGGATTTGCTCTTCTTATATGACATATGAGCCAAATTAAATTTACAATATAATTATCAATAGATCTGCATTTTTAGTTATTAAAGGAAATTGATATAAGCTGATTTTATAAAAGTTATTTTGTCAGATTAAGTTCTTTCTCCTCCTTGGAGAGATAACATAATTAGGTTTATGTGACAAATGCACTTAGGTGAGTAATCTTGGCTCCTATCCATTTAGATAAAAGAATTTTGAACAATCTGTGACGTAACAAATAAGTTTATCAAGACAGACTCTTTCTGAGACTTTGAAAAGCAGGGCCACTTGTCTCTGAATGAGAAGTTGTCTCAGCCTTTATCTCTATTCATTCTTAGAGCCTCAGGAAGTCATTATTTTAAAAGAATCTTGGGAATGTAGTTCATAATGTAACACTTTACGTATACATTCTTCCATCTCAGCATTGCAGCAGTAGTATTCAGGTAGGTTTAGAAGTTATTTGCTTTTCCTAGTTAAAAATCCAAAAGCCAATAACGGTAAAGACTTTACACAGCTGTAGAGACACGTGTAATTAGACTCAGGCCTCCTGTTTCCTAGCACCAGACTCACTTCACTAGATCACAATTGGAACATTAAGCTCTGGCTTGGCAGTTTCTGAGAATCTATCACGTTTCTCAGTATATATTTAGCTGCTAGAGACATAATCAGTCACATCTTTATCATCCTCATTATCCCTAATAACAAAGCACTAAATTAGTACTGATTGTAAGCTATATTAAGATGATAAGTCACAGATATCTTTAAGTTAGAAAAGAATGTCTTATTTGGAAAAGAAAAGTTCTTTTTCTTAACTGCCTTTCATTAACTAATCTATATATATATGTGAGTTAGTAGTGCAGTTGACCCTTGCACTGTGTGGGCCCACTTACTTGCGGAGTTTTTCAACAGTAAATACTATGGTACTATGCCATCTGTGGTGGGTTGAATCCACGGAGGCGGAAACTCAGATATGGAGGAACAGCAGATATGGGGAGCCAACTCGAAGTTATCCGTGGATTTCCCACTGCTCAGAGGATCAGTGCCCCTAACTCCCTCGTTGTTCAAGAGTCAAGTGAATGCTGCAGGTGTATTCTTTTAATTTTCAAATTTACAACATTTAGGCAAAGGGGTTTTGCTTAAAATGATATTTCTTAACTTACTGATTCTTAATAGTGAATGGAAAACAAGATATTTTAACGGTTTAAATAACTGAAAAATTAATTATATTGAAAATTTATTTGAAACCTTTGAGCCTTAACAATTCACAAAAGAAGTGTGTTTAATTGTTTCTGTTCTCCTATATTGAGTAGATTTATCTCCATTTCAATAGACCAGATAATAACACAAATCAGAGAGTCCCCATATTAAGTTTATTTTGTTAAAGGTTTACACTGACGCACACACACACAGAGTTGACCCTTGAAAAACTCTAGGGGTTAAGGGTGCCGACTCTCTGTGCGGTTGAAAATTCTGGTATAAATTTATAGTCAGCCTTCTGTAGCTGCACTTCCTCAGTCACAGATTCAACCAACCACAGGTTTTGTAGTATTGTACATATTTACAATTGAAAAAAATTTGCGTATAAGTGGACCCAGGCAGTTCAAACCTGTGCTGTTCAAGGTTATGTTATATGAAACATAAAATACATCTCTAAGGTAGAAGGATGTAATTATTGATAATTACATTAAACATGATCTAAAAGTCATACAGAAATACAAATGACCTGGTATAGCCAGTGGAAAGAAAAAAAAAAACGGAATGATTAAAACTACCTGGTTTCAACATTTATGATAAAGTAATTAAGAAAGTGTAGTGTTAGTGTAATGACCAACAAATAGACCAATGGCAAAGTATAGAATCCAAAAATAACCCCACAGATATATGTACAACTTATTTTCAACACAGGTACAAAAACAATTCAGCAGATAATGGACAGTTTTTTCAACAAAACCTTTGGAACAATTAGATATTCATGTCAAAAAGGAAGAATTTCAATCCATATCTTCCATGTTATCTATTACATTTATCCATTTATTTATAAATAAGTTTATAAATTCTTGGATATGACACTAAAAGTCCAATCCATAAGAGATAAAGTTGTTATATTAGAGTTTATCAAAATTAAAACTGTCTCTTAGACTCTGCTCAGAGAATGAAAAAACAAGCTACACACTGGAGAAAATCTTTGCAAATTACATATAAGATAAAGGGTAAAGATAAAGATAAATTTATATATTTTATCCAAAATATATAAATAACATTAAACAATCCAAATTTTAAAATGAATAAATTATTTGAAAAGGACACTCAGACAATAAAGATCACAAATAAACACAGGAAAAATGCTCACAATAGTCACTAACGAAATGCAAAAACAAAAACCAAATTTTAAAAGAGCACACAAATGTTTGTTATTTTAATTGTTGTGATGGTTTCATGGCTGTATACATACGTCAAAACTTATCAAATTGCACACATTAAATATGTGCAGTATGTTAATTATACCTCAATAAAGATGTTAAAGCTTTTAAATTTGAAAATGCCTTGACAAAAATAGACAGCCAAACCACATCCTGGGAGCAAATATTTGCGAATTGTATCTGATAAATGACTTGAATATGTACCATTCAAAGAACTTTTAAAATGCAGTAATAAGACAGGCAAACATTAAAAATGGGCAAAATATTTGAATGGATACTTCACTGGAGAAGATATGTGGGCTTCCCTGGTGGCGCAGTGGTTGAGGGTCTGCCTGCCGATGCAAGGGACACGGGTTCGTGCCCCGGTCCGGGAGGATCCCACATGCCGCGGAGCGGCTGGGCCCCTGAGCCATGGCCGCTGAGCCTGCGCGTCCGGAGCCTGTGCTCCGCGGCGGGAGAGGCCACAGCAGTGAGAGGCCCGTGTACTGCAAAAAAAAAAAAAAAAAAATATATATATATATATATATATATATATATATGAATGGCTAATTAGCACATGAAAAAAATCATTAATTATTGAGAAAATGCAAGTGAAAACCACATGAGATAACTGTATGCACTGACTAGAATGGCTGTAATTAAAAAGACTGACAATACCAACTACTGGTGAGGAGTAGTAGTAACTTGACACCTTTACACTGAGGATGGGAATGGCAAATGATACAGGCACTTTGGAAATTGGTTTGGAAGTTTCCTAAAAAGTTACACATACACTTAACCATGTGACCTGGCTATTATACTTTTAGGTATTTACCCAAGAGAAATAAAAACCAAGTCCACACAAAGATATTTATGCCATTGTCCATAGCAGAATTATTTAGAATAGCTAAAAACGGGAAACTGGTGAGTGGATAAACAAAATGTGATATATGCGTACAAAGAACACTACTCAGAAATAAGAAATGAACTACTTTTCCATGTAGCAACAGAATTATGCTGTGTCAAAGAAGCCAGACCAAAAAATAAAAAACCTCCATATGGTACTGTTCTGTTTATATGAAATTTCTAGAAAAAAAGCAAAAATATAGACAAAAAGCACATCAGTGGTTGTCTGGGCTGTAGCTATGATGGGCAACTGACTACAAATGGGTACAAGGGAACTTTTCTGGATGAGGGTGTTTTAATCTTGAATTGTGGTGGTGATGGCACAACTATATAATTTACTAAAATTCAGTGAACTGAACATGTCAATATTATGGTGTATAAATTATACCTTAATAAATCTGTTAAAAAGATATTTAGGCTGAAAGTAGAAATTTGGGGCTTATCAGCATATAGATGGTGACTCTAGCTATAAAAGTAGAGATTATACCGGGAAAGTCTGCTGAAAATGAAAACAGAAGAAGCTGTTTTCTGCAGATCCCTGTGGAAGAGCAACATTTAGACAATGCAGCAAAAAAAGAAAATGAGGAAATGTGGGTACTGAAGTAGAATAAAAACCAAACAAATATAGTGTCTCAGCAAGCAGTTATTTCTAGGAGGGTTTGGTCAAAAAGATATCAAATGCTACCGATGGGTCAAAGGAGAAAAAAGACTGTATGGCATCTGGTGGTCACCTGAGACCTTGGCATGAGCGGGTTTTGAGTAACAGGGAGGGTCCAAGTCAATCTGGAGTGGCCTGCAAAGTGAGTGAGAAGGAACAGAATGCAGACAAGAGGTATCAAAGCCTGTTTCCAAAGCTTATCTGAAAATAGAAGGAGCAGATGAAGCAGAAACCAACAGGAGAGGGAAGTGAGAGGCTTTGTTTTAATAGAAGATTCAACAACCTCTTTCTGTGGGAGCAGGGGGATGGAACAGAGGATGAAACAATTCTTCCATGCTTTAGCATAGAGGAGAGGACGGTATCGATGTAAGTGAATTTGTAGATTTCAAGGCATTAAGGGAAAGTTTGTGTGACAGCGTCAGTTTTCTCCTTGGGCACCATGCTCACCCGAGGGTAAGATCAGGAATCTTAATACTGAGGGTTTGAAGGAAACGGAGTAGTGTAAGGACCTAGAATGAGGTCAGTGATCATGATTTTATAATGGCATTACCGGCCCAGTTGTGTGACTTTCTCTAGGATTGTTCAGCAGCTGAGGAACAAGAGAGAAGGTGGGCAGTTGGACTCGAGGTTGGCTCCGTCAGAGAGACAGGAGAACAAGTGTGTTCAGAGTAGTGGTAGAAGAGTGGATGAAGTAAGAATGCAGACAGAAATGAAGACACTGGGGTCTGATGGACACTGTTTTCACTTGGGTTCTCCTGACTTAGAAGCAGGTAGTTTATTTAACAGGGGTCTCAAGAAGCAGGAGTAAAGGGATCGGGAAAAGCTAATTTAAAAAGGGACATTTTTAGCCATTTATCATTGTAGGCAACTGAGGCTGAGACGTGCTGGGGATCCCTGAGGAATCCTGTAGAATGTGCTTTACGGTTGTCTCTCTATAGGACAGGAAGCTGACACATTAATCCATCAACTCCAGTTACCCTTTGGTGGAGGATTGCTTCAAGGGCTCTTGAATTCCCCCCACCCCCTTAGATGCTGACAGTATCTAAGAGTCCATAGGAACTGAACACAGTTTCAGCTGAGAGTTGAGCTAGGGCATGTGGTACAAGGTAAATTACACCAAGTGAAGGAAAGTCCCTATGAGGTCAGAGTAACAGTAAATAACTTGGGATAGTAGGAGGAGTTCTTTGGGTGTGTGAAAGTTACATATGTCCTCTGAGCTACTGATTTATCATCAGTAAAAGGGGATGAGAACATGCAACTTGCAGAGTTACTGCTACAAGTACCACAAGCCCTTTCTATGTAAAGTGCGCGGCACAGAGCCTGGCATATAGTAAAGCACACAGAATAGAAGCCAGTGTATTATTGCTACTATCTATTGAAATATCAGTAATGTTAATAACTACCTGCATTGTGGATAATAATAGATTAATCCAAACTCTGTAAAAGAGTTTCACTACTTTCCTGAACACAATATTTTGCATACCAAGGCATTGTGATTTTGTTTCGAAGGGTATTAAATTTTGGTATAGTTTTTTTAAACCATTTTTTAATGAAGTATAGTTAATTTACAGTATTGTGTTAGCTTCAGGTATACAGTAAAGTGATTCAGTTACATATACCTTCTTTTTCAGATTCTTTTCCATCATAGGTTATTACAAGACATTGAATATAGTTCCCTGTGCTATACAGTAGGTCCCTGCTGTTTATCTGTTTTATGCATAATAGTGTGTACATGTTAATCCCAAACTCCTAATTTATCTACTCCCGGTACCCACCCCTGCTATCCCCTCTGGTAACTGTAAGTTTGTTTTCTAAGTCTGTGAGTCTGTTTCTGTTTTATAAATAAGTTCATTTGTATCATTTTTTTAAATTCCACATATAAGTGATATCATATGATATTTGTCTTTCTCTGTCTGACTTACTTCACTTAATATGATAATCTAGGTCCATCCATGTTGCTGCAAATGGCATTATTTCATAAATTTTGGTATAGTTTTGAAAATAGTTTCATCAAAGAATGGGTATGGGAAGAATCTTAAATGTAATCTGATTTCCATTTATCCTCTTTCCTTTGGTTGGGATTGCATTTAAGTTTTGTCAGACTAGAATGATCGTATTTTCAAAGAAATCTCCAGAGATGTTCTACTGGTTTTGTTTTTGAATCTTCTGCATTTGAATTTATCCTAACACTGACAAACAATCTAAATGCAACTACTCTCTAACAACCTCTGATGTCAAATAAATTTTCTTTAATTCTGGCTTATGAATGCTATAGTTTTGTTTTCAATCATTTTCTTCTCAATGGACAAAAAAGGAACAGCTGGTTACTATTGTCAACTTTGTTTGGGATTTAAGTATGCAATGCTTGAATATCTTTTTTTTTTCTGTCTGGATATAGAACTCCCACTGCTTTCAAAGAATGATAGAATTTACAATAACGAAGCTTTAGAGCTCACCTAGTCCCAGTATATAACCTGATGAATTAATACCAGTTAAAATATTAGTAATTGTCATCTAGCATTTCTTTTGTATTCCTCATGGGTAATTGCCTGATGTGTCCTTTGCTCAATTACCAATTGATATATTATTCTTTTTCTTATGAATGATAAAAGCTCTGTGTATTAATGATGTTAAGCATTAAGCCACCATATGATGCTTTTTTCCCCCATTTTGTCACTTGCCCTTTAGTTTAGTTTATCTTTTTGCCTTATAAGTTTATAATTAGTGTTTTGTCAAATGTATTATTTTTTATGAATTTCTTTTTTTTTGTTTCTATACTTAGAGACACCTTACTCACCATGAGTTCTAAGCTGTTTCACTTATATTTTCTTCTGCTCCTTTAACATTTTTATTTTTAAGTGGGCTATCTAACCCATCCAGAATTCACTTTAATGCAAGATTGCACTTACTCCTAATAAAGTCCATGGTGTTTATATAGCATATTGTTTCCATCTAACATTTCATATCATGAATATGAAATGAAATGTTCATAATATATATCAGCGGTTCTCAGCTGAAGACAATTTTGCCCTCTATGGGAAATTTGGCAATATCTGGAGATATTTTAATATTGGAGATATTTTATTTGTTAAGACTGAAGGTAGGTAGGGTGCAGGAGAGGCTACCTACTGGCCTTTAGTGAATAGAGGCCAGGATGTTGCTAAACATCCTATAAGGTACAGGAGAGCCCTCGCAAGGAAGAATTGTCAATGATGCCAAGAGTAAGAGATCTTGATAGGAGAGAGGAGAGAGAGAGAGAGAGAGAGAGCGAGAGAGAGAGAGAGAGGGAGAGAGAGAGAGAGAGAGAGAGAGAGAGAGAGAGAGAGAGAGATCGATTGGGAGGTCCTCTGCCAGTTACAAGCTCATCAATAGTGATAGTACCTGGCTGATACTTGTTTCCTACCCTGAGGGGCATTGTCAGAGTCTTTGCCTCCTGATTTGCAGAAAACCAGATTTCTGCATTGTATTTTTGCTTATCCCCAGTCTGTTTTAAAAACAAATGAGCTTAATAGTTTTAGAGCACAGATTGTGGAGCCATAGTGCCTGGGTTGAATCAGGATCCTGCCCCTTTTAAGTCGTGTGACATTGGGCAAGTTACTTAACCTCTCTGTCTTCAGTTCCCTTACCTGTAAAATGAGGGTACTAATCGTATCTTTACCCCAGATTGTCATAGAATTGCAGGATGCTTAAAGCAGTGCTTGGCACATAGTAAACATTATAGAAGGGTTGGTGACAGTGATAATAATAAAGTAAATGACTTTTTTTTAATGAACCTTATTTGATCACCATGGCCCCTACTTCTTATATTAAAAGTAATACTTTTGGGCTTCCCTGGTGGCGCAGTGGTTGGGGGTCTGCCTGCTAATGCGGGGGACACGGGTTCGAGCCCTGGTCTGGGAGGATCCCACATGCCGCGGAGCAATTAAGCCCGTGAGCCACGGCTGCTGAGCCTGCGCGTCTGGAGCCTGTGCTCCGCGACGGGAGAAGCCACAATGGTGAGAGGCCCGCGCACCGCGATGAAGAGTGGCCCCCACTTGCCACAACTAGAGAAAGCCCTTGCACAGAAACGAAGACCCAACACAGCCCAAAATAAATAAATAAATGTAATACTTTTTAAAATTGATTGCATTTTTGCCACTGATCAATTTGAAGCGGCATGTTTCTTCTTTAGCCATCTGCCACATTTCTTGTGCCCTTGCCATGCCGCATAAACCCCATCAGACTATCGGCTCTGTTCTCTATATTATTGTTGTTATTATTTAACTTCTATAACTGACAAGTTGCACGTTTCCTTGTAGACACATATCTCTTTAATATTTACAGTTGCTTATGCTTTCTGTCTATGAGAACCATTAATTTTGAATAAAGACTGTATTCATTTTTAGTTACATTCTGAAAGTCAATGATGCTATCTATGGAATTATATTTGTCTTCTTGTGTCAAAGAATTCAGTTTATTCTATTAACTTGTGCGGAATACATTTTATATCGATATCTAGACACTGTGTTGTTTTGGATCCCCTTACTAGATATTTTCTTCTGGGTATTTCTGAACCTCTTAATTTCTATTTTGCTTTCTGTCATATATGCCACTCTCTGGATTAGTACAGTCCAGTGGAATTTTCTGTGGTGATGTAAATATTCTATCCTGCGCAGTCCAATATAGTCGGCACTACTGAGCACTTGAAATGTGGCTAGGGAAACTGAAAAACTGAATTTTAAATTTTATTAAATAGCCATGTGTGGCCAGCGGCTACGAGCCTGGAGAGCCAGCTCTGCAGCATCTCCTTACCCTCCATTTCCAGTTTAACATCTTCAGTTTCATTATTTCTTGAATGTATTTCACTGAATATGTTTGTGTGGCCTTTTGTTTATCCTATATATTATATGTATTTCTTGTATTGCAAGTAATCAAATTATTTTTACTTCATTTCCTGTGTTTTCAATATGGTAATAACACATAGTCTTAGATGATTGCGTAGGGATAGAAAACTTTTCCCTTCTTCCCTTCTAGGTTCTCTGACGGGTCTAATAATTAAATTGACATATGATAGACTAACAGGAGAAAAAGAAAGTTTTAGTACCAAAGCCCCATAAAAATATGACACCCAAAGGCAGTCAGGCAGTTGAGGCTTATCCGCCATCAGACCTAAGGAGTGGGACGGGCCAGGCTTGCAAGGGGAGGAAGACAACTCACCGAAGGACGAGAAGGGCATATGTGTGGTAAGCAGATGTTTGCCAATCATGTAGACAATTCTTTAGATACAAAGTTATCCCTGGTAATAGTTCTGTTTCTGGGCCAAGCCCCCTATTAAATTCTTTTAGGCAATTAAGGGAGAGGGAAAAATGCTGTTCCGGAGTCTTATGGGGCTTAATTGCCTTTAGCTCAATGCAGTCCACATGCCAAAGTGGCACATTTTGGGGTGGTTTGTGCTGCTGGCACTTAATTGGGACTGTACATGTGTATTTCTCCTTGTAAAATATTATCTCTTAAAATCAGGTGCTTGCTTTTCTTTTTCTTTTTTCTTTTTTTTTATTGAAGTACAATTTATTTATAGTATTATGTTAGTTTCAGGTGTACAGCATAGTGATTCAATATTTTTATAGATTATACTCCATTTAAAGTTATTGCAAAATAATGGCTATATATCCCTGTGCTGTATATCTTTGTAGTTAATTTGTTCTATACATAGTAGTTGGTGCCTCTTAATCCCATAGCCCTATGGTGCCCTTACTTCCTCTCCCTCTCCACTGATAACCATTAGTTTGTTTTCTAGTTCTGTTTTGTTATATTCATTCGTTTTATTTTTTTTAGATTCCACATATAGGTGATAACATAGAGTATTTGTCTTTCATCTGACTTATTTAACTAAGTATAATGCCCTCCAGACCTCTCCATATTGCTGCAAATGGCAAAATGTCGTTCTTTTCTATGGCTGAGTAGTATTCCAGTGTGTGTGTGTGTGTGTGTGTGTACACCACATCTTCTATATATGTTCATCTGTTCATGGACACTTAGGTTGCTTCCATATCTCGGCTATTACAAATAATGCTGTGAACATTGGGGTGTATGCATCTTTTCAAATTAGTGTTTTTGTTTTTTTAGATATATGCCCAGGAGTGGAATTGCTGGCTCATATGGTAGTTCTATTTTTAGTTTTTTGAGGAACCTCCATACAGTCACTGTTTTTCACAGTGACTGCACCAATTTACATTCCCACCAACAGTGTACAAGGGCTCCCTTTTCTCCACATCCTTGCCAACATTTATTATTTGTGGTCTTTCACATGATAGCTCTTCTTACAGGTGTGAGGTGATGTCTCATTGTAGTTTTGATTTGCATTTTTCTAACATCTTTTCATTGAAAGATGAACATCTTTTCCTTGCCTGTCAGCCATCTGTATGTCTTCTTTGGAAAAATGTCTATTCAGGTCTTCTGTCCATTTTTTAATTGGGTTGTTTTTTTATTTGATATTGAGTTATATGAACTGTTTATGTATTTTGGATGTTAACTCCTTATCAGTCATATCATTTGCAAATATTTTCTCCCATTCATTATGTTGTTTTTTTGTTTTTGTTGCTGTGCAAAAGTTTTTAAGTTTAATTAGTTCCAATTAGTTTACCCTTGCTTTTGTTTCCTTTGCCTTAGGAGACAGATCCATACAGATATTGCTACTATTTATGTCAGTGATCTGCCTATGTTTTCTTCTAGGAGTTTTATGGTTTCCAGAGTTACATTTAGGTCTTTAATCCATTTTGAGTTTATTTTTCTATACGGTGTGAGAAAATGTTCTAACTTTATTCTTTTACATATACAATAGCTGTCCAGGTTTCCCAGCATCACTTATTGAAAAGACTGTCTTTTCTCCATTGTATATTCCTGCCTCCTTTGTCATAGATTAATTGACTATCGGTTAGTGAGTTTGTTTCTGGGCTTTTTGTCCTGTTCCATTGATCTGTGTGTCTGTTTTTGTGCCATTGCCATGCTGCTTTGATTACTGTAGCTTTGTAGTATAATCTGAAGTCAGGGAATGTGATATGTGTAGCTTTGTTTTTTTTGGAAGCTTTCTTTGGCAATTTGAGGTCTTTTCTAATTCCATATAAATTTGGGGGTTAGGTGTTCTAGTTCTGTGAAAAATATCCTGGGTATTTTGATAGAGATTGCATTGAATCTGTAGATTGTCTTGGGTAGTATGATCATTTTAACAATATTAACTTTACCAATCCATGAACGTGGTATATCTTTCCATCTCTTTGTGTCATCTTCAATTTCTTTCATCAGTGTCTTATAGTTTTCAGAGTACAGGTCTTTTACCTCATTAGTTATATTTATTCCTAGGTAGTCTAGTCTTTCTGATACAACTGTAAATGAGATTGTTTCCTTAATTTCTTTTTCTGATAGTTCATTGTTAGTGTATAGAAATGCAACAGCTTTCTGTGTATTAATTTTGTATCCTGAAATTTTACTGAATTCATTGATGAGATCTAGTAGTTTTTTGGTGGTGTCGTTAGGGTTTTCTATGTATAGTATCAGGTCATGTGCAAACAGTGACAGTTTTACTTCTTCCTTTCCAATTTGGATGATTTTATTTCTTTTTCTGTCTGATTGCTATGGGTAGGACTTCTGATACTACTTGAATAAAAGTCGTGATAGAAGACATCCTTGGCTTTTTCCTTATCTTAGAGGAAATGTTTTCAGCTTTTCACTGTTGAGTATGATTTGAGCTATGGGCCTATTATATATGGCCTTCATTATGTTGAGGTATGTTCACTCTATTCCCACTTTGTGGAGAGTTTTTGTCATAAATGGATGTTGAATTTGAAAAATTTGTTCTGCATCTATTGAGATGATTATATGATTTCTATTCTTCAATTTGTTAATGTGGTGTGTCACACTGATTTGCAAATACTGAACCATCCTTTCATCTGCGATAAATCCCACTTGATCATGATGTATGATCCTTTTGATCTATGGTTGGATTCAGTTTGCTAATATTTTGTTGAGGATTTTTAAATCAGTGATACTGGCCTGTAGTTTTCTTTCTTTTTTGTGATATCTTTATATGGTGATGCTAGCTTTATAGAATGAGTTTGGAAGCATTCCTTCCTCTACAAGTTTTTGGAATAGTTTGAGAAGGATAGATGTTAACTCTTCTCTAAATGCTTGGTAGCATTCACCTGTGAAGACATTTGGTTCTGAACTTGAGTTTTGTTTTGTTTTGTTACTGATTCAATTTCATTACTGGTAATTGGTCTGTTCATATTTTCTATTTCTTCCAGGTTCAGTCTTGGGAGATTATACATTTCTTGGAATTTGTCCATTTCTTCTAGGTTTTCCATTTTATTGGCATATAGTTGTTCATAGTAATCTTTTATGATCCTATTTATATTTCTGTGGTGTTGGTTGTAACTTCTCCTTTTCCATTTCTGATGTTATTGATTTAGAACCTCCATCTTTTTGGGTTTTTTTTAATGAGTCTGGCCAAAGGTTTATCAATTTTGTTTATCTTTTCAAAGAACCAGCTCTTATTTCGTTGATATTTTCTATTATTTTTTAGTGTCTATTTCATTTATTTCTCCTCTGATCTTTATGATTTATTTCCTTCTGCTAATTTTGGATTTTGATCATTTTTCTTTTTCCAGTTCCTTTAGTATAAGGTTAGGTTGTTTATTTAAGCTTTTTCTTGTTTCTTCAGGTAGGCTTGTATCACTATAAACTTCCCCATTAGAACTGCTTTTGCTGCATCCCATAGATTTTTGGATTGTTGTGTTTTCATTTTCATTTGTCACCATGTATCTTTTCATTTCTTCTTTGATTTCTTCAGTGATTCATTGGTTGTTTAGTAGCATATTGTTTTCCTTCTACGTGTTTGTGGTTTCTTTGTATTTTTTTCTTGTAGTTAATTTCTAGTCTCAGACTATTGTCGTCAGAAAAGATGCTTGATATAATTTCATTCTTAAAATTATTGTTTTGTGGCCTAGAATGTGATTTATCCCAGAGAATGTTCTATGTGCACTTGAAAATAATGTGTATTCCTTTTTTTGGTGAATGGAATGTCCTGTATATATCTGTTTAATTCATCTGATCTAATGTGTCATTTAAGGCCAGTGTTTCCTCATTGTTTTCTGTCTGAGTGATCTGCCCATGGATGTAAGTGGGTGTTAATGTCCCCTACTATTATTGTGTTAGTTACAATTCTCCCTTTATGTCTGTTAATATTTGTTTTATGTATATAGGTGTTCTTATGTTGAGTTCATATATATTTACAATTGTTATATCTTCTTCTTTGATTGATCCCTTGATCATTAAGTAATGTCCTTCTTTGTCTCTTGTTTATAGCTTTAAAGTCTATTTTGTCTGAAAAATTATTGCCACCCCAGCTTTCCTTTTTGTTAATAGAAGTATAGTTGATTTACAATATTATATTAGTTTCAGGTGTACAACATAGTGATTCAGTGTTTTTACAGATTATATTCTCCTTAAAGTTATTACAAAAGAAGAGCTATATTTCCCTGTACTGTACACTATATTCTTGTTGCTTTTCAGTTTTACCCATAGTAGTTTGTATCTCTTAATCCCATACCCTTGTCTTGCCCACTGGCAGGCCGAGCCAGGTCTTGGGGTCTCTAAGTGCAGAGCCCAGGCGTCCCAGAGTGGGCCAATTCCTGGCACAGCTGGCTTTAGGGTCTGCGGTGTCCTGAAGCTTGTTTCAGCCTGCTGGTGAGTGGGGTCAGATCCTGGGGCAGCTGGCTGAGTGGCCCATGGTGTCTCACAGCTGGTGTTGGCCTGCTGGTGAGTGGGGTCGGATCCCAGGGTGTCCTGTAACTGGTGTCTGCCCACTGGTGGGTGAGGCTGGTCCTGAAGCTAGAGCAGGCTGGCTGGTAGGCGGGGCCAGGCCCCAGGTCTCTGGCTGCAGGGCCCCGGGAGTCCCAGGTCTAGTGCCTGCACACTGGTGTGTGGAGCTGGATCTTCAGCCCTCTGGTGGGCAGGGATGTGTCCAGGGGCAGCTGTGGGCTCAGGGGGTCTTAAGGCAGCCTGCTTGCTGGTGAGCTTTGCCCCCACCCAGTTAGTTGCTTGTCCTGAGGTGTCCCAGCACTAGCACCTACAGGCTGTTGAGCCAGTGTGGGTCTGGGTCCTGGGGCTAATAAGCTAGAAGGAGGATTCCATAGTTGTGCTTCCCAGTGCCAGTGTCAACATGGTAGAATGAGCTCCCCCAAATGACTGCTGCCGGTGTCTGTGTCCCCAGGGTGAGCTCCACTTGCCTCCTTCTCCTCTGAGAGACTCTTCAAGATCAGCAGGTGGGTCTGACCCAGGGTCCTTTCAAGTTACTGCTTCTGTCCTGGGTCCCAGATCATGTGAGATTTTGTGTGCACCCTTTAAGAGTGGAGTCTCTATTTCCCACAGCCCCCATGGCTCTCCCAACGTGATCCCCACTGTCCTTCAACGCCAGATGTTCTGGGGCTCGTCTTCCCAGTGCAGGACCACCAGGCTGGGGAGCCCAACGTGGGGCTCAGACCCCTTGCTCCTTGGGAAGAATCTCTGTAATTGTAATTATTCTCCCATTTGTGGGTCACTTACCCAGGGGTATGGGTCTGGGTCTCCACCCCTTCTATCTGTCTTGTTTTGGTTCCTTCTTTATATCTTTAGTTGTAGAAGACCCCTTCTGCTAGTCTTCATTGGTAGGTGCTCTATAAATAGTTGTAACTTTGTTGTACCCAGGAGAGGAGGTGAGCTCATGTTCCTACTCCACCATCTTGGCCCAGGAGGCGCTTGCTTTTCTTTCTTGCAAATAAAAATAATAATGTTTATTGCCTTAAAAAATGAAGAGCAAAGGAATATATAAAGAAGGGAATAAAATCACCCTAGTGGCACAAAGCAGAGAGAGATAACTACTACTACTACTATTACTACTATACACACACAGAGTGATGTGTGATCCACTTGGAACTTGAATGAGTTCTTTCTACACATAATATATTCTTTTATTTTTAAACACTTTACATATTATACAAATAATACATGTTTCTTGTTTAAAAATTGAAAAACAGTGAAGAGTATACTGAAGGAAATAAAATCGTCCATAGTCACAGCATGCATAGATTATTTATTTTTATTTTTCTGATTTGTTTTCTTCCAATAGCATTTCTAAGACCCATAGGTAGATTTATGCACAGGTAGGTAGGTGGATGTTCAGGTAGACAAGCATTTCTTTTTAAGTTTTTGAATTATACTGTAGCTATGCAGGGTGAACCAATAAAAGTATATACCTTTCAGATAGTAATCAGACAAAAATATATGGAGCTATGAGATGTGTCATCAGCAATGGCATTAGTGGCCATTTTGAACATTTGTAACTTTACAGTAATAAAAATAGATATTGATTAACATTTATTCACTAAATTTGGTAATCAGATACTTGTATCTTACTTTTTTATATTGTGAGAGCTTTCCTATAGTTTAAAATAAAATTCATGAACGTGATTTTAATGGTTGCAGCTTATTCCACTGTATCTATATACCATAATTTATCTACCCAGTTCCCTATTATTGGACATTTAGTATGTTTCTCTTTTTACTACTATAAGTAGCATTGCACTCTACATCTTACTGCCTAAAACTTTTCATCTCTGATTATTTCCTTAGGATACATTCTTAGCAGCAAAATCACTGGGCCCAATGACATGAGCAGAGTTAAGACCCTTGATATACATTGCCAAATTGCCCTCCAGGAAATTCTTTGTTGCTTATAGAAAAAAAAATAATCCTTGTTCTATTTATACTCTTTAATCACTTTTATGCGACTTTTTTTGAACCTTTAAACTTCTCTTCGGTTTTAGGACTCAGAATTGTTTTTTAATAAATGTTTCTTTCAAGGGATTAGTGAAGTAATCATGTTGTTATAAATAGCCAAACAATGCAATCCCTTGTTTTTTCTTAGTAAAGGTTTTCAGTTGTAACATTTTTCATTGTATAAATTGTTTCTTTCTAGGGTGCACAAGGAGAAAAAGGAGATCCAGGTTTGGCCGGAGTTAATGGGCAAGATGTAAGCCTAACTTTTTTTCTAACATTCTGTTAACATTTTGCCGCTGAAATGTGCTAACTGTCTAATGCTACTGAGACTTGACTATGCTTGGAAGAACTAGCCACAGTCATTGCAAAGTCAAGAATCAAGGTCGTCTTTTACGTGGCTCAGTGGAGCCCCAGTATTTATTTTTTTTTAAAGGCCACTGACTTTATTGATTTAAAAAACTTTACAGAGACAGTGACTGTCCTGCCCAAAAGAGGGCCAAAGAGCATGAAACAGACCAGGTAGGGAGAGCTATGTGGTCCTCAGCCAGCTTCTGGTGCTAAAGAAAAACGAGGACCTTCTTAGGAAATGGCTGAAGGACACATGTGGCACCAGTATTTTTAGTTTCGTAATGACCAGGTAGTTCCCTGGCTTTAGATGCCTTGTACGTGTACTCATCCTTCACAGCCCTTTCTTCCTTGCTATTTCTGGCTTGCATTTCTTCTATCTTCCTTTCCCTTTCTTTTTTCTTCTTGCCTGTATTCTGCTGTGACCTGTGTTCTTACCCAGGTTACTTTTCATCTTACCCCCAATCTCCATCTACTGAGGGGTCTGCAGAGGTCGATCTCAGTGATGAGAAGCAAGGGCAGAAGGGAGGGAACCATGTGTATCTGTGTCGCTCCCCCTCCATTGCACCTACTCCCCAACCTCAGGGCTCCTGTCCCTGTCCCAGGGAACATCCTTGAGTCCTCTCCTGCACCCTGCCCCCGACCCCCGCCCAGGACAGCTGTCCCCCCGGAGCTTCACGTGGGTTCTTATGATGGAGTTCGGAGGATAAACCAAATCTGGGCTTTCCTCTAAGTGTAAATTACTCCCCCTTCAGGACATCAGAGGTACCATTTACTGTAGATATACTAACTTTACTAAGGCAGGTATCCACAATGAAAAATTTTTTTCCTCACAGTTTCCCTTATGCATCTGCATAAAAGTGTTTCAGAAAGGTTCTGAAGGACCATACTACTTACTTTCTGGATAAAAGAATAAGGAAGCTAGATCCAGTTCCCTAATGCCCTAGAGGTGCTATGAAATCCACCTGGTCTGCAGTAGGTGGTTGCACACAGTGGGAAGGGGGGCTGAACATTGTAGTCCCTGGGGCCTGTGGACAAAGTAAGAGGGATTCTGGGAGCGGGAGAGAAACACCCCAGGAGTTACTCCAGCTTGAGGCTCTAGCCCCCCACAGCTTTACTCTCTTACTTCCTTAGGAGCCCCATTCGCATCTTTAATATGATATCCTTCTTGTTTCTGTCTTCTTCGAAGGGATTTTTCTCCACCAGAGACTGGGAGCTGCAGCAATGGTTGGAGCTAAGGGAGTCTCTGCATTTTCTCTGCCTCCTTACAGTACATCAGGATGCTGAATGTCCTGACCATTGGCCCATACACTTAATAGAGCATGTAATTTCCCCCCACCCCCCAACCCTGTCACGGGAGATCCTGGTGTCGTGGGAAGAGATCTCCAGTGAGAAGTCAGAGCCCAGTGTATGTCCCCGTTCTGTCACTAGTTGAGGAAATCACTTGTCAGAGTCTGTAAGGTGATAGCCTTAGAATAGATTCTAAAGTCCCCATCACTGCAATGCCCTATTATTTAATACAAAGAGATTACTGAGATTAATTAGGATTACAGTCTTGAAAAGCACGATGAAACCTGAAGCATTCATTCAGGTGTTTGGACTTCCAGATGCATGTTAGTCAATGTAGGGAAAACACGATGGGAATACAGCTGGAGCCCAGGCATGGGCAGTGCTCTGTGTGAGCACTTCCTCCTCTGGCTGGGTGCGTGGGGTGATGTGGTTCGTGTTGTGTTTAAAGCAAGATTCCTTTCACAGCGTGTTCTACAAAATGCATAGAATTGAGGCCTTTGCCTGTGCTTTTGTCCTTTCTATCATATTCTTTATGAGAGCAAAGACCATTTCTTGGAGTCGCTAGTACTTAGTAGATGTTTGGAGTAAGTTCTCAATAATTAGTTGCTAAATTTTCATGTTAAAACTTGAGAGATTATTATAATAGTCTAAAATATAAGTAATTAGAATCTAAACTAGGAAAACAGAGGTGAGAGGGAGTGCACAGTGATGTTGCAGAGGTAAAATACATGCAACTTGGTGCTTGATTCCAGCGAAAACTCAAAAATAGCCCAAGGTTTTGACCATTCGTTACAGGAAGGATATTATCTCATGATAAATGTCAGAGTGTTGAGAGAGATTAACTACAACTTTGCAAAAGATGACCAAGCTGCATGTATGCTGCTCCCCGAGATACAGGAGCAAAACAGGGATTTTTATTTTATTTTATTTTATTTTATTGGCCGCGCCTCGCGGCATGCGGGATCCTAGTTCCCCAACCAGGGATTGAACCCGTGCTCCCTGCAGTGGAAGCATGGATTCTCAACCACTGGACCACCAGGGGATTCCCAAACCAAGGATTTTTAGAAGTTAATTAAGATAGTGTTAGAACTGAAATAGAGAAAGGATTTATCCAAACACTCGAGTAAAACTGGAAGGAGATTTGAGGGGTTGGAGCCTGAAATATAGTCACATTAACTTAGAGATTTGGAAACTTTTCTTACCTTATGAAGGTAAGGTGATTTGGCTTTTTAGAATTAATCAGGTTGTACACACATAGATATGAGTGCCTTCTACTTGCCCAGATCTAAAGACCATCTTGCTGAGAGAGCCCCCAGTCTAGTGGGTAGTGTGACCTTTCCTCTTTGACAAGGGTCTGCTGGGAAGAGTCCTTCACACACACACACACACACACACACACACACACACACACACACACACACGGGTGTGTTATTCCTTTAGCACCATCACTGTCTCATATAGCTCATTAGGTACATTATAAAGCGTGACAAAGCACATTAAGTTTTCTCACTTGGTTACTTAATTAATATTCCTTCCCTTAATTTTGCCAAAGGTATTCAGAGGTCATGACTAAGGAGAAATAAGAAAAAGTGATGAAAGTTCTCTTTTTACCCCTCTACTCTTACTAGGGGTAAAGAATCACGTGCTCTGTTATTTATTCCATCGGTGATGGTTTTAATATTGTGCCATAGTCCAAAAAACTGTTTTCATGAGGAATTTGAAATTCAGTCTTTACCCCAGCTTTACGGGGTAGAAGGTGCAAGGGGTGATAGCATCCCTATTTTTAGAGGCAAGAAATAAGAGCTTAAGAAATTAAGAAATTTTCTTTTAGAAAATGGTAAAATCAGCCTTTATCCCTTGTTTGACCGAAAAGTCTCTTAATCTTCCCACTAAGTCATGCCACATTTCTCATTGTCTATTTTTCAATGGTAAAATAAACTTACTCCACGAACCAAAATCATTCAGCATTTATGACAGTTTGCTCTGCCTTTCGGTAAGAGCAGGTACACATTCTTAGGGAATGAAGGGCATTATAATAGCTGTCTCAGCTTGCATTGAAGTCAAGCCACGATGGACATTTTAACTTCAGGAACATTCTATTGGAATGCAGAGTGAATAACCTCAGTGGGCCAGGTCATGGCAGCTACTTTCCAAGTCAGAGAAAATTGGAAGAATTTAATATTCCTGTGAAACAGATTCAAAGCCTTTTCATAGTCTTTATTCTTATATATTAAATATATCTTGATATAAATGTATCTTCTAATAATTTCATCTGTGCCAGCTTTCCTGCAAAGTGGACAAGCTCACTTCAGAAAATGTAAACCTCCTTTAAAGGGAAGTATGCCAGTTCAGCTTTCTTAATGGGACATTCTTGGCATTTTGGTCATGATGGTTCTTTGCCACGTGGGACTATCTTGCAAGAGCAGAATGCATAGTGTCCTTGAGGCTCACCAACTAATCACCAGTAGCAGATCTTAGTCATTAGGACAAAAAAAAAAAAATGTTCTGATATCTTTCTAAATGCATCCGTGTGTGTGTGTGTGTGTGTGTGTGTAAACTTTGATTGATCTTCAAGGTACTGGGGTATTGGACTAAAGGTATTGGACTATACATGCTCATATTTCCCTTATAGTTTAAATAATGCATACCAAATATATATTGAAATTGTCAAAACTTTGAGTTACTAGAATTTAGCCTTCAAAATATAAGACCTCAGCTTCACATATTCTAGTTTATAATTAAGTGATTTTGACTGTGACCTACTATGAGATGCATTCAACAGTGGCACCTTAAAACAGACTTGAGGGGGAATCTTAGAAAGTTGTTAAAATGATCTTCGAAGCCAGACTACCTGGGCTCAAATCCCAGCTCTACCACTGCCCAACTGGCATACTAATTAGTACATTATTTATTGTCTCTGTGCCTGTTTCTTCATCTGCACAATAGGATGATAATATTAATAGCACTAACTCATAGTCTTTTTTTTTTTAATTAAAGGGGTCATCATACATAAAGCATTTAGGTCAGTGCCTTGCATACAGTAAGAGCTATATAAACATTTGCTATTATTAGAAACTTAAATAAAGCACATTTTCTCTAATATAGAGATAGGTAGATAGATAGATCTTCTAATTTATTTTTTGTGGGGTTGTGTAATCTTGGAAAAGTAGATTTCAATTATTTAGTTTAGTCTTCTCCTTTGCATCTTTGTTATTGTTTTTCAAACAACTCTTATCAGAATTACAGCATCTGATGTTTCTAAAATGGTCACGTTAATCTCCTTACACCAATGCAATCTGTATACTGAATACAAAAATACTGGAATCACAAAGCTGCGATATCGGCTGGTGACAGCTGGTGCCATTGCTAGGGAACAAGATGCAGTGGGTGGAAGATGGGGAAAATAATGAATAGATGGGTTAAAAATTTTTAAAAATAACATTACCTTGTATCAAATGATGTTTAAAGATGCTGCATACCACCAGTAAGTAGGTCCTCCAATAAAAATTAATTCATGGTCTACCTGCTTTTATAATTTTAGTTTTGATACTGTCCTTCAGCTTTCAGCTTGCATTTTTAAAAATTTTTATTGAGATATAGTTGATTTACAATGTTGTGATAATTACTGCTATACAACAAATTGATTCAGTTATACATATATATATACACACAATCTTTTTTATATATATTCTTTTCCATATGGTTTATCATAGGATATTGAATATAGTTCCCTGTGCTATACAGTAGGACCTTGTCTTTTATCCATTCTATATATAAAAGCTTACGTCTGCTAACCCCAACCTCCCATTCCCTCCCTCCCCCAAACCCCTCCCCATTGACAACCACCAGTCTGTTCTCTGTGTCTGTGATTCTGTTTCATAAATAGGTTCATTTGCATCATATTTTAGATTCCACATAGGACCACTATCATATGATGTTTGTCTTTTTCTGGTTTACTTCACCTAGTATGATAGTCTCTAGGTCCATCCATGTAGCTGCAGATGGCATTATTTCATTCTTTTTTATGGCTGAGTAATATTCCACTGTATACGTGTACCACATCTTCTTTATCCATTCCTCTGTCGATGGACATTTAGGTTGTTTCCATGAAGACAGCTATTATTTATACCTATTGTATAGGGAAGCTTAAATAATGCACCCATGATAATGCATGAGTCCTTTCCTGACTGTCCTGAACTCCACGTGTCTGAAGTCCTGAGCACCTCCAGGAGAATGAGGCGTCTCCGAGACCTGCTCCCGTCATGCCTGCTGTGCACATGTCTATCATAGTCCTCACTGCTCACGTCCACCGGCAGCTGGTGGCTTTATTACCCCACCTCCTCCCCGAGCAGTTGATTAAACCAGGGATAGTTATCTGACACATCAGCAAGTAAGTCCCTCCTCCAGAAGGTGCAGTTAGGGTTAGTTTGTCAGGCAGGAATGTTAAAGTTTTTAATGTATTATTTTATGCTTCAAATAATATTTTCGTGGCATGTCACATATATGATGATTATGAATTATAGAAGTAACTGGAACACTGATCTACCCAGAGCTCAACCTAATGCCATGCCCACTGTAGAGTTAACCATTTTCCCAAATGTTGTGTTTCACGTTCCCTGCCATTATTAAAAACAATGACTTCCAATTATTGAGCCTGAACCATGAAGGGCAGGGCAGAGTAGAAGAACATGAGTAGAAGAACATGCTCTCACTCCCTCTTGAGAGAACACCAGAATCACAACTAACTGCTGAACAGTCATTGACAGGAAGACACTGGAACTCACCAAAAAAGATACCCCACATCCAAAGACAAAGGAGAAGCCACAGTGAGACGGTAGGAGGGTCACAATCACAGTAAAATCAAATCCCATAACTGCTGGGTGGGTGACTCACAGACTGGAAAACACTTATACCACAGAAGTCCACCCACTGGAGTGAAGGTTCTGAGCCCCACGTCAGGCTTCCCAACCTGGGGTTCCAGCAACGGGAGGAGGAATTCCTAGAGAATCAGACTTTGAAGGACAGTGGGATTTGATTGCAGGACTCTGACAGGACTGGGGGAAACAGAGACTCCACTCTTGGAGGGCACACACAAAGTAGTCTGTGCATCAGGACCCAGGGGAAGAAGCAGTGACCCCATAGGAGACTGAACCAGACCTACCTGCTAGTGTTGGAGGGTCTCCTGCAGAGGCGGTGGGTGGCTGTGTCTCACCATGGGGACAAGGACACTGGCAGCAGAAGTTCTGAGAAGTACTCCTTAGCATGAGCCCTCCCAGAGTCCGCCATTAGGCCCACCAAAGAGCCCAGGTAGGCTCCAGTGTTGGGTCACCTCAGGCCAAACAACAAACAAGGGGGGAACCCAGCCCCACGCATCAGCAGTCAAGAGGATTAAAGTTTTACTGAGTGCTACCCACCAGAGCAAAAGCCAGCTCTACCCACCACCAGTCCCTCCCATCAGGAAACTTGCAGAAGCCTCTTAAAGAATCTCATACACCAGAGGGAAGACAGTAGAAGCAAGAAGAACAATAATCCTGCAGCCAGTGGAACAAAAACCACATTCACAGAAAGATAGACAAGATGAAAAGGCAGAGGGCTATGTACCAGATGAAGGAACAAGATAAAACCCCAGAAAAACAACTAAATGAAGTGAAGATAGGGAATCTTCCAGAAAAAGAATTCAGAATAATGATAGTGAAGATGATCAAGGACTTCGGAAAAAGAACAGAGGCAAAGATCGAGAAGATGCAAGAAATGTTTAACAAAGACCTAGAAGAATTAAAGAACAAACAAACAGAGATGAACAATACAATAACTGAAAGGAAAACTACACTAGAAGGAATCAATAGCAGAATGACTGAGGCAGAAGAACGGATAAGTAACCTGGAAGACAGAATGGTGGAATTCACTGCTGTTGAACAGAATAAAGAAAAAAGAATGAAAAGAAATGAAGACAGCCTAAGAGACCTCTGGGATAACATTAAACGCAACAACATTTGCATTATAGGGGTCCAAGAAGGAGAAGAGAGAGAGAAAGGACCTGAGAAGATATTTGAAGAGGTTATAGTCGAAAACTTCCCTAACATGGGAAAGGAAATAGCCACCGAAGTCCAGGAAGCATAGAGAGTCCCATACACAATAAACCCAAGGAGAAACATGCCGAGACACATAGTAGTCAAATTGGCAAAAATTAAAGACAAAGAATTATTGAAAGCAGCAAGGGAAAAATGACAAATAACATACAAGGGAACTCCCATAAGGGTAACAGCTGATTTCTCAGCAGAAACTCTACAAGCCAGAAGGGAGTAGCATGATATACTTAAAGTGATGAAACGGAAGAACCTACAACCAAGATTACTCTACCCAGCAAGGATCCCATTCAGATTCGATGGAGAAATCAAAAGCTTTACAGACAAGCAAAAGCAAAGAGATTTCAGCACCACAAAACCAGCTCTACAACAAATGCTAAAGGAACTTCTCTAAGTAGAAAACACAAGAGAAGAAAAGGACCTACAAAAACAAACCCAAAACAATTGAGAAAATGGTCATAGGAACATACATATCAATAATTACCTAAATGTGAATGTATTAAATGCTCCAACCAAAAGACACAGGCTTGCTGAATGGATACAAAAACAAGACCCATATATATGCTGTCTACAAGAGACCCACTTCAGACCTAGGGGCACACACAGACTGAAAGTGAGGGGATGGAAAAAGATACTCCATGCAAATGGAAATCAAAAGAAAGCTGGAGTAGCGATACCCATATCAGATAATATAGACTTTAAAATAAAGAATGTTACAAGAGACAAGGAAGGACACTATATAATGATCAAGGGATCAATCCAAGAAGAAGATATAACAATTATAAATATATATGCACACAACATAGGAGCACCTCAATACATAAGGCAACTGCTAACAGCCCTAAAAGAGGAAATCGACAGTAACACAATAATAGTGGGGGACTTTAACACCTCACTTGCACCAATGGTCAGATCATCCAAAATGATAATAAATAAGGAATCACAAGCTTTAAATGACATAATAGACCAGATAGATTTAATTGACATTTATATGACATTCCATCCAAAACAGCAGATTACACTTTCTACTCAAGTGCGCATGGAACATTCTCCAGGATAGATCACATCTTGGGTCACAAGTCAAGCCTCAGTAAATTTAAAAAAATTGAAATCATATCAAGCATCTTTTCCAACCACAACACCATGAGATTAGAAATCAATTACAGGGAAAAAAACGTAAAAAACACAAACACATGGAGGCTAAACAATACATTACTAAATAACTAAGAGATCACTGAAGAAATCAAATAGGAAATGAAAAAATACATAGGGACAAATGACAATGAAAACACGACGATCCAAAACCTATGGGATGCAGCAAAAGCAGTTCTAAGAGGGAAGTTTATAGCTATACAAGCTTACCTCAAGAAACAAGAAAAATCTCAAATAAACAATCTAACCTTACACCTAAAGGAACTAGAGAAAGTAGAGCAAACAAAACCCAAAGTTAGCAGAAGGAAAGAAATCATAAAGATCAGAGCAGAAATAAATGAAATAGAAACAAAGAAGACAATAGCAAAGATCAATAAAACTAAAAGCTGGTTCTATGAGAAGATAATATTGATAAACCATTAGCCAGACTCATCAAGAAAAAAAGGAAGACTCAAATCAAAAGAATTAGAAAGGCAAAAGGAAAAGTAACAACAGACACCAAAGAAATGCAAAGCATCCTAAGAGACTACTACAAGCAATTCTATGCCAAAAAAATGGACAACTGGAAGAAATGGACAAATTCTTAGAAAGGTATAACCTTCCAAGACTGAATCAGGAAGAAATAGAAAATATGAACAGACCAATCACAAGTAATGAAATTGAAACTGTGATTAAATATCTTCCAACAAACAAAAATCCAGGACCAGATGGCATAAAGGTGTATTCTCTCAAACATTTAGAGAAGAGCTAACACCCATGCTTCTCAAACTCTTCCAAAAAATTGTGGAGGAAGGAACACTCCCTAACTGATTCTATGAGGCCACCATCAATCACCCTGATACCAAAACCAGACAAAGATACTACAAAAAAAGAAAATTACAGACCAATATCACTCATGAATATAGATGCAAAAATCCTCAAAAAATACTAGCAAACAGAATCCAAGAGCACATTAAAAGGATCATACACCATGATCAAGTGGGAATTATCCCAGGGATGCAAGGATTCTTCAATATATGCAAATCAATCAATTTGATACACCATGTTAACAAATTGAAGGAGAAAAACCATATGATATTCTCAATAGATGCAGAAAAAGCTTTTGACAAAATTCAACACCCATTTATGATAAAAACTCTCCAGAAAGTGGGCATAGAGGGAACCTACCTCAACGTAATAAAGGCCATGTACGACAAACCTACAGCAACATTATTATCAATGGTGAAAACCTGAAAGCATTTCCTCTAAGATTAGGAACAATACAAGGATGTCACTCTCACCACTATTATTCAACATAGTTTTGGAAGTCCTAGCCGTGGCAATCAGAGAAGAAAACGAAATAAAAGGACTACAAATTGGAAAAGAAGAAGTAAAACTGTCACTGCTTGCAGTTGACATGATACTCTACATAGAGAATCCTAATGATGCCACCTAGAAAACTACTAGAAAACTAGTAGTTTCTAGTAGAAAACTACTGGAGCTAATCAATGAATTTGGTAAAGTTGCAGGATACAAAATTAATGCACAGAAATCTCTTGCATTCCTATATACTGATGATGAAAAATCTGAATGAGAAATTAAGGAAACACTCCCATTTACCATTGCAATAAAAAGAATAAAATACCTAAGAATAAACCTACCTAGGGAGACAAAAGGCCTGTATGCAGAAAACTATAAGACACTGATGAAAGAAATTAAAGATGATACCAACGGGTGGAGAGATATACAATATTCTTCGATTGGAAGAAGTAATATTGTGAAAATGACTATACTACCCAAAGCAATCTACAGATTCAATGCAATCCCTGTCAAATTACCAACAGCATTTTTTACAGAACTACAACAAAAAATCTTAAAATTTGTATGGAGACACAAAGGACCCCAAACAGCCAAAGCAGTCCTGAGGGAGAAAAGCGGAGCTGGAGGAATCAGAATCCCTGACTTCAGACTATACTACAAAGCTACAGTAATCAAGACAGTATGGTACTGGCACAAAAACAGAAATATAGATTAATGGAACAAGATAGAAAACCCAGAGATAAACCCACATACCTATGGTCAGCTAATGTATGACAAAGGAGGCAAGGATATACAATGGAGAAAAGACAGTCTTTTCAATAAGTGGTGCTGGGGAAACTGGACAGCTACAAGTAAAACAATTAAATTAGAACACTCCCTAACACCATACACAAAAATAAACTCAAAATGGATTAGAGACCTAAATCTAAGACCGGACACTATAAAACACTTAGAGGAAACATAGGAAGAACACTGTTTGACATAAATCACAGTAAGATCTTTTTGGATCCACCTCCTAGAGAAATGGAAATAAAAACAAAAATAAACAAATGGGACCTAATGCAACTTCCAAGCTTTTGCACAGGAAAGGAAACCATAAACAAGACGAAAAGACAACCCTCAGAATGCGAGAAAATATTTGCAGACAAATCAACGGACAAAGAATTAATCTCCAAAATATTTAAACAGCTCATGCAGCTCAATATTAAAAAAACAAACAACCCAATCCAAAAATGGGCAGAAGACCTAAATAGACATTTCTCCAAAGAAGATAGACAGATGGCCAAGAAGCACATGAAAAGCTGCTCAACATCACTAATTATTAGAGAAATGCGAATCAAAACTACAATGAGGTATCACCTCACACCAGTTAGAATGGGCATCATTAGAAAATCTACAAACAGAAAATGCTGAAGAGGGTGTGGAGCAAAGGAAACCCTCTTGCACTGTTGGTGGGAATGTAAATTGATACAGCCACTATGGAGAACTGTATGGAGGTTCGTTATAAAACTGAAAATAAAATTATCATGTGATCCAGCAATCCCTCTCCTGGGCACATACCCAGAGAAAACCATAATTCAAAAAGACACATGCACCCCAATGTTCACTGCAGCACTGTTTACAATAGCCAGGTCATGGAAGCAACCTAAATGCCCATCGACAGATGAATGGATAAAGAAGATGTGGTACATATATACAATGGAATATTATTCAGCCATAAAAGTAACGAAATTGGGTCATTTGTTGAGACGTGGATGGATCTAGAGACTGTCATATAGAGTGAAGTAAGTCAGAAAGAGAAAAACAAATATTGTATATTAACGCATATATGTGAAACCTAGAAAAGTGGTACAGATGAACTGGTTTGTAGGGAAGAAATAGAGACACAAATGTAGAGAATAAATGTATGGACACCATGGGGGGAAGTGCGGGGGGCACTGGTGGTGGGATGAATTGGGAGATTGGGATTGACACATATACACTAATGTGTATGAAATGGATGACTAATAGATACCTTCTGTATAAAAAATCAAATTCAAAAAATAAATAAGTAAATAAATAAAACAATGACTTCCTACTTATCTCTTCGTAGGAGTACTGGGTTCAGTCTTGCATGTGTGTAGATGTTCCATAATATTGGTTGCGTAAATAGAAAGTTGATGTCTTTCTCCACCATTTCTTTCTTCATGTTTGTTTTTTCTCGGGATGATGTTCTACCAGCAAGAAGAGAGAATACCTCTTTTTAGTAAATTTCTCAGCAGTAAATGGCACTCTGACCGTTGTTAAAATGGTAAAGAAGGCTTTTTGTTTTTAATATCTTTATTGCAGTATAATTGCTTTACAATGGTGTGTTAGTTTCTGCTTTATAACAAAGTGAATCAGCTATACATATACATATATCCCCATATCTCCTCCCTCTTGCATCTCCCTCCCTCCCACCCTTCCTATCCCACCCCTCTAAGTGTTCACAAAGCACAGAGCTGATCTCCCTGTGCTATGTGGCTGCTTCCCACTAGCTATCTATTCTACATTTGGTGGTGTATATATGTCCATGCCACTCTCTCATTTCGGTCCCAGCTTACCCTTCCCCCTACCCATGTCCTCAAGTCCATTCTCTACGTCTGCGTCTTTATTCCTGTCATGCCCCTACGTTCTTCAGAATCTTTTTTTTTTAGATTCCATATATATGTGTTAGCATATACAGAATTTGTTTTTCTCTTTCTGACTTACTTCACTCTGTATGACAGACTCTAGGTCCATCCACATCACTACAAATAACTCAGTTTCATTTCTTTTTATGGCTGAGTAATATTCCATTGTGTATATGTGCCACATCTTCTTTATCCATTCATCTGTTGATGGACACTTAGGTTGCTTCCATGTCCTGGCTATTGTCAATAGAGCTGCAATGAACATTGTGGTACATGACTCTTTCTGAATTATGGTTTTCTCAGGGTATATGCCCAGGAGTGGGATTGCTGGATCATATGGTAACTTTATTTTTAGTTTAGTTTTTTTTTTTTTTTTTTGCGGTACGTGGGCCTCTCCCTGCTGTGGGCTCTCCCGCCGCGGAGCACAGGCTCCGGACGCGTAGGCTCAGCGGCCATGGCTCATGGGCCCAGCCACTCTTCGGCATGTGGGATCCTTCCGGAACGGGGCACGAACCCGTGTCCCCTGCATCGGCAGGCGGACTCTCAACCACTGTGCCACCAGGGAAGCCCTATTTTTACTTTTTTAAGGAACCTCCATACTGTTCTCCATAATGGCTCTATCAATTTACATTCCCACCAACAGTGTAAGAGCGTTCCCTCTTCTCCACACCATCTGTAGCATTTATTGTTTGTAGATTTTTTGATTATGGCCATTCTGACTGGTATGAGGTGATACCTCATTGTAGTTTTGATTTGCATTTTTCTAATAATTAGTGATGTTGATCATCCTTTCATGTGTTTGTCAGCAATCTGTATATCTTCTTTGGAGAAATGTCTGTTTAGGTCTTCTGCCCACTTTGGGATTGGGTTGTTTGTTTTTTTGATATTGAGCTGCATGAGCTGCTTGTACATTTTGGAGATTAATTCTTTGTCAGTTGCTTCATTTGCAAACACTTTCTCCTGTTCTGAGGGTTTTTTAAAATGGTAAAGAAGGCTTCTAATTGAAGATTATCACAATATGAGTATTGCAATAGGGAAGAGAGATTGGGCTCAACTCTGAATACAAGGATGAGTGGGGTTTTATGGCCAAGGAATAGAGAGATGTGGTCAGTGAGTGGAATAGCCAGTCACTTAAGCCAAGTACACATCAGCCTTGGTCCCTCCCTTTCCCTGGCCCTACCTCCAGCGCTTCTGCAAGTCCATCCTCAGCCATCTTGCTCTCTTGTTTGCAAAGCTGCAAGACCCCCTTTTCTGCTTCTGCTTTTGCTGTGTACAATCTACTTTCATGTTGTAGCCAAAACTATCTTTTTTTGGAAACACAGTCAAATCATGCCATTTCTAGGCTAAAACCCTAAGTGGCTTCCCCTTGCACTTAGAACAAAACCCATGCTTCTCTCCAGGGCCTGCAGTTCTCTATGTGCTGTGACCCTTGACTAACCTTGATTTCATCTCCTGCTCTTTACCTCCTTACCAGCTCATGACACTCCTTCCACCTAGAGGGCTTTTGTGCTTGCTGTTGCCTCACCCACCCGTCCCTCCGCTTGCCCCAACACTTTTTTCCAGGATCACTGCATGACTGGATCCTGTGAAACAAACATCTCCTCCACCCAGAGCCCGTTTCCAACCACTACCCTCACTGAAATAGCAGCGTCTGCCCCACACTCATCACATTCAGCCCGTGGACCTGTTCATTGTCGGTCACCCTCCTCTATAACGTGAATTCCATTGGGGCAGGAATCCTGACTTTGTTATCGAAAAAATTATTATGATACTTGTTAAAATGGTAAAGAAGATTTTTAATTCAAGATTATTGCAATATGAGTATTGCAATAGGGAAGAGAGATTGGGCTCAACTGAATACAACAAGGATGAGTGGGAATTTATAGCAAAGGAGTAGAGCGATGTAGTCAGCGAATGGAATATTACTAAGAGCAGACATCAAGGCTGGGGGATTTTCTCTAAACTGCCTTAAGAGGATTCTTGCTAAAGGCACACCAAAGACTTATGCATCAAAGAGGGGGATGAGGGACTTGATCAGGTATCAAGGCTGGGGAATTCTTTCTAAACTGACTTAACAAGATTCTTGCTAAAACTGAGCCAAGCAAGCCAAGGACAGACAGGATGGGGCCGAAGTTGAGTCCTGGCTCAAGTTTCGTTAAGGAGGGGGTCTTTGTCAACTTCCTGTTCTTTTTTGTGTCTCTCAATAACACTCTCTAATACCAATAAAGTATAATATATTATATTTTAAAATGTAATATTATAATTTCAAGACAAAGGTAAATATACTATACTTTCTTATAGCCACATTGTAAAAAGTAAAAAAACAGGTGAAACTAATTTTAATAATATATCTTATTTAATCCCATATCCACAATGTTATCTTTTCAATACGTAATCAACAGAAAAATTATTAATGAGCTACTGTACATTCTTTTTTGTACCAAATATTGAAACCCCGATGGTATTGCACACTCACGGCACATTTCCATTCAGACTAGCCACGTTTCAAGGGTGAAAAGCTACATGAGGCCCAGGGCCACCTATCGGGCAGTACAGATCTGACAACTGTAGGAGTGACTGCACAGAGGGTATCCAGTAAATGTCTACTGAATAAATGCATGAGCAAACTAAGAATAAACCGTAATCACAGAAATAGCTGTTTTCTTTCCACAAGTGTTCAGAATATGTTGATGCCAAGTTTTACTCCAGAGGCATGTATAAATAGAGTATGTGTTGCTTGATTTGGGAAAGAATGGGTATTTCAAATAATAAAGAGAATATCACATCTCAAATATGATTTAATTTTTCACTCATCCTTGTTCTATAAATACCTGGAGGTAATGATGGAAGGAACATAGCTATGAATTTTATCCACAAAGTTGTTTATGCACCACAAAGGTGTTTGTTTTAACCAATGATTGAATAGATGTTTTCACCCATTAAATTTTTTTTCTTAAAGTATAAGGCTACAGTTTTCACATATTCTTTGTAACAAGATTATTTTAAATATCTCGTTTACTTTTGTTGCTTTAAATTCATCCTCAGCTTCTACATCGAGTAGCTACAAGTGATGGCATTTGGCATTGTTTATTCACCACAAAATGTCAGAACAGTAAGAGCTGGATGCCTCAGCTAGGAACAGTAAGATGCTTGGATTTACTGTGCCTTCTGTGGCTTCAGAATATTTCTTTTTTCCATTATTGTTCTTCCCTCACCCAATGTGTTAAATTAAGGCTGAGAAGAGATATTTATTCCTATTTACCATACAGTTGGGACGTGTCTATCTAATTTTCTTTCTGTTTACACTGTGAATACATTCAACTGTAGCACTGATCTCCTCCAGTGAAATCTACTGTGGTGTTCCTCACAGCTGTCATTTCTGAATCGGATCAACCAAATACCTACTAAAACACCCAAGAGTTCAGAAGACTCATGAATATATTTATCTGATATGCTCTCTATGTCTTATATAGTTTTATTTGATAGCTTTATAAATCCAGGTAAAAAAAAGAAATAGGAGCTAGAAAACTAAACCAGACTTTAAAACAGGAGAGAGATTGCATTTTAGCTCCAGCTTTGTGAGGGATGGGAAAAGAATACATCCTTCATCCCTTCCCCTCCCCACAATTAGATTTCTCGATAGAGACGAAAAAATGTTTTTGATTTAAATCTTGAATTTTGGGGGCAAGCTTTATAAAGGCCAAATCAATGCTAAATCAGAGGTATTTACAACATCCACGAATTTAAGCCCAAGTGGATACTTAGAAGCTCATATAGACCTAAATGATGTTCTCCCAGATGGTGAATTAATGTAATTTTAGCAGGAAGCAAAGTTGCACAAATATGCAGTATTGCGGCCTCACACTGATTTAATGTATCTGTACCCACCACAGCGCAGATGTGGTATATCATTTTAGAGCCAGTTTTTCTATACTACACACTGAAGATGAGATTTGGGAGTTCAGTAAATTATGATTTATTTTGCGACTAATGACTTGTTCGAAATTGCAGCTTTCTGTGAACTGTATATAGAAATCACATTGGCTGTGTTCTTTGCACAGGGTTTGAAAGGTGACGTGGGTCCGCGTGGTCCACCTGGCCCCAAAGGAGAAAAGGTACCGTATTCACCCAGGAAAGTGCCAATCTTTCCTTAAGAAAACCCCGAGAACCTATGAAGTGACTTTTCATTGATACTGTTTAACTGCCAAAAGTTAATTTTGTTAAAATTAACCAAAGGCTGTTATGTTAAAAGCATCTGAACAAGAAGAAAAGCCTTTTGGTTCATTTAATTAGTTTGAGGAGATTAAATGCACAATTGCTAGTCGACATTAATTTGTGTTTATAAGATTTCCCTTTTCTCTCCCTTGCTTAACAGCATTAAGTATTGCATCACCAAATTAGCAGCCATGTCCTGTACTGGAGACCTTTGCCAATAGCACTGAGCTGCTACCACAATGGTGAAGCAGGCGACCTTTGGGGGAAAGGAGGCTAACTGTGCATCTCAGTCTTAATCTAAATGCCCCGTTTCCTAACACCTTTCCTCATATGTCATTTTATAGTGGCCTATTGGCAGGGACCTTGAAAAGAGAATTATGAGATAGTAAAAAGCAAAAGTTGTTTTGAGTAAGGTCCTTGGATGATACTAGTTTGATGACAATTGTGCATGTAGACGTTTTGCACTGTATTTTGTTCTCCATTCTCAGCCCATTTAGAAATCTTTGTCTATCTTCAATATTTACCTCTACATTAAAATTGACTTTGCGAATTGGTCCCCAATGACTGATTTAAGCTCCATCGATGTTCTTTAACAGCTATCGGTTATTTTTATTCAGTTGTTCCCAAAATAATGATTACACAAGGCTAAGTCCTCACTTTTGAGGTGATTATGTTAGATGAAAAAAGAGAACGTCATAGAGATACTCCCAACACGAGCATACAGCGTGCCAGTGCCCCATGCCACATGGTGTTGGTTCCACAAGGTCCATTTGAAGGGGGATTATGGCAGTGATGCTTGACTTTTTTTTAAGCAAGACTTTATTCAATTCACCAACGGCACTCCAGGATTCAATTTATTTGTCTGCAAAATGAGGAGTTTTGTTGAGATGGAGGGTCCCTAAGAGTCTGTCAAAATTTAACATTCTAAGACTTGCCTTTTAAAAAAACTTAATTTCTCTTATTGAGGTGTAGTTAATTTACAATATTATATTAGTTTCAGTTGTACAGCATAGTGATTCAAAATTTTTATAGATTATACTCCATTTAAAGTTATTGTAAAATATTGGCTATATTCCCTGTGCCGAACAGTATATCCTCGTAGCTTATTTATTTCATGCTTAGTAGTTTGTACTTCTTAATCATTTACCCCTATCTTGCCTTTCCCAGTGATGCTTGATCTTAATGACTAAGAGTTCTCATGAAATAAATAAGGATGCTGATACAATAAAGCATATAGGTGACATATTTATAAATTGGAAAATGATAAACTTTTAGATTAACTATATTTTTTAGATTTTGAATAGTTTGTCAGTATATCCACCTGGTAATTTGTATTCACATAGGTCAGCAAAGCAATATTAGTATTTAAAAGTACATGAATATAGGCAAAGCCTCATACCGTTGTTGGCAAGTGCAAGGCCAGTTCAGCAAAGCTTTAAAAGAGGCAGTGGGACTGCTCTTGCAGCTGGAAGGCATGAAGTGGGGAGACCCACTTATTATTTCTTCTGATCCCCATGCTAACTTTGTCAGAAATATAATCTGTCGTTGTGACAATTTCCAGCTGCTCCATTGGCAAGTAACCATATTTGAAGAGATATTCTAATTTTGGATTAGTAGACAAAAGAATAGAAACTAGATTATTTTAGCTTTTCAAAACAAGTTCTGCCGCTGCAGAAAGCATGGGGATGCACAAGGCGATATTTATATCATGAGAGCTAAAAGCACATGATCAATTTTTCATTGTGCAGAGACCTTTATCAAGGTAAAATTCTACTTTTCTTCCAGATTTATCTAGATATTGCTTTGATCCATTCAGAAAATTTATAAATAACATGAGCAAAAAGGGACTATTGGTAATTGCAGCTTTTCTTTCATCTATTTTAGGGAGATCTGGGACCTCCAGGACCGCCAGCCTTAACTGTAAGTATTCTTGAAGTCAAAATTCAAAACAAATACGTTAAACCTGTTTATTATTCACATTACATCATTATTAAACCAGAATTTAAGCCACTGGATATTTTGAGAACTGAAAGTGACTTGAGTAGATCTAGGCAAACCTCCAGATGTTAAAGATGAGGCATCTGCCCACAACACTGAAGGGCTTAACCCGAGGTCATGCAGGTAGTTCTAGAAAAGCCTGGAAGCAGTACCTAACCTAAGCAATTTCCTCCACCCTCCATGTGGTTCATAATTTTGCCCCTTAAAAGTTTGATTATACATCCTTAACATGACATTTAAAGTTAACGGAAGCAGAGACAGTTCTATTTACTCTAAAAACTATAAAAGAACAAAGTAAACTATAATCACCCAACGTATAAATACAGCTACCTATTTAAACTGTTACATTCTCCAAAACCTGTTCAAGACTGTTGTTTTTTCCTATGTGAGTTGCTTCTAAGATTTGCACATGATGAAATGTCAGTATTTCAGAAACAGATTTATGAGAAAAGTTTATAATGTGCACATAATGGGATTGTTCTCAATTAAATGGTTCATCATTTATTAAACATTTAATCATAAGTATGTAATGATTTTATATTTGAATACAATTTGCTGTTACTGATTTTCTTCGTCGTCCGTTAGGGTTTCTCATTTAACTTAAAGATTTGGTCTGAGAATGACACTAAGCCTAATGGAAAAGAAGAAAAGCTTTTAATTAAGATCATGTGTAGCCTGAGGTCTCTTGAATTTTATGTTGCTATCATCTAATGACATAAGTTAAGAATTTAAATCATCAGTTTTCCGAGACCTGTCGTGATCATAGAAGGTTAGGTATAAAGAAGTCTAGCATCTGGATGGGGGTCTTCCAGCGGAGCAGCATAGGACTCGCAAAGGCTGTGTGACTTTGATAACATTCCTATTTATCTTTGTACTTGAAAATGTCATTATGAACACTATATTAATAATGTCTTACACAGACAATCTTTGCAATGCTCACTTGAAGGGCAAATATCTCTTCATAAGTGGAAAATCTAAGGAACCAAACAAATGACTTTCTTAGGACTATCCAAGTTCAATTCACACTGGAATTCTCTGCTTGAAGCTTTGATTTTCAAGATGGAAATAAAAACTATTTATTTGAGAGGAGACTTTAAATGCATATTATTCAATTTTTTATAATTTGTGGAGTTTATTTCTTACATTATTTGACAGTGATTTCGAGTTAAGCCTGCTCATTTTATTTAAATCACATGCTTGCTTTTCTTCAACTGAGTTATGTGCTCAATCATTCCACGTAGCTATCTGATTACCTAGTTGTTTTCAACTTGTGTTTGAAGACCAAAATGCAATCTCTATCTGTATCATTTCACCCGATAAGCAAATTTGACCCCTCAGCCAGAATATTATATTGGACTCTATCTATCTTGTGGATTTTTAGTGACAGCTGACATCTTTCTGCCAGGTAGCACCTTGTAGATGTCCCTTTGCCCTGTTCAGCTGGCAGACACCAAAGGAATACAAGCTGATCTTTACACTTATCTAAAGATATAAGAGAGACGCTAAAGTAGGAGGTCAAGATGGCAGATTAGGAGGACGTGGAGCTCACCTCCCCCCACAAACACATCAAAAATACAACTGCAGGTGGAACAATTCTCACAGAAAACCAACTGAAATCTAGCAGAAGATCTCTTACACAGCCAAAGCTGGAAGAAAGATTCCCGCAAAATAAAAAAGGCATTGGGACAGGACAGGTGCCCCTGGGAGGGAGCTGTGAAAGAGGAAAGGTCCGCATGGGCAGCCCCTCGCCCTTGGAAACCCTTCACTAGCTGGGGGGTCCATCGGGACAGATAGAGGAGCTGGAGCGGGCCTGGACTCTGCCCACGAGGAGTCTGTGTGTGCTGGCTTGTTAGCAGTCAGGGCACAGAGAGACTGGTAGTGATGGCTGCCACCTTACCCACCTCCCAGCCTGAAACGCACTTTGGGTGGAGCTGCTAGAATACAGAGGAGGTAGGAGCTGAAACTTGGGCTTCTGTGGACGAACGCTGGGAGAGGACTCGGTCTAGCTGTGTGTAGACAGCCCCCAGGGCCTGGAGTGTAGTCCAGACCTAACCCCAGAGCCTGTTGTTAGTGCACAACTACTGAAGACCGCGCACCTAGAGCCCGTGCTCCGCAACAAGAGAAGCCACTGCAATGAGAAGCCTGCACACCACAATGAAGAGTAGCCCCCGCTTGCCACAACTAGAGAAAGCCCACGCACAGCAATGAATACCCAACGCAGCCTAAGATAAATAAATTTTTTAAAAATGAAAGAAACATACGAGATCTATGGTATTATATAAAGTGTGCTAACCTACACGTAATAAGAGTTCCAGAAGGAAAAAAAAAAGAGAGAGAAAGGGATCAAAAATTGTATTTGAAGAAATTATGGCTGAACACTTCCCAAACCTAAATAAAGAAAGAGATATTCAGGTACAGGGAGCACAGAGGGTTCTGAACAAGATGAACCCAAACAGACCCATATCAAGACATATCGTAATTAAAATAGCAAAAGTTAAAGAGAGGATTCTGAAGTCAGCAAGAATAAAACAAAGAGTCAGTTACAAGGGAACCCTCATAGGCTGATTTCTCTACAGAAACTTTGCAGGCCAGAAGGGAGTGTCAATATATATTCAAAGTCCTGAAAGGGGAAAATCTGCAACCTAGGATACTCTACCCAGCAATATTATCATTTAAGAAAGGAGAAACAATTTCTCTGACAGAAACTGAAAGAATACAGCAATACTAAAGCTAACCTAAAAGAAATGTTTAAAGATCTTCTCTAAATATAAAAGAAGCAAGAATCTATAGGAAAGGGAAAAACACAATAGGATAGGCCAATATATAAAATGATTAAACATCATTTAAATAAGCCAGTGCAAAGATTAAAAAACAATAAAAAAATGTTGTTAAAGCAATTATAACTACAATTAACAGCAAAAACATAAATATGAAGATGTAAAATAGGACATCAAAATCACAAAATGCAGAAGAGGGGAGTAAAAAATATATATATATATATATTTAGAATGTGTCTGAACTTACATGACTATCAGTCTAAAGCAAGTAAATATAGTTCTGGGTTAACATACTTGAAAACCAGAGTAGCCACAAATCAAAAACATACAACAGATTCACAAAAACCAAAAAGAAAGGCACTCAAACATAATACAAAAGAAAACCATTAAACCACAAAAGGAAAACCAAAAAGAAAGGAACAAAGAAGAACTACAAAATCAGCTGGAAAATAAGGTTTAAAATGGTAATAAATACATCTTATCAATAATTACTTTAAATGTCAATGGACTAAATGCTCCAATTAAAAGACATTGAGTGGCAGATTGGATAAAAAAACACAAGAATCTATAATATGCTGCTACAAAAGACTCACTTTAGGGTGAAAGGCACACAGATTGAAAGCAAGGGGGTGGAAAAAGATATTTCATGCAAATGAAAACAACAAAAAAGCAGGGGTAGCAATACTCATATCAGACAAAATAGACTTTAAAACAAAGTCTATAACAAAGGGCAAAGAATGGCATTAGATATTGATAAGGGGGTCAATACAAGAAGATATTATACTCATTAACATATATGCACCCAATATAGGAGTATCTAAATGTATAAAACAAATACTAACAGACATAAAAGGAGAAATTGACAGAAATACAATAATAGTGGCATACTTTAACACCACACTGACATCAATGGACCAATCTTCCATACAGGAAATCAGTAAGGCAACAGAGATCCTAAATGACACAATATAACAGTTGGACTTAATTGATATCTACAGGAAACTACATCCAGAAACCCCAGAATACACATTCTTTTCAATCGTGCATGGAACATTCTCTAGGATAGACCACATACTAAGACACAAAACAAGCATCAACACATTTAAGAGGATAGAAGTTATTTCAAGCATCTTTTCTCACCACAATGGTAAGAAACTAGAAATCAACCACAGAAAGAAAAACAGGAAAAAAAAAACATTACATGGAGACTAATCATAATCATGCTATTAAAAAACCAGTGGGTCAATGAAAAAATCAGAAAATACTTTGAGACAAACAACAATGAAAACATAGCCTTACAAAAATCTATGGGATGGGGACAAATGTATATGTATAACTGATTCACTTTGTTATAAAGCAGAAACTAACACCATTGTAAAGCAATTATACTACAATAAAGATGTTTTTAAAAAATCTATGGGATACAGCAAAGGCAGTTCTAATAGGGAAGTTCATAGTGATACAGGCCCTCTTCAAGAAACAAGGAAAACATCAAGTAAACAACCTAACCTATCACCTAAAAGAATTAGAAAAAGAAGAACAAAACCCAAAATCAGGAGAAAGAAGGAAATAATAAAGATCAGAGGGGAAATAAATAAAATTGAGATAAAAAACAATAAAAAAGATCAATAAAACTACGAGCTGGTTTTTTGAAAGGATAAATAAAATTGACAAACCTCTAGCCAGGTTCACCAAGAAGGAAAGAGAGAGGACCCAAGTAAACAAAATGAGAAATGAAAGAGGAGAGATAACTACCAATACCACAGAAATACAAAATATCATGAGAAAATACTATGAACAGTTATATGCCAACAGATTGGGCAACCTGGAAGAAAAGAACAAGTTTCTAGAAACATATAGCCTGCCAAAGCTGAGTCAAGAAGAAACAGATCATTTGAACAGACTGATTACTAGAAGTGAAATAGAATCTGTAATTAAAAAAAAAAAAACCTCCCTGTAAACAAAAGCCCAGGACCAGATGGCTTACTGGGGAATTCTACCAAATACACAAATAAAAATTTATACCTATCCTTCATAAACTATTCCAAAAGAATGAAATGAGGGACCGCTCCCACAGTCATTATATGAAGCCATTATCACCCTGAAACCAAAATTAGAGAAAGACACTGCAATAAAAGAAAATTATAGAGGAATATCCTTGATGAATATAGATGCAAAACTCCTCAGCAGAATATTAGCAAACTGAATCTAACAGTACATGAAAAGTATCATACACCATGATCAAGTTGGATTCATTTCAGGGTCACAAGGATGGTTCAACATACTCAAATCAACCAGTGCGTTACATCACATCAACAAAAGAGAAGACAAAAACCACATGATCATCTCAATAGACACAGAAAAGGCATTTGATAAAATTCAACGTTCATCCATGATAAAAACTCTCACCAAAGTGGGTATAGAGGGAACATATCTCAACATAATAAGAGCCATTTATGACAAACCCATAGCCAACTTATAACTTACTGGTGAAAAGCTGAAACCCTTCCTGTTAGTTTCTGGAGCAAGCAAGGATGCCCACTCTTACTACTTCTATTCAACATAGAATTGGAAGACTTAGCCACAGCAGTCAGACAAGAAAAAGAAATAAAGGATCCAAGTTGGAAGGGAAGAGATTAAATTGTCATTATATGCAGATGACATGATACTCTACATAGAAAACCCTAAAGACTTCACACAAAAACTATTAGAATTAATAAAATAATTCAGCAAGGTTGCAGGATACAAAATTAATATACAGAAATATATTGCATTTCTTTATGCTAACAATGAAATACCAGAAAAAGAAAGTAAAAAAAAAAAAAAAACAAAAATCCCATTTAAAATCACGTCAAAAAAAAATTTAGATATAAACCTAACTAAGGAGGTGAAAGACCTATACAGTGAAAGCTATAAGACATTGATAAAGGAAATTGAAGATGATTCAAGGAAATGGAAAGATATCCATTTCTCTTGGATTGAAAGAATTAGTATTGTTAAGATGGCCATACTACCCAAAGCAATATACGAATTTAATGCAATCCCTATCAAATTACCCATGACACTTTTCACAGAACTAAAAACAATAATCCTAAAATTTATATGCAGCCACAAAAGACCCAGAGTTGCCAAAGTAATCCTGAGGAAAAATAATAAAACTGGAGGCATAAGCCTCCCAGACTTCAGATAATACTACAAACCTTCAGTAATCAAAACATTGTGGTATTGGCACAAAAGCAGACATATAGGCAAATGGAACAGAATAAAGAACCCAGAAATAAAACCACACACCTACAGTCAATCTACAACAAAGGAGGCAAGAATATACAATGGAGAAAAGACAGTCTGAAACTAAAATCAATAAAAATAGAAAAGCTGGAAAATTAAAAAATATGTGGAAATTAAGCAACACACTCCTGTACAGCCAATGGGTCAAAAATTAAAAGGGAAATATAAAAATATCTTAAAACAAGTGAAAATGGAAACAAAACATACCAAAACTTATGGGATGAAGCAAAGGCAATTCTAAGAGAGATGTTTATAGCTATAAATGCCTACATTAAGAAAAAAGAAAGATCTCAAGTAAACAACCTAACTTTACACTTAAATGTACTAGGAAAGGAAGAACAAACAAGGTCCAAAGTTAGCAGAATCAAAAAAATAACAATGATCAGAGCAGGGATAAATGAAATGGAGACCAGAAAAACAATAGAAAAGATCAATTAAACTAAGAGCTGGTTTTTGACAAACTTTTAGCTAGACTAAGAGAAAAGAGAAAAGACTAAATAAAATCAGAAATAAAAGAGGAGACATTACAAATAATACAATAGAAATAAAAAGGATCATAAGAGAGTACTATGAATAATTATACACCAACAAATCAGACAGCCTAGAAGAAATGGATAAATTCCTACCAAGACTGAATCATGAAGAAATAGAAAATTTGAATGGACTAATAATGAGTGAAAAAATTGTATCAGTAATAAAAAACCTCTCAATAAAGAAAAGTCCAGGACCAGATATTTCACTGGTGAATTATACCAGACATTTAAAGAATTAATGCCACTCCTTCTCAAACTGTTCCAAAAAATTTAAGAGGAGGAAACATTTCCAAACTCATAACATGAAGCAAGCATTACCCTGATACTAAAGCCAGATAGGGACACTATAAGAAAACTCCAGACCAATATCCTGGATGATTATAAATGCAAAACTTTTCAAAAAAATATTAGCAAATCGAATTCAACATCATATTAAAAGGATTATACACTGTGACCCCTGAAATGCAAGGATATTTCAACATACAAAAATCAAATAGTGTGATATACCACATTAATAAAATGAAAGATGAAAATCATATGATAATCTCAATAGATACAGAAAAAGCATTTGATACAGTTCAACAATGTTTCATGATAAAAACCCTCAACAAATTGGCTATAGAAGGAACATACCTCAACATAATAAAGGGCATGTATGACAAGCCCAGAGCAAACATCATACTCAACAGTGGAAGGTTGAAAGCTTTTCCTCTAAGATCAGGAACAAGACAAGTGTGCCCACTCTTCCCACTCTTATTCAACTGGAAGTCTTAGCCAAAGAAATTAGGGAAGAAAAAAGAAATAAAATGCATTCAAATCAGAAAAGAAAAAGTAAAATTTTCTTTATTTGCAGATGTCAAGATCTTACATATAGAAAATTTTAAAGACTCCACCAAAAAACTGTTAGGAATAATCAACAAATTCAGTAAAGCTGCAGGATACAAAATCAACACACAGAAATCAGTTTCATTTCTGTACACTAACAAAATATCTGAAAAAGAAATCAATCCTATTCACAATAGCATCAACAACAATAACATTTTAGGAATAAATTTAACCAAGGAAGGAAGAAGATATGTGCAGTGAAAACTACAAGACTTTGGTGAAAGACATGGAAGAAAACACAAACAAATAGAAATACATGCTGTGTTCATGGATTGGAAGAAATAATATTGTTAAAATGTTCATACTACCCAAAGCCATCTATAGATTCAGTGCAATCCCTATCAAAATTCTAATGGCATTTTTTTATAGAAATAGAAAAAAAATCCTAACATTCTTATGAAATCATGAAAGACTGTAAAGAGCCAAAGCAATCCTGATAAAGAAGAACAAAGCTGGAGGCATCACACTTCTTGACCTCTAACTATATTACAAAGTTGTATTAATCAAAACAGTATGGTACTGTCACAAAAATAGACACATACACCACTGGAACATAACTGGGAGCCCAGAAATAAATCCAGGCATATACCGTCAACTAATATTTGATGAGGGAGCCAACAACACTCATTGGAGAAAATATAGTCTCTTCAATAAATGATTTGGGGGAAAACTGGATAATCACATGCCAAAGACTGAATTGGACCCCTATCTTACACCACTCACAAAAATTAACTTGAAATGATTTAAAGACTTAAATGTAAGAGCTGAATCTATAAAACTCCTAGAAGAAAACATAAGGAAAATCTACTTGACATTGGTCTTGGCAATGAATTTTTGACTATGACTCCATAAGTACAGCAACAAAAGCAAAAATAGAAATGTGGGACTACATCAAACTCAAAAGTTTCTGTACAGCAAAAGAAACAGTGGACAAAATGAAAAGGCAACTATGGAATGGGAGAAATATTTACAACCGTATATCTGACAAAGGATCAATATACAAAATATATTAGGAACTCATTTAACTCAACAGCAAAAAGCCCAAATTAATCACATTTTAAAATGAGCAAAGGACCTGAATAGATATTTTCCCAAAGAAGACATTCATTTGGCCAACAGGTACATGAAAAGATGTTCAACATTGCCAGTCATCAGGGAAATGCAAATGAAAACCACAATGAGATATCACCTCACCCCTGTCAGTAGGACTACTATCAAAAAGACAAGAGATAACAAGTGTCAGCGAGGATGTGGAGAAAAGGGAGCCCTGTGCCCTGTTGGTGGGAATGTAAACTGGTGCAGCCTCTATGGAAAACAGTATGGAGGATCCTTAAAAAAATTAAAAATAAGACTACCATATGATTTAGCAATCTGAATTCTGAGTATATATCCCAAAGAAATGCAGTCAGTACAGTTGACCCTTGAACAACCCAGGTTTGGATTGCATGAATTCCCATTTATATGTGAATTTACTATATGAGCCATGGTTGGTAGAATCCAAGGATATGGAACCATGGATACTGAGGGTTGGCTGTAAAGTTATACACTGATATTTGACTGCACTCCTAACCCCTGTGTTGTTAAAGGGTCAACTGTATTTCAAAGGAATATCTGCATTTCCATGCTCATTGCAGCACTATTCACAAATAGCCAGGACATGGAAACAACCTAACAAGTGTCCATCAAGGGATGAATGGATAAAGAACATGGAGATACACACACACACACACACACACACACACACACTTACAAAATTATTCAGCCATAAAAAGAAAGAAATCCTGTCACTTGTGACAGTATGGATGGTCCTTCAGGTCATTATGCTAAATGAAATAAGTCAGAAGGACAAATACTATATGTTCCCACTTGTATGCAGAAGGTAAAAAAGCTGAATTCATAGAAGCAGATAGTAGAATAGTGGTTGGGAGGGGTGGAGGGTGGGGGAAATAGGGAAATGTTGGTCAAAATGTACAAACTTCTAGTTTTATGATGAATAAGTTCTGGAGATCTAATATACAGCATGGTGACTCTAGTTAGCAATGCTATATTATATACCTGAAAGTGGGTAAAAGACTAGATCTTAAATGTTATCACCAGACGTGCAAAAGAAGGGTGTCTATGTGAGATGATGGAGCATTAACTAACCTTATTGTGGTAATCATTTCACTATAGATACGCATCTCAAATCATCACGTTGTGTATCTTAAACTTACACAGTGTGATATGTCAATTGTATCCCAATAAATCCGGGGGGAAAAGTGAGTTACTGATGAATTTGAAATGTCTCTTCTGTTGGTATTTATAACTTACAAAGAAGATATGTATTTATGTGAGTTAAAACCAACACTGAATAAGGAAAACTTATTATAATAACATCTAAACTTGTTTGATCAAAATACAGTTTATTCTAAGAGCATAATGCAAATTTATGTTAAAAATAGATTCTGATAAATTATTCTGAAATCACCAAGATTTTGACCTAATAATCCTCTATTAAAGGTAGGTATTTTATGGTTTATTCACATTATTTGAATTATGACATTTTACCTTAGCTTTTTCTTTACATTTAAATATTAGATATAAACCCTTACATTTAAATATGCAGGTATAAAAAGTGCATTTTCTTTATTCTTCATCATTTGTTGTTAAAATCTTAATTTTGTGTAAATGTAGTACGTCTTTATATATAACTTTTAAAAATTGTTGTGTATGTTTTATATTCTTACTATTACCAACTTCTCCTCCACTAGATAATATACTACTGTTTTTTCAGTAAGTTTTGCTGAAGTTCCAGAAACAAGGCAGCGACTGTTACTGAAATGAGGCAGTAGGCTGACACCTCTGTCTCCTTCCTTCTTGTCTCTTCTGGGCTTTGCACCTCATGTCAGAAGCGACAGGTGAAGGAAGGTGCAGCAGTGCCACTTCAATGTATCCACTTATTTTAGTTCCCAGGAAAATGCCTGTGTGGCTCTGGCCATGTCCCTTTGGGGAGTCATTAAATTCTCACCCAGATGGCACCAAATGTTTACACAGAAGCCAAAGGTTAAGTCAATCAACAGCAGAAGTGTCTTAGGCATGCTCACTAAATGATACTTTAAATGCAGCCCTGGGGCCCAGATAAATCCAGCTTATGTGAGTTATAGGCACGGGGGCGGGGCACAGACTTCACCCTATAAAAACTACCTTAAATACCAAAAGTAACTGAGAGACAATCTCAGCTGGTCATTTATAGATCAAATGACACAAATTAACAGATGTCCCTAATGCACAAGAGATCATATAGTATTCACCTAAGGAATAAGGCTATTTTCTAAATTAGTGTGTACAAGATACAAAATCAGTTCAGTAGATGACCTGGTCCCTTCCCTAGCTTCTCCTTCCCTTTTTACCTACTTTTACTTATTCGAATGCTAATTATATATCAGACACTAGATATCTGGGGACACAGAAATACTCATTGTCACTGCCTTCTTGGGACCTATTTGGTTTAAGAAAAAGCAACCAGATGGTTAAAGCTGATCATTTTATAAACTGATCGTTTGCAATTAATATACAAATAGTGTACAAGTATTGGTACACAACAGAACAGTAGTTCTGTTGACCCTACACAAAAACATTATTTCAGAGAAAGTAATTTTTTTGCTAGAATTTTCATGCTGTAATTTAAAGTTATTTACTTTGAATACATTTAAATCACAGCCTCAACTACTAAATGATGCTTTCTTATTAAAATTGCTAAGGAACTATAACTATTTCTTTTTAGGTGAATGAAGTAGAAAAATTCTTGTTAAATGCCCATAGAACATAATTTCTCTTTCTGTTCTTATCAGAATAAATACATGTTCTATAGCATTTATGAATTATACATATTTATATTTACCTATTAAAATATGTACTATAGCATAGTAAGTGACAGGCAATTCAAGTTAAGATTATTTTGAATTCCTTACATTTCAAAATCTGTTATTTATATGGTCTTTCTATGGATTGCCTGAATTTGAATTAATAATATTAATCTAGTAAAGTTACATAATTCATAGTTAATTCTTGTTAACTTTCTGAAACTGGTGATCCAGGCCAATATTGGGATTTTTAGGGTACTAGTGGATCAGTAGAAAGAAGGCAGTTGAAATATTTTTTTTAAATTAATGCTTTTTAAAATTTGTGGGCAAAAGGCTTACATAAATAAATTAGTTGATTACAATAGAGGGTGTTTCTATACTATAAATCTATTTTTATTGACTCTGTGCAGAAATGTAGGGGAGTTGATGCTTAAGGCCCTAGGAAGATTTATGTTTAGCCTCAGAGAAGATTTATGTTTTGGAAAAACCTACCATCAGCTCATTTGACAAGGAGGTGATTTATGTATTTTTCATTAGATGAATGGTTTGAGAATAACTCCTTCTGCCCTTCTGTTTATAGTTTGCTTCTGTTTCAAAAAACATTTCAAATTGTCTTCACCAAAATTCTAAATTATGCATTTTAAAACTCAACAGTAAAACTTTCTTTCCTAAAAGTGCTATACACTGGCAATTTAGTACTGTTATGAAAGAGCTATTTTATTTCAAGTTGAGATGCTCAGCAACCTAGAAAAATACCTTAAAATGTATCTCAAATGCCATTAGAAAATTATAAAATGGATAAGACTTTTGAAAAATTATATGCAGAAAAACATGTACTTAAGTCATAAATCTACACAGAAATTAGTTTAATTCAATTCTACTCTGTTTCAACATTTTAAAAAATTTGGTAGAAACCTTACATTGATCTATAAGGTGGTATTTTAAAATGATTGTTCTCTAAAAGTATTTGAATTATATTCATTACAATTAACCATTCCATTGGTTTTAGCTAACCAAAAATCCATGCATTATAGCTTAAGAGTTATGCAGACGCTGGATCCAGACAGTGGCTTTGAACCTCACCATGTTACTTGAATTTTCTGTGCCCTAGTTTCATCCTCTAAAAATGAGATAATAGTTCTTGTTGCACAGTGTTGTAGTGATGATTAGATTAAATGGTACATGTAAAATCTTTTGAATAATGACTGGCTCTTAGTAAGTACTGTTTAACTTTTAGCAGGTATTCTTATCACTATTATATTACTATTCAGTGGCAAAAATATCAATAGGAATGAACATCAATGGGAATGAGGCCTTTATGAAGTACTTGCTGAGAAATGTTCAAAGAGAACTTTTGTATAGTCATCTTTATGAGTAGAATCCTTTCATCTTGAGAAAACTAGTAAATATAAACTAAATTGAACTATTTTCTTTTTTACCTCTAGTAAAACCTCCATGAGGACAGAGCCTGGTCTAACTTATATACAGCTGTAGCCCCAGAGACTAAAAGTACTTGGTGCAGTGTAGGGACCCAATAAATATTTCCTCTTCATAGGCAGAGGAAACAAATATTTTTCATTGACAGACATATTATGAAAACAAAATATCACCAAATCCTACAGTTAAAATATCTATAGGAAAATACAAAATCATCAACTTGAACATCATAATGAAGAATAGATTCTCTCTTTCCAGCTGAAGCTAATTACTTTAGGGCAGGGATTCTCCTCCCATGTTGAAATTTTTCAATTTCAGAATGGCGGTTCTGATATCACTTATTGTCCCTGATTTTTTTTTTAATTCAGTTTGAGAAACATGTTTTTTGTGGGCAGCTGGAATTATCACCTTAGTTGAAGAATTCTACCTTCTGTTCACTATACTGCAGACATGAACAGAAGCTTTATATATTCTAATCCATTATTAAAGTCAACTTTTGAGAAGTAAAGGAACACTGGAGGTGGAGCCTAGAAACCCTAATCTATCCTGAAAGGTGCAACTGTTTTTGTGCCCCAGAGGAAGGGCTTTCTTATACAAACATCCTTAAAAAGATAGTTCAGAATGAAAGGGCAGTTAGTACTTCCCTCACAAGATACACAGAAACATGCAAGACCCATGGGAAGACCCATAGTCTCCCCGAAACAGCCACTCCTCTTGCTCTACTATCTGAGCTTCTGGCAAATTTTCCTGAGTGTACCACTCATTCAGCCTCTCGGATTGGCCTCACCAAAAGAGGCTGGGACCAAACTTTCAATCTGTCTCAGATAGCATTTAACAAGGGCTACTATTAACAAGACTCCAAGCAAGTAGATGAGGCCAACCTGTAGTGCTGATCTCAACCATGTTCCCTAGAATCCCACACCCAACCAGCTAAGCAAATCCCCTGTAGCCTCCAAGTCTGTCTTAGGAGACCAGATGATTTTCCCAAGTTTCTGAGCTGACCTTTCCCCTTGACTTGAAGAATTAATCCAGGTACATCAGGCAGGACACGCACATTTTTAATAAAACTTACAGAGACCCATTGTGTGTGTCACTTTAGCTGGGCGGGCTGTCATAAGGGTGCTGAGTGATCAGTGGCCATTATCTTTCTGATCTAGAACCACATGGAGCCAACAAGAGCATCTAGGTGGCTGAGCCAGAATGAAATCTGAATTCTCTAGGTCGCCTTCTGGTTAGGCCACCACCTGAAGGGTGTGAAAAGGTAGTTCAGAACATAGAACGGTTAGCACCTCACTCACAACACAAGCAGAAATGCACAAGCTTCATGGAGAGTTTTCTCCAACCACCAGCCCTGGTGTAGTGCATCTTTTTTTAGGCAAGTCCTGGCAGATGATTGCTCATTTATTTACCACAGCACTGCTAACTGTACAGCTGCCTCCTCCAGCTTCTGACCAGTTCTAATCCTCAGATGCCTTTTGGGGCTTTGCTGTTCTTAACTTCCCTTCAGTCTATGCTGTTCGCTTTTCATTCTGTTTTTTAATAGCGTGCCATCCTGTTTCACAACCACTCTCAGTTTCCCAGTATAATATATTCTGGAAAGTTTAATATCTTCATATATCAAAAATGTTGCGGGTCTCAAATATGATACCATTGACCTGAAACACAATTCATGGATGAAGATTATGTGTATTCAAATAAATCATATGCTCCAGATAATTCTTTGGAAGTAGAAGTAGAATATATTCGAAGTAGAATAGGGTTTAGGGGTCAGACATACTTAAGTTTAGAGCTCAGGTCCCTCACTTATTTGCAGTGTTATCTTTAGGAAGTTTGTTTTTCTCATCTATAAAAGGGCGAAATTATATTTCTTAGGGTTGTTAGAATTAAATAAAATCACTTAAAGTGGCTAGTGGAATTCCTGGTGCAAGAGCAGGTACTCTTCCTAATTTATGATTGTGAGTGTGTGGAGGTCATCAAAGCGTTTGTTGAAATGATGCTGAAATGCTGCACTAGCGCATCTGCCTTTTGGTTCTGTGCAAACAGGAGAGTCTTTTTCTATCCTGTTCACCTGTCCTTTTACTTACTATTGTTTGCTTGTTACAGCTTTATATTAGTACATCGACTCTCAAATTATCTTGATTTGTTCACTTGATACACTAGTTACTCTTTATCAGAAGCTTGAAAATAACTTTTTGCGTGCTCCATTTCATTGAAATATTAAGAAAACATTAATTATAATTAACCTTCATGCCAACTTTCTAGTGTTTGATTGGTAGCTTGAAAATTAAGGGGTTTGTTCCTGGCTTTGATAGTATCACAATCTGGTTATTTAGAAGACACATCATGTTACTAACTCAGAAGATTAAAAAGTGGCATGGGAACAACATCCTGGGGGGTTTATGTGACACATCACAACTAATCTCGATGTTGCTTGCACTGAATTGGAGTTACACTGACACAGCCTTAATTAATTCAGGCTATAAAATAAATGTGATTAGGTAAGGTAAGTGTTTGATCCCACTTCTAAAAGGTTGTGTTTTAAACAGTATTTATATATAGACAGATTCGTCCATTGAATTGCAGCATAATTTCTACAGAAACAGTTCTCAAATGTATTTAAATAAGTCTCAGGATTCTAATATTTTTCAAGGATAAGTCTTTTTTTCAATATAAAAACTGCTAGCACACACTTTCTCACTTAACATTCACAAAAAAACCAATAAACAGACAAGGCAACTACTTTACCCATTAGTGCACAAATTACTAAAATGCACCATATAGTTAATTCTTAATTCCCAGGGAGTTCTCACTGATCTTGTGAATTAAGAATTAACCATTCAATATTAAAGCAACCACCCTGGTATTTTTCAAGTGTTCTGCAGAAATAACAAGGCTTGTTTAATCTTTAAAGGCCACTCCTTTGTTTTGCCATCAGTAAGTACAAAGTTGAATCTAAAGACAAAGTGATGATTAAAGAAAGGATGTGAACAGAGTTCATAGAAAAGAAAGAATAAGATCACTCTTAAACATATTAAAAGACATCTAAATTCACTTATAATAAATGTAAACTAAAATGGCTCTGAGATACTACTTTTCTCTTGCAAGATTGGCAATGCTCTCAATTCTTTTGGATATATACTCAGAAGTAGGATTTCTGGATCGTATGATAATTGTATTTCTAATTTTTCTAGTAACTTTTATACTGTTTTTCATAGCAGCTGCACCATTTTACATTCCCACCAACAGTGTACAAGGGTTCCAATTTTTCTACATTTTTGCTAACACTTGTTATTTTTTTAAAACAGTAGTCATTCTAACAGGTATGAGGTGATATCTCATTGTGGTTTTTGACCTGCATTTCCCTGATGATTATTGATGTTAAAGATCTTTTCATATGTCTGTGACAAAATTACCAAGATATGGAAACAACCTAAATGTCCATTGATGGATACATGGATTAAAAAAGTGGTGTATTTATAAAATGGAATATTATTCAGCCTTAAAAAAGAAGGAAACCCTGCCCTATGCACCAACATGAATGAACCTGAAGGACATTAAGTGAGATAAGCCAGTCACAAAAGGACAAATACTGCATGATTCCACTTGTATCTAAAATAGTCAAGCTTATAGAAATAGAAAGTAGAATAGTGATTGCCAGGAGCTGGGGGTAGGGGAAATTATGGAGCTGCTGTGAAAACTATAAAGTTTCTGTTATACAAGATTAATATGGTCTAAAGGTCTGCTGGAAAACTTTATGCTTACAGTTAACAATGCTATATTGTGCAATTAAAAATTTGTTAAGAGGGTAGACCTCATGTAAAAAATTCTTACCACAATAAGAAAAATAGATAGGCAAAAGTCTAAAAGTTTGACAGTATAGTACATGGGCAAAAATGTAGAGGAACACACTCATACATTCTGAGGGAAGAATGCCTAGATACAATCTCTGTGGAGGATAATTTGATACTGTCTATCAATATTTCACATTTTCTTTGAACCAGAAAATATAAATAGAGATATTGTCACTCGTTTATGAAATTGTGCACATACAAGGCTAAAATTTCAGCATTGTTTGAAATAGTAAAAGAATGGAAACAATCTCGGTGCCAAGCGCAGGTGAATGATGAATGGAGTTATAGTATTATTCTCATTATTCTAAAAATAGAAAATGTTCACTTTTTTATGACTGCATAAATATTACTGTTTGCAGACCCAAGTGGTATACTTTCCTTTATTGAATAGGTTTGTTGTTACTGTTGTTTTGTTTTGTGGTGTTTCTAGTTGTATTTCTGTTTTCCCTGCACTTATCTTCCATGTTTTTCAAATTCTCTTACTGAGTCTCTTTCAGACCTCTTACTCCATCCTTTACTACAAGCTTTCTAAGCCAACTACAAATTTCTCATTCTGTGACTCCCTTTATTTTTTGTCCTGGGTTGATTCCAGGGCTTCTTTTCTTTGTCATCTCCTTTCTTGGTTTTATTCTTTCTTCTATGTGAACACATCCTGAAGCAAATTATTAAGACAATGTGAAAAGGAGGTAAATTTTCCGAGATTGTACATATCTAAAAATGTTTCTGACACAAGCCTCTTAGATAGCCTCATCCACCAGAGGACAGACAGCAGAAGCAAGAACTACAATCCTGCAGCCTGTGGAAGGAAAACCACATTCACAGAAAGATAGACAAAAGGAAAAGGGAGAGGACTTTGTACCAGTTGAAGGAACAAGATAAAACCCCAGAAAAACAACTAAATGAAATGGAGATAGTCAACCTTCCAGAGAAAGAACTCAGAATGATGATAGTGAAGATGATCCAGGACCTCGGAAAAAGAATGGGGGCAAAGATTTAGAAGATGCAAGAAATGTTTAACAAAGACCTAGAAGAATTAAAGAACAAACATCTAGATGAATTAAAGAACAAACAAGCAGAGATGAACAGTACAGTAACTAAAATGAAAAATACACTAGAAGGAATCAATAGCAGGGTAACTGAGGCAGAAGAACGGATAAGTGACCTGGAAGACAGAATGGTGGATTTACTGCAGCAGAATTTACTGCTGCAGAACAGAATAAAGAGAAAAGAAGGAAAAGAAATGAAGACAGCCTAAGGGACCTCTGGGACAACATTAAACGCAATAACATTCGGATTATAGAGGTCCCAGAAGGAGAAGAGAGAGAGAAAGGACCCGAGAAAATATTTGAAGAAATTATAGTTGATATATTCCCTAACATGGGAAAGGAAATAGCCACCCAAGTCCATGAAGCACAGACAGTCCCAGGCAGGATAAACCCAAGGAGAAGCACGCCGAGACACATAGTAATCAAATTGACAAAAATTAAAGACAAAGAAAAATTATTGAAAGAAACAAGGAAAAAATGACAAATAACATACAAGGGAATGCCCATAGGTTAACAGCTGATTTCTCAGCAGAAACTCTGCAAACCAGAAGGCCATGGCACGATATATTCAAAGTGATGAAAGGGAAGAACCTACAACCAAGATTACTCTACCTGGCAAGGATCTCATTCAGATTCAACAGAGAAATCAAAAGCTTTACAGCCAAGCAAAAGCTAAGAGAATTCAGCACCACCAAACCAGCTCTACAACAAGCGCTAAAGGAACTTCTGTAAGTGGGAAACACAAGAGAAGAAAAGGACCTACAAAAACAAAACTATAACAATTAAGAAAATGGTAATTGGAACATACATATCAATAATTACCTTAAATGTGAATGTACGGAATGCTGCAACCAAAAGACACAACTCGCTGAATGGATACAAAAATAAGACCCATATATATGCTGTCTACAAGAGACCCACTTGAGACATAGGGACACATACAGACTGAGAGTGAGGGGGTGGAAAAAGATATTCCATACAAATGGAAATGAAAAGAAAGCTGGAGTAGCAATACTCATATCGGATAAAATAGACTTTAAAATAAAGAATGTTACAAGAGACAAGGAAGGACACTACGTAATGATCAAGGGATCAATCCAAGAATAAGATATAACAATTATAAATATCAGTGTACCCAACATAGGAGCACCTCAATACATAAGGCAACTGCTAACACCTCTAAAAGAGGAAATCGACAATAATACAATAATAGTGGGGGACATTAACACCTCACTTACACTGATGGACAAAACATCCAGACAGAAAATTAATAAGGAAACACAAGCTTTAAATCACACAATAGGCCAGATAGATTTAACTGATATTTATAAGACATTCCATCCAAAAACAGCAGATTACACTTTCTTCTAAAGTGCACACAGAACATTCTCCAGGATAGATTACATCTTGGGTCACAAATCAAACCTCAGTAAATTTAAGAAAATTGAAATCATATCAAGCATCTTTTCCAACCACAGCACTGTGAGATTAGAAATCAATTACAGGGGGAAAAAACGTAAAAATCACAAACACATGGAGGCTAAACAATACGTTACTAAATAGCCGAGATATCACTGAAGAAATCAATGATGAAATCACAAAATACCTAGACATAAATTACAATCAAAACATGATGATTCAAAACCTATGGGATGCAGGAAAAGCAGTTCTAAGAGGGAAGTTTATAGCACTACAAGCCTACCTCAAGAAACAAGAAAAATCTCAAATAAACAGTCTAATCTTACACCAAAAGGGACTAGAGAACGGAGAACAAACAAAACCCAAAGTTAGTAGAAGGAAGGAAATCATAAAGATCAGAGCAGAAGTAAATGAAATAGAAACAAAGAAGACAATAGCAAAGAACAATAAAACTAAAAGCTTGTTTTTTGAGAAGATAAACAAAACTGATAAACCATTAGCCAGACTCATCAAGAAAAAGAGGGAGAGGACTCAAATCAATAAAATTAGAAATGAAAAAAGAGAAGATACAATGGACACCGCAGAAATACAAATCATCCTAAGAGACTACTGCAAGCAACTCTATGCCAATAAAATGGACAACCTGGAAGAAATGGACAAATTCTTAGAAAGGTATAACCTTCCAAGACTGAACCAGGAAGAAATAGTAAATATGAACTGACCAATCACAAGTAATGAAATTGAAACTGTGATTAAAAATCTTCCAACAAACAAAAGTCCAGGATCAGATGGCTTCACAGGTGAATTCTATCAAACACTTAGAGAAGAGCTAACACCCATTCTTCTCAAACTCTTCCAAAAATTTGCAGAGGAAGGAACACTCCCAAACTCATTCCTTGAGGCCACCATCACCTTGTTACCAAAACCAGACAAGGATACTACTTAAAAGAAAATTACAGACCAATTTCACTGATGAATATAGATGCAAAAATCCTCAACAAAATACTAGCAAACAGACTCCAACAACACATTAAAAGGCTCATACACCATGATCAAGTGGGATTTATCCCAGGGATGCAAGGATTCTTCAATATATGCAAATCAATCAATGTGATACACCATATTAAACTGAAGAATAAATACTATATGATCATCTCAATAGATGCAGAAAAAGCTTTTGACAAAATTCAACACCCATGTATGATAAAAACTCTCCAGAAAGTGGTCATAGAGGAAACTACCTCAATATAATAAAGGCCATATATGACAAACCCACAGCAAACATTCTCAGTGGTGAAAAGCTTATAGCATTTCCTCTAATATCAGGAACAAGACAAGGATGTCCACTCTCACCACTATTATTCAACATAGTTTTGGAAGTCCTAGCCACAGCAATCAGAGAAGAAAAAGAAATAAAAGGAATACAAATTCAAAAAGAAGTAAAACTGTCACTGTTTGCAGATGACATGATACTCTACATAGAGAATCCTAAAGATGCTCCCAGAAAACTACTAGAGCTAATCAATGAATTTGGTAAAATTGCAGGATACAAAATTAATGCGCAGAAATCTCTTGCATTCCTATACACTAGCAATGAATGATCAGAAAAAGAAGTTAAGGAAGCAATCCCATTCACCATTGCAACAAAAAGAATAAAATACCTAGGAATTTACCTACCTAAGGAGGTAAAAGACCTGAACTCAGAAAAATATAAGACACTGATGACAGAAATCAAAGATGACACTAACAGATGGAGAGATATACCATGTTCTTGGATTGGAAGCATCAATATTGTGGAAATGACTATACTACCCAAAGCAATCTACAGATTCAATGCAATCCCTATTAAATTACTAGTGGCATTTTTTACAGAACTAGAACAAAAAAATCTTAAAATTTGTATGGAGACACAAAAGACCCTGTATAGCCAAAGCAGTCTTGAGGGAAAAAAACGGAGCTGGAGGAATCAGACTCCCTGACTTCAGACTATACTACAAAGGTACAGTAATCAAGACAATATGGTACTGGCACAAAAACAGAAATACAGATCAATGGAACAGAACAGAAAGCCCAGAGATAAACCCACACACCTATGGTCAACTAAGGCAAGGATACACAGTGGAGAAAAGACAGTCTCTTCAATAAGTGATGCTGGGAAAACTGGACAGCTACATGTAAAACAATGAAATTAGAACACTCCCCAACACCATACGCAAAAATAAACTCAAAATGGGTTAAAGACCTAAATATAAGGCCATACACTATAAAACTCTTAAAGGAAAACATAGGAAGAACACTCTTTGACATAAATCACAGTAAGATTTTTTTTGGTCCACCCCTAGAGTAATGGAAATAAAAACAAAAATAAACAAATGGGACCCAATGAAACTTAAAAGTTTTTGCAAAGCAAAGGAAACTACAAACAAGACAAAAAGACAACCCTCAGAATGGGAGAAAATATTTGCAGATGAATCAACGGACAAAGGATTAATCTCCAAAATATATAAACAGCTCATGCAGCTCAATATTAAAAAAACAACCTAATCCAAAAATGGGCAGAAGAACTTAATAGACATTTCTCCAAAGAAGACAGACAGATGGCCAAGAAGCACATGAAAAGCTGCTCAACATCACTAACTATTAGAGAAATGCAAATCAAAATACAATGAGGTATCACCTCACACCAGTTAGAATGGGCATCATCAGAAAATCCACAAACAACAAATGTTGGAGAGGGTGTGGAGAGAAGGGAACCCTCTTGCACTGTTGGTGGGAATGTAAATTGATACAGCCACTATGGAGAACAGTATGGAGTTTCCTTAAAAAACTAAAAATAGAATTACCATATGACTTAGCAGTCCCACTACCGGGCATGTATCCAGAGAAAACCATAATTTAAAAAGACACATGCACTACAATGTCCATTGCAGCAGTATTTACAATACCCAGGTCATGAAAGCAACCTCTAAATGCCCATCGACAGATGAATGGATAAAGAAGATGTGGTACATATATACAATGGAATATTACTCAGCCATAAAAAGGAACGGAATTGGATCATTTGTAGAGACGTGGATGGATCTAGAGACTGTAATCGAGTGAAGTAAGAAAGAGAAAAGCAAATATCGCATATTAACACATGTATGTGGAACCTAGAAAAATGGTACAGATGAACCAGTTTGCAGGGCAGAAATAGAGACACAGATGTAGAGAACAAATGTATGGACACCAAGGGGGGAAAGTGGCAGGGAGGGGGCTGTTGGTGTTGGGATGAACTGGGAGATTGGGATTGACATGTATACACTAATACGTATAAAATAGATAACTAATAAGAATCTGCTGTATAAAAATTAAATAAAATTCAAAAAAAAAAAAAAAGAAATGGAAACCAACCAATCCTGGAACTGAAGATTAATTGTACTTATAACAATCAGGGTGACACTAGTCAGACCGCTGATGACCAATTTCAAGGTGACTGTCAGAGCTGACTGTGCTGTACTGCATGTAGCCCTCTCCCTTCACCTATAAAAACTCTTATCCCTGGATTGTCACAGGAGTGGGACAGGGGCAGGGAGTTGCCCTTTGGACAGGCATCCACCGCCTCCACCTCCATCTCTGGTTGCCAGCATCCAAAATAAAGCAAGGGTTCCTTTCCACCAAAAAAATAATAAATAAATAAATATAAAAATGTTTCTATTCTACTCTCACACTTGATTGGTAGCTTGTCTTGGTATAGAATTCTAGGTTCAAAACTCTTTCCATCAGAATTATAATGATTTTGCATCGTTGTCTTTTAGCTGATATCAATGTTGCTCCTGAGAAATCTAATGCCTTATGAACTCTAGAGAAGGCAAGGATTCTAGTATCTGATTAATTCACCATTCTTCTTCCGAAATTCTTCATTCAGGGAAACAGAGGGAAGCTACATTTTTTCCATTCTCTTTCCGGTTGGGTTAGAATTGCCCTTGCATTTGCTCCTTCCTCTGTGCCATGTGATTCATAGTTAAACTTTATGATCTATAGGAACATCTCCCGATATACGGTGATAAGGTGTTTGACGTTTAAAAACACTCTTCTGTTAACAGAGCCTAATTTCCAGCCCCCTGTGTCTGTGTTTACTCTTCCATTGTCTTTACACTTTTGCTATTATTATCTTAATCTTCCTGAGGAAAATGGATACCTCTGACAGGTAGAAAGAGGTTAAAAAGTGAAAAGTCTTCAATATATATTTTAAATATTTTTTTAAAGTTCTTTATTACCATATGGAGCATTTCCCCCCGCCTTGGAAGTTTGGTTTTCACCACCTTACTCAATTGCCACTCACTTAACCTGATATTGTATAAACCATCTTCAGTTATCTGATTAAATATCTAGGTCTCTCATGTGGTGTGTGAATATCTCTGTTCTGATTTACATTTTATTCCTAAGTTTACTAGCTTGTTACCTTCAGTCTGGTTATTTATGTTGCATAGCCGAAATACAAACATTATTAATGCTGTTACATTTGGAATTACATCTCTATCAGGTTGTCCATTCTTCAGAAGACAATGGAAGAGGTATAAAGACAACCTATGTATAGATTATCCATCTTTCTGCAGTGGAACCATGTTCCACTGACTTATGGCAAAGCCAATCCAAAATACAGATTGTTATGATGATCAGACTAATCATTAAAACTGAAACAATCATATTCTCCCTCACATAAGTCATTAAGACAGATGATACAAATGGATTTGACAGACCGTGGCCCAAAGATTTTTTACTTGTCAACAGAGCTTTGAGTTAACTGAAATCAAACTATTTGATTTATTAAGTTAGGGCCGATATAAAGCAAATCTACTTAAAGACTTTCATAGTCAATAATAATTACAAATATGAAATTACTTACGACAAATAAATGAAAGTGAGTCAAGAATAATTGCCAAATAGGAAACTACATTATTTTAGGTGATATAAGCATTTTAAATAATTTGATTGGATCTATTTCTTTGTAATTAATGGTTTACATAGATACTTTAATCACTGCAGTTCATGTTGTTTTTTTAAAAAGTAAGTATTTAATCCTCATCAGTGTGAGATAAATTAAAGACAGAGCTTATATTTCTTCTTCTGATGAAGGGCAAACTCCTCCAGATAGAAGTGTAGCATCTATTCTGCAGTACTACCACGTAAGAATTTTAAATAACTTGGATTATTTTGGTATCAAGTGGGATTTGTATATGAAGAATATAGGTTTCTAAACTGGAATTTCTGTAGCTATGGCAATTAATATCCTCACTACAGCAGAAGTACTAGGAGAAGTGTAAAGAATCAGAATCTTAGCAGCCATTCGTCCATTCAGCACCTACTGAAAGCAGTCCATTTTGCTAGATAAGATGCAAAGGGGAACGAAACTGAGGATATATATATAATTTGTGAAGTGGAATGCCTCATAATAGGAGGAAAGGTCATTGTTAGGGGAAACTCTGTGGGACTTACGGATGTCCCACAGCATTCTAGAGTCACAGACTGTGTTCTGTTATTTAATTTATAATATTTCTAGTTTTATTGGTTAAATCAATGGTGACTGAGAACGTGCTATTTCAGAATCTATATAATAAAAAGAAATGTGATTTCTGAGTTCAGAAAACACAGAAAAAGATTAGTATTAAAATTTGTCCCTGCAACCACAAAGAACAATCATAATTCATTATGTCTCATGTCTAAAATACTGCCAGAGATTTTGAATGAAATTGTTAAGTTTTGAAAGCACTACGAATGACCTCTATTTTTTAAATTGTTGAAAGTAAGATAAAATTGTCCATCCAATTATGGAACTTGTTTACTGTAACTGAGAATGATTGAAACATTCCTGTCCACACAAATATTTCATAGACTTTTCTTTCTGGTGACAGCTCTTCTTATCCTTCTCTTGTCAGTGTTACTGCAAAGGTTTGCAAGGGCTTTTTTAGTGTATAGAAGAGATTCTATTGTTTTTTATTTCAAAAACATCTATTTCTTAGTGTGTGATGACAACTGCTTATGATAAAATGATAGGCTTTTTATGTATAACATAGAATTTATTTTCCAAATACTTACACTCCCTAAGGGAAATTATTTCTTGCATCCTGACAATTCTGTGAAATAGCATAAAACTGGTCACTCCTTTAATTTATCATCATAAATATTCTTAAATGCCGCTTCTCAGAACTAACATGAAAATCGCTTCCCATGACTGAACTATATGTCTATTATATTTTTTATTTATTTGTTTTTTGTTCTGATACCTCCAACTTATAAGATTTGTTCGAATTGTTCTCATGTTAAAGGCATGAAATTTTCTATAAAGACAGATAAACTCTGTTTTCCGTCTTAATTTTCTACATGCTATTTGAAACACAGAAAACGCCCTAGTGGAATTCTAAGAATTTATGCAGATTCTGCTTAATCTTATGTTTCAAACCTATGAAGCTTATTCTAAACCAATAATCATAACACTTAAAATACACTTACTTGCATAACATTTTTGCTGAAGTGGGATCATATGTTCTGCAACATTCCTGGCAAGGGAGTACAAAGGATACTTTAAAATGAAACTTCCGTCTTTTACTTCAGCTTCTTGCTTTGACTGAGAAGTTATGAATATGTCTTGCCTTCATTTCACAAATGAAAATGTGTTCAAATGCAATTAATCTACCCTATTAACTCTACTAAACATCTGCTGTATTTGTTAGACACTTCAAAACTTTGCTCTGAACCAGTTAATTCTAAGTAATTTCTCAGTTAAATATTTACATGGGCTTCCATGATGATAAACTCTCGCCTGTCTTAAACAATCAGCAGATTGTCCAGAGAGAGCTATGTGCAGTGTAACACACTGTAATAGCGATCCACTGGGACTTAAAATGGTTTAGCTGGCTGGGACTATTTTTTGCATATTTTTATCCTAGCTAAAAGGGGTAACAGCCTTAGGAATTCCTTTCCTTGTCAACGTTTTTAATGTCCAGAATTCTTTTTAAAAAATGAATGCTTGTATAGACGTATGCAGATGTCTACATTGTGAATATCCTAAATACATTCTTAAGCTTCTCTTTCAGAAAAGCAATAAATCTTCATGGTTGTGAAATTTTAGGAATAAAACAATTTAGAGTTATTTTCATAGCAGCCGAAGTAGATGGAAAAAGAAGAAAAAAATGATTAGGTATTATTCTTCACCACATTAAACTGAAGAAGAAAATAATGCACAGATTATGCAAAGATGTCATGTGCACAAAGATACTTAAATATGATTCTCTAACTAGAAAAATGGTATAAATCTGTAAAACATCAAATAGTGGTCAAAGATTTAAATAAGTTCCATAATGGAGATGATGTCAAAAATGGTAGATGATTAATTGTTTTTAATTTGAGCCTTCACAGACTTTAGGATTTTTTTCTTTATTGAAATATAACATATATACAGAAAAGTATGTATCACAAGATGTAGTTCAAAGGAGTTTTTACAAATTGAATATATCCACTTTACCAACAAATAGATCAAGAATCAGAGCAATTGAACACAACCATGATACCAAAATCCAGATCAAGAATCAGAACAAACTCTCCTGGTTTTTTGATTCTGTATTACAATAAGAGTAGATGATTAATTCTTCAATGAACTATAAGGCAGTTTTACTCTTAGACATCAGAGAGTGGAATGATCAGTTTAGATGAGAAATACAGACAAAATTGAAAGTCCACCAATGTGGTATTTAAGTCCAAGGCCAAGTTTTGAAAATAAATATAATTACATGTAGACCAGAAACCTTTTGCTACCACTATCACTGCTCAGTGTTATTCTATCTCCATTTAGTTCCTTATGATCCAACTTTGTAAGTACTTATTGAGTCTCTTCTGTAAGTGTGGTAAAGGATAGAAAAAAAATGATTCTTTGTTCTCTAGAACTCATAATCAACTGAGAGGATGAGTAAAGCACACACATATGGCATTTACAAGGTCAGAGTAGGAAGGAATTACGGGAAGGGTTCTGACACAAATGCTGGGCTCTACCCAAGTTTAATTTGAAGAGCATCAGCCTAGGTATATCTACAATTTTTATGCTAAGTGGAAGGTTAATCCATTGTTTGACTTTACTAAATGCAAGGAGTAGTTAGCTGGAGAATTGTAAATAATGTATCATCCCCAAATTTTAATTTCTTATTTCTGGGAAAAAATATTTTTCCACAGTTGGTTGACCTGTGTTTTACTAATGACAATATTGATATCATTTTTCTTTGTAAATGTCAAGTAGTAATATTCAATAAAGTCAGATCAAAAATATTCTGAATATTAATGTAATATAGCTAGGATTAAAACCTGGTCATGGATAATTCAAATAGTGAATAATCCATTGGAGATTAAGAATAATCCTACTTTTTTATCAAATTCCTTTCTGGGCCCCAGACTTAGCAAAGGTAAGGGGTGGGGGAGGATTATTCAGAATCATGACCGTACAGGAGGCATATTAGTGGGTTTATGTGTGTGAGTGTATCATGTCTTACTTTTGGACTTTTCACACAAAAGGTTCTCATAAATTTTTTTTGAATCCATCAAATACATTCCAAATCAAGTTTAATATTTTTGTCTTATGTACACTTTTGCCATATAATTTCGCAAACTAGTAAAGAGAATGGAATTTTGATTACATGTGGCTCAGAATTAATTGTACTCCCTTGATGAATGTTTGGTGTGTGTATGTTTTAGTAGCTCATGTTTAAAAACACTGAAAGAGCTGTCAACATTTGGATGGATATCAAAAATATTATGTATAAGTTTGACTATTCATGAAATGAAAATAGTTTCCTAAGGGCAAAGAGAAAGAGTTTAATCTGGAGCCAAGATTTTGTCAATCTTATTAAAAAGGACACAACTCCCTGTAATTACCTTGTAATTAATATTTGGTACATTTGGATTGTAAAATTTGTTTTTCTTATACACATTAGGAATTTACCATCCTAAAGTTGGCCTAATTAGCCAATTTCCTTGGTTATATACCATTTGGCAGGTGCTTTTGGTAAAAATAAACAGAACTGATCACCTTTTTCATTCCCTGGTTTTTATTCCTGTGTAAATCATAAAACATAGGTTCTACATGCCCCTATAACAAAGTGTTCCAAAAATAGGTAAAAGAAATTAATAAATAAATATATTTTATGAATATTTTTTGGAGAAAGACTCAGAAAGATTTGGGGAACACTGAGGATGGGTGATACATCCAGGATTTTTTGTACTAACGCTTTTTTAAAATTACTTATAGTGATTTACACTAAATTCTGACAATTTTAATCAAAGGAAAGCTATCTGAGTGAAAAATTAAAGTATATCTATAACCTTTTTATTTATTCTAAATAAAATTAGATGGTGAACTTAATGTTATGACATTTATGAAAATTTAGTTTCTATGAAAAACCAAAAAATGTATACATAATAAATAATTATAGGTCATCACAAACACACCTGATGTTTTAGTTTAAAGGTAGTCATGACTTTTAAAGGAAATAGTCACAGTATAAAAAAGAATCCTAATTTTCTAAAATTAGATAATAAAAGAATGTTTATCCTGGAATGATATGTTTGAATAGATTTCTCATATTCCAAAGCATTTAAGGCATTTAATATATAATAGGTTGACCATACATATATATTTTAACATCTTTATTGGAGTATAATTGCTTACAATGGTGTGTTAATTTCTGCTTTATAACAAAGTGAATATGGTATACATATACATATATCCGCATATCTCTTCCCTCTTGCATCTCCTTCCCTCCCACCCTCCCTATCCTACCCCTCTAGGTGGTCACAAAGCACCGAGCTGATCTCCCTGTGCTATGCAGCTGCTTCCCATCAGCTATCTATTTTACATTTGGTAGTGTATATAAGTCCATGCCACTCACTCACTTTGTCCCAGCTTACCTTCCCCCTCCCCATATCCTCAAGTCCATTCTCTAGTAGGTCTGCATCTTTATTCCCGTCTTGCCCCTAGGTTCTTCATGACCTTTTTTTTTTTTTTTTAGATTCCATATATATACGTGTTAGCATACGGTATTTGTTTTTCTCTTTCTGACTTACTTCACTCTGTATGACAGACTCTAGCTCCATCCACCTCACTACAAATAACTCAATTTCATTTCTTTTTATGGCTGAGTAATATTCCACTGTATATAGGTGCCACAACTTCTTTATCCATTCATCTGTCGATGGACACTTAGGTTGCTTCCATGTCCTGGCTATTAATAGAGCTGCAATGAACACTGTGATACATGACTCTTTTTGAATTATGGTTTTCTCAGGGTATATGCCCAGTAGTGGGATTGCTTGGTCATATGGTAGTTCTATTTTTAGCTTTTTAAGGAACCTCCATACGGTTCTACATAGTGGCTGTATCAATTTACATTCCCACCAACAGTGCAAGAGGGTTCCCTTTTCTCCACACCCTCTCCAGCATTTATTGTTTGCAGATTTTTTGATAATGGCCATTCTGACTGGTGTGAGATGATATCTCATTGTAGTTTTGATTTGCATTTCTCTAATGATTAATTATGTTGAGCATTCTTTCATGTGTTTGTTGGCAATCTGTATATCTTCTTTGGAGAAACGTCTATTTAGGTCTTCTGCCCATTTTTGGACTGGGTTGTTTGTTTTTTTGTTATTGAGCTGCATGAGCTGCTTGTAAATTTTGCAGATTAATCCTTTGTCAGTTGCTTCATTTGCAAATATTTTCTCCCATTCTGAGGATTGTCTTTTGGCCTTGTTTATGGTTTCCTTTGCTGTGCAAAAGCTTTGAAGTTTCATTAGGTCCCATTTGTTTATTTTTGTTTTTATTTCCATTCATCTAGAAGATGGGTCAAAAAGGATCTTGCTGTGATTTATATCATGGAGTGTTCTGCCTATGTTTTCCTCTAAGAGTTTTATAATGTCTGGCCTTACATTTAGGTCTTTAATCCATTTTGAGTTTACTTTTGTGTATGGTGTTAGGTAGTGTTCTAATTTCATTCTTTTACATGTAGCTGTCCAGTTTTCCCAGCACCACTTATCAAAGAGGCTGTATTTTCTCCACTATATATTCTTGTCTCCTTTATCAAAGATAAGGTGACCATATGTGCGTGGGTTTATCTCTGGGCTTTCTATCCTGTTCCATTGATCTATATGTCTGTTTTTGTGCCAGTACCATACTGTCTTGATTACTGTAGCTTTGTAGTATAGTCTGAAGTCCAGGAGCCTCATTCCTCCAGCTCCATTTTTCTTTCTCAAGATTGCTTTGGCTATTTGGGGTCTTTTGTGTTTCCATACAAATTTGAAACTTTTTGTTCTAGTTCTGTGAAAAATGCCAGTGGAATTTTTTTTTTTTTTTTTGCGGTACATGGGCCTCTCACTGTTGTGGCCTCTTCCGTTGCGGAGCACAGGCTCCGGACGCGCAGGCTCAGCAGCCATGGCTCACAGGCCCAGCCGCTTCGTGGCATGGGGGATCTTCCTGGACCTGGACACGAACCCATGTCCCCTGCATCAGCAGGCAGACTCAACAACTGCGCCACCAGGGAAGGCCGCCAGTGGTAGTTTGATAGGGATTGCATTGAATCTGTAGATTGCTTTGGGTAGTATAGTCATTTTCACAATGTTGATTCTTCCAATCCAAGAACATAGTATATATCTCCATCTATTTGTATCATCTTTAATTTCTTTCATCAGTGTCTTATAATTTTCTGCATACAGGTCTTTTGTCTCCTTAGGTAGGTTTATTCCTAGATATTTTATTCTTTTTGTTGCATTGGTAAATGGGAATGTTTTCTTGATTTCACTTTCAGATATTTCATCATTAATGTATAGGAATGCCAGAGATTTCTGTGCATTAATTTTGTATCCTGCTACCTTACCAAATTCATTGATTAGCTCTAGTAGTTTTCTGGGAGCATCTTTAGGATTCTCTATGTATAGTATCATGTCATCTGTAAACAGGGACAGCTTTACTTCTTCTTTTCCTATTTGGATTCCTTTTATTTCTTTTTCTTCTCTGACTGCTGTGGCTAAAACTTCCAAAACTATGTTGAATAAAAGTGGTCTTGTTCTTGATCTTAGAGGAAATGGTTTCAGTTTTTCACCATTGAGAATGATGTTGGCTGTGGGTTTGTCATATATGACCTTTATTATGTTGAGGTAAGTTCCCTCTATGCCTACTTTCTGGAAGGTTTTTATCATAAATGGGTGTTGAATTTTGTCGAAAACTTTCTCTGCCTCTATTGAGATGATCATATGGTTTTTATTCTTCAATTTATTAATATGCTGTATCACATTGATTGATTTGCATATATTGAAGAATCCCTGCACTCCTGGAATAAACCCCAGTTTATCATGGTGTATGATCCATTTAATGTGCCGTGGGATTCTGTTTGCTAGTATTTTGTGGAGGATTTTTGCATCTATGTTCATCAGTGATATTGGCCTGTAGTGTTCTTTCTTTGTGACATCTTTTTCTGCTTTTGGTTTCAGGGTGATGGTGGCCTCGTAGAATGAGTTTGGGAGTGTTTTTCATTTCTAATTCTATTGATTTGAGTCTTTTCCCTTTTTTCTTGGTGAGTCTGGCTGATGGTTTATAATTTTGTTTATCTTCTCAAAGAACCAGTTTTTATTTTTATTGATCTTTGCTATAGTTTCCTTCATTTCTTTTTCATTTATTTCTGATCTGATCTTTATGATTTCTTTCCTTCTGCCAACTTTGGGATTTTTTTGTTCTTCTTTCTCTAATTGCTTTAGGGGTAAGGTTAGGTGGTTTATTTGAGATGTTTCTTGTTTCTTCAGGTAGGATTATATTGCTATAAACTTCCCTCTTAGAACTGCTTTTGCTGCATCCCATAGGTTTTGGGTCGTCGTGTTTTCACTGTCATTTGTTTCCAGGTATTTTTTGATTTCCTCTTAGATTTCTTCAGTGATCTCTTGGTTAGTAAGTAGTTTATTGTTTAGCTTCCATGTGTTTGTGTTTTTTACAGATTTTTTCCTGTAATTGATATGTAGTCTCATAATGTTGTGATTGGAAAAGATAATTGATACAATTTCTATTTCCTTAAATTTACCAAGGCTTGATTTGTCACCCAAGATATGATCTATCCTGGAGAATGTTCCATGAGCACTTGAGAAGAAAGACAATTCTGTTGTGTTTGGATGGACTGTCCTATAAATATCAAGTCCATCTTGTTTAATGTCATTTAAAGCTTGTGTTTCCTTATTTATTTTCATAGTGGATGATCTGTCCATTGGTGAACATAGGGTGTTAAAGTCTCCTACTATGATTGTATTACTGTCGATTTCCCCTTTTGTGGCTGTTAGTATTTGCCTTATATATTGAGGTGCTCCTGTATTGGGTGCATAAATATTTACAATTTTTATATCTTCTTCTTGGATTGATCCCTTGATCATTATGTAGTGTCCTTCTTTGTCTCTTCTAATAGTCTTTGTTTTAAAGTCTATTTTTGTCTGATATGAGAATTGCTACTCCAGCTTTCTTTTGATTTCCATTTGCATGGAATATCTTTTCCCATCCCCTTACTTTCAGTCTGTATGTGTCCCTAGGTCTGAAGTGGGTCTCTTGTAGACAGCATATATACGGGTCTTGTTTTTGTATCCATTCAGCCAGTCTATGTCTTTTGGTTGGAGCATTTAATCCATTTACATTTTAGGTAATTATCGATATGTATGTTCCTATTACCATTTTCTTAATTGTTTTGGGTTTGTTGTTGTAGGTCTTTTCCTTCTCTTGTGTTTCCTGCCTAGACAAGTTCCTTTAGCATTTCTTTTAAAGCTGGTTTGGTGGTGCTGAATTCTCTTAGCTTTTGCTTGTCTGTAAAGGTTTTAATTTCTCCATCAAATCTGAATGAGATCCTTGCTGGGTAGAGTAATCTTGGTTATAGGTTTTTCCCCTTCATCACTTTAAATATTTCCTGCCACTCCCTTCTGGCTTGCAGAGTTTCTGCTGAAAGATCAACTGTTAACCTTATGGGGATTCCCTTGTATGTTGTTTTTCCCTTGCTGCTTTTTATATTTGTTCTTTGTATTTAATTGTTGATAGTTTGATTAATATGTGTCTTGGTGTGTTTCTCCTTGGATTTATCCTGTATGGGATTCTCTGTGCTTCCTGAACTTGATTAACCATTTCCTTTCCCACATTAAGGAAGTTTTCAACTATAATCTCTTCAAATATTTTCTCAGTCCCTTTCTTTTTCTCTTCTTCTTCTGGGACCCCTATAATTCGAATGTTGGTGCCTTTATTGTTGTCCCAGATGTCTCTGAGACTGTCCTCAATTCTTTTCATTCTTTTTTCTTTACTCTGCTCTGCAATAGTTATTTCCACTATTTTATCTTCCAGGTCACTTATCCATTCTTCTGCCTCAGTTATTCTGCTATTGATCCCTTCTAGAGAATTTTTAATTTCATTTATTGTGTTTTTCATCACTGTTTGTTTGCTGTTTTGTTCTTCTAGGTCCTTGTTAAACGTTTCTTGTATTTTCTCCATTCTATTTCCAAGATTTTGCATCATCTTTACTATCATTATTCTGAATTCTTTTTCAGGTAGACTGCCTATTTCCTCTTCCTTTGTTAGGTCTGGTTTTTACCTTACTTTTTTTTTTTTTTTTTTTTTTTTTTTTTTTACCTTACTTCTTCATCTGCTGTGTGTTTCTCTGTCTTCTCATTTTTGCCTAGCTTACTGTGTTTGGGGTCTCCTTTTCAACAGGCTGCAGGTTCCTTGTTCCCATTGTTTTTGGTGTCTGCCCCCAGTGGCTAAGGTTGTTTCAGTGGGTTGTGTAGGCTTCCTGGTGGAGGGGACTAGTGCCTGTGTTCTGGTGGATGAAGCTGGATCTTGTCTTTCTCGTGGGCAGGTCCACATCTGGTGGTGTGTTTTGGGGTGTCTGTGGCCTTATTATGATTTTAGACAGCCTCTCTGCTAAAGGGTGGGGTGTGTTCCTGTCTTGTTAGTTGTTTGGCTTAGGGTGTCCAGCACTGTAGCGAGCTGGCCATTGAGTGGAGCAGGGTCTTGGCATTGAGATGGAGATATCTGGGAGATTTTCACTGTTTGATATTACGTGGAGCTGGGAGGTCTCTTGTGGACCAGTGTCCTGAAGTTGGCTCTCTGACCTCAGAGGCACAGGCCTGACACCTGGCTGGAGTACCAAGAGCCTGTCATCCACACGGCTTAGAATAAAAGAGAGAAAAAAAAGAAAGAGAGAAAGAAGAAGATAAAATAAAATAAAGTTATTAAAATAAAAAAATAATTATTAAAAAAAATTTCAAGTAATTAAAAACAAAAGAAAGAAGAGTGCAACCAAAGCAAAAAACAAATCCACCAATGATAACAAGCACTAAAAAAGGAAAAGAAAACAAAAAAGGACAGACAGAACCCTAGGACAAATGGTAAAAGAAAAGCTATACAGACAAAATCACACACAGAAGCATACACATACACACTCACAAAAAGAGAAAAAGGGAAATATATATATCTTTGCTTCCAAAGTCCATCTCCTCAATTTGGGATGATTTGTTGTCTATTCAGGTATTCCACAGATGCAGGTACATCAAGTTGATTGCGGAGATTTAGTCCGCTGTTCCTGAGGCTGCTGGGAGAGATTTCCCTTTCTCTTCTTTGTTCCCACAGCTCCCGGGGCTCAGCTTTGGATTTGCAGCCCCGCCTCTGCGTGTAGGTCGCTGGAGGGCGTCTGTTTTTCGCTCAGACAGGACGGGGTTAAAGAGCCGCTGATTCGGGGAGGGAGGGGCGCGGAGTGCGGGGCGAGCCTGCGGCGTCAGAGGCGGCGTGACATTGCACCAGCCTGAGGCGCCTGTGCGTTCTCCCGGGGAAGTTGTCCCTGGATCCCAGGACCCTGGCAGTGGCGGGCTGCACAGGCTCCCAGGAGGGGATGTGTGGAACGTGACCTGTGCTCGCACACAGGCTTCTTGGTGGCGGCAGCAGCAGCCTTAGCGTCTCCCGCCCGTCTCTGGGGTCCGCGCTTTTAGCTGCGGCTCGCGCCCGTCTCTGGAGCTCCTTTAAGCAGCGCTCTTAATCCCCTCTCCTCGCGCACCGGGAAACAAAGAGGGAAGAAAAAGCCTCTTGCCTCTTTGGCAGGTCCAGACTTTTCCCGGACCCCCTCCCCGCAAGCCGTGGCGCACTAACCCCCTTCAGGCTGTGTTCACACCGCCAACCCCAGTCCTCTCCCTGCGCTCCGACCAAAGCCCGAGCCTCAGCTCCCAGCCCCGCCCGCCCTGGCGGGTGAGCAGACAAGCCTCTCGGGCTGGTGAGTGCCGGTCAGCCCCGATCCTCTGTGCGGGAATCTCCCCGCTTTGCCCTCCACACCCCTGTTGCTGCGCTCTCCTCCGTGGCTCCGAAGCTTCCCCCTCCACCATCCACAGTCTCCGCCCACGAAGGGACTCTTAGTGTGTGGAAACCTTTCCTCCTTCACGGCTCCCTCCCACTGGTGCAGGTCCCGTCCCTACCCTTTTGTCTCTGTTTTTTCTTTTTTCTTGTCCCTACCCAGGTACGTGGGGGATTTCTTGCCTTTGGGGAGGTCTGAGGTCTTCTGCCAGCGTTCAGTAGGTGTTCTGTAGGAGTTGTTCCACATGTAGATGTATTTCTGATGTATCTGTGGGGAGGAGGGTGATCTCCATGTCTTACTCTTCCGCCATCTTGAACCATACATATTTTTAAAACCCTTTGAACAGTACTGGCTTACCAAAACCTTTTTTTTTTCTTTTTTTTTTACAGTGAATTGATTTCCCATTATGATTTTTTTTTCACTCAGACATTAACAGGCACCTAGAGTTGAATAAGACACTGATTCTACCTGTTATCCTTAGAGCCTGGTGAATCATTACCTGAATAATCTTTTAAGTAGACTTATGATAAGTACTTTAAAGAACAAGTATAAGGCACCCTACGACTGATGAAACAAGGCATTCATCTCTTCATGTGGACAACCAGAGGAGGTCAGGCTGGGTTTTCGGGTTTGGCTGTGCTGTGTAGGATGGAGGGGTCCACCATGTCTAGTGTCACGAAGGAGGCTCTCATAGATGATCAAGCAAGAAGGGTGATGGAGCAGAAGGTTGAAGGGAGATAATAAATGGATCCAAATCTCTTGTGGAGCTACAGCAATTGGACTTGGTGACTGGATGTGAAAGAGAAGTGAGAGAGGCAGGTATGGAGGACGAGTTATAGATTCCTGGCAGGAGCCCTAGCAGGATGGTGCGTGGGTTTACAGAGTTGGGGGGTGCTGGAAGAGGACCCAGTTTTGGTGGGAGGGTCCTAGATGTGGTGTCAGTGTGCTAAATTCAAATGCTGGTGAGAGAGCGGAGTGGGCGTGTTAGGCAGGCAGTTGGATGTGTGGACCTGCAACCCAGAGATAAACTGAGTTATAAATCTTGGCATCATTGGCCTGGAGAATCCAAAGCCCATGGTATATGAGACCATGGTGGGAGAGTGTAGACTGGGAAGAAAACGGGCCTAAACACTCACACTGAAAGGTTGAGTAGGGAAGGAGGAAGCAGCAGGGGAGACTAAGACGCTTTCAGAGAGGTAACAACTAGCAATCAATGCCAGAGACTTTAAAATCAGCCGTGTCATCATTTTGCTTTTCATGCTGAGTGAGAATTCCTGTGTAATAGTAACTGTCTGTGAGAACCAGGGGATTGACTTTCGGATTCGTGCACCTGGGATTTCCTGGGCCTCCTGTATAACTGAAAAAAAACAAAGGTTATTTTTTCTACCACTTGACAATGTTATGAGAAAGTATTAAATAATGTCTATGATGCTAAAAATTAAATGTTAGGAGTAGGTGAATGTTGAAGCCAACGTCGTAACTAGGTGTTCTCTCAGTGGATAGTCACAGAGCCACTCTCAACCAAAAATGCCATTGCATTTATAGAGTTTAAGTATATGAAGCAGCATTTTTTTCTGCCTGCAAATATTGTTACCATTTATTGATGGCAGTTTGATAAAACATGGTTCCAGTCATATGGGAGTCGCCACTGGGGGTGAACACTGCGCCTCCCACGTGGTTAGGAATCACCTTTCTTTTCTTTTCTGGTGTTAACTCCAAAGATAAACCAGTCAAAGGACAATTCAGCATTATTAATGTATTAGGTAGGCTAGGCTAGGCTTGGAAGAGTTCGAATCACTTTAAAAGTTGTCTATAATCAATAAAATAGGTATTAATTTTCACAACGTTCTTTGCAAGGCAGGTATACTTGAAACAATCTATTAATAGGTGTTGTTTTCCTCCTAGGGCTCCCTGGGGATCCAAGGCCCCCAAGGTCCACCTGGGAAAGAGGGTCAGAGGGTAAGTAGACACAGAACAACTGGCAGGCATTACTAACTCAGGGGTTACTTGTTTCTGAACACTTATAAAAATAAAATCAAAATCCAGCAAGCAGATGGGCTTGAGGAAAATATCAACTACCTGAAAGCCGAAATTTGAGATTTTGACAGCGCTTTTACAATCCAGAAAATTCTATATATTTTCCAGATTGTGGAATGTGGAAATATAATTTGGGTGAAATGAATTAACCATAATTTGATCTGGAGCACGTTGGTCCTCTTTTGGGGTTTTTGAGTTAAGCTCATCTTTGCAGAGTTAAGTTTGATGGGTTCTATTTGTGGAGTTCTAGCCTGTTCATGAATCCTGTAAAGACTGTGGATATTAACTACATTCCTTAGCCAAATTAAATTGTTGACATTAGTGACTCTTTGTAGTTACTCTCCTGCCTTTGAGATAAAGTATGTAATATGTGGATACATTGTACTTGCCTGGGAGTATAGCAATCACCTTCCAGGGCAGTTAGGCTTAGTGGCTCCCCCTAAAAGGAACCCCTGCAGTGACAGATAACTGGTCAGCTCTGCATGAACACTTTCTGCAAGGGGGCACCCCATTCTTGTCGCTAATTGTTATTAACTGTTTTCAAATCATGTTGAAGTCTCCAGACATTTTATGTGTGCTTTCTTATAGGAGTAGTATTTTGAACTTCTGTTACCTTACGGATAAGAGTTGTGTAACTCACAGAGCATAGATGACTTGCCTGAAGTCATAGAACTACTAAAAAGTCGAGCCAGAACTTGAATTTGGGGCTTCTGGCTTTGGATACCATGTTCTCTTTTACTGTCTCAGTCTATTAACCCCAAATCTCTTTTCAGTCATTTAAATTTATCATTCCCAGTTCTGCCCACTGGACTAGATGATGTCTAAGTTTTCTCAGTTAGAACATTTCTGTGTCCAGTTTTTATTCCCAGTGGCTATTTCAGTGAACATAAAAGGGCTTAATAAGTTTTGATGGCTAAGAAAATAAAAGGGAAAATGTTGTGAATAATAGCTAACATTTATCAGCTGCCTACAATGTGCTAAATGATTCATATTTCATTTATTTCTCACAATAGCTCTGGGAAGTAAGTTCTACTGTAGCCCTCACAGAGAAAACTGGGTTCGAACACTTTGCTAGAAAGTGGACTCTGCTGGTATTTTAAAATTATTTACAAAGTAGTCACATTTGGGTTCTAGTCTCAACACCTGTGTGTACAATTGTAGTTTCCCCTTTTAGCTCTCCAGCCCCTCTCTATCCAAGAGTTCATTAATCCACCTGATCAATGTTTTAAATAGCCTTGGGGAAACATAGACGATTACTTCCCTAGATCTATGGTTTTGAGGCTGCCTTAAGCGTTTTCACCCACTGGGGGCAGAGGACTAGATGAAATGATCATGTGAAGTTAATTTCCAAGCTTCTTATTCTATTTTCTCACAGTAATGACCAAGATGTCTGTTGTATCTAGGACCATGTTTCTGAATTAATTTCGGTCTGCAGCATCCAGGGAACATTTTCCTTCTAGTAACTACCCCTTCCTGGAAACTGAGTGATAAATTATACTCCCTAGTTAATATCCAAAATACATAAGGAACTCATGCAACTCAATAGCAAAAAAAACCCCAATAACCCCATTTAAAAATGGGCAAAGGACCTGAATAGACACTTCTCAAAAGAAGACATACACATGGACAACAGGTATATGAAAAGGTAGCTAATGATCAAGGAAATGCAAATCAAAACCACAGTGAGCCGTCACCTCAAACCAGCTAGAATGGCTAGTATCAGAAAGACAAGAGATAAGAAGTGTTGGCCAGGGTGTGGGGAATAGGGAACCCTCGTGCACTGTTGGTGGGAATGTAAACTGGTACAGCCAGTGTGGAAAAGAGTATGGAGGTTCCTCCAGAAAAGTAGAAATAGAACTACCTTACGACCCAGCACTCCCACTTCTGGGTGTATATCTAAAGGGAGGAAGTCAGTATTTCGAAGAGATATGCGTACTCCCATGATATGGAGACAAACTAAAGGTCTATTGACAGATGAATGGATAAAGAAAATGTGATTACACACACACACACACACACACACACACACACACAGTGGAATATTATTCAGCCTTAATAAAGAAGTAGGTCTTGCCACTTGCGATAACATGGAGGAACCTGGAGGACTTTATGCTACATGAAAGAAGCCAGACACAGAAAGACAAATACGCCTTTGCATGTGGAATCTGAGAATGTAAAATCCATAGAAACAGAGTAGACTGGTGGTCACTGGGGGCTGAGGGGAGAAGGGGGTAAGAGAAGATGTCAGTCAAGGGATACGAATTTTAGTTATACAAGATGGATAAGTTCTGGGGACTTAATGTACAGCAATGAGACTGTAGTTAATATTGTGTCGTATACTTGAAATTGGCTAAAAGGGTAGATCTTAAGTGTTTTCATGACAAAAAACAGTAACTGTGAGGGGATGGATATGTTAATTAGCTTGATTGTGGTGATTTTCAAAATGCATAAGTATATCACATCAAGTTGTATACCTTAAATATATAAAATTTTAATTGTCAACAATAACTCAGTAAAGTACAACGATAAATAGGTTTTTAATTTCAACTCCAGTAAAAAACCCTAGGTGGTTTGAGATGGAAATTATGGAGTGAGGTGGGCGAAGCTAGACAGTATGTCTGAATTCTTCCCCCTGTGGCAGAGCTTTTTTTTATTTTTAATTTTGTGTGGTAAGAACATTTAACATGGATCATCTCTCTTAACGAATTTTAAGCATACAAGGAAATTGTACTTCTGACTTGTACTGACATGTGGTCAATTCAAGGTGCCTCCTCCTTTATTTTAAAGAAAACTTCTTCCCAGTCAGATCTTCATCCATCCTGCGATTGTGCATTGCCTTTCTTTATCACAGAGTAGGAATTGACCCTTGTGATTGTTAAATTTCATCTTCTGGATTTTAGTTTCTAATACCATTCTATTGTGTTTTTTTCCAGTGATATAGCTCCCAGATTTACATCACCTTAAATTTTGATAAGCCTACCCGTTGAGTCTTCATTCATATCACTAATAAATCCTGAGCAGAACAGGGCCTGAAAACTCTAACAACAGCAAAGCTGCCATCTTGTCTACCATTGATATTCATGTGACATGATACAAGTCATGTACAAATACATTCAGACTCTCCCTCCTTCCAACCCACATTTCTTAATTTGGCTTGTAAGATAATTATGAGAGTCTTTGTCAGACTAGCTGAAATAAAAAATATTCAGATGAGGCTCTTTGAAAATAGTAATGCTTCAACTTGAAATTGTACCCTAGCGAAGCTTACATTTCAGAAGAAGGTGAGTTAAAGAATAAATTAAACTTATGTAGTCTTCATGACAGTTTTGGAGGAACGTATTCAAATTGTAAAGTTCAACCACTATATTATGCAAATTTACTCCATTTATAAATATGTATAGTTCAGATAATTTTATATTACTTTTACTGTAACTTATCAACAAGTAACAGTGTCAGAAACTAAGGAATGTAATAGAGTTTTGTAGATAATGTAAGGCAAGGTTTATCAATATTACTGCTCTTTCACAAATGCCATATTTATAGAGGAGAGCATTTAGATCAGGTATGATTGATATTATACACATTTACAAATGATTATTTCCAAATGTACTCAGGGATTTATTCTGCTTTTTCAGCTACTTAAAAGTGAAGCAGATTGAAGGAAAAAGCATTCTTACATATTTACATTTAGACCCATCTTAGTGGCACCATTTCTTCTCTGCTCAAGAGTTAGGCAGCACTCACCTCTTTTGGACATGCAAAGTACATGCGTGTGCATGTGTGTGTGTGCATACACACAGACAGACACACACACACTGAAAGCTAAGACCCGTCATTTTTCACTTCACTGAACTTTGCAATAGAAAACAACAGAAAAATCTAGGAATTTAAAATTCTTTTCTATTGACCCATTGTCAAGAAAACGCATATTTTGATTACATGTGTCTGATCAGGAATGAATTGACTATCGCTAAGTTTACTGAAATGAAATATAAAATATGTGCAAGTTTATGCACCTTACTCCTAGGCATAATGTCTTTAAGGAAAGTAGAAGAAATCATTGATTTATTGGTTTTCCTCAATGATTAGAGACTATCCTGTATTCTACTAATATCTCTCAATTATGGTGAGTTTCAAACATAATTGTCACATGTAAGCATACCAAACATTATAGAAAATGTTAATAATACTACTAATAATACCACTGTTATTTTATTAAGGCTTAAATAAATATGATAAATATAAAAATTTTTTCTCTTTAACCCTTTGGGAAGAGTTTTCTATAAGCACGATAAAAACATTATTTTTTACCAAGTACCACACCAAAATTCTGTTTGAAATTTTCATTAGTTGACTTTCTTCTCTTTATTGTCTTGTAAGCTACTAAATTTTAGATAAGTGTTCATTTAATAAAACATAGTAGTAGTATGATTCTTGTACTGAAAAGCTGCTGTTAACCATAACAGTGTTTGGTGGTGATATATATCTGAGATTTGTGGCCTTTTTTTTTCTTAACCTCCTTATTTGAATCTCTTATATGCCATTGCTTTTTCCGTTTGTTATCTTTTTGAAGTCCTACAAGTGAAACATTTGGCTGGCATATTTTGGGATCTCACATCCTTTATAGATTAACACAATTTTAAAAATTCAGCTAATGTTGAATATTGACCCTGAGCCGCAGGTGAGAGTGTGTCAGGGAGCAGTAAGGGAAAGCAGCATGGGGACCACCTGCCTGGACACCAAGGGGCTGTCCAGCCCATGGTGGCAGAGAAAGACCAGCAGGGGGACTGGGATACTGCAGGGCCAGGAAGTCAACAGAAGGGCGTTTCAAGATGCATGGAGGGTTCAACAGCATTAAAATTTGGAAAAAATTTGGGGGAGAGATACTGGATAAAAGGAGAGGTGGCTGGAATTGGTACCAGCTGAGAGAGAAGTTTTAGTTGAATAAATAAATGGGAGAGCATTAGACACAAAAATTGCAAGAAAAGATGTGGGGGAATTAGGGGGTGAATTGTGAGGAAGGAGAGGCAGCAGTGGGGAATCGGGGAAAAAGAGAAGGACGGGAATTGGATGTGAGCCCAGGAAGGTGTCTTGATGAAAAGTGGAATATTTCAGACGGCTGAGCATGTTCGTGGAAGTTTACATGAGACATCTCAAAAGAACTGGCATTTATAAAAATCCCCTCTAAGATGTAGATTCCTTATAGGATTTCCTAATATTCCTAATACCCAAAACATAAAAAATAAGTATCATTTTAATGTAACCTTGGATTTCTCCTTTATAGTCACATTAAAGTGCATGTCTGAACAATCTCAAGGCCTTTGTTAAAGTCCCTCTGGGTCTCTGAAAGAGCATTTATTGGTGAATCAGCTAGCGACTGCCCCGACCAGAAGTTTGTTCGGCTGGACCAAGATGACACCACACTCTTGCATTCTTTGTTGCTGGATCCTCATTTTGATCCTGAATAGAAATTTTATGTTTTAAATGCCTTACAAGCCACCCCATGTCTTTTATTTTAATTAATTTTTATTGGCGTACAGTTGCTTTACAATGTTGTGTTAGTTTCTACTGTACAGCAAAATGAATCAGCTATACGTATACATACATCCCCTCCGTTTTGGATTTCCTTCCCATTTAGGTCACCACAGTGCGTTAAGTAGAGTTCCCTGTGCTATACAGTATGTTCTCATTAGTTATCTGTTTTATACATAGTATCAATAGTGTATATGTGTCAATCCCAATCTCCCAATTCCTCCCACCTCCCCATTGGTATCCGTACATTTTTTTCTCTATGTCTGTGTCTTTATTTCTGCTTTGCAAATAACATCATGTATACCATTTTTCTAGATACCACATATGTGCCTTTAAATACAATACTTGTCTTTCTCTTCCTGACTTATTTCACTCTGTATGACACTCTCTAGGTCCGTCCATGTCTCTACAAATGACGCAATTTCATTCCTTTTAATGGTTGAGTAATATTCCATTGTATATATGTGCCACATCTTCTTCATCCATTCCTCTGTTGAATATTTAGGTTGCGTCCATGTACTGGCTATTGTAAATAGTGCTGCTATGTCAGTTTAGCTTCTCTGCCTGTGCTTGTCCTTTTTTTTTTTTCATTTTTATTCCTTCCAGGAAGCCATCCATTTAATTTCCTCCTTTTAACATTTTTGTGCAGATTCTACTTTTTTTACTCTCCCTTGAAGTGCTTGCTCCAAGCCACCCTGAACCCTGCATCTGGGGTCAGGGTTCCTTGTGTCCTAAACAGCATGGAGAACTCACCCTACTTAGCGTGTGTCCCATCAGGGTGTGTCCTTCCGCACCAGCCCAGACTTGATGGCAAAGGAACTGAGTCATATTTCCTTCACGAGGGGGGAGTCTGATGGTCAGTCCTGCAAAGGCACAGAGGACAGGGCAGACCGTGTGTCTGCTGGCTTCTTAGTGTGTAAGCAACATAGGGGATTATGTGGAGGCAATTCAGATCACCTGGGTTTAAACCCGAGCCTCACCACCTCTTAGCTTTGTGATCCTGGGCAAGTTCCTCAGCCTTTCTGCCGCTCTGTTTCCTCACTTAGAAGACAGAGATTCTAATAACCCCTACCTACCTGGAAGAGCTGTTGAAAGGAGTGTGCCAGGTAGGGGTTAGCTGTTGTGATTCTCACCTGCGACCTGCGGATCTGAAGCTGTGTGCAGACGGGAAAGGAAGTATGTGAACTCAGAGTATTAGGACTTGATTAAAGAGAATGTCTAATTGGTCAAGAAAAACTACTGAAAGTAAAATGACTGCTTTAACTACCACTCCGTTGAACTCGTTTTATTTAACTTTTTTTTTTTTTTTTTTTTTTTTTTTTTGCGGTACGCGGGCCTCTCACTGCTGTGGCCTCTCCCATTGCAGAGCACAGGCTCTGGACGCGCAGGCTCAGCGGCCATGGCTCACGGGCCCAGCCGCTCCGTGGCATGTGGGATCTTCCCAGACCGGGGCACGACCCTGTGTCCCCTGCATCGGCAGGCGGACTCTCAACCACTGTGCCACCAGGGAAGCCCCATTTTATTTAACTTTTACTTGAATTCCTACTTTATTTGGATGTCCATGCTCATGTTCTAATGCCCCAGAAGCTTTATGAAGCCCAATGTTTATCCAGTTTCACAATAAACAAGTATATTAACAAGTTTGGAAATGTCGAGTAGATTAAGTCGTTTTCCTTGAAGAAGCAGAGATGAGTGTCCTCACTGTGGAGTAGCTAAGACCTTAATGTTTGTTTTGTGAACAAATTTGTGCCGCTCATGTATAAGTTCACTAAGGCATTCATGGAAAAGCCACTTGTTCTTCTTTTGGCTTGTTTGTTTCTGAGCTGGCTTATAGGCATTACCTAAGGCAACACAAGTAACATCAATTATGTTCTCATAATTAGTGAGTTATATCCATCTCCTCAGGAAAAAGGATGTCAAAATCACTGCTTCTGTGAAATCAACGCACACCACAGGACTCATCCAAGTAAAATTTTCCTTAAGCTGAATTGTTTTTATGGGGCTTGACGTATTTTTCAAGTGAAATTATGCCATTATGGCCTGGCCATGACCCGTGGCAGCTTTAAATAGAACACACACAAACCCACTAAAGCAGGTCAGAACTGCCTCGCAGTGTGGTCAACACAAGCGTCTCTTCTTGCTTAGGAGGGGGCTGACTTCAGAGCTGTAGAATGACCTCAGAGTTTCAATGAAGTGAGTTCGGGGCCTGGGGAAACCACTCTGATTTTCTGTAGTTGTAATTCCACTATTTTACATGTGCTTGAACATGGGAGAGGAGACTTATAAAGAAGGGATAGTGATGAACTTTCAGTTTCAGGAAGTAATTTGGTTAGTCGCACATTAAGGTGAGAGGAGAATATAAGATTGTCTTCTTATCTTTATGTGTTGAAACCGATAGTGCCCTTTAGAATGCATAGTGAGTGCATCCGTAATTCTGCTCAGCCCCCAAATCAATGCCTGGTACCCTTGTACCAAGGATTAGTATTGCTAAGAGAAAAAAGTCAACACATTATTTTAAATAATACTTTTAACCCTGGTCCCATGTAGAACATAAATGTGGAGGGAAAGCATCTTTTTTGCTTGGGATCCATGTATAAATATGTAAACACACATGTTGTAAAGAGCAACTTAGAGGTTTTGCGTCCTATAACTAGTGGTTTGTGTTTATCGCACGTCTTAAACTCCCTGGCATTCAGATGACATCTTTTCCCACTTACTTCCTGTGATATTTCCTGAGGATTTCTTTCTGTTTTTTTTTTTTTTTTTTTTTTTTTTTTTTTGCGGTATGCGGGCCTCTCACTGTTGTGACCTCTCCCGTTGCGGAGCACAGGCTCCGGACGCGCAGGCTCAGCGGCCATGGCTCACGGGCCCAGCCGCTCCGCGGCATGTGGGATCTTCCCAGACCGGGACACGAACCCGCGTCCCCTGCATCGGCAGGCAGATTCTCAACCACTGCGCCACCAGGGAAGCCCCTGAGGATTTCTTCTTAAGGATTAGAGAGTTTCGGAGAGATACCATCCATCTTTGATGCCATCTGCCATTTAGGTGGGGAACTGGGAAAGTGTGTACCCTGTTCAGGTCCAGAGAGCTATGCTGCTTTCCTCCAACTCCTTTCGTGAATGTGCAAAACCAACATGAGACTCAGAGGACAGAAATCATCAGATCTCCATACCTGACTCCTGTATGCAGAGTTCTGTACCTGACTTTGGGGAGCTGTTACTATCATTTCAGTACCTGATGCTGCCAGCTTTGCCTTTACTTGGCTTTCTTTCTAGAACCTCACTTATCATTTAGGATTATCTAGTTATTCACAGTTTATCTATAAGACTATTAAAAATAACACTTATAAAAGGTCAATATTACATAATTGAGAAAACACTGAGTTAAATCAACCACTTAGTGAGAAAAGTATACTGTGGTATAATTTCTATGATATAATCATATGTTGGTATATTTTCTTATTGAAGTGTAGTTGATTTACAATATTATATCAGTTTCAGGTGTACGATATAGTGATTTGATATTTTTATAGATTGTACTCCATTTAAGTTATTACAAAATATGGCTATATTCCCCTGTGCTGTACAACATATCCTTGTTGCTTATTATTTTATACATTATAGTTTGTATCCCTTAATCCCCTACCCCAATCTTGTGGTCCCCCCATCCCTCTCCCCACTGGTAACCACTAGTTTGTTCTCTATACCTGTGAGTCTATTTCTGTTTTGTTATATTCATTCGTTTGTTTTATTTTTTAGATTCCACATATGAGTGGTAACATACAATATTTGTCTTTCTCTGTCTGACTTATTTCACTAAGCATAATAATCTCTAGGCCCATCTATGTTGCTGCAAATGGCAGAATTTCATTCATTTTTATTCTTTGGTAATTCCAGTGTATATATACATATCACACCTTCTTTATCTATTCATCTGTTATGGACACTTAGGTTGCTTCCATATCTCGGTTATTGTAGATAATGCTGCTATGAACATTGAGGTGCATGTATCTCTTCAAATTAGTGTTTTCATTTTCTTTGGATGTATACCCAGATGGAATTGTAGGATCATATGGTAGTTCTATTTTTGGTTTTTTGAGGAACCTCCATACTGTTTTCCACAGTGGCTGCACCAATTTACATTCCCACCAGCAGTGTACAAGGGCTCCCTTTTCTCCACATCCTCACCAACATTTATTATTTGTGATCTTTTAGATGATAGCTCTTCTCACAGGTGTGAAGTGATATTTATTTGATTTGCATTTCTCCAATGACTATAATGTTGAGCATCTTTTCATGTGCCTGTTGGCCATCCATATGCTTTGTTTAGAAAAATATCTATTCAGGTCTTCTGCCCATTTTTTAATTGAGTCGTTTGGATTTTTTTGATATTTAGTTGTATGAGCTGTATTTATATTTTGGATATTAACCCCTTATCAGTCATATCATTTGCAAATATTTTCTCCTGTTCAGTAGGTTGTCTTTTTGTTTTGTCAATGGTTTCATTTGATGTGCAAAAGCTTTTAAGTTTAATTAGGTCCAATTTGTTTATTTTTGCTTTTGTTTCCTTTGCCTTAGGAGATAGATCCAAAAAATATTGCTATAATTTATGTCAAAAGAGTATTCTGCTGTTCTCTTCCAGAAGTTTTATGCTCTCCAGGCTTACATTTAGGTCTTTAATACATTTCGAGCTTAATTTTGTGTATGGTATGAGAAAATGTTCTGATGCCATTCTTTTACATGTAGCTGTCCAGTTTTCCCAGCAACACTTATTGGAAAGACAGTCTTTTATCCATTGCATAGTCTTGCCTCCATTGTCATTGATTAATTGACCATAAGTGTGTGGGTTTATTTCTGGGCTCTATTCTGTTCCATTGTTCTATGTGTTTGTTTTTGTGCCAGTACCGTACTGTTTTGATGACTGTAGCTTTATAGTAGGGTGTGAAGTCAGGGAGTGTGGTACCTCCAGTTTTGTTCTTTTTCCTCAAAATTGCTTTGTCAATTAGGGGTCTTTTGTGGGTCCATATAAATTTTAGGATTATTTGTTCTAGTTCTGTGAAAAATGTCACAGATATTTTGATAGGGATTACATTAAATCTGTAGATTGTTTTGGGTAGTATGGACATTTAAACAATATTAATTCTTCCAGTTAAAGAACGTGGAATATCTTTCCATTTCTTGGTATCTTTTTCTGTATCTATTGAAACCAACATGTGATTTTTATTCTTCAATTTGTTAATATGGTGTATCACATTGATTTGTGGGTATTGAACTATCCTTGCTCCCTTGGAATAAATCACACTTGAGCATAGTGTATAGTATTCATAGTGATTCTTTTTATATATTGTGGAATTGGTTTGCTAATATTTTGTTCAGGATTTTGGCGTCTATAGTCATCACAGATATTGGCATGTTATTTTCTTTTTTTGTAGTGTCTTTCTCTGGTTTTGATATCAGAGTGATGGTGAGCTCATAGAATGAATCTGGGAGTGTTCCCTTCTCTTCAGTTTTTTGCAAGAGTTGGAGAAAGATAGGTATTAGCTCTTCTTTGTATGTTTGGTAGAATTCCCATGTGAAGCCATCCAGTCCTGGACTTTTGTTTGCTGGGAGATTTTTTTATTACAACTTCAATCTCACTACTAGTGATCAATCTGTTCACATTGTCTATTTCTTCCTTATTCAGTCTTTGAAGGTTGTATGTTTCTAGAAATTTTTCCATTTCTTCTAGGTTGTCCAATTTGTTGGCACATAACTGTTTGTAGTATTCTCAAGATTTTTTGTGTCTCTATGATATCAGTTGTTATTTCTCTTCTTTTATTTCTTATTTCATTTATTTGAGTCTTCTCTCTTTCCTTTTGATGAGCCTAGTTAAAGTTTTATTAATTTTGATTATTTTAAAAGAAGAGAAACAGCTCTTGGTCTCTTAGATCTTTTCTATTGATTGTTGGTCTCTATTTTATTTATTTCCTGTTTGATCTTTATTATTTCCATCCTTCTTCTGACTTTGGGAAGAAGTTTGTTCTTCTTTTTCTAATTCCTTTAGATGGTGGATTAGGTTGTTTATTTGAGACTTTTCTTATTTCTTGAGGTAGGCCTGTATTTCATCCCATAGATTTTGGAGTGTTGTGTTTCCATTTTCATTTGCCTTGAGGTATTTTCTGATTTCCTTTTTGATTTCTTCATTGACCCACTGGTTTTTCTTAGTAGCATGTTGTTTAGTCTCGACCTGTTTGTGTTTCTCCAATTTTTCTTCCTGTAATTGATTTCTAATTTCATATCATTGTGGTCACGAAAATATGTTTGTTGTAATTTCTGTCCTTTAAATGTATTTAGATTTGTTTTGTAGCCTAGCATGTGATCTATCCTAGAGAAGTTTCATGTGCACTTGAGAAGAATGCTTTTGGATGGAATGTCCTCTATATATCTGTAAATCCATTTGGTTGTGGACCATGGCTGCCTTATTGACTTTCTATTTGGATGATCTGTCCATTGATATAAGTAGGGTGTTAAAGTCCTCTATTATTATTGTATTTTTGTCAATGTCTCCCTTTATGTCAGTTAATATTTGCTCTATATATTTAAGTGCTCCTGTTTTGGTTGCCTATACATTAACAAGTGTGATATCCTCTTCTTGTATTGATCCCTTTATCATTATATAATATCCTTGTTGTCTTTTATTATAGACTTCGCTTTAAAGTCTATTTTATCTGATATGAGTATTGCTATCCTCACTTGCTTGTCATTTCCATTTTCATGAAATATCTTTTTCCATCCCCTAATTTTCAGTCTGTCTGTTCTTAGCTCTGAAGTAAGTCTCTTGTTAGCACCATATAGATGGGTCTTGTTTTTCATCTAACCAGCCACCCTATGACTTTACTGGATCATCTAGTGCATTGACATTTAAAGTGCCTATTGATAGGTATGTACTTATTACCATTCTGTTATTTGTTTTCTCGTTGTTTTTGTAGTTCTCTCTGTTCTTTTCTTCTTCTTTTAGTTTTTTCTCTTGTGGTTTGATAATTTTCTTTAGTGGTATTCTTGTGTTCCTTTATTTCTAGTTTTTGTGTATCTATTGTAGGTCCCTTTGTTTGTTTGTTTGTTTCATGGGATTTTTAACCCTCAGTCTTTCCCTGGAGGAAAAGGGAGAGTAGAGATGGTCCTTCCCAAAGTTCAGTTGCTGTAGGCAGCGCCTTTCAGTGTTTTCCCCAGGGATTCCTCACCCTGGGTCTTCCCTGGAAGGCTGGAGGTCAAGGAGGGCAGAGAGGATGCTCCCTTAACTTAACTTAGCTGTGGGCAGCTCTTCCTAGCTGGTTTCAAAGGATTTCTCACCCAGGATAGAGATGATGAGGGTTTCCCTTGCACCTTCCTCCCCATCCCGGTCTTTGTTAGGGTATGAGGGTGGGACGGCAGGTGCTCTGGGAATCTGGGGTTTGCCTCCCCAGAGCTGTGGTGGGTATAAAGAGATGGTGGCAGGTGGGGGGCTTGGGCCTGGCACAGGATACAGGCTGCAGGCTGCAGGGCTCAGGGCATGGGTCTGTTGTAGGTTCTCTTTTTTTTAATTATAAGCTTTTTCCTTTATTAATTTATGTATCAACATTATTTAACATATGCCACAACATACCCAGTATTAACATGCTTGCAAAATGGACTTTTGGAGGCATGAAAAAAATTTAATGATAAGACTGTAGACACACTTCTGATTCTGACAGTTTGCATGCATATAGTTGTGCAATAAACTGCTAAAGGTTCATTTTACAAAAATTACCCTAATTACTATTTAAAGTATTTTTAAATATTGCCTATACTATATAATTCCATAGAATATCTTGAAATTATATGTTGTAGCTTCTTGATTTGTGGTCACCATGTGGTTCACATATGTTGACCTATAACTGAATCTACTTATTTTAAACTGATACACATTTAAGTTTAAACACATTCTAATGACATTTTTTACTCCTCTTTCCCATGTTTTGTGTTTTTTATGTCATATTTTACATCTTAGTGTCTATCCCTTCACTGTTTGTTAGCTGCAGTTGATTTTACAATTTTTGTCTTTTAGTCTTCATACTTGTTTATTTAAGTGGTTGATCCATAGCCTTTACCATATATTTGTCTTTACTAGTGAGATTTTTCCTTTCTTCTAAATTCTCACTTTTTGTTGTAGTCTTTTCTTTCCCACTTAGAGCAGACCCTTTAGCATTTCTTGTAGGGTCAGTCTAGTATTGGTGAACTTTTTAGTTTTTTTGCTCATCTGAGAAGTTCTCTATCTCTCATTTAATTCTGAATAATAACCTTGCTGGGTAGGGTATCCTAGATTGTAGGTTTTTCTGTTTCAGAACTTTAAATATATCATGAAACTCCCTTCTTGTCTGAAAAGTTTCTGCAGAAAAATCAACTGATAGCCTTATGGTTGTTCCCTGTGACTCTTTGTTTCTTTCTTGTTGCCTTTAAAATTCTCTTTATCTTTAACTTTTGCCATTTTAATTATATGGCTTGGTGTGGGTCTCTGGATCCATCTTGTTAGGGCCTCTCTGTGCTTCCTGTGCCTAAAAACCTCTTTCCTTCTCCAGCTTTGGGAAGTTTTCAGCTATTATGTCAGCAAATATATTTTTCTCTCTCTCTTCCTCTGGGACCCCTATAATGTGAATATTAGTATGCTTGATATTGTCCCATAGCTCTCTTAAACTGTTCTTTTTAAAATTCTTGTTTCTTTTTGCTCTTCTATTTGGGTCATGATCATTATTCTGTCTTCTAGATCATTTATGTGCTCTTCCATATCACCTAATCTGCTGTTCATTCCTTCTAGTGTGTTTTTCATTTCAGTTATTGAATGATTTGCTTCTGTCTGATTCTTTATTATATTTTCTAGTTCCTTGTTAAAATTCTAACTGTGCTCACCCCTTATTTTCTCTAATTCAGTTAGCATTTTTACTACTAATTTTTTGAATTCTTTATCTGGTAAGTTTTTTATTTCTGTTTCATTATTTCATTTTTTTAGGGATCTTCTCTTCCTCATTCAATTGAGACAAATTCCTCTATCTTCTCATTTTGCTTAACTTTGTCTGTCTCTATGAAATTAGATGAAACAGTTACCTATGGTGGTCTTGAAGGGATGCCCTTACGTGGGAGTGGCCCTATACAGCCTGCATGTACTTTGTGGCTTTGGCAGGATTGCTGGATTGATGTGAACAGAAGTCACATCTTTCCTGAGGGCGTGCTGACAGCCATCAGATTGGTAGGAGGAGGCACTAGAGCTGGAGGGGCTGGAGCCAGAACCAGGTTTGAGCCTGTGCTTCCACTCTGCTCAGTGGCCATCACTGCCCCATAGGGGTGGGTCTGGTCTCAAGTTGCTGGAGCAGAAGCCCTGAGGTTTGGGTGTGAGTTGGCTCTGTTTTCTTCAAGCGTGTGCTCTCCCGCCCCAGCACTGGCATCCCCACCCCAGAGGGGAGCTGTTGTGCTGCAGCAAGAGCGCCTGGGGTGGGCACTCAGCATGGGTCGCGGCGGGGTTCGTGGTGAGCCCCCTGTGCTCAGAGACCCAGACTACTCCTGATGCCTTGCTGGTGCAGGTGCTGATGATGGTGACCTCTGTCCCGCTCAGAGGTCGCTTCAGGTCTGAGCCACTTCTGTGCCTCACAGCCAAGCCCTCACACTGGTGTGGATCTGTGTCATGAAGCACGTGTGGCTGGAGCTTTCACTTGGCTCCGTCTGGGCGTGCAAGCTGGGGCAGTCATAGGAAACTGGGCAGCCACCCATGCATTTTCAAGTCACCCTCTGCACCCTGCTTCGGGGGCAAGCAAGCATGTACGCACTCCCCCTGAGCAGAGCCCAGGCTTCCCACTGCCCTCCTGTCAGTCCCACTGGCCCTCCAGCCAGCCAAGGGGACTTGTCTCCCCTTCGTGGGACACCAGGACTGGGGCAGTCAGTCTACAGCTCTCACCACTCACTCCCCAGGGGAGGGTCTCCATCTGTGTCAGCCCTCCGGGCACGGATCCCGACCTGATCACTTCTCTTCCATTCCTAACCAATTCTGTGTGGCTCTTTCTCACAGCCTTGGTTGCACGGGAGTCTTTCTGCCAGTTTCCAGCTCGTTTTCGGTGAGAATTATTCCACATGTAGATGTATTTTTGATGTGTCTGTCGGGGGAAGTGAGTTCCATGTCTTCCTCCTCTGCCATCGTGATCTCCTCCCCAGTGAGAGTTTATTTTGCACTCTTACTCTCGTCATATGAGGTACCATTTCTACTAGGAATATAAAGCTTTCAAACATTGTTGAGTATCTGTGATATTATATATCACATATCTGAATGATGCGCATTTGTCATCTGACATTTTTCAGTTCTTTTTTTATGTGCTCTGGGGGCTATCTGTTGTACATGTGTATAAATAAGTAAATATAAAGTCTTCCATCACATTAGTCCCTATCTCAGAGATTCAGTGAGGAATCAGCATAGACTGTAGAAATTGCATAGTCTTCGTCCCTTTGTCATGTGATGCATTTCTCGGAGCAATAGTATATCATTCAGTACTTCGCATATTAGCTTCTTGTGCTTGTCGTAACTGATGAGGCCCCAAACAGCATGTGATTTCTTATTAAGCAAGTGGCTTCACCATCAACTCCTTCACGTAATAAGGTGTGACGACGTTTGGGAGATTTCTTAATAGCGTTTTGGAGTTCTTGTCCGTTAGATGTTCTTCAAGATATAACATCAGAATTTCAGAGAACTTTGAAAAAGATTTTAAGGAATGACACTGGCCTGTTTTTTCTGAAAATTTGTGCTTCACCGTTTTCTCCTAGTATCCTGCCCCCCAGGTACTCCTGCCCACTCTAGCTGGGTGTCTCCAAAACTGCCTCAGATAGAGTTGCTGCAGCAATGGAGCTGGCAGGAAGAAGGAAAAGAGGCTAATATATATTAATGTCAAACAGATGTCTCCAAGGGAGTCGTGTGGCCAGAAAAAGAATCCCCCACTTTTGCCTCACACTAGGACTGGTAGGAAAGATAAATCAGTGGAACAAGCTGTTGGGAGACAACTTGTAGTTCAGTCTAATTAGAATCCGGTAAAAAAGAGACACAGTAGAGATGTAACCCTGTCTTAGCGAGACCAGGCCACCCCTTAAAGTTAAATATCACAGCTGGTTAATGACAGTGAACCTGTGGTGAACTTCACTGTATGTAGGGAGTCTCTGCTGTGCCCTTGAAGCAGCAGACAGAGTGCCCTGGGGAGCCTGCAGCAAGAACGAGCTTGTAACCAGTGGTTTCGTTACAGTAATACACGCATAGATCATTAAGCCACAACGAGCTGAGGTTCTTATTCATTTAAATGAAGGGTCAGGGCTTCCCTGGTGGCGCAGTGGTTGGGAGTCCGCCTGCCGATGCAGGGGACACGGGCTCGTGCCCCGGGCCGGGAAGATCCCACATGCCGCAGAGCAGCTGTGCCCGTGAGCCATGGCCGCTGAGCCTGCGCTCCGCAACGGGAGAGGCCACAGCAGTGAGAGGCCCGCCTACCGCAAATAATAATAATAATAATAATAATAAAATAAAATAAAATAAATGAAGGGTCAAATGACAGTATTTGTATTGTAGCAGCATGGCTTTATAAGCTGTCTCTGTTATTTGCATTAGTAAAGAGGAAATGTTTTATATGTTCCAAATCGGATCCTGCTCTAAAAGTCTTATTTATTTATGCGATTACACCCAAGGGCTGGTCTCTGCTGTAGAAGAAGATCACCATCTCATGGGGACTTCTCCAAACTGGAGGCACTCAGAAACTGAGTCCCAGAGAGACTGGGAGCCACTTCAGATGAATGGGTCTGGGGGGGCGGGCCCATTTCAGGGACATCAAACTGTCACATTTTAGAGCTGAAAGGAGGCTGTTGTGTCATTCCAGTCCACCAATTAAGGAAACTGAGGGTCAGAAATATTTAGCAGTTCTCCAAGTCTGGACGGCTATTATCCTCTTTAACTGTTCTGTGTAAGAAGCGTCCACTGTCTGTTTGGTGGCTTCATGCCAAAATCCAGATTTGCGTGTTGAGAATTTAACCAAAGCCACTTTATTTCTCTAATTAAGACCACACGTAATGAGGGACAAATGTAGATAGGTATAGTTGGTCCTTTCGTGGTCTCCACACGTTGTAAAACCTGCACATTCTGCCCCTGAGTCCTGCTTACCTTGCAGCAGAATGGGGAACCTGCACTGCCTGGTCAGTGAAGTCCGAGCTGCTCTTTTCCAGATTAATTTGTGACTGCAGGCAAATCACTCAAGATTCTAATCTGTTTCATCATAGTTTAGCTCTCAGTTATATTATGGGATTAAGCCAGAGGCACTTTGAATGGACTCTGGCGACCAGTGTTCTCTGAAAGAGTCTTATAAGTATTACCTGCTCAGCCACAGAAACACTGAAAGAGAATGGAAAAGGGGGAGGCCCTTTCTGCCAGGGTGGCGACATGCTAATGCTCCCGCATCAGTATCTTTCTTCAGAAGATCACACTGAACCCCTTAGCAGCTATTTGGTCCGTTTACCATTGGAAGTGTCAAGTACAAAGTAAATTATCCATTTGAGACACAGTGACTATCTATGTGGGTGGCGGCCAAAACCAAGAATTAATCACAAGTTATTAATCAATTTGGGAAATACAAACTTACATGTTTTCAAAAATGCAAAACCTTTGCAACGTGAAACATTTTTATGGCCTAATGACTTGAAAGTCAGCAAATTATGTTCCTAATAAATAATACAAGACCTCATCTTTGTAAAATTCCGTAGTATTTTCAGTTACCTTAGATGATAGTACAGAATTCTCAAAGTAAGTTTAACTTTATGACACTTTCGTTTTTTTCAATATGTTATATTTCAATTCTCAGGGGAGAGCAGAGATATAGCAAAATAAATGTGGTGTAACAGTCCTAAGAAAAGTTGGAAATTTTTCTTTTATGGGATATAAGTAGACTACACAGTACTCACTTCTAAATTTCTTGAAACAGTTGTATTCAGAGTAGCTCTTGAGCTCTGCAGAAATAGCTTAGACCCTACTTTTCCTCATTTTCCTTTAAAAGCAGTAAACTTTTGACTGGATTTTTTCATGAATTGTTATAGATACATTTGACACTTTTAATATGTTCAGCACAAACATATACCTACATGTATATGTGTATATCTATGTAGGTGTTATCATTGTGCTTTTCAAATTCATAATTACATACAACATATGCTGGGACCACTATACTGTGTTCTTTGTGACTTGTGGTTCTAAAATCACTAAACAATGCACACCGTGAACAAGGATTGTTATTTGTATTTGTATCATCAGAGATGTTTACAGTGTGTCTATGAGATAATGAAAAAGAATATCTAAAAATATATTTAGTGCCTTGATTGTACATACAATTTGATATTGTAAACACATATCATTTATACACATTCAATAATAATGATATTTTTATTCAATAGTAATAGCGTCTTAATAAAATTAACCCTAGAAATATAATGAAAAGAGCTAAATACCATTGAAGAAAACGTTTACACTTTTCTGCCGTACTGAAGGCTGTCACTTCAACTCTCCATTGGCCATGTGTTTCTACAATGTTCCAAATTTTTTGCAGAAATATTTCAATAACATACATTTAAATTGTGTTTAAATTTAAATTAAACATTTCAATTGTGCACTTATTCAATTGTGTTCATAGTTTATCTTCAGAAGAATTTGAGGGTCTTATAAATCCAATCAAACCAAAATCTGTACACTAAGAGGAGAAGACAAGAGATAATTAATAAAAAGTAGGAAAAAGATGAAAATAAGGGGAAAGACCTATATTGAGGGAAGCAACTACATTTGAACAAAAACCTGAGAGATCTGAGAGTCTATTTATTTATTCAAGAAATGTCTGAGTGCCTATTTTGTGTTGAGGTACCGTGGAAGGTGGCTTAGATCAGGTTTCCCCAAAAGCAGCCTCTAAGATGGGATTCCTGTGCATGTGATTTTCAGAAGAAATCTCTAAGAGAGTGAGGAAAGCAGGAAAAAGGAAGAGTGCAGGCAAAAATGTGGTTTCACAAGTCTAGTCTCAGCATTATCTCACGAGGCACTCTGGAGCACCACAGGATCTGTCCTATGCTGGGGTTAGGGGCCACGTTTTGATACCCACCAACCACACAAGGTGGGGAAATGTACAGTAACTTCTCAGGTATCTCCAGGCAAGTTAGCTCCTATAGAGTGAAGCAAACCTCTAGGAAAGGCACTGGCAGAAGCCATTAGCAGCTGACACCCATGGCAGCTGGACACCAAGCCTGGCACCAACAGCACCTGCACCAGAGGTGAAATAAAAGACCATACTCATCACCAGTGCAGAATCCTCAAGGGCTTTCGAGCAGAAATGAAGACATGATGAAAACTTTGATAATAGTGACCTCACCATGAGAGTGAGAGAGACAGCGACCTAGAGACAGAGAGAGAGTGTGTGTTTTATGTTGAAACAGATGATAGAACTATTCCTTTAGGCTGAGCTGAGGTGCCAGGCACCACCCTTTTGCACTAGGAACTCTGGTCTGAAGCACCAGGTGCAAGGCCTCTAGGCTACACCTTAAGAGCAAATGAAACTAGATGAAGCACGAAGGAAAAGGGGCAAAAAAGGACATGCCTAATGTTTCATAAAGAACTGTCTTGGGATTGGCTAGCAAGATGGCAGAGTAGAAGGAAACGAGCTCACCCCTTCTTACAAAAACACCCAAATCACAACTAACCTCTGAACAACCATCGACAAAAAAACTCCACACTGGAACCAACCAAAACAGATACCCTACATCCAAAGACAAAGAAGAAGCCACAGTGAGACAGTAGGAGGGGCACACCCCACAAAAAAATCAAATCCCATACCCGCCAGTGGGCAACCCACAAACTGGAAAATAATTATACCACAGAAGTTCTCCCACAGGAGTGAAAGTTCTGAGTCCTACCTCAGGCTTCCCAGCCTGGGAGTCTAGCAATGGGAGGAGGAGCCCCCAGAGAGTCTGGCTTTGAAGGCCAGCTGGGTTTGATCACAGGAATTCCACAGGATGGGGGAAACAGAAACTCTACTCTTGGAGGGTGCACACAAGGTCCTGTGTGTACCAGGACCCAGGGAAAAAAGCAGTGACCTCATAAGAGACCAGGACAGACTTAGTACTGGAGGGTCTCCTGCAGAGGGTGGGGGTGGCTGTGGCTCACTGTGGAGACAAAGACACTGGTGGTGGTAATTCTGGGGAGCACTCATTGGCGTGAGCCCTCCTGGAGGCCACCATTTCCTCCACAAGAAGTGGCCCCACCCTACAGCCTGTAGGTTCCAGTGCTGGGATGCCTCAGGCCAGACAACCAACAGGGCAGGAACACAGCCCACCCACCAGCAGACAGGCTACTTAAAGTCTTCCTGAGCATGGCCCTGCCCACCACAGCGACAATACCCAGCTCCACCCACCAGTGTGCAGGAACACATCCCTCCCACCAGGAAACCTGCACAAGCCTCTTAGATAGCCTCATCCACCAGAGGGCAGACAGCAAAAGCAAGAACTACAATCCTGCAGCCCGTGGAATGAAAACTGCAATCACAGAAAGTTAGACAAAATGAGATGGCAGAGGAATATGTTCCAAATGAAGGAACAAGATAAAACCCCAGAAGAACAACTAAGTGAAGTGGAGACAGGCAACCTACCTGAAAAAGAATTCAGAATAATGATAGTGAAGATGATCCAAGATCTCAGAAAAAGAATGGAGGCACAGATCAAGAAGATGCAAGAAATGTTTAAGACCTAGAAGAACTAAAGATCAAATGAACAGAGATGAACAATACAATAGCTGAAATAAAAAATACACTAGAAGGAATCAATAGCAGAGTAACTAAGCAGAAGAACGGATAAGTGACCTGGAAGACAGAATGGTGGAAATCACTGCTGTGGAACAGAATAAAGAAAAAAAGAATGAAAAGAAATGAAGACAGTCTAAGAGACCTCTGGGACAACATTAACAACAGCATTTGCATTATAGGGGTCCCAGAAGGAGAAGAGAGAGAGAAAGGACCTGAGAAAATATTTGAAGAGGTAATAGCTGAAAACTTATCTAACATGGGAAAGGAAACCGTCACCCAAGTCCAGGAAGCGCTGAGAGTCCCAGGTAGGAAAAACCCAAAGAGGAGCATGCTGAGACACATAGTAATCAAACTGGCAAAAATTAAAGACAAAGAAAAAGTACTAAAAGCAACAAGGGAAAAGTAACAACCCTAACCCTAACCCTAGCCCTAACCCTAACCTTAACCCTAACATACAAGGGAACTCCCGTAAAATTATCAGCTGATTTCTCAGCAGAAACTGCAAGCCAGAAGGGAGTGGCATGATATATTTAAAGTGGTGAAAGGGAAGAACCTACAACCAAGAATACTCTACCCAGCAAGGCCATCATTCAGATTTCATGGAGAAATCCAAAGCTTTACAGACAAGCAAAAGCTAAGAGAATTCAGCACCACCAGACCAGCTTTGCAGCAAATGCTAAAGGAACTTCTCTAAGTGGAAAAGAAAAGGCCACTACTGGAAACAAGAAAATTACGAATGGAAAAGCTCACCAGTAAAGGCAAACATAAAATATAGGTAGGAAATCATCTGCACATAAACATAATATCAAAACCAGCAATTCTGAGAAGAGGATAGAACTATTCTTTTAGTCTAATCAATAAGTAATAAAAGGCTAAACTCAGATCATGCTTGTAAAAACAAGTGATATGACCAGGTGGGACAGACATCAAGGAGAGAGAATGAGTAGAAACAAGGCAATGGATTTATGCATCAAAGTGTTTACTGAAGTACCAAATCTGAAATGGTGGTAGACCAAAGTAGAAAACGCTGGAGGAAAACATTCTTTTGGAGATGAGTCAGTTTGAAGCCTAAAGCATTAGAGCTGCGGAAAGGCTCTGAAAATGGAAATGCACCAGCCCCTTAAAACTTGAATCAAGATCATAAGAAAAAGGACAAAGTTTACTGTTAGAAAGTCATCAACGTGTGGGTGATAAATGAAGCCATCAGAGTGGGTAGGATGACCAAGGAGGAGACTGTGGGGAGGAAAGAACTGAGGGTAGACTTTGAAATTAGGATAAGCCTATATGTAAGAATGGGTGGTTAGGTGAATGAGAGAGTCAAAAGTATAAGAGAAATAGAACTAGAGGAAAGTTTTGAAAGAGACTGGAGATGATCACCTGATGGGAAGTGCTTCCAATGCATCAGGGCAGATGAGGGCTGAGGAAAAGCCATTGATGCCCTTGGATGAGGCTGGTTTCTAAGACTGGCTGTGCTGTGAAGACATAGGCATGACTTTTCACAGGTCTTGGGAGTGTAGTAGGTATTGAGAAAGTCAGAGTGGGGAGGTGTCGACTGAAAAAAAACACACAACCTAAAACTTGCAAGTTACGTTTTTTGGGGTGACCTTACTAAGGACTACAGCCTGGGAGACAGCCTCTCAGATAGCTCTGAGGAGGAACTGCTCCAAAGAGGTAAGGGAGGAATCAAGATATATAGGAGTTTTTGCTGAAAAAAATAATGTAGTCCAAAATCAAAAGATTACTGCTAATTACAAAAAACAGACATCTCAAACTAATGATTTTAGAGCTTTTCTGTTTATGGAAAGATGCAAAAATCTGGGCTCATTGAAATTACTCCTAAGGTAATGCATCGTAACTACCTACGGCCAGTATCCAATACAGAATGTTTCCTGTTTTTCTCTATCCTGTGTTCCCCTCAGGGCTGATGGCTTGATGGAGGGCAACATTTGTTGTTTATTGCAATAGAGATGACATTCTTTGTCCACAGGATTATGGACTATTCTTTTCAGAAGGTGAGATGTAAAGAGAGATGGTGTAAGATCACATTTGGAGAGGACAAGAAAAAGATTTTTTTTAATTGAGTACATTTGCAAACTGAGGCAAGGAAGTCAGTAAATAGGGGGAAGCTGAAGTTGCAAGCAACAAAGATTATTACTTATAGTAATAAGCAATCCAGAAGTACCAGAGGAGGTTGGAAGATAAGACACAAGATGAGAACGTATGGGAAGAGAGGAGGGGCGTGGACACTCACTTTGTGGGGCAAGTAGGAATCAAGGCATTATGTGTCTCTTACAAAAAGGATTTTCCAGCGTAGATATAATTTCATGAGACTTCTGCTGTGTATAAGAGGCAAGGGTCTCAAGACTGTTCATTGTTTTCAGGCCACAGAGATTTACACCTACTACTTCCTTCTTCCATGAACAGCAAGCCCAATTCAATCAAGTAAAAGCAGAGAGAAATATAGAAGTTAGAGGAAACTGAACTAAAATAGATGTCGGGTGGGCAGGGCATTAGGAGAAAAAAAAGTCTATTGTAATTTTCCTTTGTAAATTACCAGTGGTATCTTAAGAGAACATTTCTGTTATCAGCCATTTGTCTGAATTCATTTATTTTGTTTTATAAATCCATTTTGCTAGAATACAATCCTAACTCCTTGGAAAACTTCATTTTATTGATATAAGGTAAATGATGTCAGAGTAAAATATCGCCAAAATTAAATTGTTCTTATTTTTATTGATTTTGGCAATTTTCACTTTTTATATCTCTGTACACATTCTGGAAACTGTCATTCTTTTTTTTTTTTTTGCAAATGATATAAAATTTCTGAAGCATGCTAATTAAGCATAATTCCCAATCTAGGAAATGTCAAGGGTATGGTTTACCATATAAGTAGTTCTGCCTGTGTCTTTTTATCAATAAATCCTTGTGGTTATACCTATAAATTTTTGTATACTATCCTGCTAACTTTCTATGGGCTTAAAATCTTTTTCATTGGGAGCTGATGGAAATGAATATGGTGTATTTCTCTGCAGTTGTTGCCATAGCGATAAAACCTCTCCAAGGTAAAACAAGAGATGGCATAAAAATTACTAATTCAAAAGAAGTTATGCTTCTAATTCAATATTGAAAATGGTGCCCTACTCCCTTTCTCTTTTATTTTGTCAAAATTGCATGACAGGAGTGTGTCTAATATACTTTTATTAGATAATGTCTATATAAGAAAAACTAAAACAAACAAAAAAATGAAAAAGGTGAATTCCCCCACAGCATTTAGTGGGATGAGGCTTTATTTTAAATCTTTTCTTCTTAAGACTTACAGCATTCCTAATTATCTGCCTTATGCTCCACCTCCATACTCCTTCTTTATATTTTGCTATTCAATTGTAAATCTAATTACCTTTAATGAGTTTTCTCAAAAACAATTTATTTGCTTTCTTTTTCTGCCACATCATTTCCAACAATTAGACACATTTTCTAGCAATAACATAATTACAAAGTTGAACAAATCTATGAAACTTTCTCAGATCTTATTACCGTTCATGTTCAGATTTTGAAAGTCTTCCCCTGAAAAACCAAATTAGAACACTCTTGGAAAATATTCTGTGACTTAGCATTGTTTTACTTAATCAACCTCAATTTGATTCTGGTACAAAAATGTCAGCATCATCACTTTCCAGAGACGTTGTAATGAGCTAAACCAACACTAAGACAGATGATTAATTAGGTGGGGAAGAGTCAGCCAATGAAACAAAGACTGTCATGGACCATGTGCCTACAGCATCCCTGGGAGAGCTGTGTGATAGAGAGAGAAGAAAGGAGACAAAGTTAGATAAAACAGACCCTACCTTATCTGTATTTTCCTCAAAACTAGCCTTGTGTGTGCTTTCCTTTAAAGCATAGACTACTGTGCACCTAGTTAAAAGGACCTGAAAGAAAGGAGAAGAATTGAAAAAGTTGTCCTTATAAAAGAGATAAGCATTAATAAACCGTGGATGCTGTGTAATACGATGCTACTCAGACGTGGTGCTCAAAGTGTTACTGGACCATGATAAGCACAGAAATTGAAAATATGTGTTTAGAAAGTTCTATAACAATTTAACAAGCATGTGATTGTTGGACTTAGCAGGTAGAGCAGGCTATGGATGAGTTGGTGTGTTGAACAAACACGCAGAGTCATGAGGGTGCTAGCTGCCTACAGGTCGTGAACAGTAGGGTCACACCACAACACGAGGCATTTTAAGGTTAGCTTGTCAATTATAATCCACAAAAGTCTGAGAAACCCAAATCATTTACTTTCTATTATGAGTTTTTATTACTTTAACTTAAATTACGTTAGTGAAGTAAAATTTATAGTACTCATTTTTAACCCTAATGAACTAATGGCAAAACAAGCTTCATGGGTTTTTTTGGACATATGTTTTCAGTAGAAGCAAACTACCTGATGTCCATGGAAGTGACTGCAAATAAACAAAGACCAAAAGAATTGATACTAGTTTTACTAGGAAGTATGATCACTCATATACTGAGTTCAGCTAATTGAAGGTGAAGTATTAAATCATTGCATGTTCTGGGCAGACGTGGACTGGCTAATGAAGCAATGAAATCATCAAGACATAAGCAACATTTACACAGGAAACAAAAATAAATTCAAAACCAAAACAATTTTGAAAGCATGAACACTGACTTAAAAGGCAACGGAAGCAAAGTTCAGTGACTCATATTTAAACCTTAATGTTTTGGAGATGTCTTTTAAAGTAGTACTTTAGATTTCTGAGGCTGGAAAATAAACATGCAATTGTGAAGGCACTAGTGAAAGATGACGTCAGAGATACTTGCTTGGAAATATTGAATGAATATGTGACAATGATTCCATTGCTTGACATATTTAAAAAACAAGCTAATACCAACTCAGAGAGCAAACAAAACCAGCAAAACATTTTTGCTGCATCTTGACAAATGCACAGGTAATGCCCATATTGCAATTGTTTTGGTAAATGTGCAATTACAGATGATAGTAATATTAGGAAGAATTTTTTTCTTCTGCTTCTTTGCCCACAAATATAGCTAACTGTGAGCTGTTAAAAAAAAAAAAACCTATGAACATAGTTATTGAACTATGCAAAAATATTGTCAACAAAACATGGTTTGGAGTTCAATTTTTGTACAGGAATATGTTCTGATGGTGAAGCTGCAATGGTAGGGAACTATTCTGGAGCAGTTTTCCAGATTAGGGAGCTTACAGGAGAATATAAACCAACACTCTGCTTCCTTCATCAAGAAAGTCTTGCTAGCAAAGGAATGTCAGCTGAACTACACAATAGGCTTAATGACATGGTAAAAATTATGAATTTGTAAAGATTAATACACCAAATGTGAGATTTAAAATTTTTGAGATAATGTGGAAAACGGTCAAAACAACAATTATTGCATAGTGAGGTACTTTGATGGTTATCAAGGAGAACAACTTAGGAATGTTAAAATTAGGGAATCAAATCACTGTTTCTGCAAGTTAAGAAACTAGGGCTTCCCTGGTGGCACAGTGGTTGAGAGTCCACCTGCAGATGCAGGGGACACGGGTTTGTGCCCCGGTCCGGGAAGATCCCACATGCCACGGAGTGGCTAGATCCGTGAGCCATGGCCGCTGAGCCTGCGCGTCCGGAGCCTGTGCTCCGCAACGGGAGAGGCCACAACAGTGACAGGCCCGCATACCACAAAAAAAAAAAAAAAAAGAAACTAATCACTAGTTACCAGAGAAATGCAAATCAAAACCAAAACCAAAATGATATATCACATCACACCTGTTAGAATGGCTATTATCAAAAGACAAGGGATAACAAGTGTTGGAGGGGATGTGGAGAAATGGAAACCCTGGTTCACTTGTGGCAGGAATGTAAAGTGGTGCAGCCGCTACAGAGAACAGAATGGAGGCTCCTCAAAAAGAATTAAAAGTAAAAGTGCCCTATGATCCAGCAATTCCACTTCTGGGTATATATCCAAAGGGAATGAAAACAGGATCTCAAAGAGATACACGCACCCCATGTTCACTGCAGCACTATTCACAATAGCCAAGACATGGTAATAATCCAAGTGTCCTTCAATGAATTAATGCATAAAGAAGATATTTTATAGATACAGATGTATCACACATACAATGGAATATTATTCAGCCTTGAGAAAGAAGGAAATTCTGCTGTTTGGGACAACATGGTTGGGCTTAAGGGTATTGTGATAAATGAAATAAGTCAGAGAGACAAAGACAAATACCATATATCACTTATATGTGGAATTTAAAACAGCCACGCTCATAGAAACAGAGACTAGAATGGTGATTACCAGGGACTGTGAGATGGGGGAATTGGGAGAAGAAAAAAATACAAAAAGAAACCTTGACAGACAGATGTGCTTTTTGTCTCATATCTTCAGTATTTTTAATAATATCAATACTTCCATGCAAAGAAAGAATGCAATTTGTTTTCCAATGGCCAAAAAAATTTGAAGAGTTAAAAACTGAAGATTCTGCAGATTGTTACAATGTATTCCCATAGTTTCACAACAATTATCAAAGAAGTTATGATGTTGATTTTCTTCTGAGTTTGCTGAAGCCAGTTTGAAAGGTCTTAGTCCATTCCTCTCAACATACCTGTGTTAAACTGATTTCTATACTGAAAGTCATTCAAACAAAAAATGAAGCAGTATAGATGTGCACTACAAGTGTTACTGAGCCCAAGCCCACACTGCTCGCTGCACAACAGGCCAGTAAATCGAGAGACTAGTTGTCGGGGCAAAGAATAGCGACTTTATTTGGAAAGCCAGCAGACCGAGAGGATGGTGGACTAATGTCCCAAAGAACCATCTTCCCCAAGTTAAAATTCAGGCTTTTTTCCATAATAAAAGGGGTGGAGAGGTATGGTTGGTTGCTGTAAACTTCTTGGTGCAAGAATTCTTTGTTCTTGTAGCTGTCCACGTAAGTCTGGTCATAGTATTCCCATAAACCTCCAACAAGACAAATGTTATTCTCTGATCTGCAACCTTTAAAGGTCAGAGCCTTGAGAATGGGTTCTCCTGTACATTTCAGGCTATAGGCAACATTCCTAATTTGTAGCAAAAGCAATAGAATACAAAGGTTAAAGAAAAAGAGACAAAGCCAGTATGGAATCAGATTTGCCCTTCCCTATTACAATTCCTCAATGTCAAATATCCTGTGGGAAAAGGAGTGATTTACATAAGTAGCATTGTTGTCAATTCAACCTAGGTTAGATATGTTAACAAGCAAAAAGCAAGCTCACTTTTTTACATTAAAAACTTTAAACACTGATATAATGGTGTTTATTTGTTCAGAGAATGTATATAGACATTTAATATATGGAATCACTATTTTGCTCATAACTTTTTATTATAACTGCAAAACAACAAAAAGTTCCAAGTATAACAGTGAATCTTTTTTTATCAGCATATATACTCACTTTCAACAGTTTGTACAGTTTTGTACTTTGTTCTTTTTCCCCTCCATTGTTAGTTTGATATTTATTAAAGTGTAATTTTATGTCTGTCGAATCCAATAGTAAACATTAGGACTTATACTCTGCATGTTCTTATCTCTTTTTCCCTAGTAATTCAGTTTTACTGTAGTTTATAAAAGTACCAGTCTACAACAAATGGAAAATTTACAAACCAGTCCTCCACCACGGAGTTAGAGAACCACTGACTTAGTGAGTTACACTGACTACAGGCAAAAACTATAATAACAAACACTTTATTACCAGCAGAGAGAATTTATTTTATTTAAGTAATGCTAATTAAGCTTGTAAGACTAGTTAGCCTTGTAATAATTACAAGAAATGTGCATTTAGCCAGGTCCACTGTAGGAATCAACTATGCAAATATGCAGTGAGTTCTCAGCTATGCACTTATGCTAGCAGCTGTATTGTGTATAAAGTACGAGAGGGTGATGTGTTTTACCGCCTGCTCCGCTTTATTCCTGACGCCTAAATTAGTCCTCCTGGAATCTCTGTGCAGGTCAAGACAACTAGTGGGGCTAAAAGTGACTTTGTAAATGGAGTCTTTTTGTAAACGGGGTCTCTGAGAAACCATTCTAAGAGGAAAGTGCCTTCCTCTCTCACTCTTGGTTTTCCCCCCGGGAAGAAGATAAAATGGAAGTTAATGGGTAAAGTGTGACCAAGAGTCTGACTTACCTTTTTAAGATCTGAACATCCATTTTACACAATATGATGGATATAGGTGTATAGATAGGCAAACAAGAAGATACCGTTGAAGGTAGCCCAGGAAGGGTCTGGGAAGAGAACTAACTGTCATGCCCAGCTTAGGCTCACACTGACCAGCGTTCTTTGGGTAAGATGATGACTAATTTTGACATGGCTAAAGGCTAAAGCTGACTTGATCACAAAACTGCCAGATTTGGGACCATCTCATCAACTGTTGGTGCTATATTACAGTGATAACAATAATATATGCACTATTGTAGCAATAAAAATAATACGTATGGTAATTCTGTATTACCCTGTTTACTCACAACATCCTCCTGTATTAAGGATTATTCTCTCCACTTGTCAGATGAGGACGTGAGGCTTAAAGAAGTTAAAGTGATTTGTTCAGGATCACAGAGCAAGAAATTTTTAGAGTCAGGTTCTAACAGAAGTCTGTTGCCAAACCCTGGTCCCACAATAGCCGTTTTTCAGACTTTGTGTCATGATCCATCAGCAGGTCGGAAATTGGCTTAATGGAGCACAATCAGTTTTGTTTTGTTTTTTAAAGAATTGGACACAACAGAATATACAAAACAGTTTAATCAATCTTGAGGAAAGTGGGTGGTGTCAGAAGCTATTCTGCCTGTTTTCTCTGCCCAGCCCTCCTCAGTCTGCGGCTGCCTTGATTCACTCCCTCCCAACCCCTTCACCTTTCCTGCTCTCCCTGACTACAACTCGTGCACGTGAAGGTTAGCTGGTGGGGGAGATGCTTCTCCTGTTGTAGAGTGGCCTGAGTGGTGGTAGTCAAGGCCACCCACAAACCCAGCCAATGGAAGGAGGGCCATTTATCATCTGATTGGTTAATGTCTCGTGTGGGGATCTGGTTCCTTGAACTTTGTATTAATAAAATGTTAAACTCTGCGTCACCTCATCAGTGAAAACCCTTGGAGGTCACAGGTTCTGGAGTGATGCAGATTCCTGGGTAAACCCTGGCTCTGTGACCCAGGGAATGCTACCCACCTTCTCTGAGCCTCTGTCTCTTCAGTTATACAATGGAAATGATGTTAATGATGCCTATCCCAAAATGATGATTAGAAAAATATATGTGTAAACAGCCAGTTCAGGGCCTGTCACACAACAAGGGCTCAATGACCACTATCTATGACATCATACTTACAAAAGTAATTTCCAAGTCTTTGAGCACAACAAAATCCACTAGCACTAAAGCCACGGAAACCGTTTAGTGGTTCTTTTAGAATCCCAGACACTTTTGTGGATTTGTCACCTAGCATAGTTTTGGCCTGAAGAAAGGAACCAGTCACCAGATGTTCAGGGGCTGAAATCCAGCCTGTGACCCACGAACCAACCGTGTGTCCAGTGTAGGGCTGCAGCCACCAGGAGGAAGGGTACCTTTTTCTCCTTTGCACGAAAGCCCTGGATCAGCCACTGATGGCCCATCTTCTGGGTCATCAAAGTCAGCACTACTGTGTGGGAGCTAGAAGTACCATTCAGTGGACTTTCCCATTTAATAAAGTGCTAGATGACTACATTTTCACTGCAATGGGTCCCCCCAAATATTTGGTATTCCAGAACAGTTGTGAGAGGTTCTTTGTTATACAGACGCCGTACTATCAAGCAGCACATCAGGGCTAAACTATTTATAACATAGGTCAACATTTTTTGAAGTGTTTTATGGACTGCAGATGTTTCAAAAGGATTCTTCATTCGTTATCCTCCCACTCCTTGATGTTATGAAATATGACAGAAGGCTTTTTTAAGGTCCCCATATATCTAGCTTATTGAAAACGAATACTCTATTTCAAAGCTCTAAGAAACTGATACTTGGGATCAGTAGACCCAGATTTAATTTCGGCTTTTGCTCAGTTTCCATTTTAAACTCCATTTAAAAATATTTTTCATGATCGTGCTGTTACAGAGACCACTAATGTTTTGTGTAACCGGAAGTCTTTTATCCCCAGCTAGGTGTTTTAAAATTTAGCTGCATACATTGAAATATTGGAAGTGAGTTACGCTGTTGAAACACTGATCGTATGTTAATAACTGAATTGACATTTTACAGGATAAAGGTTTTCCACGAGAGAAAAATGAAATGGTGCTAAATTCCTGAATTCCTTGGGCCGTTGGTTCTTTTCTTGGGTGAAAGACTTGAGCAACACTAAACCCCAATACAGAAAACCTGAAAAAAGCAATGGAGAGTGCCTTATAATAAAGTAAATAGCATTACATTTTCTGTACTTCCGTATTTTGCTACTTTGGAAATATTTTTATTTGGAAATGTTATCTACACACACACACACACACACACACACACACTCTCTCTCTCTCTCTCTCTCTCTCTCTCTCTCTCTCAAACATTCCCAACAAGGATAGATCATTTTTTTTTTGCAGTACGCGGTCCTCTAACTGTTGTGGCCTCTCCCGTTGCGGAGCACAGGCTCCGGACGCACAGGCTCAGTGGCCATGGCTCACGGGCCCAGCCGCTCCACAGCATGTGGGATCTTCCCAGACCAGGGCACGAACCCATGTCCCCTGCATCGACAGGCGGACTCTCAACCACTGCGCCACCAGGGAAGCCCAAAGATAGATCTTAAAAACATAATATTGAGTACAAAAAAATTTGTTAAAGGATACATACAAAAAATAATTTTTACAACTTTCAAAATACTGGGCACTACTTAGTTATTCATATATATAAATATATGTGTATATATATGTATGTGTATATGTGTGTGTGTGTGTGTGTGTGTGTGTGTGTGTGTGTGTGTGTGTGTGTTTATTGAGTACATGAACCAATACACAATTGGTACATCCAATTCGTGAGAGTAGTTACACCTCAGGAGGAGTGAGGGAAACAAGACTACAAGAAAGGACTCCCATTTAATCTGTAACATTTTATTTATTTTAAAAAAGACTTGAAGAAAATATTGCAAAATACTACCAGTTGTTAATTCTGTGCTGTGGGAAGATAATCATTTGTTATGTTACTCTTTTTATAGACCTGCATTTTAAAAAATTTTTCAGCAAAATAATTTCAAAGTACTAATGAAATTTTTGTCTTGTGTTCTCTACAACAACACTAACAAAAATAATGATTAAAAACACCACCAGGGCTTCCCTGGTGGCGCAGTGGTTGAGAGTCCGCCTGCCGATGCAGGGGACGCGGGTTCGTGCCCCGGGCCGGGAGGATCCCACATGCCGCGGAGCGGCTGGGCCCGTGAGCCATGGCTGCTGAGCCTGCGCGTCCGGAGCCTGTGCTCCGCAACGGGAGAGGCCACAGCAGTGAGAGGCCCGCGTACCACCAAAAAAAAAAAAAAAAAAAAATCACCAGATCCTAAAGAATTTTTGAGACATAATTAATCCCGCAGTTTTGGCGTTGATCCTTGTCTAAAAGTACAGTAATGAATGAGATCACACTGTTTTCCTCATTAGTACAGGCTCTTCATTTGCCTGGTACCTTTTCAAAGCGTTACACTTAATTCCATTTTAATTGTTAGCTCAGGCCAAAAATTAGAACAAGTATTTCTTGAGCACCTACAATTTGCCAGGCACTATTGTAGCCACTGGAGATAGCCAATGAAAACAATGGACTGGGACTCAGCAAAAGATGGCCCTTAGGCCAAATCTGGTCCATGCGTTTTTGTAAATAAAGTTTTATTGGAACACATCCACGCTCATTTGCTTGCATGTTGTCTATGACTATTCTACAACAACAGAGTATTGTGCCAGACTGAAATATCTACTCTCTTACCCTTTACAGGAGAACTTGGCCAACCCCTGCAATAGACAAAAACCTCTACCCTCATGGAGCTTGCAATCTATTACAAAGACAGACAGTAACAAAATAAATGTCTTAGAATGGTTGGTGGTGATACATGCAACTGAGAATAAGAAAGCAGGGGAAGGGGTTAGGGAGTGTTGTGAGGAGGTCAGAGAAAGCCACGTTGCAAGGATGACCTGGGAGCAAAGATCTAAGAGGTGAGGGACCAGCTCTGTGGAAATCTGGGGGAAGCAGACAGTGTTAAGGCCTGAGGTGGAAAGTTCAAGGAGCTGCAGGAAGCTGTGTGGCTGGCCGGGTGTGAGAGCAGCGGATGTGGGGCAGAGCCCTGCAGGCCGTGGCAAGGAGCTGGGCTTTTGCTCTTAGTAAGGGCCCTAGTTTGTCCTTTGTAAAATCTAGAATATTAATTTCATTCCAAGAGTGAGGCCAAAGCTATGGATACCACATTTTTAGGCAAAATATTATTTACATTTGAAAATTTCAGTTCTAACCCGACTGGCCATCCTGCCAATTCTGACCAGTGTTCAGGAAAGAGAACAGGCTAGCTGATGGCTGAATATTATTACTATTTGAAAAACATTTCTGCAGACATATCTTACCCATGAGTCAGCCAGGCTGAAATATTAGTGTCAGACAGCACATTCTACGTAAAGTTTTGGTTTAGGCCAGGAGGGTAGCCTCAAAGGACTAAATTTTAAAATGAGTATTTGGGATATATTTTTCCTTGGTATTTGCCAAAAATGTAATTGATCCACTAGCTCTATATCTGAATGTGTTGGACCACCTTCCGCATGTCCCCACGCAGTGTAACCTCGCCAGGAAAGCTTGGAACCTTCTGTCCAGAAGGATGGGTGGGCACCGATGGAGCCAGGCACCATTCCTCTGCCTTCAAGAAAATTTATGGGGAAAGATTATAGAAAGCTCTTTTCAAACCTTGGTATTTCTCTTACAGTAAATATTTCCCAGGTGCTCATATATTCCAGCCCAATGTTTTTAGGCAGGTATGTTATTAGTCCTTTTTTAAAAAAATAAATAAATAAACGGTTAAGGGTGAGAGATGATATAACTGGCTCAGGTTTGCTTAGCTGATAAATACAAGAGATGGTACTAATGGCCAGGTCTCTCCCTTCTTAGTACAGTGCACTTTTCCATTCTGTTTTTATTGTTAATCAATGATCAATTATTTTGTCATAAATATATGAGTTAAAATCTATATTCACCTCTACCTTTGTACAGAAAAAGCATGACCATGGGCAAGTACACCACATAATTAAAGTATGCCAAAATAGAAATATCAGTTTTGGCCAAGTTTAATGCAACCTCCAGCTCTTGAAAATAGTTACAAGCTACTGTTCTCTTTTCTTGAATGTCTTTAAGCAGCCTTGATTTTTTGTGTGGAGAAAATCTGGTAGACAGGAAAGAAGAGAAATTAATACTAGACTAAAAGCCCCCCAAACCTTCAAAGGTAGGATCTGTGTCTAATTTTCTCTTTAATCTCCAATATTCATATAGTAAGCACTTAATAAATGCAGCAATGCTTATCACTGACGCAAGGTTATCTGTTTACTGAATTTCCCACTCATTTATGTTCTTCTGGAAGTTGATTTCTCATTTTGGTACAAAACAGATCTGTAAGTTTTGTTTGTTTGTTTTTGTTTTTTGCGGTACGCGGGCCTCTCACTGTTGTGGCCTCTCCCGTTGCGGAGCACAGGCTCCGGACGCGCAGGCTCAGCGGCCATGGCTCACGGGCCCAGCCGCTCCGCGGCATGTGGGATCTTCCCGGACCGGGGCACGAACGCGCGTCCCCTGCATCGGCAGGCGGACTCTCAACCACCGTGCCACCAGGGAAGCCCCAGATCTGTAATTTTGATTGCTTTCAACCTTAGCTCTTGTAGTTTTAGTTATCAGTGTTTCTGAAGGATTTAAATTAAGGTTCTGTCTTCAGAAACCCAGATATCCAAATGAACATGCAACTATTACCAAATAATTTTATGTTTAGAATCATTTACACACATGACTGGATTTTCTCTTTGCCTCTGAAGATCTTGACATCAAATAGAGCCCACCGCCTATGTTCTCTCCTTTAAATGGGCTTAACTCTTGTTTCTTCGATATGATTTTCTCCAAATAATCATCAGATAAAAATATTTTATTATATGTAAGGAAAAGATAATGACATAACTACTTCCATTTATACTTTTTTCCCCAGCTTTTGATTTCTCAGCCATGATCTAACATTGAGAGTTTTTTTGCTTTCATTAGCTTCCCAGAGTTCTCATTTGTAAAGTCACTGGGACCTGTGGCCATCTGTTACTTTCAGACATCTTTATAGCTTTGATTCTATATTTTAAAAGGTGTTCAAGCTATGGCATCCTTTCGCAGTAAAGACTCTAAAGCTATTAATTAATCATAATATAAAAAAGATTATAAACTGCATTTGCATATTTCTGTGTCCATTAATTTAAACATCCTTTTTTTCCCCCCTGCAAGGTCTTTTGCTTTAGTGAGGGCAACCAACTGACAGACTGCTCATTAATCATACATATTAACGGAGTAGTTAAAGCTTTAAAGTCTAACTCACCATTCTGTCTACAGGGACCAGTCCTTGTTTTCTAAATGTGATGACATACACTTCAGACACTGCTAATTAGGTCTTTCCCTTGAAAATTCATCCTGACATGTTTCAAGAACATATTTTTCCCTTGAGTACAAGCTCATTAAATTATAAATATCTTTATATAAGTCTTGCAGGATTACTTAAACAATGCAGCATTCTCTATTTGAAAACCATTGTTCACAGTGAAGGATGAAATAGATCTCACTTCCTTATATCATTTTTTCAGTCAAAAACAATGGACTGGGTAAATATCAGAGAATAATAGATATTATATTCAGTAACGTAAGATGTTAAAGGAAGGTAAAAAATACTTCGTACTTATAAATGGAAATGGGTATTAGTCAGGGTTCTCCAGAAAAATGAAAGCATCAGGATGTGTATACAGAGAGACAGAGACAGAGAGAATTGGCTCACACAGTTGTAGAGTCTTGGTAAATCCAAAACCTATAGAGTAGTCTGGTAGGCTGGAGGCCCAGTGAAGAGCTGCAGTTCAAGTCCAAAGGCCGTCTGCAGGCAGAGTTCCTTCTTGCCTTGGGGAGGTCAGTCTTTGCTCCATTCAGGCCTTGGACCAATTGGCGAGACCCGCACACCTTTTCGAGGGCAGCCTGCTGTGCTCAGAATCCACCATCTAAATGCTAATCTCATCCAAAAACCACCTTTACAGAAACATTCAGAAAAATGTTCGGCCAAATATCTGGGCACCACATAAACTTAACCGCCACAAAATGCTATACAGATACTCAACTCTTGATTATCTGCACAAATGGAAGGAGATGTTCCTGCGAGCGACCTAAATCAGATAAGCTACCATCAGTTCTGTTGAGCCCCTGAATTACATGATCAGTCTGTAGCAGTTTTACCCTAGTGGCTGCTAATCTACACAGGCCAGTGTTTAGGTCAACCCCATGATGCGGCCCCTTTACGACAACTCCCAATGGTTTCCCAAGACAATCAGAGGAAGAAAACACAAAGCCCTCACCACAGTCTTCAAGGCTCAGCTAATCTGCCCTGCCTGCCACCCACCCAGGGCTTGCGCTTCTGCAGCCACCCAGGGCTTTGTTCTCACTGTTCTGTCTGCTGGGTGTCCTTTCTCAGCCCGTGCACAGCCCACGGACTCGCTTGGTTCAGGTGTCTGCTGAGACCTCCCCTGATTTTTCTATCTGAAATGGCACACCACCCTATCTAACTCTGTATCCCTTTACCCTGCTTTACTTTTTATGATTCTTGTCGCTATCCAGAATTTATATCTCTACTCGTGTCGTTATCAGATACGCAGTCAGTATAACAGGGAGGGATGATCAGGGATGACACAGCCAGGTTACCTGAATTCAAGTCCCAGCTCTGCTGCTTATCTGGACGTGTGACCTCAGGCAAGCTGCTCTGTCACTCAGTTGCCTCATCCGTAAAACAGAGACACCTCAAAGATATTACGAGGACTTTGAAGATATAATGAATACGTAGATATAAATTGCTTTGAACGGTGTCTGGCAGAGAGAAAGGACCAGGTGCTATCTATTTCTATCACTGTCTCCGCTAGAATATAAGCTCTCTGAGGACAGAATGGATTCAGGGTATTTCCAGAGCACAGAGAAGGATCTGGCCCACAGTAAGGACTCATTAAATGTTTGTTGAACGAATTAATGAAGGAATCTGGGAACATGCCAGCTGAGAATGGGAAATATGTTCTACAAAAACACAGTGAAGAGGTGGTAGGTTGTTGGGCTGCAGGCCTAGAAGGCCTGCATTTGCCCAGCTTTAAGACCAAAGAAAGAGCCCGGAGTCAGCAACAGAGACATCAGTGGTTTTATGGATCGGGGCGCTTACACGTCTGAAGCAAGGTCCTGGAGGGATTTCCAGTTATAGGGGAGTTGACGTCAGGTGGGCTCATCGGTTACCAGGGAAACCAGCAGAGGGACACAGGCCCCTCACCACCCCTTTGACAAGGACAGTCACTCGCTGGGGCCTGGGGCAAGTACGTAGGAAGGTCAGTCCTGTGAGTAGGTGTTGGTTAGGCTTTAGGGATGTCTGTATAGGGATGGATGGATGTACGTCCTGTGTAGCAGGACGCTCAGCATAAGATGTAGCTGTGGTTTCTGCCTGAAGGATACTTCTCTAAAGGGGACTGAGAAGTCAAAGGAGAACATAAAAAGAATCCAGCAAATGACCTGCAGCTGGGGCTGGCAGGGCCAACTGAGGTACCAGCTTTCCCAAGACACTCTAACCTTACTCTGGGAAAAGGTCGGAGCTGAAGGAGAAAGAGACTGTGGGAAAGCAGCTGGAAGAGGTCAGACTCAGAGTTCCTCTTACCCAGTCACACTGGCAAGTGACCTTGGGTGTCAGGTTTAAGGAAATGAAAAGAGTATTCAAGTCAAGAAAAAACATACCCAGTATTTACATAATGGCAGGTCCACAAGCATTCAGTTTTTGAAGGTCATCAATACAGAGTCCCAATACTTAAGTCCATCGTGAAAGCACAAGGAGTGGTGGCGGGAAATGCCTTCCAAGCCCAGTTGATTGAAAGGTTGGCAATAAGTATCAGAGGACAAAAGGACCAAAGAGGACACATCTGTATGGGGGCACAAGTGTCCATGGAAGCTGTTCCTGTCTGAGGGGACTCTTCAGGGTCTAGCACCCCATCTCATTGCCAAGGGGGTGCAGACGGCTTCCTCCACCCGCATTTCCCTCCCATCCCATCCCGGTGACCAACCCCCCGCCACTTCCCCTGTCAAACGAAAGGCTGAGAGAGTTACTGAAAGGTTTGGGAGGCAACTTAATTCTCACCTTCCCTCCCCAGAACTCCTGAGTTTACCTACAACCAAGTGAACAACACTCTCCAAATAGCTGTTGTCAATAGCTGTCCCTCCTCTTCTACCCTGAAAGCAAGATCCAGGCCTTATTCATATATTTTCCCCTAGAACAGTATGTAAAACACAGACAGTACATTTCTGCTGAATACATTTACTCATTTTTTGGATAGGGTTTGAAGTGGGCATTTAAATATCCAAGTGGGATTTAATCCATTAAATTTAAGTTGATGGATTGAGAATTATGCACTGAAAGTTCTTCTGTATGAAAATTGGGTGACCTTCATACTTGCATCTTACGGATCCTTGGGGATTCTCTCTGTTTACGGGAAGTTATTGAATAGCTGCAAAATGTATTCCTATGAATTTATTTGCTGTTGCTCAATTCAGTCTTTCTCTTTGAAACTGCAGTTCTAAAATTCCACCCCTTGAGGGTACATTTCATTTGTTAAAGTATGTGACTCAAAAATACTGAAAATGCACTTCTATAAATTTAGCTTCATTGAAATCAAGATATGAAATGTCATTAATGATTTCTTTGTTCCAGTGCTGACTGGTAAGGCTGAATTCCTTCTTATACACTGGCTCAAGCTCTGACCCGTCTGAAATTTGTTGAGGAACCTCATCACATCGTTTTCATGTTAACATTTCTTTTAAATAAGACACTAGCAGTTTATGTGCATTATTTGTCCCTCTACGTGTTGATTTCATCCACTCTCTAAGTCTAAAAATGTAACAGTTTCCTGAATAAAAATGAAAGATGCTTGAGGCCTATGAGTGCTTGGAGATGGGGACCCCAGGGCATGGGCATAGTTCTCGGACAAGGAAGGCAGAGTCCAAGCCCGATTCTCCTCCTCCGGCCTGCAAGCATCCCCCTGCGAACTTCCAAATACGGAGGGAGCGTCCCCCCTCTCACTGCCGCACAATAAAATGTATCACAGAGGGTCAGGAAGCAGCTAAGCCATGCCCTACCGTGCCCCACCCCTGAGCCGGGATGAACCAAGTGCGTTGGCTGAGGTTGGCAATGGCAGGATAGAAAACAGAGCCCGCGATTGGGACAGAGAGAGTTGGTGGTTTGGCAAGACCGTCTGGAGTCCAGTCTAAGTGGAAGGTTGTGGTTGTCCTGCTGGCGCAAGGCAAAGGCAAGCAGCCATCAGGGGGGCAGCTGAGAGAACTAGAAAGACCTGAATTCCCCAAAGGGCAAAGTCGTAAGGCGATGGGACATTGAAAAATCTGTCTTGGTGGTGAGAAAACAAGAGAAACTCAACAATTAGAGCGGCAAAGTAACTGAAATCGTGAATGACCAGGATATGCCCCCCCAAGGATACCTTCATCCTGAGGGTTACGGGTTTTAAGATCAGACACACTTGGGGTTAACTTTTAGCCCCACCAATGAAGAGCAGGGTGATTTGGAGCTAGATGTTTAATCTTTCGTTCTCTGTAAAATGGGAACAGTATCACTCACCCACAGTAGTTTGGAGCAGATTAAATGAAATAGCGTAAGTCCATGCTTAGCACTCAGGGCTTGGCCCATGGCAAGCATCTGATCAATGGTAACCATTTTAATAATCATTTGTCATAGGCTTTTATGTTTCTTGGTACATGCACAGCTTGGAGCACACAAGGAAAAGGTGATTTGGGGTTCATCCAGTCAGAAGGGACTTACGAGGTCAGACCTTAATTATACTTATCTTCGTGACCAAATTGGTGCCGCCATGATAACATCATAGGAATGCTAAACAGTGACTGTAGACCACGCTGACCACAGACCAGACCACCTGGCACAGTCCAGCGCTTCGATGAAGTGTTACCGTTTATTCAGATTATCATTTATTCAGTTATAGCTGAGGGGGTTTAGTTAATATTGTCACATTTCTAACTTGTTTTGAAAAGCCACATTAGTTACTGGTAGAGTCCATCCAAAGGGGGAAAAAAGGAAGAGAACAGGGCTTCCCTGGTGGCGCAGTGGTTGAGAGTCCGCCTGACGATGCAGGGGACGCGGGTGCGTGCCCCGGTCCGGGAAAATCCCACATGCTGCGGAGCAGCTGGGCCCGTGAGCCATGGCCGCTGAGCCTGCGCGTCCGGAGCCTGTGCTCCACAGTGGGAGAGGCCACAGCAGTGAGAGGCCCACGTACCGCCAAAAAAAAAAAAAAAAAAGGAAGGGAACAGAGAGATGGGGAAATTGTGACATGATTTAGAAATTTTAAGATCCCAACCTAAATGAGAAAAGCAATATCGGGAATAGCATCACAATATGGATTCATCTTCCCTTAGCTCTAAACCTATTTCAGATTCTTTGTTCATGTTGAATTACATCCTCTTCCCGTGTCCTTACAAGAGCCACTTGTCTGATCCCTGAAATAAGGAGACCATTATGACTAGCCTCATTGCTGTCTTAGATGTATTTTTAAAGATGTTAAGAAATAAAATTCACTTAAGATGTTATGCATTCCTCATGTAAGTATTCCGTTCCCATTCTTTCACATATCGTTGATTTCAAAATGTGCTAACCTTTTACATCAGTCATTAATCTTATTTCCGTTCACAATGTAAAAAAAGAAAACTAAACTTCCCAGATGGTCTGTAATGTTTTCCTGTGTAATTAACACCTACTTCACAGTTGTGGGTGCCAGTCAAGGCCCTGTCTCCTCTTCCTCGACATCTCCTTGGTACCTTGTTCAGGCTGAGTTGATGCCTAAGACTGTGCTGAATACACACATGGGAACAGGGGAATTCTGGAGAGGAGCCAGCTGCATTAGAAGACCTGGCAATTTAGAGAGATTACTTACACACGTGTCTCCTCTGTGGGCTTGAGGGCTGCATACCACCCTTTATTTCGGTACGATTACTACTGTAACTTGTCCTCGTCGTCATCATCAACAGCAAAAACCATCTGACAGATAAGTACCAGTCGCCCATTATTTGCATTCTTCCCTTCTTAATGCTCCTGGATGGTCAAGTGTTTATAAATCAAGTGGCTAATTTAAGATACATGTGCTCTCATACTGCAAGTCATCCTGGAAGCATCAAGTTATTTTTACTGTTGAAAATTTGTAGATGTCATTTATTTAAATAGGCCTGGGTTTTTTTTTTTTTTTCCTTCCTGACAGTATTGACCCTCTGTGGTCATGTACACAGCAAATGCAGATGGATGAAGTCATCTGATAATTCAAATAAAATCACTCCATCGTGGAAATCTCCTGGTTTCATTTTTTTAAAATTTTTATTGAAGTATAACAAACATTCAGAAAAATGTATGTATCCTAAGGAGACCACTTGTTGATTTTTCACAAATCAAGAACACGCTTGTAACCTGCACACAGTTCAAGAAACAGAACATCCGCATCTTAGTCTGATGACCTCAGTCGCTCCCCACTCCCACATGGGTGACCTGTTGCAACTTCTAACAGCTTAGCTTAGTATTGCCTGCTTTTATTCCTTATATGAATTGATCAACGTTGTGTTTACACAATTTCACCATATTGTTGCATATAGTTGTATTCCATTCATTTCCATTGTTGTATAGTATTCCACTGTATGAATAATCTACAATTTACTTTTTCTATTTCTACTCTTAATGGGCATCTTGATTGTTGTTTTAGATGAAAAAATCCCCTATGCAAGGTTGACAGTTGGTTACGTTTTTTAACTGATGCACAACACAGATTTTAGAAGGTTTTCTTGATATATTATCAACATTTTTAAATGGAAAAGAAAAGGATAATTGGATAAAGGGTGGTAGAAGGGCAGGGAGAAAAGAAACTAACATTTATTATTCCCACTGTGTCAGATATTATAGTAGGAGTGTTGTTGTTGTTGTTTTTAATTGTGGAGAAAAACACATAGCATAAAATTTACCATCTTAACCATTTTTAGCTGTACAGTTCATTAGTGTTAAGTACAGCCGCATTGTTGTGAAAAGATCTTCAGAACTTTTTCATCTTGTAAAACTAAAACTCTGCTCCCATTAAATGACTTCCCCTATCCCCCGCCCCCCAGCCCCTGGCCACCACCATTCTACCTTCTGCTTCTATAAATTTGGCTACTCTAAGTACCTCATATAAGCGAAATCATACGGTATTTGTCTTCCACTGACTTATTTCACTGTGCCTATTTTGATTGGCATGATGTCATCAAGGTTTATCCATGTTGTAGCATGTATCAGAATGTCCTTCCTTTTCAAAACTGAATAATATTCCATCGTATGTACCACATTTTGTTTATCCACTCATCTGTTAATGGACGTTTGGATTGGTTCTGCCTCTTGGCTATTCTGAATAGTGCTACGTATGAACATAGTGTGCAGATATCTCTTCACGACCCTGTTTTCAATTCCTTTGGATATAGACCCAGTAGTGGGATTTCTGGATCACATGGTCGTTCTACTTTTCATTATTTTAAAAATCTGCGCAGTGTTTTCCACAGCAGTTGCTCCATTCTACAATCTCGCCAGCAGTGCGCGAGCATTCCAGTTTCTCCAGATCCTCACGAACGCTTATTTTGTTTTTTGAAACTAGCCATCCTAATGGGTGTGTGCGTGGCAGGAATTTTACACATGATCTCTTTTTTAGTTCTTCACAAACAGGCTTCAATGGGTAAGTACCAATTTTACAGCAAGGACATCTTGACACAAGAACCTTCCATAAAAGAAAAGGCTGGGATTCCAATCCAGGCGGTCCTGAAGTTGACAATGGGGTTTTTATTCTTAAAGTTCCACGCAGTCACAAAACCAACCCAGCTCTTTTGTTCTGAGCTACGAGGTTTACAAGATTAAGGGCTATACAAGATTGCCTGACTTTAAATATGAAATAAGAGGTTGAGGTTTAGAACAGGAGTTCTCACAGTGTGGTCTCAAGGCCAGTAGCATCAGTACTGCTGGGAACTTGTTATAAATGTGAGTTCTCGGGTCCCACCCCGGACATGCTGAGTCAGAAACTCTGGAAGTGGGGAGAGCAATCTGTTTCTGCTAGGTCTCCCGAGGATGCTGATGTGTGATGGGGTTAGAGCACCCCTGGGCTTAAATCATTAGACAAATACCTAAGCTGCAGTCTGATAACCTTTACACTGTTGCCAAACAGGAAACGTACGTGTTGAGCACTCTGAGGTTTCCAGGGCAACCTGATATGGTAAATCTGCCTTTTATGCTTCATACTCCCAATTTTCAGAAAAGTATTGGCTTAGCCCAATTGTAATGCTGCTGAAACCATCCATTTGGAGATTGAGCCAGACTCCAACTGATCAATTGCTTCTGAACAAATGGCCACCTGGGACCAGGCACCCTAGCCAGGAAGGCCGCACCCAGCTCAGCATTTTTCTGTTATGTGCTGGGATTTTCATCCCAACCCACATCCGAGTGCCCACTTCTTGTCTCACTTTACAGTGGGTCTAGAATGAAGAGGAATGAAGTGGGTCTGAAATAAGAGGAGACAGAAGTGGAAAGAAACACGCAAAAACAGCCCCTCTATCGACGTCAGGAGGGTATTCCCTGGCCCTCCCAGGCACAGCCCCAGCCCCAGAGTATGGAATCTAAAAAAGCCTAATTCGTCGACACAGAGACAATGTTGGCTGCCAAAGGCTGAGGAAGGGGAAATGAGGAGATGCCGGTCAAAGTGCACAGACTTCCAGTTAGAAGATGAATAAGTTTGGGGATCTAATGTACAGCATGGTGACTATAGTTAACAATATTGAAAGTTGCTGAGAGAGTAGAGTTTAAATGTTCTCAACACACACACACAAATGGTAATTATGTAGGCTGACGGGGGTATTCCCTAACTTTATTCCTAACATATAAGTGTATGAAGGCATCACTTGTACACATGAAACTTACACAATGTTACATGCCAATTACATCTGAGTAAAGCTGAAAAAGAAAAAAGTATTCAAATCTGCTTCAGGATGTTACTAGAAATTCAAGCCTAGAAACCACATTTAAACTGAAAATACGTGCTGGCTGAAGTCAGCTGTGTACAGTATGTTCCAATAATTTGACGGTCCTCAAAAACATCTTACCTGCATGTCTACCGTTAGCAAGGAGGCATAGAGACAGTCAGCGTTCCCCTGTGCTCTTCCAGAGACACATCCGCACACTCTTGACAGTTGCAAGGCTTTGAACAATGATGTAAATCAGCAGCGACGTGCAAGAGTTTGGAAGCTTGCCCGTACCATACTGAACCATGAATGCGTCTACTCCTCATGTTAAGACATGACAATGTTATGCTACAATATCTGAGACTTGGTTTATCTTAAACATTAACTCTGTGATAAAAGTTGATCAATAACCTCATTTTCTCCACTTCCTGCCCAAATCAATATATATGTCTCCTTTAAGGAAAGGAGACTGCACACAAAGTTTATCCTATGGTTTTAACTTACCTCAACCTAAAAGAAAGAACCAATCACCTACTCCAATGTCACCGATTTTGTTTCTTTGTGCTCTTGTAAATGAATAAATTACGGTGCTTCCACTTTCCAAGTAAACAAACGTTGTATCGTTGATTAATCCTCAGGGGCTGATTGACTTGCATTTACTAAAAGACCCAATATATTGATTTTCAGAATGTGTAAACTGCAAAACAAGAAAATTATGTCCAAGTGTGTAACTTTTATTTAGTATACAGAATATTAAATTATATATTCATTCCAATCTTACAACCCCCCAAAGGAAATCCAAGGTTCAGATCTCTAAAACAGAAGGTACATGAAAATAACTACTCATTTTATTTCTGGTTTTAATGAAATTTAAAAAAAAATCTGTTCTGTAGTTGTTAGCCAGGAGTTTTTATGAATACAGCTGCTATTTTTATATGGAGTCCTTGACAGTAGGTACTCAACTTGCCTTCAGCAATTAATGGAAGCATTTCCCACCCAATCACAGTGTCGCATTTGCTTACCTACCTTCCAGACCTTACTCTGCTGCTTCAGTGGGTATTGCATTTCCTACCCAACTCCAAGCTTAGCTGAAGGCCAGAAAGATCAAGCCTGACTCTTTCAGAGCAAGAAAATCTGTCAGTGAAATGGGCCTTTCCGTGTTTATGCTTACAGTTCTCCCCAAAGAGAGTTGAAAGATCAGCCTAATACTTCTACCTTTTAAGTAACAACAAGCCTTAATATGTATTAACATACTACCAATATGGTAATAAAATAAAGTTCTTAGTAACAATGAAACAGAATTAGAAAACCTGCTCAGAAATGTTTCTCATTCAAAATGTGTGCTATCCATACCTAAGCTGGCTTCCTTCTATGATAAAGGAAAGAAAATAATTAAGAAAATAAATGTATAATAAATCAATGTTTTTTAAATGATATAGATACACAGGTACTTAGAAATGTCATTCTGGCTCTTGTAATTGGAATTTAGCTAGTTGTGAACTTGGGGAGTTAACATTCACTTACAATAATGAAGATTAATAAGCAAGGAGTGAACATTTTATTTCACTTATAAAACAGCTTAATCATCCAAAGGGAAGAAAAGAGCTAGTTAATGTGCTTTTCACAACATATATAATTATAATATGGCTTACGGAAGTGCTTTTCAAACTTCAGTGAGTATGAGTATTACCTGAAGGGGTTTTTTAAATGCATATTCATGGATCCCTTCCCCAGAGATTCTAAACCAGTAAGTCCAGGATGGAGCCCAGAAAAGTGTATTTTTAATACCTGATAGCACCCTCAGGAAGCTCCTATAAAATTGGAATTCAGATCAGTCTTTGAGAAATACCAATTTAAGATGATAAATGCATTTATTATTGCACCTGAACCCACTGAATTATCAGATAAAATGCCCATCTTAGCCCATCTTTCAGATACTTTATATTACTTTGCTAGAGTACCAAAGTAGACAGCCTTTAAAGGGCTGCTCATAAGAGTCACAGTTTATTCGTTCCAGGCACTGTTTTTCTCATCTTGGCTGTTAAAAATTGTCTCAGAGCTTTTAGACTTCACGGGTCTTTAAAGGTCATGTGGACTTGGAATTGTTTTTTAACTTTTAGTTAATTTTTAGTCTTTAAAATTGCCATTTAATATTGTCTCATCTTAAAATAAAATGGAATCACAGTAGCTGTTGTCTGTTTCTCTTTGGTTTCTAGGGAAGACGAGGAAAACCAGGTCCTCCAGGAAAACCAGGGCCTCCAGGACCACCTGTGAGTAAACAGTAGGGTATTTCATGAGTCCCTCTGTACTGCTGTGTGTTCATCCCCTGTAGATAGTAATTTCCATCTTTCCACTGTTTAACATGGTTGTGCTCCCTACACCTCCCACCACCACCAACCAAGAGATCAGGGAGGCTGGTGGCCAGCTGCACCCCCTGCCCACTTCATTCCTGGACAGGAGCAAGTGTACTGCCTGCATGGGCGCCCCAAGCCAAGTCCCAGATCAGCAAACCCTGTGCTGAACCCACCTGAGCCCCATCTCCTCAATTTCTTAACATCCAGGCTGGTGGTCAGTCAGACATCTGGGGAAGCATGCCTACTTTTCTTGACACAGCTATTTTGCCAGTAGAATTTCATAGACTATTGTTGCTAAAGAGAGCCATAAAGATCGTGTAGCCAATTAGCTGATCTCATCCTTTACCCCAAGCTTCTAGAGGAAGTGTGCAATTTCTTGTGGCTCTGCTAACTCTTCAACCCACTAGAGTCTGGATTATGTCCAAGCTACTCCGCTGGCCCTGCATTCTCCGTGATCACCAATATCTCTGAGTCATGAGACTCCCTGAGTGCCTTTCAGGCTTCACCTTATTTCACTGCTGTATAGGAACTGACGCTGTTGACTGTTCTACCCTTGAAACTCTCTATTCTCTTGGTTCATTGACGCTGATCGTTTTCTCCTACCTTTGAGGACATCCTTTTTGTCTCCTCCGTAGAGCTGTTCCCCCTTCCCTTATTTATACGTTGTATGGTTTAAAGAATCCCAGTCTTCTATTTCCACCCAGACATTCCTCCTGAGTTCCAGGCTCCTGCACCCCACGGCCTGCTCAGTATCTCCACTTGGAGGTCTCCTATGTACTACAAACATAGCCTGTCCAAAACTAAACTCTAAAAATGACCCTAGATTTTGTTTCTCTCTCTCTCATCCTCCACATCCAAATAGTTCCTAAATCATGTCAATTCTACTTCCCATTAGCTCTCATTCCTCATACCACTTCCTTATTTAGGCCCTTGTCAATTTGTATCTATATTTTTATAGCCTTCTCCCAGCTGTCTCATTGCCTCTACCTTCTACAAGTGGGGTAGTATTTCTAAATCATAACTCTGATCACGTAGCTCTTTGGTTGAAAACTCTTTAATCACTTCCCTTTCCTTCCAGATGGATTCCATATCTTCTACAGCCATTCTAGTCCCTTCAAAGTTTGTCCTTTTCCTATCTTTGTCTATCCTCCTCTGTGCCCTTTCTTCTTTTGCAACCTGTAGTGTCATCTTCCTTTATGATCTCAAAATGCCGCACATTGCAAATGTTCTCCCCAAGGCCCAGGTGAGCCTCCCCACCTGCAGGACTCAGCTCAGACCCCAGGTCTCCCACGAAGCCCTTGCCGGTGCTCTCGGCACAGCACGAGAGGTGTCATCCTCCGCAATCCTATGAGCTTATGCCTCCTGCAGACAGAGCACGTTGTTTTGTGACTCCTATTTTCCTTGTCTTTCTGACCACTGCCCTGTGAATATTTTTTGAACCTCTATTTTATCATCATTGTCTAGCACAGTTTCTGGCATGTAGCATGTAATTGTTAATTATTTAATGAATGAGTCAACAAATGAATATACTTCATCGATGAGAAAATGAAGACGGGAGAAGAAGTGACTTTTTAAAGGCTAGAACCACCTGCGCCACCACTAGAGGGCTCTAGACTGAGCTCCTTAGGAGTCACTTAGGGTGTGGCCACATGCCAAAGGTGAAAAAGATTGCTGCTCTGTCAATGATCTCATTTCATCTATTTAGCCGTTCAAGTAAATTGTTCTCTTAGCAATGTGCTGGTGTCAGTTGATACTGGTTATGAAACAACTGGGGGGAAAATGGCATCAATTGGACATCCTGGAATCCAGTCTTTAAAGGAATCAGCTCTGCTGATTTTTATCCCAAATTTCCTGGCAAAAGAGAGAGCTCATTGTAGGATTTTCGGTAATTGTCTCGTGCTATAAACAAGAAAAGCTGGTACAAGCTAACAGGCAAGATTAGACTTTCCCATAGTTTTCTAAATGCATGATGCTGCTTTCAAGACAAGGTAATTGTTGTCTCAGAGGAGGAATTTGAATGATGAAGGCCTTTATGACAGGCTTGCCAAATGTCTAGGAGAGAAGAGGATTACACCACATCCTGGAATGAGTCCTCAGCTGTAGATCAAATGAGTTTACTGAAGAATTTAGAAGATTAAGAAATATGCGACCATATGAAAGAGTTTATAATATTCAATTCCACAGGTTTTGATTGCCAGGGTGTTTGGGAGAGAGAGGTACTTATTTTATTTCAAGTATTAGATTTAGAATTTAAACTCAGCTATGGGTCTGACACACAGTGTTCATTAAATCCTGAGTACACTGTATTTAAAAGAAAAGTGGTTTATTATCTTTTGTAATATAATAAAATACCAATTTGTTAGACTACCAGAAAAGGGGGGAAATTCTATGCAAAAAAGAAAAGGTTTTTATTCATAGGTCAGCTCTTGTTTAAAAAGAATTAGTAGACTATATCATCCGCTCATTTTTGTATAAGAATTGTGGTTTATGGAAACTCTTTGTCTTTTTGATTGTGGGATAACTCCTCTAGTGGATTAAATATCTTTTGTCTGATACAAGTATTATCAAAACTCTATCTTGGGGTACATTTTTCATCAGCTTTTGTATTTTTTTAAGTTATTCACATAATAGATGACATGCATACCACCATACTGCAAAAAGTCCTATGAAGCACCTTGTCATTCTTACAGGAATTAGTTAAGGGAAGCATTGAAAAGAAAGGTGAAATACCTGGCTCCCTACATTCTTCTATGCCACCTTCATGTTTAATTTCCCTAAACATAATGTACTTTAGCAAGAGGACTGCTATTTCCCAAATGGTTAGAAATGAACAGAGTTCTTCAAAATCAGTCCTTTCAAGATCATGTTAACCAACACTTTAAGAAAATGAGCTTATACAAAAATCAACCTGCTTCTAATTCACATCATTCAATAGTTTCACAAACTATTAAACATTTATTTAAGGCCTACTACGTGCCTAACACTGTTGGGAGCTAGGCTTGCAAAAATGAATACGATGTGGTCCTTGCCCTTCAAGTATTTAAGTTTAACTCACAGAAAATGTGAATAGAGGAAGAAAACTTGGAAAAGATAACGCCAGGGTGGTTTTCTTCTGGAATTGACAACTGAAGCATAAAGTTTGAGCCTTAAAAACAAGGAGGAATTCCTGCCCATCATGACACATGGATGAGCCCGGAGGGCGTTATGCTGAGAGAAATAAGCCAGTTCACCGAAAGACAAAGACTGCATGGCTCCACTTTTTGAGATTTCTAAAATGGTCAGACTTATGGAAGCAGAGAACACACAGGGGCGGGAGTACTGGGGAGTGTTATTCAACAGGTATAAAGTTTCAGTTATGCAGGATGATTACATCCCAGAGATCTGCCCTACGACATAGTGCCTATAGGTAGCCATGCACTATTGTGCATTTCAAAACTTGTTAAGAGGGTAGATTTCATGTTAGGTGTTCTTACCACACACACGCACACACGCACACACTAAGGGACACAAGGGAAGGCTGGGAGGTGCTGGGTATGTCAGTTACCTTGGTTGTGGTGATGAGATCACAGGTGTTTGCATCTGTCCAAACTCATCACACTGTACACATTAAATACGTGCAATTCTTTGTGTCTCACTTATACCTCAATAAAGCTGTTTCTATAAAAGTTGAGAAGGTCTGTCCAGTAAAGCAAATAGAGGGGAAGGAGAGAGCAAGCTAGGAGCTGCTGACAGAGGAAAGCAGCCTGAACAAAAGCTGAGCCCCGGGGAGTGGGGCAGGCGGCGGCCAGGCAGCTCTGACCACAGCACTGACACGTCGGGTCCAGCCCGGGCAGCGTCCTGGCAGAACTGCTATGAGGTCCACATGTCCCGAGAAGCCAGGACAATCTGTGAAGAGCTCTGAGTGGAGAGTCCCAGGGCCAGATTTCCTGATAGGTCTCTCTAGTGACACAGTAGTTGGAATGCTGAGAGAGAGTGAGATCCATCGCAGCTATCATAGTATTTACTAGTCATTTGTATTTTATTACAACTGACGTAGAGCTTAAGAGACGTCGCCCTTTACTTGTGGGCATTTTTAGATCAAAATGTTGTTGTTTTTCATTTGTTTGTTTTCTTCCACTTTGTACCTTATGTGAGATGAGCCCTCCCCCCTTCACAACAGGAAGGAAGGTAACAAGAGAAAGAAGGAAAGGTTGGTAGGCACCAAGATCCTTCCGACTGAGACTGGGAGATGGTGTCTGACTCACCCTACTGGCTGGCGTCTGAGATTCCTAAAGCATGTGTTAGAATGTCTTATGACAATGTGAACTATAAAAAAATATTAATTTTCTCTCTTATCGAGCAATAATCAAATAATACATAATGTCCCTCAAATGAGTGAACAGAATAGTATATAATTTTACTATATATGTTTGAGCAATTAGCCTTCAGAAAAGTTAAGGGAAAATTTTTTATTGATTTACTCTGACCGGTGGGATTGTCTGAAAAGAACCAAGGAATAGGAGTTTTTAGGAGGCATGGATCCTTTGATAACAGCATACTTTGCTCAATTTCTTCAAGAAAATGTTCTCCCCTCCAGGGCTTTAGAGATGTTCCCTACATCAAAGGTAGTGTTGTTATTCTGGGGAGTGTCAATGAAGATTTTTAAAAAATAGAAGAAAGAAATCTCTAATGGCCTGAAGCAACTCAAATAATTAAAACATTTTAACCAACCATTCTATTTGTGATTGTTCTGAAGCCAAATTTGTATTTTCTCACTTTCTTAAGAAACATTGGTACCAAAAAGTTTAGTTGTTTACAAAGAAGAATTTCCCACAACTTTGTGTGTGTGGAAGGACAATCTCTTTCACCCTGAGAGAGTACATTCTCTAGGGGAAAGAATCTAATAAAGGAATATTTACTAAAAGTAGATCTTTGAACTAATGTTATTAGATTTTCTTTATGAAGTATTGTTTCATCAAAGTCATATATATTACTCCAATTTAGCTTCCCATACTTAACAGCAACTTTTCCTCTCTTTGAGGAAGGTTTAGTTGAAACTTAGACACATGTAATCTGCATACATAAAATTATCCTTATTGAGATGCTGGTAATTGAGGGGCAACTAACTGGTTCACAGAGCTGGCCACAACCCTTCATCACTTTTTATAAAGTATTGGTCCAATTTCCTGTTAATAAGCAGAGCTGATCTTACCTATACAAAGGGAAAAGCTCCCAAATTCCCCCAAGTAACTTCTGTCATCTTGTTTTGAATGAATATTCTTCATTGGAGGGAAACCATTAAGTAGCAATGTCTTGGACTGATAATACCTGCAAATACACTAAGATTATGATTTTTTAAATTATTTATTTATTTTTGGCTGCATTGGGTCTTTGTTGCTGCGCGTGGGCTTTCTCTAGTTGCAGTGAGTAGGGGCTACTCTTCCTTGTGGTGCGTGGGCTTCTCATTGCAGTGGCTTCTCTTGTTGCAGAGCACGGGCTCTAGGCACGCGGGCTCAGCAGTTGGGGCTCACGGGCTCAGTAGTTGTGGCTCGTGGTCTCTAGAGCGCAGGCTCAGTAGCTGTGGCACACGGGCTTAGTTGCTCCACGGCATGTGGGATCTTCCCGGACCAGAGCTCAAACCTGTGTCCCCTGCAGTGGCAGACGGATTCTTAACCACTGCACCACCAGGGAAGCCCCTAAGATTATGATTGAGAGCAGTTTTCAGAGAGGAAGCACGAGAGCATTAAGCCTCTCCCTGGGGAAGGAAATAGCAGTAACTCCTGAGGAAACATATTCCACCGAAGAGAGAGAAATGGACCGGGAGAGGTGATTACAGCCCTAGCTCTGTGTTCGGTGCTCCACTGCCAGCGCATTATGTAATCCTCACAACTATCACGAGAAGTAGAAATGATGCTCATTTTATAATGGGGTAAAGGTTGCTTAGAAACATCGAGTAACTTGCCCAGGATCACACAAGTATAAGTAGGGGTTGTAGACTTGAGACCCAGGAATGGACCGCTAAACCCACCTTTATTCTCTCACTCACTCTCCAGTAAAAATTTCTTTGTCTTTCAAGCCTTCCAGTTATCTGAGTAGCATAAAGGAATGGAAAATAGTGGCCTCGTGTTAGGATGATGAGGCTTCGAGAGTCTCGGGACTTGAAATGCCTTAGTTTATTTCAGAGTATTCCAGGTTTTCATTCCTTTAGAAGGGAGAGCAGAGCAGCTGGCAATGAGGCGGAACAGAAGAGTTTAACTAATGAGCCATTAAAGGCGGCATGTCTTAGCCCACCCGTTTGACACTTCCATCACTTCTCATTCATCATCCCTGCAAACGTGTTTATTAAAAACCACATTAATTGGAAAATGTGTTATTATTCCTTTCTGGTGCAGGCAGGGCCCTTGATTTCCTTTCTTTTTTTTTTCTCTGGCATTGTTTTTGTGCATTGTTTCATTATTGCAGTAAGAGAATTGAGCGGTGGGGCTCACGTGTGTCACAGAAATTCACATAATTTGTAATGTGGACCAGGAGCTCCCTCTACTGTTTCCACTGGGAAAGCTCTAGAAGAATGACTGTTCAGCCCTCAGGAGGCTGTCCAGGGTCTGGAGATTGCTCAGTGTTCGAGGCTTCATTATAAATCTACATGATTTTCAAAGTTTATTTTCAGGATTTTGTTGCATCTTATGCTTATCCTGTATTTTAAATACAAATGCTAGCTCATCGACAGTCATTTTCAATGTCAACCGGATGCCCTCTAGAAGTGAAAGCCCTTAGCTTTCTCTAAAATGCTGACTTATTGTAACACGCTGATAAAACTCTACAGCGTGAGTTTTTGTGGGAGCTGACTCTGGTGGAATTTGTGCTTCTTTTCTAAAGGAACCATAAGATTGAAAACATATACAACCATGTTGTTTCCATTTTCATTTTAATTTCAGTGTAGAACTTCTTTCACCTTTAATGCATGAGGCATTGCTCAGTCCTGAAGGTTGTGGTTACAGAGCAGGATACATGGTTAAAAGAGTGAATTTAGGATGTGAAATTGAATTCATTTATCCAACACATACTTACCTCGATCACCTAGCATGTGTTAATGACTGTTACAAACCTTGAGTATACAGTGGTTTATGAAAAAAAAAAAAAAACAGACAAATTAAAGCTAAGGTCTCGGGCTTCCCTGGTGGCGCAGTGGTTGAGAGTCCACCTGCTGATGCAGGGGACACGGGTTCGTGCCCCGGTCCGGGAAGATCCCACATGCCACGGAGCGGCTAGGCCTGTGAGCTGTGGCCGCTGAGCCTGCGCGTCCGGAGCCTGTGCTCCGCAACAGGAGAGGCCGCAACAGTGAGAGGCCCATGTACCATAAAAAACAAAAACAAACAAACAAACAAAAAAATAAAGCTAAGGTCTCTACCTTCAATAACTTACACTCTATCATGTGTGTGTAGGGTGAGGGACCGATGGTGAAGAGGCAATTCCATAGGTAGACAAAACAATTTCAGCTTAATATGCAGTGCTGCAGGGGAATAAACTGGGTAGTGTGAGAGTGGTTTGGGAGGAAGAGTTGTTGCCCTAGTTAAGGTGGTCCAGGTGGCATCTCTGAGCATCTAGGTGACATTACTTGAGAAGAAGCCAGCAGTGTGAGGCCCAGAGCAAGAACTTTCCAGCCACAAAGATCAGGAAGTGCAAAGGGCCTGAGGTGGGAGAGAGGTTGCTGGATTCAGTAAACAGAAAGGAGCTGGGAGAACAGTGCCAGAGGAGGCTTTGGAGCTGAGGGGCTTAGCCTTATGAGAGTGGAATTGGGGAGCGGGGTCGGGGGGAGAATAAGTGGCAAGGAAAATAATCAACTGGTCACATCTCCCTTTTTTAGGTCTTTGTGTTTTTATCTCAGGCGGTTAGATTTTTATTTTGATGTGATGAAATTATTATTCCTAATGATAATTCTAAAGGCAGCATCATTGTAGCATATCGTTTTTAGTCTTTGCATGGACAGGGAACAGACTTGTTTGCTGAGAAAAGAAGGAAACAGACAAAGCTTTGACAGTTGCCCATTTCACTTCAGCCCAGCCTGAATCCAGGGGACACCATGTTTTTCCTTGGAGACGGAGAATCTCATCACATACAAGTCTCATTCTTTCCTCCCCACAGCTACACCTGAGGCTTCCTTTCTGATAGGCTGCAGGTTGATATGAGCAGTTATAACTATGAAAGTCTATGCTCTGGAAACACCGTGGAACTAATGCCTTCCTGCATCTGTGCCCTGTTATCCATCACTATCCCCACCTTTTCCGTCTTCATCTCCAGCCTTATTTCCTATGCACTGAGGACCCATGGTGCAAAGTTAATGTTAGCAAGGCCCACCCCTAAGGGAAGTTAGTCCCCAAGACACATTTTGGACTGCTCAATAAAGTGGATGACAAGAATGTCCAATTAAAACATTTGACTTCTTGCTAAAATACTCTGTGTGACTATATGCATTTTGAGAACCATCATGTCTCAGTGGGAATCCAGTTCATAGTCTGAACATCCGTCTACAAGCTTTGAATTGATCAGGGTTTTCTGTTTCTCAGTTTTCCTTTCAGCAAAGAACTTTAGTCTCTTTGGTCTCTTAATGGCTAAAGGCCATGTACTGTACTGATATCTTCAGAGGAAAAGAACCTAACCATTTATCTGTGTCAACGGGAATAGTAATTTTATTCATAATAAAAATAAGATGACTTCCTCAGAGTTAAAAATAAAGATACCTAAGACCTATAAAATGGAGGCATGGCCAGTTAATCATTTTTATTGCCACTCGTCCCCCACTGGGGCCATGGTCCCAGACAAAACAGCTGTTGCCAACATTACTAACATTCCAGTGTCACCTTGTGTGGCCACGGAATCCGTAGACACGCCTGTGAGGCAGCTGGGGTCTCAGGTGGAGAATGTGAAAACCAGCACTTGGGCTCCACTCCCTAATTACTTCTCTTTTTTTTCTCCCAATGAGCAGCAGCAGTGAGACATTATTAGCCACTTTCTGACTGCCTGAGTTTTTTACTAATTATAGATACACTTGGGAAGAAAAGGATTTTATGTTCTTACAGCCACTGACTCCTTTTCTTCATTTGGGGTCGTGTTATTGAAACCAACTATTAAGACTTCTGAATGACAGACGTCGTGTATAGCAATGATGGGACAGAATATTTGAAATCCTTGATATATAGTCACCAAACTTGTTATTGGGCCAGTGCATAGTTTCAATACTGATTCTTTGTGGGAGGTAAACAGTAAGGTTTTAATCAATCTGATTGGCCTTTGAGAAATATTCAAAAAGGGAGACTTGTTTCCTAAATGATCTTATAATTTGTATTTGCTGATATAGTTTACAAAAATATCTCCATACAGCATTTAATTTTACCGCCGTATAACTCTGTGAAACAGGCAAGAAAAGATTATCTCCATTTTAACAATAAGAAAAGTCTGGGCCTCCAGAAGTAAGGGGCTTAGCTAAACCCCTTCAGTCAGTTTTCTCTTCACAGCAGCTACAACCTGGTAGGAAATTGTTTCCATCAAAGGAGAGACTAAAAGAAGTTATGTGAGTAGAGAAGCAACAAGTTTTCAGCATTATCCGGGGAACCTGAAACATGAGAGGAAATTCTGTAGAAAGTAAGCCTGGAAGGAGCTTCAGTTATATCTGTAATTTCGTTAAAAGGTAAAGAGATCTAAAGTAAATATGGCAGATGGTTAGGACCTGACAACATTGGATTGTGGATTCATGGGGATTTATCCTATTATATTCTGTACTTTTCAACTGCTTGAAATATTCCAAATTTCTTTGACAAAACAGGAAAAGCATCCTGTGGGATGGGCTGAGGTTAATATCACTAATTACTTCTTCACCGGCCTAGAGTGTCAGCATCTTCTCTTTTGCCTGAAATCCTTTGTAGAATGGGGCAAAGTGTTTTAAAAATGAAATCATTCGGTGTTCTTTTCTAGAACTTCCCTGAGTGTACCCTCTGTAACCGTGCGGTTCAGTTGAGCGAAGACATGTCACTTGCATATTTATCATGAGTATGACCTACAGATCAGAAGGAAACCTTGATGGCAGACATCTAAGTTGAAAGTGGAGGCTCCAATCACCACAAAATAAAACGTCACTTTGCTTTTGTCCAGAATGTCCCCAACCATTCGAGTTGTGTACATGCCCTTGGCCTCTACGTAACTTGGCAGCATGCAAGCCAGTGCCATCAGCCTGGCTGTCTGAAGTCTCTGCGGTTTGCCTGGGAATCACGTTTTCTCTGTCTAGGAAGCACTGTCATCCTACCAACACTTGTTTGTCTAAACTTTTTTATTTTATATTGGAGCATAGTTGATTAACAGTGTTGTGTTAGATTAACACTTTGTGTTAGCGAAGTGATTCACTTATACATATACATGTATCTATTCTTTTTCAGAATCTTTTCCCATTTAGGTTGTTACATACTATTGAGCACAGACGTAGAGAAGAACTTATGGTTACAGGGGTGGGCGGCGGAAATGGTGAGGGGAAGGGATAGTTAGGGAGTTTGGGATTGACATGTACCAACACTTTTAAAGAGAGTGAATATTATCAGTTACATAAGTGGAATCTCAAAGCACTGATAGGTGCAGGCTGTGTAAGCCAACCTCCCTTCAGATTTGAGAGGTGTATTGAGAGATTCCTGAGGTCAGACAGGGGAGTGCAAGCTCAGCTGTTCCCCAGGTATGGTTTCTGTTGATGGTGAACTTTGGGCGATGCCACTGGATACAGATCATTTGTTTCACAATCTCCATCCTTACTAGTTCTCATGCCCCGCTGGCTTTAATCACCTCATGCAGGGTCAGTGATGTGGCTTCAGTGGGGAGGCAAGGCCCCTGTAGAGACTGCTGCTGCCCCTTATATTACAGGAAGCTGACACGTAACATTTTTGCTTTTGCAGGACATACTGAGGGGAAATGAGTATGAAACATTTTATGGATGGATAAGCAGAATCGCAGCGTTAGCGGAGGAATCATTTTTTTCTGACTGTCATGCCATGGAAATTAGTCATCAATGTCCCAGCAAGGCACTCTATCAAGAATGCAATGGGCTTTATAACCAATTAGATGGATTTGTTTCATGGTATCAGGGAAAATAAGCTCCTTTAGAAAATGATTTTTTTTTTCTCCCTTGGAAAGTAAAGTGTTAAAAACTTCTGAGCCTCACAGCATAATGTAGAAAATCTGCTTTTATGAAATGGATTAATTACACCCATTGAATGCATTCACTGTCACAGCCTCATCCTCCCACCCCTGTTCCAAAATGACAAGTGAAACCAGCGACTGTGTAATTTTGGAAAACAATCAGGTCACATATTGAGTATTTTGCTTATTCATATAACCATAAACTGCCTCTGCTTGAGTTCCCTCAATTACACAGCTCAGTGTGCAGGCCAGAAGAGACAAGCCCAGCTCAAGTGAGCACTTCTGGAATACACAGAGGGATGCATTTGAAAAATGTCCAAAGTGGCAGATGTGAAAACTTCTCATTCAAGACCCAGAAGCGCTGCTTCGCTGCAATCCTTCACCTGTTAATCACGCTGCTTCTGAACTTCTGAACCAGGGCTGCTGGCAATATCTCATACGGAGATACTTAGGAGCTACTGATCTTTCAAAGTAGAGTGCACGTGTATGCCACTGGGGTGGGGCAAGGGGGACCTGGCTGAGACAAGAGACGATCACTGCTGCTCAGAATTTCCAGAGCTTCACCAAGAATAAACGTTGGCTGCTGACTTCTAACAAAAACTGCTCTTACCTTTTTTAGGGGAAGTCCCCAGAAGATGCCCTTGACCAATGCTTGAACCAGTGTATTGCTGTATCACTTAATTCCTTCAGATCCCACATGGCAATACACAAATCTCTCTTCCACAAGAACACAATGGCACAATTGTAGTTTTGTTTGAAGGGTATCTCGTCTTCTTACTAAGTGTGACTACTTTCCCATGACTGTTCATCCACTGCAATTTCACGCTCGTAGGAATTTCAGCCTATCAATATGATCCCTAAGCAATCTTACTCTCGTTTCTAGTCTTTTTCCCACCAACTCTGACCATTTGTGTGTTTGTTTTTCTTCTACCATCTCCTAAATGCCAAGACTCTACCCCTCATTTGGTATCATTTGAACTTCAAACGTTACTTAAGGTGCCGATCAAGATTGCCAACTTCTTTCCTTTTCCCTCTCAGAAGTCTCCCTCTCACCTCTCTCTAATCCAGGCCCGCCTTGATTTTAACATTTCTTGTATCTGCCTGTGGTTCCTCTCGCTTATCCTCACCCTCCTCCCATTCTGGTCGCTCTCCTCTTGATCTCTTCTTGTCCAGTCTTTGAAAAGGTGCATCTACGCTGCGTCCCGGAGCTCCCTGTGCTTGGCCCTCGTAGATTCTGTCCCTCATTAATAGATCTGCAGTCTTTTACCCTTGAGTGCCCTACGTGATGTTTTTAACCAGCTTTAAGATGATTGATTTTGTTTTTTTTTTTCTCTATCTGTCATCCCTCTCACTGTGAGGCAGATAAAGGAAAGAGTTAAAATATCAAAGATACAGCGTCAGGCCGACTTGGGTTGAAATCTAGCTGTTGTCTGCTAGTTGTATGACCTTGGGTAAGATAGTAAACTTTTTGTTATAAGTAAAATAAGGATAATGCCTACCTCATTGGACTGCTGTAAAAGCAAAATGCAATAACATATGTACCTGCCACACAGTTATTACTTTCCAAGGATTACTATTGCCATTTATTAATATTCTTATCATTATCCCATTTTATCATTCTCTTCCATCCGCTCGTTATGTTTTACTTTCTTTCCCAGGATTTAATCCAGGACCTCCCATTTCTAAAGCAAAAGTGTTGATACCTTTCCAAGTTCTTTGATTATCATCCTCCTATAGCTTTCTCCTCTGAGTCCCACTTTTTACAATCAAAGTTCGTCTTAAGACTTAACTACATTTCTCAGAGCCTCATGCCAGAAAGTGAGTGCCAAAGGCCTGGGGGGCTGCGAAGCCACAGTCTTCAAGATCTTTTTTGTCCCATCCAACTTGCTCTCAGGAAATACTTACTGAATGGTTCATAAGAATATATTCAAGTGGAACAACTCTTATACATGGTTCTACCATTTGTTTATTGCGTGATTTGGGGGTAAATCTATCCATTTTTCCCTGTCAGATGGAGAACATAATCATACCCATCTCACATAGTCTTTATGAGAATCAAATAAGATGATGTGTTTTGCAGTCACATTACCCTGCCATCTAAGAAAATATAAGTGAAAACGTATTTAGAATCATGCTGAGCTGTATGAATATGAAACATTAGTATTACATCTCCCAAAACCCAACACCAAATAAACCAGTCTTTCTATATGAAGTTTTAGGCAGGCATAAACCAGAAGGTGGGTGAGACATTTTCAGAAATAAGAGCCCCTTCCCAGGAACCTTAAATTTCACCTAATACATGCTATCTGGCCCACATCCCCACTGTAATCCCATAAAGGAGAACTTGAGGTCTCTGTGTTGAAATATAACCACAGTATAAACACTTAATGAATCCCCTCCTTGCTTCAGAAATCGTATTTTGCAATTTGAGAGTTTTCAGCAATTTTGGGGGGGAGGGGTTGGAGTGCTGGTATCTCCTTAGCCACTAAAACTTTGTAGCAGAAACGTTCTCTGAAAAACAATCTATTCTAAAATTACAACTGTTTAAGTTAATTAAATCCCAAGAGACAATGAAAAAACTCATTTAGAGCAAATGTTTAAGATAAATAAAAGGATCTGTGTTTAAAAGAAAAAGAAATTGATTTCCCAAATATTTTCTAAAGAGTACTATTGATTTTTCTCTCAGAATTGGAGACAACTTTCCATGTTGTAATTCTGGTCAAAAATCCATCCATAAGCTCTTTTCTACTAACTGGAGCTCACTGCAGCTTTGTTTTCAGTTATTTAGCCAGATTCTTAGATTAATCTGCATCTGTTGGCCCTGTTTTCTGTGAGTTTGGAAGCAGCAAGACCCCTGCTCGGTTTGCTACCATTCCTAACTGAAATCAAAACGAACGAACAAGAAATTGGCTATACCCTCAAAATTTTTCTTGCAAAAGATTCTATTGAATTCAGCAAATACTGGGATGGGGGTACTATATGTTATGATAAGATAAAAAAGATTGAAACTCCTATCTTCAAGGCGTTTTCATTCCAACTGGAAAGATAGACATGTACTCAAACCACCATAAATCAGGGCTTCCCTGGTGGCGCAGTGGTTGAGAGTCTGCCTGCTGATGCAGGGGACGTGGGTTCGTGCCCTGGTCCAGGAAGATCCCACATGCCGCGGAGCGGCTGGGCCCGTGAGCCATGGCCGCTGAGCCCGCGCGTCCAGAGCCTGTGCTCCGCAACGGGAGAGGCCACAACAGTGAGAGGCCTGCGTACCACATACACACACACACACAAAAAAACATAAATCAGTATAAATGTGCTTCACTAAGTTATATATAATGTTATAGATGGAATATATATATGTAAGAGAAAAGCTCATTCTGACACTAACCTTCCCAGCAATTACTGTATTATTGAAACATGCCTCATCTTACCATTTCTATGAATGAGGTTAGGCTTCTTAATAATTTTTTTAATATAAGAAAAATAATTACTGGTCTTTGCCTTTTCTACTAGCCATTAGAAAGTTAGAAATATTTCTTGAAAATTAGCCCAAATGACTTTTCAATAACAAACTTTCTATCTCTTCTTATAGCAAAGCTGTTTTTTAGCATGCTTTGAAAAAAGTTGATTAGTGCAACTTTCTTCATAGAGGTTTTTGGTATTTCAAAGGTTGTTAGCAAAGTTAATTGGAAACCCACGGGGCCAGAAGGCAGTTGTGTACAACCTGAAAATATGTATTTGTGAATCCTGAAAGGAGCCCCTAATGAGAGAGCTCCTAATGAAGAGTGCTGGTGTGTGGAGATGAGTGGTACCCAGATGGCGCACGGACGTTCAGTCAGCAGTTACGGGGAGCTGAAGGATGCTTTCAGAGAAGAGGGAGGAAGGAAGACAGTTCAGGAAGGAGGGCCAGAGAGGGAGCAGAGTGGCTGAGGGGCCACGGAGACCTTGATTCAGAACATCAAGGGTGCGCTAAAGCTGACCCAAAGGCCCAGCCCTGACGGTGACAGGGAGCTCGCAGCAAAGACCAGGGAAGGGAAAAAGGCAAAAGTGGGTTCTTCGAGCTCCGCATACTGCGTGAACTGGCTGGAAAATGAAAGTGCGGCCAAGACCAGGACCGAAGAAGCTTTAACACAGAGCTCTTCCCATCCTTTAGACGTTGGGAATCTGTGGCCCAAACTGAAATCTAAGGAGCTGATAATGCAAACAGTTGATCATTTTCACACTAGCATCTGATGACGCTGGTGGCAGACAGGGTATTTCTCTGTCTTACACCTCTAGCAAGATTTTAGCCAAAAAAAAAAAAACCCCTTTTTAAATGCTTTAAACTATTACCGAGCATATATGTTCCCAAGATGAATGTATCTTTAATTCCCTTCATCACACCAGGCATGGTTCTTTGCAGTAGGAGACAACATCAGGGTCTCTCCCCACACCAGGCTGATGGACTGCTCCGGTAATTACATGCGAGCACAGTTGGGTTATGAACAGGTGTGTCTCCCCGGAGCTCATGAGCATTTTACAGCTGTTGTGTAATTGTCTACTTATCCCATTAACTCGGGTGTCCTGTGTCTCCCAGCCCAACATAAATAGAGCAAAGCCGTGGTATCTGTATGGCTGCTGCAGGAGCAGGATACTGGGACAGTTTTCCTTTCCATAACCATAATTTAAAATTTCCTGCAAAAATTATTTTAGGCTGAGAATCTGCTTTTAAGTTATAAGAGTTGAGCAACTAAGAAGTGAGTTTGGGGCCAGGCTGCCTCCATTAAATATTAGCCCTGCCACGTACCAGGGGTGTGACCTTGGGCCAGTTAACTATTTCAAACGCTCATTTTTCTGTATCTTTGAATTGGAAATAATGATGGTACATAACGTCATGGCGTCATTGTAGAGATGAAATGAGCTAGTCTATTTGAAACCCTCGGTGTAATGCCTGGCGCACGATACACACCACCTAAATGTGTGCCGTTATTATCTGGTGGGTTCTTCTGCTCTAGTTGACAGACGTTATTAATTGATCCGCTGTATTCAGGAGCCCCACTTGTTAAGCCTTTCCCTTTTAGCTAAGACGAATGTGTCTGAAGCTAAGTGTACCTACCACATCACTAGTCTTTGATCTAATTGACCTTATGATCAATACACATTCACCAGTCACCCAATGCCTGCTATGCAGATACCCCTAAGTTACCTTTGATGCTACTACATACGGCATCTAAGATTTCTCCTTGCCTTGTTAAAAATAGTTGCAGAAGGATCAATGTGTATGGAGTCTCATGTCTCCTGAATTTCAGGAATGAGTTCCTAGCTCGTACCTTCTTGGCCGGAAACTTTGTGAAACAACTCCCAACTCAGTAATTGCTTTCCTCTTCGCTTCAACTACCTGACCTGGAATACGTCACACAAAGCTGGCTGATGGAAAAAGAACCTGAAAAATAATAGCGCCTTGAGAATTATTTTCTGACATTAGCTCTGTTTTGATTCCAGCAAGGTAACAGCGTCGTTTGTCTTTCCAACCACCGTCAGCTCTGTTCCGCACAAGGCCTATTATTTTCTCACGAGTTATATCTGCCTCCTTCTATCATCCATCACTACATCTTGCTGTCCTCAACATTTAACGGCACAAAGTAAAGCCTTCATGTTAGATCTTCTCTCACAGGCCGTTCCTAAGAAACACCCGTCATAACTGTTGACCAACATTAATCTTTCCAAGATAACCTAAGGCGTTACCTATATCAGTGAGCGCAGCTAGCAGATGTTCCTTAAAATGTTTCTTCACTTTCCAAAGCTTTCGTTTGCTTTTTAAAATAATCATCTTTGTATAATAGTGACTTTGGTTGGCTGAATCATGATCTTTCGGTGTCTTGTCTTCTGAGAACTTCGCTTCTGTAACATTTTCTCTCTTCCTAGGAGCTCTCGAGGTGCGGATGAAATATGCAGTCTCTTTTCTGAGACAGCTGAATCTATTTTGGCTGAACTACCTAAATTAAAATCACGTTAATCTTTGCGTTTTCTTACACCCCTTTCCCCAAAATTTAATCCCTGAAAAACTCAGAGAACGCTTCTCTTCCTCTCTTCCTGGAAGTTTTAGGGACAGACAAATGTCTTTACTTCCTTCCTACCCACCCAAAGCTCAGCAGAGTGCTTCGTGAATATTTCCACATCATCTGAAAACTACATGTATTTAAAGGTCTTAAGCCCAAGGTTATACCGCAGATATCTTTTTCTGGCCGGAAAGTCCGTGGGAAGCCCATGTTCACCCAACTAATTCAAATAAGTAAAGCAATAACAAAACAATATGTTTCCCTTATTTTTTAAGGTAATAACACGTGGGCATACACTTCCGTAATTCACTGATAAAAGCCCTCTAAGAAGTGTCAAACATAAACTGAAGCTCTTCAGCCTCTTGCCTTGAGGAGTTTTATGGGTAAGATTCCTTTTAATAAGGAATATGCTGGTGGCTGACCTTTTAGTAAAATGTTACGTGTTCCCGGTTAGGACCTTTCTTTGGATTCATGCAGGCTTTAACCTAGAAATACGTTTAAGAACCAGATAAGCTAATGTCCATGTGATTCTCTATTAATTAGAATACTTGACTGAACAGACACTTCCTTCTTCTTACCTGTGAGATTTTAAGAGCTCTTAGATACATTATTTAAATACACATTGTTTTGGTAAATGTTTACGTATGTCTTTGATTTGTTTCTAATACAGGGACCTCCTGGAATACAAGGAATGCAACAGCCTCTTGATGGATATTATCACAAGGTATGGCTTCTTTCACTCACATCATGTATACAGAGATTTTATGTGATGGTATTTTTGAAAAATAAAATGAACTTAATTGCTAACTGCTCAGACTTTGAAACATAATCACATATACTTAACATCTTTCCATAATGAAAATGTTTCCAAAAAAGTATTTTGATCAGCATCTTTTTACAAAACCAGGATTTTATCTTTATTTAGTTATTTATTTTTTAATTAATTAATTTATTTTTGGCTGGGTTGGGTCTTCGTTGCTGCGCACGGGCTTTCTCTAGTTGCGGCAAGCGGGGGCTTCTCTTCGTTGTGGTGCGCAGGCTTCTCATTGTGGTGGCTTCTCTTGTGGCGGAGCACAGGCTCTAGGCCCGTGCAGGCTTCAGTAGTTGTGGCTCGCGGGCTCCAGGCATGCCAGCTTCAGTAGTTGTGGTGCACGGGCTTAGGTGCCCCGTGGCATGTGGGATCCTCCCGGACCAGGGCTCGAACCCGTGTCCCCTGCATTGGCAGGTGGATGCTTAAGCACTGTGCCACCAGGGAAGTCCCTATCTTTACTTTTTAAAAGTTTATTTCAAAGTTTGCAAAAGTTCATACAAAAAATTAACATAAAAAACAGGTTTCACCATTGATAGCATCATATATGTGGTTTCCCTGAAGGCAGAAAGAGATGATTTGCTACCTTAGAGCTCTGGGTACTGCAACGGGTGATAGATTTCTTACCAAACTAACAGGTGCTACACTAAAATCTCAAGCAAAGGTTTACATACTATGGGTCAAGACTGAAGTCTCCCACCTCTCAGGAAGGAGCCACTTTAACTTCACCAAGATTTTTAATTACCCATTGGTTTGGATGGAGTATGACATGGAAGGATCTGACAGCCAAAAGGCAAGACAGTTTTGCCCCCAATTCTACAAGGAAGCACAGCAGACAGAGAAGAATGGGTGTGGGCAACCGAGTGTGACTCAGAGACCTAAGTGAGACCATTGGTTGGCTCACCATTCAGCACATGTTTGGGGTCTGATCGCTTTGTGAGGGGCATTCTGGCCACTGACTCGGATCCCTTATTACATCATGGTTTATCACTGATAAGCTGCAAATTTGGAGAAACTCCCCTTTATGTCTGTCCTGTGTTCTTGGTCTCCCTTTCTTAGATTCCTCTGGCTACTTTTGTTCCTCTGTTTAAAAACCCAAAGAAACACTCTGTGCCAGCAGAGGCCTTGAAGGCAGCGGGTGCACAGAAAATGACAAGCTAATTAATTCAAAACCCCAGTTCTTCCATCAGATTAAGTTCAACATGAAGACATGGATCGTTCGTGGCTGATAAATTTAAAATCAGAAGTGTGGAAAGTCTCTTCCACTTCCTGCATGATCCTATCTTAACTTTTCTCATTTCCTTAGATCTTCCAGGGAATATTGTATTAGGAGGAACGTATGAGGTATATTGTATGATCCTTTAGTAAACATTTTCTGTAGAGATCTCTCTGTACCAACTTTTTCACAACCATAAGGCTTGGCCCACATGAAAAAACATAAGAGAAGCATATCTAAAATTACTCAGTTAAAATACACTGCATTTCTGTAATGACATCTACTGGTACAAAATAGGATTTACTATAAATGCTTCAAAATAATGAGAATGAGTGGGCTCTGATCCAACAGTGTCAGCTAAAAAAAACGTAAAGAATATTGTGTGTTACTACCACCCTTGGTATAAAATTTACCAAGTTGCTACTCAGCTACTTAGATATTTGCCATCCTTTGCAAAACTTTTAATGCTCATCTCTTTGCAAGTCTCTCAGCATTACTTCTGTGTATAGTTTATCTTGCCAGCGAGTCAGTTTTCCCTTAAATGAAGATATATAGTGCATTTATATTTTAGAATCTGAAGTTGAGAACATAAATTTTTTACTTTAAGGTTATATTTCCCCCAAAACGAGGCTGACCGGAGAAGGTGGGTGGAGTCTTGCTAACAGCAAACCAGTTCTCTGAATTTAGCTGTTGACTCACCTAAAAGAACTCCAGCTATTGTTACTACCGTTGTTACCACGGGATTGAGGCTCACAGGCGTTTAGTCCACCTGTGCTCAGAAGGTGACTTCAGAATTGGAGCACCGCTGGGTAAAGAGGGGAGACCATAGCTTCTCTTCCCCAAATGAAACACCGTTGCCAGTTAACATCAGAAGGCTTTAGACCCGCCTGGGAATTAATGGAAGGTAACTTTCCAAATACTTGACTCTGTTTCCTTCTGAGAATAGTTAGGGCTGTTCCATGGAGGTCCCACCAGGATGGATGGAGGGGTAGGGCCCACCTTCTCAGCACCTACACTGAGCACCTTTCTGGGTTGTAACCGCCACCTCTTCACCCTCGGCTTCACAAAAGAAAGGGCCAAGCGTGCCATGGTGAATGAGATGCCTGTCTTCACTTGGCCGTGTCCCCCGCAGGTCACGACCCCCACAGCTTTGGGATGCTGAGCTTGTTTCGATTTGCAGTTCATCCCATGCCTGATGGTCTGGCCGTCGCAAATAAGCACAGAGAGAAGGGGGCCCTGAGTGAAACTTTCCTGGAGAGTAAATAATGGACCATGTATTGAAACATATAAAGTGACATTCCAAGGTTAAAATAATCTTCCCGTTTAAACTGGCATTGATTTATGTAATGTCTGCACTTGAGTCCTGGGCCTCGGCACCTCAGCTCGCAGCAGCCCAGCCGTCCTGCAGCCTGGATTCTGCGGAAGCAGCTGCCCCTGGGAGAACGAGTGGCAGACCACTCATACACCTCCCCTCCCCTTCCTCTCCTGAAAGAGCTCCTGGCTCATTCCCTCATCCCAGGAATCCTCAAAGCAAAGTAATTGCCTTTGGCCCCTGTACAAGAGTTGATCGTTTTCCCCTACACTTTTCCTTGTCATCAGAGGAAGAAGCTCAGGCATAAGAAGCCCTCTCCTCTCACAGCACAAATCAAAAAGAGAATTGGGGAAGAAAAAAAAGGAGGTGAGGAAAAGAGAGACTAAGGAGGGAGGTCAAGACAGTTATCTAAGTATGTTTCTGTGTATTTTGCATGCCCACTTGAGGATGCAAAGAATGAAAGGTAGATTCCCCTCTCCATCACAAAAATAATTTGCAGAACAGCTGCTCCTATTCTGCAAGACTGGTTGCAAAGGAGCAACAATGCCGAGCATATTCTTCCCCTCAAGGAAAACCTTCTCACCATCCAGCAAACTGCTCTGCATTGTCTCCAGCTCTGGGGATTTTAAGAAAAATTTGATAGGTTCTGTCAACTGCTAAAGCGGTCAGATCCAGAGCTCCTTACACCAATCTAGATGGGAAAGAAAAAAAAAAAAGCATTCTCTGTGGAGGCCAGGTACTTGCAGGTTTTACATTCCATATTGGTTTTTAAAGATGCATGTGGAAAACGTGTAGTTGGTCATCTTAACATCACCACCCTCGGTGCAATTTGCTGAGAATCAGTCTCATCTGTTGGAGATTGAGGCTGTGTCTCCCTGCAACCAGTTCCAGTGTTCACTTCTCCAAATTGTTGATCCAAGAAAACCAATTTGCTAGCAAAATAATCTGTTTTTCCTTTCAAGTATCAAACCGCAACTTCATTTTCATATGCACAGACTAGAAAGGACAGAAAACATTTCTCCAGAATCAAACACTCAAGGTCTTTCCAAGCGGTAAGTTAAACCCAAAGATAGCACAGAAAGTGAAGGCCTCCTTGGAAACACTGGAGGCAAGCCTTGTGGGCCTGGAAGATTTAGAAATAAAATTTAAGTCCTAACTTCCTGTCTTCCCCTCCCAGTGCCCCAGGATCCACTAGCTTTGGAAAACATCATGGATTTAGGCACAGACATACGGATTTTTGGATTTTAGCAGTATTACAGAGAAATCTGAAACTCACCTGGGCCCGGCCCCTCCCCTCTGTGGCCCACCACACTCGGAGCTGGTGAAATGTGTTCCCGCGAGCACTTGAGAAGCTGGACTTGGTGCCAGCCTTGGGCCTTATTTCCAAGTGAGCACAGCCCTCTTAGGCCACATGTTCTATTTAACTTACTAGGGCTACTGTAATGAAGCAAAGTGACTGGCTTAACCCCCAGAAATGTGTGATCTCACAGCTCCGGAGGTGTTGACAGGGCCACGCTGTCTCTGGAGCTTCCGGGAGAGGTGTGTTCAGGCCTCACTCCCGGCTCCTGGTGGCTCCTTGGCTTGTAGTACCTCCAACTTTGTTCTTCTTTCTCCAAATGACTTTGGCTATTCAGAGTCTTTTATGGTTCCGTATAAATTTTAGGATGATCTGTTCTAGTTCTGTGAAAAACTGTAATCGATATTTTGATAGAGGTTGCATTAACTCTGTAGATTGCTTTGGGTCGCATGGCCATTTTAACAATATTAATTCTTCCAGTCCATGAAGATGGGATATCTTTCCATTTCTTTGTATCATCTTCATTTCCTGAATATTGTTTGAGAGTTTTCAGAGCATGGATACTTCACCTTCTCAGTTCAGTTTATACCTAGGTATTTTATTCTTTTTGATTTGATTTTAAATGGGATTGTTTTCTTGCTTTCTCTTTCAGATAGTTCATTATTGGTGTATAGAAAAGCAACAGATTTTTGTATGCTTATCTCACATCCTGCAACTTTACTGAATTTGTTTATTGGTTCTAATAGTTTTTTGATGGAGACTTTGAGGTTTTCTATATATAGTATCAAGTCATCTGCCAAAAGTGACAGTTTTACTTCTTTCCTTCCCATTTGGGTGCCTCTTATTTCTTTTTTCATGTCTGATTACTGTGGCTAGGACTTCCAATACTATATTAAATAGAAGTGCAAAAACGGGCAAACACGTTTTCTTCCTGATTTTAGAGGAAAGGCTTTCAGGTTTTCACTGCTGAATAAGATGTTAGCTATAGGTTTGTCATAAATGTCATTTATTATGTCAAGATAGGTTTCCTCTACACCAACTTTGATGAGAATTTTTATCATGAATGGATGTTGAATTTTGACAAATGCTTTTTCTGTGTCTGTTCAGATTACCCTGTGATTTTTATCCTTCCCTTTGTTAATGTGGTGTATCACATTGGTTGATTTATGGGTATTGAACCATCCTTACATCCCTGGAATAAATCCCACTTGATCATAGTGTGTGATCCCTTTTATATATTATTGAATTCAGTTTACTAATATTTTGTTGAGGATTTTTGCATCTATGTCCATCAGAGATATTTTCTTTTTTTGTAGTTTCTTCATCTGGTTTTGGCATCAGAGTAATGGTGGCCTTGTAGAATGAATTTGGGAGCATCCCCTCCTCTTCAAATTTTTGGAATAGTTTGAGAAAGATAGGTATTAGCTCTTCTTAATATGTTTGGTAGAATTCCTCTGTGAATCTGTCTGGTCCTGGACTTTTGTTTGCTTGGAGCTTTTTTTTAAAATTACAAATTCAATTTTGCTACTAGTGATTGATCTGTTCAGCTAGTCTATTTCTTCCTTATTCAGCCTTGGAAGATTGTATTTTACTAGAAATTTGTCCGTCTCTTCTAGGCTGTCCAATTTGTTGGCCTATAACTGTAGTATTATCTTAAAATGTTTTGAATCTCTGTGGTATCAGTTTTTGTTTCTCCTCTTTCATTTCTTATTTTATCTGGGTCCTCTGTCTTTTTTTCTTGATGAGCCTCACTAAAGGCTTATCAACTTTGTTTATCTTTTAAAACAACCAGCTCTTGGTTTCATTGATCTTTTCTTTTTGTCTCTATTTTATTTATTTCCTCTATGATATTTATTATTTCCTCCCTTCTGCTGTTTTTCTTTTTATTATTCCTTTAGATGAGAAGTTAGGTTTTTTATTTGAAAGTTGTTTGTTTGTTTGTTTCTTGAGGTAGGCCTGTATCACTATGAACTTCCCTCTTAGGACTGCTTTTACTACATCCTATAGATTTTGGAAGGTTGTGTTTTTATTTTATTTATTTTTTTGTCTCAAGGAATTTTCTGATTTCCTCTGTGATTTCAGCATTGATCCATTGATTTCTTAGTAGCATGTTGTTTAGTCTCCACGTGTGTGTGTTTTTCCCATTTTTCTTCCTGTAATTGATTGATTGTAATGGTTGTACCATTGTGGTTGGAATAAATGCTTGATATATTTTCTAACCTGTTAAATTTATTCAGACTTGTTTTGTAGCCTAGCATGTGATCTATCCCAAAGAACATTCCATGTGCACTTGAAAAGAATGTTTCTTTTGCTCTTTTTGGATGGAATGTCTTATAGATATCTATTAAGTCCAACTAGTCTAGTGTGTCATTTAAGACTACTGTTTCCTTATTGATTTCCTTTCTGGATGATCTGTCCATTGAAGTAAGTGGGGTGTTAAAGTCCCCTGCTATTATTGTACAGCAAGTCCCCTATATACGAACCTTCAAGTTGTGCACTTTCAAAGATGCAAACGTGCCTTCGCATGTCTGATCAGGTAAGTTAGTTCACTTGTCTGGCATATGTTGTCATGTGCATGCATCCTCTACGAGTGGTTGAGCTTTTGTGTACTTCACTGTTCAGTATTGCATAGGGTACAATAGTACAGTATCTTTATTTCAAGCCCAGCATGTCTGGAAGCAAGTGTAAAAGCAGCAGTATATAGCCGATTGTGCTAGCTGGGTACCTAAGCTAACTTTGTTGGACTTACGAACAAACTGGATTTACCAATATGCTCTTGGAACAGAACTCGTTCATATGTACGGGACTTACTGTACTGTCAATTTCTCCCTTCCTATCTGTTAATATTTGCTTTATATATTTAGGTGCTTCTGTATTGGGTGCATATATGTTAACGAGTATAGTATCCTCTTCTTGCATTGATCCATTCATCATTATATAATGCCCTTCTTTTGTCTTTGTTTTAAAGTCTATTTTGTCTAGTATGAGTACTGCTACCCCCACTTTCTTGTCACTTCTATTTGCATGAAATATCTTTTTCCATCCCCTCACTTTCAGTTTGAAGTGAGTCTCTTGTAAGCATCATATAGATGGGTCTTGTTTTGTTTATCCAATCAGCCACCCTATTTCTTCTTACTGGAACATTTAGTCCATTGACATTTAAAGTGAACTAACAGGTATGTACTTACTGCTGTTTTGTTACTTGTTTTCTGGTTGTTTTTGTAATTCTTTTCTGTTCTTTTGTTACTGTAGTTTCTTCCCTTGTGGTTTGATGATTTTCTTTAGTGGTATGCTTGTGTTCCTTTCTCTCTAGTTTTTTGTGTATCTATTTTAGGTTTTTGATTTGTTGTTACATATATGTAATGACCTATAACTATTTCTACTTGTTTTAAACTGAAAGTCGTTTAAGTTCAATCACATTCTAAAAGATCTACATTTTTTATTCTCCCCCCACATTTTGTGTTTTTAAGGTCATATTTTCCATCTTCATGTTGATCCCTTCACTGTTTATTGTAGTTGATTTTACAATTCTTTTAATCTTTGTACTAGCTTATTTAAGTTGTTGATTCACAGCCATTACTATATATTTACCTTTAATGGTGGGATTTTTCCTTTCCTGTAGATTCTTCCTTCTTACTGTAGCCTTTTTTTTTTCCACCTAGAGATGACCCTTTAACATTTCTTTTAGGGTAAGTTTAGTATTGATGAAGTTTTTTAGTTTTTTCTTGTCCGAGAATTTCTTTATCTCTCCTTCAGTTCTAAATGATAACCTTGCTGGGTAGATTATTCTAGATTATAGGTTTTTCACTTTCAGCACTTTCCCTTTTGGCCTGCAAAGTTTCTGCAGTAAAATCAGTTGATAGCCTTATGGGGGTTGCCTTGTATATGATTCTTTGTTTTTCTCTTGCTACCTTTAGAATTCTCTCTTTAACTTTTGCCACTTTAATTATGATATGTCTTGGTGTGTGTCTATTTGAGTTCATCCTGTTTGGGACCCTCTATGCTTCCTGTATCTGGATATTTTTTCCTTCTTCAGGTTTGGGAATTTTTCAGCCATAATTTCATCAAATACATTTTTTTACTACTTTCTCTCTCTCTTCTCCTTCTGTGTGCTCTATAATATGAATGTTGGTATGCTTAACGTTGTCTCAGAGGTCCCTTAAACTGTTCTCACTTTTTAGAATTTATTTTTCTTTTTGCTGCTCTGATTGGATGATTTTCATAGTCTATCTTCCAGATTACTTATATGTCCTTCTGTATCACCTAGTCTGCTGTTCATTCTTTCTAGTGTGTGTCTTCATTACTCATTTATTGTATTCTTCAGTTCTGACTCATTCTTTTTTATATTTTCTAGTTCCTTGTTAAAATTCTCACTGTGTTCATCTATTGTTTTCTCTAATTCAGTTATTATTCTTATTACTAATGCTTTGAACTCTTTATCTGATAAATTACTTATTTCTATTTAATTACTTATCTTTTCAGGGGTTTTCTTTTGTCTCATTTGAACCAAATTCCTCTGTCTTCTCATTTTGCTAACTTTCTCTGTTAGGTGAACCAGTTACCTATATGGTCTTGAAGGGGTGTCCTTTTGTGGGAGCTTCCCTCTACAGTCTGCATGTGCCCAGTGGCTTTGCAGGGAGAGCTGGATCCGACCTGAGCCTGAGGCACGTCTTCCTCCAGGGTGTGCTGGCCGCTCTTACCTTGGTAGGAAGTGGGGCTGGAGATGGAGGTGCTAGAGCTGGAGCCAGGTGTGATTCAGGGCTTCTCCTCTGCTTAGTGACCATCACCACCCCACTGGGGAGTGGGGGCAGTTTCCTGGTTGCTGGAGCAGAAGCCGCGAGCGTCAGGTCTGAGATGGCTCTGTTCCCTCCAAGAGTGTGCTTTCCCCTCTCCAACCACCACCACCCTTGCCCCAGAGGGGAGCAGTGTTGGAGCAAGAGGGCCTGGAGTGGTTGCTCAGTGTGGGTCAAGGTGCAGGCTGTGGTGTTCCTGGCACCGTTAGAGTTCTGGGAGGCCCCCACTCTGCTGCCTCCAGGGGTGACAGCAATGGCCACTGTCCCCCCACTCAGATGCTGTGCCAGGTCTAAGGCAGCTCCATCGCCTCACAACTGCGCACCCCCCTTGGCCATGGCAGTCCTTGCTGTAGTGTGGAGCTGCACCACAGAGCCAGCGGGCCGGTCCAGGTGCTCAACTTGGGCTGGGGAACCTGCAGGCATGGCCACAGGTAACCAGCCAGGGTCCTGGGTAGTTTTCATCTGCTCCCTCCGCCTTGTTTTGGGAGTAAGCGAGTGTGCGCACACGCTTCACAAGCAGACTCGAGGTTTCTTACAGCCCCGCTGTCAGGGCCACTGGTCTGCAAACCAGCTAAGGGGACTCATCCTCCTGACGTCAGACCCCAGGGCTGGAGCACCCAAAATGTGGTTCAAACCACTTGCTTCCCAGGGAGGATCTCTGAGGCCATGTAATCCCCCTTCTCTTCTGTGTCCCCCGCTATGGGTGCAAGTCCCAACCTGATCGCTTCTCTTCCCTTCCTACCAGATTTTGTGTGGATCCTTCTTACAGTCTTGATTGTATAAGAGTCTCTGTGTCAGTCTCCAGTTTGTTTTCAGTGAGAGTTGCTCCACATGTGGGTGTGTTACCAGTGTGTTTGTGGGGGGAGGTGAGCTCAGCCTCCTCCTACTCTGCCACCTTGGTCTCCCCAGAATTCCTGAAACGTGCAGGCTGAGTAGCACACACAACAACCTTCTCCGCTGCACTATAGAAACTCTTCAACAAACACACTCAAGAGGGTACAGCTATTATAGCTACTCAAAAGGTTTATGAGAACCATTCAGATAACATGGCAGCAAGGCACAAAAGGACCTCGTAAAATTAGAATAACATCTGAGGCAGAACCGTGGGCTCCAGAAACACAAGGACGATGTCTCATTATTTCTGTAGAGCCAAGTAATTATCCGGTACAATTAACTTGGAGAAAGCGGAGAGGAGAATCTCACATGCCAACAAATAAATGCAGCTGAAGTTCCAGTTTGCCTCTGCCTTGAGTACTGTTAGCCCAAGAGTGGAGAACACCTACAGAGGCCACTGTGGGTCCTTGATTAGATGAGTTTCCTGACCTAGCTATGGAGTGAAGCCAACATATGGCACTCTGCTAGGCAGTAAATACCATGTTGTTTCTCTGGATAGGAAAGCCTCCAGAAAAATCAAGATTTTAGAACAATACAGCCTATGGATAGAATAATATGACTTGGTGCTGCAGAAGCATTTCTTCATCCCTGAAGCATCTCTGATGCCCTTTAGGTTGCCGAGGTTCAGAGGAGGAGGGGAATCTAAACCAAGGTGCTACACTGTGAGATGCTCTCAGCAAATGTACTTTGGGTGCTCTTCTGCTCTGCAAGCCAAGAGCATGGGGCCTCCCAATCCAAAGACCACCTCTGGACAACTTGTGTCTTAGACCAAAGCATGTTCCGCCTTCCCCACATGTCACGGCATAAGCAGAGCTAGGCAGAGACTCTGATGGGCTGTGCCTAGTCATTGGCTCCAGGCCCAGGTGGTAGTATTTTCAGGAAATTCCTAGAGTTTCTGTGTTTCTGTGCAGATTGCATTCAAACAACCTACCATTTTCTAACTGCTCATTCTTGCAATGAGCAGCCTTGGAGTGTTATACCTCATTTTCAGATATGTCCCTGTAATAATTTATAGCTCGGGATTTTGAGACGACAATTTTTATTTTCAATTTAGACATCTCGGATCAAAGTTAAGTAGGAAAAATGAGAGAATATCACAAGACCAGTAATAACAGCAGTTATAAACTATTTTTAATTGGAGTAGAATGAGTAACACGGAGGCACATTTAAAATGTTAAACTGTAGCAACAGTGATCTGAACCAGTGCCTCTGCGTATTTTTGTTGTTTAAGCATTTCTGTACTTTGAATTTTCTCTACCAACATATGTATTTTTAATTTTAAAAAAAACGTTAATGGGAAAAAATCATGTAAGTCAGAATCATTGGCATATTTATTCAACAAATACTTGTTGAGTGCGTCCTATACGTTAGGTAGGGCACTAGGCGTGGGGCGGCCATTCAGTTCCAGGCCGTCATGGACCTTACATGCCAATGCAAGAGGTGCAAATATTTTTAAACAAACACAACATTTTCAATGTTAGCATTATGAAGGAGAAACACCATGTCCAATGGGAACCTATGAGGGGAACGTGTCTGGAGACCCACAGGAAGCATTTTATCTCAGTAGTTGAGCCCTGAGGGTTGAGAGGTTGCTAACCAAAGAAGTGAGGACAGGGTGGGGAACTACAGGGAGGGACAGGAAGGATCTCGGTCCATTTGAAGAGCTGAGAGAAGACCTTAATACAACTCTGCTAAGGTTTTGAAGGAAGGAGGTCAGAATGTCGTTTGAAGATCACTCTCTGACCTTCTATAGAGAATGTATGGTGGGGAGGGGGGAAGAGTGGATTATAGGGCCAATGAGGGAGCCATTGCAATGATCCTGGCGAGATGTGATGGTGGCCTTCCCAGTGAAGGTGAGTAGAATGGAGAGAAGAGATTTGGGGACAGAGGCAACCAGGCCGGATGACATTGTCCTCAAGGAACAGAGGAGGGCAGAGTTAATGACGACACCCAGATGGAAGAAGAAAGAGCTCTACAGATGGGAGAGGATGAATTCAGACTTTCTTTCCTTGATTTTTTTCAATTATACAATGAAATTACCACTCATTTTAACAAGTCAAACCGCAGAGATATATTAGGAAGAAGTTAATTATCATTCTCCCCCTTCTGGACTAACAAATGTTAACAATGTGATATTCTCATCTTTCTCACTTATATCGCCTGTATTTGTTGTATTTTTTAATTCAGTTTTGAACTTGTCAAATATAAATCTCTTCTAGAATTTACGAGTGATAGGTCAAGTAGAAAATTAGATATAGGTGTCAAAACCCAGAAGGGAGACATGTGCTGGGTTTACAAATTTGTCTGTGTAGGTGTAGGTGATGCCTAAGCTGCGGGGTAGATAAGAGTATCTGGGACCAAATGTCAAGTCACAACAAGAGAGCTGGACCCAGTCCTGAGGAGGTCCAACCTTGAGCAGTTAGGAGATGGTGTGGGAGGAGAGGTCAGAGAAACAGGAGAATGTGTGGGATGCAAGTCACGACGTGCCAAGTGCAGCCAAGAGGGCAGTGAAAGGAATGTCCATTACACTGAGCAGCAAGGATATCACTGCTAGCCTTAGACAGTCCTATCCGTGGAGTGGATGGACACCGAGTGAGGCTGCCGGGCGTTAATTTGAAGTATTGCTAATTCACCCCTGGAGACGTGTATTTCTCCAGCGTCACCTCCTGGGGGGATGTCACAGCAAGGATAGCTAGGGTCTCAATAATTAGAGCTTTTCAGGAGTATTTGACAGAACGTGAGAGAGGCAAACGGGATTAAAATGATATCTATAAAAAACTGTTACTGTGCTGTTATCTCACTATTTCTATGCTTAATTAGGGACTGAATGTATTAAAAATAAATGGATTTTTGTCTTTTTATCTGTTTTATGTTTACCTAGGGAAACCTTGGTGAGCATGGAGCTGGTGGCCCAAAAGGAGAGAAGGTAATCAAATTTGTGAAGTAAATTTGAGTAAAAACATCTTACACCAACTCACACCCATTCACACATCAGGGCAGTCCCGCTGCCCCGCGGGCTCCAAGTCAGCCTGCAGTGGGCACGAGCCTCCCTGGCCTCCAAGAGAAGGCCCTGAGTAGCTGACTACAGGAAGGGAACACATCCACATCGAGGGGAAATAGCTGTCACAGGTAAATGAAATTAGGACACAGGTTTCGGTTTTTAATTAGATGTTTCATGGATCCATGTAGACGGCAAAAACCATCTGAAAGGCCCTTTGACACGATGCCCGAGGCTCGCTATTTTTGTGTTTTCTTAAGCGTCCAAACATAAACTATCATGGGAGCATTTTGGGGTGGGGTTTTATCATGTACAGTCTCGGTTTAACCAAATAATTATTTCAAAATAGCTTTACAGTTAAAATACTGACGAATTCGCACTGCCTTCTCATCATCATTCACGGGTTTAATTATATTAGCTGTGAAGATGACAGATGCCCTTGCCTGGTCAAAAAGATGTTTCACTCCTGTTCGATCCTGCAGTTGGGATGACCTTGGATTCAGTGGGAACATGCCATTGTCAAGAAAAACAAAATGCAGGAACGATACTCAATGTTTTGTAATAACCTATAAGGGAAAAGAATCAGAAAAAATAGATATATATGTATGTAAAATGGAATCACTTTGCTGTACACCTGAAACTAACACAACGTTGTAAATCAACTATACTTCAATTTAAAAAAGGGGGAAAAAATGCACGTTAAATCCACAGACAGAGGCAAGTGGGTTGGAACTACTCTGCGGGAACATGGCCTGGGGGTTCTCTCTTCATTCATTCACCCAGTAAAAATTCTCATGATTGAGGGCAGGGTGTTTCGACATGAATCCAAGAAAATATGACTTCTGTGCCTTATAAATCAGTGCAGCCAATCTATTCACAAGATCATACCTCCGTAACCAGAAAAAACTGCTACAAGATAGTCTCAACAGAAAGTAGGGGCTTCTTATAGACTGACCATTGAAAATGAAATTTCCTGCAAATAAGTAAACAACTAAAACCTTGACATTCTTAAAAAGGCATCCCAGAAATTGATTATCCAGCAATAAGGTCATTTATGTGTCTTGGATTGTACTGCTAGTACATTAGCATTATTTCCTGTAACCAAATAGCTTGCGGAATTCCTACACCACCATAAGGAACACATTATATTTTAAGCAATTACTGCTGGACACATGCAGACTAAGGAGGAAAAAAAGGAAAGCCACAAAGCTTGTCACTTAGGACAGCTGAGCAAAGAGAGTTGTGGCACTTTTAAAGTATTTAAATGATGATTCACTTCTTGAAACAAAACAGCTGGCCCTGGTTTTGCTATGTTCATTAGGAAACATATGTTACTTAGGAATTCTTAAGACCTCAATGATGAGAAATTTGATTCTGTCAAACAGGTGTATTTCAAACTCTAAGGACCCTTTCTATGGCTCAAAATCTTTTCTAATTGCTTCAGAATCTTAAGTGGAATTAGAAAAAGCCAGTGGCATGACTGTTGCCTCTTCCTGCCCAAAGAAATAACCCAGAAGAGTCTACAGAGAACCTGATATAAACGCCCACATGAAATGATTTGTAAGAATTCTAATTAAAAGGAGAAAGACTCTGCCTGTAAATAATGCATATGATAAACTCAAAAACATAAGCACCGCATTTGCTAGAAGAGTAGAATCACCTCTACCTATACACACTCACTTAGTACCTGGGCTGAATCTATACTTTTTTTTTTTTTTTTTTTTTTTTTTTTTTTTTTTTTTTTTTGCGGTACGCAGGCCTCTCACTGTTGTGGCCTCTCCCGTTGCGGAGCACATGCTCCGGACGCGCAGGCTCAGCGGCCATGGCTCACGGGCCCAGCCACTCCACGGCATGTGGGATCTTCCCAGACCGGGGCACGAACCTGTGTCCCCTGCATCAGCAGGCGGACTCTCAACCACTGCGCCACCAGGGAAGCCCTGAATCTATACTTTTGTTCTTAAAATTATAATGCTGCTCCTGGGTCACTGTAGTGAGAATTTAAAGCTCCTTCAAGCTGCTCTTTCAGATCTTTGCTTGAACCTGTGGTGGACTCTGGTGCTTCAGAGCTCCAACTGCACGTTGGAACCCCCTGAGGGCTTTTAGAAGGTACCAGTACTCAGGTTCCATCTCCAGATACTCTGATGTGGGGCAGAGCCCATGTATATGGTGGATCTGGGGTGGCGGCAGAGTGGGGGGTGGTCCATATTGCTATTATTTAAAAGAGCTTCAGGTGATTCTACCTGGCAGCCAGGGTGGAGAACCACTGAGTGCTAAAAAGATCCTGGGCTTTGGCATCAAAAGTTGATTGTGCCATTAACGACTCTGTCTCCTTGGGAAAGACACTGTATTTCTCTGAGTGCCAGTTTCCTCATTTGTGAAATGGACACAGTCACATCTACACAGAGAATTGATGGCAGGATTGAAATCAAATGAGATGAGATGAACTTGCCCGAAGCACAACACCTGGCACATATGAAGCCCTCACTAATGCTTCACGCCTTCCTATCCATCCACTCCAAACTTTCTTCATTCTCATAAGGTATCGTTTATCTCTGTTTGATATTAATAGTTAGTTGTTACCATCCTTAACACCCGGTCTTGATCATCTTTGCTTCTCCCACCACAATGTTGAGGCTCAATTTATCTTGTAGAATAAAAGATTGAACGAGAAGTACAATTTCAACCCATAAGTGACTTATTGCTGTATCACACATCACTCCTCGACGCACCGGCTGGCAGAGTAGAATCACAAAACCAGCCTACCATTTGGAACCCAGCCTTCCAGTGAAGCACCAGAACAGATGCAAAACAGCAGTAGGATGAACACACAAATCACTCCTAGGTTAGCAGCCAAGTCCTGTATCAAGAACACTGGGATACAGGAAGAAACACCAAGCAACACTACCGGCTTTTAATGGTAAATGGCGATGGAGACCATGATATCCAAGTAACCAGTCTACCAGGACTGAAATGACGACCTGAGACTGATGGGATCTGGTGAGGGGATGATGCTGTGTTTGCAGGTCAGTCGGGGAGAACTGCTCCTTTATAGAGACGGTGGAATAGGTGACAGAATATCTAAGGACTCCTGAGGAATTAGCGGTGTCTTTTAGGGCAGTTGTCAGAGGGGAAAGATGGAGGCTCAACACCACCAGACCTTTCAAATAGCATCCAAGGTGTCAAATTAAATGACAGCCTTTCCTGAAGCTAAATAAACTCATCACTTGTCTTTCAGCTCATAGCCACTGATAACTCACTGAACACCCATTCTCACTATGAAAAACAGCATACGTGTCTGTGCTTCAGGTGTGAAATGCTTTTGTTTGTAGAGTTTTATATACGGGAACAGAACTCTTAGATTTCCTCCAAGCCCAGACACCCCTTCGTACCAGTCAGAGATGGACCAAAGCCTCTGTTGGGTCCTTCCTCTGCATTTCAATGGAGACCTGTATATATTGCTTCAAATACTTAGCAGCTGTGAACATAGGTACTCTTCCTCCAAGTATATGCCCCTCCCCTTACCTTTGGTATTGAGCAGATGTGACTTTTATAGTAATTTCTAGACCCTTTCCTTGATTTCTACATTTACTTTATGCAACTTACTGGGCATAAGTTTTTCTATCGCACCTATGCACTGGGGCTTTTGGCACCCATCAAATGGGCAATAGGAAGGTCACTCTGTACAGCCTAACACTTGTGTAAGGCCAATTGTTTATTTATCCTTTCAAACCAACAGCAATCAGCCCCTTAAATGTCTCCACCAATTTCTTCCTCTTTGTACTATGGATAGAATTCAATATCTGTAGAAAAAAAAGGCTTCTCCTACAATATGGTAAGTGCAAAACTGATGGTACATTACATGTTTGGGTGGTACACTATAAAGGAAAATACTTGTATTAATAAAATCAAGATTACATTTACAAAATATATTCCACAAATCTAGACACCACCTTAATAAAAACATGGATTTGTCTGTCCATTATATATGACAGGCTCCCTCTTCCTCTAGTCTAAAATCACAAGATACTGATTAGGATAGAAATATAGAAATAAAACAATGTTTTAGGGCTGTAATTAACTAGTACTTGAAATACTTTGGGTAGATTGTTGTTTGAGGATTCAAAATAAACACATAGGGTTTCCCTGGTGGTGCAGTGGTTGAGAGTCTGCCTGCCGAGGCAGGGGACATGGGTTCGTGCCCCAGTCCAGGAAGATCCCACATGCCGTGGAGCGGCTGGGCCCCGTGAGCCATGGCCGCTGAGCCTGCGTGTCCGGAGCCTGTGCTCCGCAACGGGAGAGGCCACAACAGTGAGAGGCCGCGTACTGCAAAAAAAATTAAAAATAAAAAAATAAACACATAAACATATCCACACAGGGGGCAGGTATAAAGATGTTCATTGCAGCCTTGTTTATAATAGAGAAAAGCTAGAGGCAACCAAATACCCATCAGTAGGGCTTTGACGAACCCCGATACATTAACACAGTAGAATGCTATCTGAGGGTTCAATGAATGAGCTAGGTCTAAATATATCTATTAATAGAGGATGGATATTAAAAACCACATTAAGTAGGGAAAAAAGTCACAAAATATTATATACAAGATCAAACAATGGCTTCTATAGAATTTGTTTTAAATATCCAAAATAACATATTATTTATGGTTCCACATATGCAGTAAAAGTGCAAAAATATAGACTGAAAACATAAGTACTAAATTCATGACAGTGGCTCTCTCTGGGACAGGAAGAGAGAGAGAATTTGAAACTTCTTCGGTTATAAATTTTTTTTCTTTCTTCCATCTTGGGTGTGTGGTCCATGGAGGTTTGACATATTCAACTTTATGTGTTTTGTATTTTTTTCAAAATAAAAAAAAAACAAGATGGGCAAAAAAGGCATATACTTGGAAGTGCAATGGTGAATATTGTTTTGCAAAAATGCTCCTGAGATTGGAAAATAACCAACATTACATAACTTCTAGTGGCTGCATTTAATTTAACAACTGTCTGGTATTCGGGAATGCTGGTTAACATTTAAATGGAAGCACAATGCTGGGACATCCCTGAAGTCTAATTAACGATACATTTCCTTGCCACAAGTATTATTTCTAAAATTTTATTTTCTCGAAATTCCCTTTATATGTCACATACAAATCCCTTCTCAAGATTTTTGACCAGAACCTCTTAGGCATTTCTAAGTTGCTACTGTCCTCACATCAACAAGAATGCCTTCTTTGTTCACAGCCGAACATTTAAGTGGTGATATAAGTGCTGGAAACAGTGGAGAGATGTGTTTTTCTTCCTGTGACTCCTCACCCCTCCACCTCCCCCAACCTGAAAAAAGAAAGAAGTGTCTGAAATAAAATGGGTCTGGATTATTGTGTCAGTTAAATTATCTCATGTCTTTAAAACAACAAAAAAAATTTTTTTTGCAAAAACAAAATACAGCAGAGCGAAATTATAATTTTTTCCCTCTAAATGTTCTTTCCTTGAAAAATAATTGACTTTTGTTTCACATTAATTTTAAAGATCCTAATGAATATTATGGATTTCTAAAAGACCTAAAGGCATCGTGGAGCACTGACAAACATTATTATGCAAATAGCCTAACTGGATTCAGAACTTCACATTGCCTCTTGGAGGATAAGAGATAACTTCCGTGGTTAGAAAGGGCACAGGCAATGCTCTGACCCTGACAGTCACAAGAGGACTCACCTGGCCTCCTGCAAAAACTTTCTTCTGCTTTTTCTTGAAAGGGTGAAATTGGACCACCAGGATTTCCAGGCTCTATTGGCCCTAAAGGTGAAAAAGGAGAATCTGTAAGTATTTTAGCTTTGAGAGCAGAGGAAGAATATCCAAAAGATAGAATTAAAAATATATTTCTTAATCAGCCCCAATTCCATGCACCTTGGTTGCCCCTGCCATAGGGAGCAATAGATCAGATATTTGAGCATGCACTCTAGTCAAGGTACTAAGTTTTTTACATGTATTACCTCACTTAGTTCATTTTTTAAAAAATCACCCCCATCCTTCAGATGAGGAAACTGAGGCACAGAGAGGTTAAGTAACTTCTGTAAGTTCACACAGCTAGGAAGTATTGAAACCATGAATCACTCCTAGGAAGGCAGATTCCAGAACCCAGGGTTTAAAAATCACTAAGCTGGGCTTCCCTGGTGGCGCAGTGGTTGAGAGTCCGCCTGCCGATGCAGGGGACACGGGTTCGTGCCCCGGTCCGGGAAGATCCCACATGCCGCGGAGTGGGTGGGCCCGTGAGCCATGGCCGCTGAGCCTGCGCGTCCGGAGCCTGTGCTCCGCAACGGGAAAGGCCACAAAAGTGAGAGGCCCGCATGTGGCAAAAAAGAAAAAAAAAAAAAAATCACTAAGCTGCCATGCTATAACTAAACATAATAGCTCAAATGAATAATAAAAGCATCTTTGGGCTTCCCTGGTGGCACAGTGGTTAAGAATCCACCTGCCAATGGAAGGGACAGGGGTTCGAGCCCTGGTCCAGGAAGATCCCACATGCTGTGGAGCAACTAAGCCCATGCGCCACAACTACTGAGCCTGCGCTCTAGAGCCCGTGAGCCACAACTACTGAAGCCCACGTGCCACAACTACTGAGCCTGCATGCCTAGAGCCCATGCCCCACAATAAGAGAGGCCACAGCAATGAGAAGCCCGCACACCGCAACGAAGAGTAGCCCCTGCTCGCCACAACTAGAGAAAGCCCGTGTGCAGCAATGAAGACCTAATGGCAGCCAAAAATAATTTAATTAATTTTTTAAAAAATGAAGCATCTTTGGCAATGGCAGTCATTTTTCAGGCAGCTTTAGAATCAGTGCTGTCACTCATGTACTCTGAAGTTCTCCTACTTCAGGAATCATGCTTGCCCTTAGTATTCCATCCAGGCCAGTAACAGCCCTTCCTGGGACTCTCTGGGAAATCTCATGTGTCCCACAAATCCAGTCTGGTGTCTGCTGCCCCGTCCATCTGCCCGCTCACTCCTGATACTCCACACTTGTGGGCACGTCTCCCACCTCTTACCTACCTCTCTGGGTCCCCACTGACTCCCCTCCATGCTGGAACACTGACACTCACCTTCTCCTAATTTCCACGTGACCCATAACAGACCAGTCCCTAAGATTTACTACAGTTCTACTGGGATAGCTGGGACTTGTAGAGCAGAATAGAGAAATCTGAACGGGTTAGAGCAGTGCTTCTCATACTAAGTGTGAACTTAAATAACCTGAAGATCATTTTGAAATGCCAATGCTAGTTCAGCAGGTCTGGCTTGGGCTTTTTACCAAACCCACGTTCAGCTGCTGATGGCTCATAAGCCAATAATTCGAGAGGCAAATGTCAGTAGAAAGGAAAGATGCTTTAATCAGAAAAGCCAGCCATCTGAGAAGATGGTGGACTTGTGTCAAGAGACCAACTCCAAAGACTCTGCTCAGCCGTGACAGTTTTTAGAGGGAAAAATGGGGGAAGAATCTCAGTGAATCATTGAGGCAGGAGGTTGGGTTCTGCATCTTTCTCCATTGCATGCAGACTGGCTGGCTCTTTCTTCAGATGTTATCTTGCCCGCGTGATCTGCCAGCAGGAGAGTTAGTCATATTTTAACTGCTTAATTCTTCATTCTTACTTCTTTTCATCTAGGAAAAGAATCAACAGGTTAGACAAGGCATGGGGTGCATTCAGGACAGCACAAGTCAGGAGTTAGTTTCAATTGCTTAGTGATCTCATTTTTATATTTAGGTTCTTTTAAGTTTAGAAGGGAACAGAAATGGGCAAACAGGAAAGGAACAAAAGAGCTGCTTTCAGCCTGAGTGGCTGTATTTCTCAAAGTCCCAGGCCGTGCTCCTGCTGTGGGTCCCTAGACCATGCTTTGCGTAGCAAGCGCTGGAGGATGTCACAGTTCCTAAGGGTTTCCCTGTGGTTCTCCGTCCTGCCACCAAGACCCAACCCCCTGAGACTACCTGTCGCCCCATCTACCTTACCCAGGAGAAACCAGCTTCTTTTCCTCTCAGTTCTTCTCCTTGTCAGTTCCCTCTGAATCCCTGAATTATCCCACACCCCTTACACGTCTTTGCCTGCCTCTCTCCTCACCCCCGCCACAGGAAAAAACACAAATTTCACATTATTAGCAGAGCAGTTTAGCTCTTTGTGATCTCAACCTCTTTAATACAGAACAGGATGTGGACTTCACTTTGCATAATAACCAGAAGGCCCGAACAGAACAATAGTCTTCATCCAGATCTGAATTAGGAGCCTGAATGGTACTTTAAAAGGGCACTTTGTTCCCCATTATAGGAAATTTAGAACAGGACCAGGTTAGACATCAGAGCTGAAATATCGTCTGGTTGAACCCCAGGATTTTATAGATAAGGAAAAAGAGGTTCTAAAATGTAGAAGACTTGTCCCAGATGGTAGCCATTGGAACTAGGACGAAATATCAGGTCTCTAGATAACCAGGCTCCTGATTTTGGTTCTTTTTTCTTTTACAAGCAGTTACTTTAGTCAGTGTGGCTTGACAGAGGTTCTAGATAAGCAATGTGCTATAATCAGAAACAAGCAGTTACAAAAGCAATGTTGCCCATTGCTCACATCTAATTAACTTCGTCTCCTATCTTAAAACTCAAATTGATTTTTAGAATTAAGACTGAAAAGCAAAAATATAAAGCCCTAACCTAATGTATAGAAATTATCCAATAATAAGAGATGTAATGATGTTGGATAGATATGGGTCATATTAGTCAGAGTAGGTAGGTTATGCCTAGTAACAAATTAGCCCTGAAATATCTATGGTTTTAACCCAAGAAAGGTTTTCTCTTGCTCGTGCTGCCTGCCCAGCGTGGCCGGGAGGAGTGGGTGTCCTGCTGTACACGACCCTCAGTGACCAGTCACCAGGCTGATTGGCACCCAGGAGCTACGCCATCTGCTAGGTGCCACCTTCTCAGCCTCCACTGCCAGGGAAGCAGGACTGGAGGATGATGAATGGGCTCCTTCAAGCGGCATGCATCACTTCTGCACACATTTCACGGTCAGAACTAGCTGCCTGGCCTCACATAACTGCAGGGAGCTTGGAAACGTCAGGGAGAAGATGGGGGCCCACAGTGTCCAGGTCACGGGACACGAGGCTTGTTCAGTAACCGCACCCCTCCCGATCGTGACCTGAAGGTCAAGCCCCTAAGAGGACCTTTGAGAGCAGCAGTACCTACCATAGTGGTTCTCACACTTGCCCTTGACTTTCAGATGCAAAAGAAAATTACTAAAATTACTAAGTTACTAAAAATGTGTGGTATCCATCTTATGGTCAATTCACTCCATTCAAATAATAAATCGATTACATTTCAAATCAAATCAAACAGACTGAGCAAGCAAAGCCTGGGATTGAAGTCAGGGTGCCTGGGTTTAAATCATCAGTGACCTCTTACTGATTCTGTGACCTTGAGGAAATGGCTTAATTTCTCTGGGCCTCAGATCCCCCCTCTGTAAATGAGTGTACTCATCGTACCCAGCCTGTTGACACAAGAGGGTAACTGTGTTAGTGTATAGAAAGTGATTAAAACAGGTATAAGTGTTTTATTCAATACATGTCAGCTACTATTGTTACATCTGTAAAACTTTAAATTCCCTAATTTAATAAACTTCTGTTCGACACCAATAGTGTACCTCAGAGTTGCTATGATAGTCAAGATGAATTATATCTCTACCTTCACAGAGTTTATTGGCAAGATAGACAAGGGAACATACAGTGGACGAATGCTGTTTTAGGGGAAGTAACTCAGTTACTCAGAAACTTTCTGAGTCTCTTTCCTCATTCCTGAAATGGGACAATATCTCCCTCACAGCCCTGTAGTGAAGGTTAAATGACATCATGATACATACCTTCAAGAACAGAAGTTAATAAGGGGAAGCCTCCCCGTGTGTGTGTGTGTGTGTGTGTGTGTGTGTGTGTGTGTGTGTGTGTGTGTTAAGGGTGGGTTGTGGTGTTAGTAACACAGTGACAACAGGGGCAGTGTTACTTAATAAGGGACATTCCTTCAAAGCTTCTGTCTCTCCCCAGAACCTTCATACCTAGACCCAACAAGAACTAGTATCAGTTCCACAGACTTGTACTGTTACTCACCCAGTAATTAACTGCTTCAAGCCATTTTCATTAAAAGAAAAATGAAAATTAGTAAAGTGTTTTTAAAATAATGATTTTGCATTTTTAAACACTAATTTAAACTCTGTATTTTTAAGCACCAACTGAAGTAACTGGAAAAATTCAAATGAATGTCCTTCCACCGATCACTCTGGCATCTTCACATTCATTCTGCCTCTGATTGGATGTGTGTGTGTGTGTCTGTGTGTGTGTGTGTGTGTGTGTGTGTGTGTGACCATCTTCTATCTGAACCATGCAAGAGGAAGCTGTGGCCTTGGACCGCATTGTAATTTGTCAACCACTCAGGATTCTCAAAATAACATTGAAATGATTAACTTACTGTTCATTTGGAGATATGAAACGGTTTTTAAATTCATTTTCGTATGGTCCTTCTAAGCTGCATAGGCAGACAATGTGACGTTCTGGATCACTGCATGTTTGCAATGGAGTCTGAGTTTGGCCTGCAGGATTTACCCACATCCAGGTTTGGAGAGATTATTCCTAAAAGTGTTTATAAATGATTCTGTTTTCCACCCATTTTCCTAGGGTGAACCCTTTACAAAAGGTGAAAAGGGAGATAGAGTAAGTAGATGTTTTATCACTGTCTTGGGTTTTCTACTTCATTTTCTTTCTCTCTGATTTCTAGTATGTTTACTTTGGAGTCTAATACATTTGATAAGGTCAGCTCCCTGAGCATTTTACTTTTTCCTCTGTGAATTTTGACTCTTTTATTTTGATAAATGAGAAATTTTAAACCTTGTTAAGTGTTATCATGTGATGACACTTCCACATTGGCTTTGGGTAGTGTATATTTTCTTTAACCCATTACTATTTGTGACTGGACATGAACGTGATGAAAGGTATACACTAAGGATATTTAAAATACAAAATTAATATGTAAGATACAGATTTTTTTCAAAAATTTTGTTAATGATACAAATTGGATTTCTCAAACAAGAAAGGATCAATAAGTCATGGAAAATAAGAAAAGCAAACTCATTATAGCCAATGTTGTCCTCTTTTGTGTAACCTTAATTTTTGTGTGTTTTTTTGTTCCATTAAATACATAGACCTGAAAGTAGAATCTCTATGACATATCAACTTAAACTTTACTCTTTCTTTTTCGCCCTCATCTGCAGTTTTAGTTCTCTTGAGATACAAGATGAACTGGCAGCAAATTATAACAATGTCAGCTAAGTAGGGAACTCAGTGACCGCTAATGGACCATGATGGTTAAAGTGTCAAAAGTGACACTGGGGAAAAAAACTGTTACAGACAAGAAAGAAAAATAGGAAATTATTGTTTATGTATTAGCAATAATTATTTTAAATCATATTTTAGAATGAACCCTCCTTGACTTCACCATGTCTTCCATAATTTTCCCCTTTATTGTATGTCAGCTAGTGGGGAAGTAGATGAATTGCAGCATTAGAGATGCTCTTCTCCATCCATATTTAAACATTACACATATGGTCCTTCTTTCATTTACAGGGAGAACCTGGAATAAGAGGATCACAGGGAATAAAGGTAATCCCCTGACCCCCTTCTCTTGCATCTCCGATGTAATGAGATTGTGAAACATTAAAATAACCATTTCACTTTCCTTCCCACCCATATGTTTAGGGCGAGCCTGGAGATCCTAGCCCCCCTGGTGTAATAGGAAGCTCAGGACTAAAGGTATATAAGAAATAACTGAGACGAATGAGGATATTATTTTGAAGTTATAGCCATTTCTGTGTAAAACAAGGAACTCTGATGGACCACTCATTTTCATCACAAATGTTCTCAGAGACTTTATCATGTTTCCATGGTGATCTCCCCGATCCCCACATTGGCCGCATTTATTACCTACATGGTAACTGGGCCTTATGGATCACAATGGGATTTTTAAGCTCTTTTCAGACCATATTCACGATAGCATCCTAAAAGCTTTAAGAGTAAACAGTGTGAGCCATGTCTATGACCCTGAGCTGTATTCTCAAAGAGAACAGGATTCAGGATTCAATTTCCTAATCCAAAATGATGCAGCCCAGAAGTGTTTGAGTTGCCCATGCAGGACTCTACAGGAGCGACCCAAAGAAGACCAGCTGTTGGGAGGTGCTGGAGAGATTCGTGTGATATGCCCCCACCAGTGGGCAAGGCAAGTTATCCAGGCCTCACCTACTGGTGAGAACAGACTCATTTAAGTGACAACATCTTGAAACTATCTTTGTAGGCCCAAAGCACGTTTCAGTGTTATATAGAGGAGGCTGGATGGTGGAAAGTCGATCTTTCTATAGATAAAGGTCACACCATGTTTTACATATATTCAGGTACCATCTAATTTTTATCAAATTAAAGTACATATCACCTTCTATTTAGGGTCAGCAAGGACCCGCAGGCCCTATGGGACCCAGAGGACCACCAGGAGATACTGTACGTATAGTAGATGCATGTGTCTTTGATATTTGGAAATTAAATTGAGACTAAAGCATGTTTTTTTTTTGTTTTTTTGTTTGTTTGTTTTGCGATACGCGGGCCTCTCACTGTTGTGGCCTCTCCCGTTGCGGAGCACAGGCTCCGGATGCACAGGCTCAGCGGCCATGGCTCACGGGCCCAGCCGCTCCGCGGCATGTGGGATCTTCCCGGACTGGGGCACGAACCCACGTCCCCTGCATTGGCAGGCAGACTCTCAACCACTGCGCCACCAGGGAAGCCCCCTAAAGCATGTTTTAAAGAACATCAACATCTGTTCATGTGACCGAGTTATACTACATTTTCCAAAGGCATGGGTCATCTCTACCAATAAAACTGAGCACACCTAATGTCAGGGGCTATTGAGAACATTAGTATCTTCATATAGTCATACGAGGTCCTTTTGAATATTAGCCTAAGAAATCAGTCTTTGAAACCCAAGTTAGCATTTCCATTATACATCATTATAAATGGCTTTTGGTTCAATTCTCCATCCAAGTAAGATACTTCCAAAGCTTCTGTTGTTGTCTTCTTGCAACATTCTCCAAAAAGGGCAAGTCTTTTGGCTGAAAATATTTATATAATGCAATTGGAGAAAGGTCCTCCGGTTGCATTAAACCTAGCTTTACTCAGCTCACACACACACACACACACACACACACACACACACATACACACCCTCACACCGTTTAAATGTACTTTTTTTTTTAATTGAAGTAGTTGATTTACAATATTATATTAGTTTCAGGTGTACATTATGGTAATTCAATACTTTTATAGATTATATACCATTTAAAGTTATTACAAAATAATGGCTATTTTTCCTGTGTTGTACAATGTATCCTACTTGCTTATTTATTCTATACACAGTAGTTTGCACTTCTTAATTCCCTTACCCCTATCTCCTCCCCCCTTCCCTTTCCTCCACTGGTAACCACTAGATTGTTCTCTATATCTGTGTGTCTGTTATATATTGTTATGTTCAATCATTTGTTTTATTTTTTAGATTCCACATATACGTGATAACATACAATATTTGTCTTTCTCCATCTGACATATTTCATAAAGCACAGTACCCTCTAGGTCCAGCCACACTGTTACAAATGGCAGAATTTCATTCTTTCTTATGGCTGAGTTGCATGTATATGACATCTTCTTTATCCATTCATCTATTGATGGACACTTAGGTTGCTTCCTTATCTTGGCAACTATAAATAATGCTGCTAAGAACATTGGGGTGCATGTATCTTTTTGAATTACTGTTTTCATTTCCTTTGAATATATAACCAGGCATGGGATTGCTGGATCACTAAGTAACTCTATTTTTAGTTTTTTGAGGAACTTCCACAATGATTTCTCTAGTGGCTGCACCGATTTACATTCCCACCAATAGTGCACTAGGGTTCCTTTTTTGCCACATCCTTTCCAACACTTGTTATTTGTAGAATTTTTGATGGTAGCCATTCCGACAGGTGTGAGGTGATACCTCATTGTGGCTTCGATTTGCATTTCCCTGATGATTAACGATGTTGAGCATCTTTTCATGTGCTTGTTGGCCATCTGTATGTCTTCTTTGGAAAAATGTCTATTCAGGTCTTCTGCCCATTTCTTAAATCAGGTTGTTTGTTTTTCTTAATATTGAGTTTTATGAGCTGTTTATATGTTTTTGATATTAATTCTTTATCAGTCATATCATTTGCAAATATTTCCTCCTATTCAGTAGATTGTCTTTTCATTTTGTCAATGGTTTCCCTTGCTGTGCAAAAGCTTTTAAGTTTAGTTAGGCTGCATTTATTTATTTTTGCTTTTGTTCCCTTTGCCTTAGAAAACAGATCCAAATATATTGCTACAATTTATGTCAAAGAGTGTTCTGCCTATTTTTTCTTTTAGGAGTTTTATGGTTTCAGGTCTTACATTTAGGTCTTTAATTCAGTTTGAGTTTATTTTTGTATATGGTGTGAGAAAATGTTCTAACTTATTGTTTAACATGTAGCTGTCTAGTTTTCCCAGCACCACTTATTGAAGAGATTGTCTTTTCTCCACTCTATATTCTTGCTTTCTTTGCCGTAGGTTAATTGACCAATAATTGGTTTATTTCTGAGCTATCTGTGGTTCCATTGAGCTATGTGTCTGTTTTTGTGCCAGTACCATACTGTTTTGATTACTGTAGCTTTGTAATATACTCTGAAGTACGAGTGTGTCATATCTCCAGCTTTGTTCTTCTTTCTCAAGATTGCTTTGGCAATGTGATGTCTTTTGTGGTCCCATATAAATTTTAGGATTATTTATCCTAGTTCTGTGAAAAATGCATTGGACAATGCATTAAATCTGTAGATTGCTTTGGGTTGTAATGACATTTTAACAGTATTAATCCTTTCAATCTATGAACACAGGGTCTTTCCATTTCTTTATATCTTCTTCAATTTCCTTCATCAGTGTTTTATAGTTTTTAGACTATAGATTTTTCGCCTCATTGGTTAAGTTTATTCCTAGGTATTTTATTCTTTTTCATTCAATTTTATATGGGATTATTTTCTTGCTTTCTCTTTTGGATAGTTTCATTATTAGTGTATAGAAAAGCAACAGATTTCTGTATATTAATCTCATATCCTGCAACTTTACTGAATTCATTTATTACATCTAATAGTTTTTTGGTGGAGACTTTACAGCTTTCTATATATAGTATCATGGTATCTGCATATAGTGACAGTTTTACTGCTTTCCTTCCAATTTGGATGCCTTTTATTTCTTTCTCTTGTCTGGTTGCTGTGGCTAGGACTTCTAATACTATGTTAAATAGAACTGGTGAGAGTGGGCATACACGTTTTCTTCCTTATTTTAGAGGAAAGGCTTTCAGCTTTTTACCACTGAGTATGATGTTAGCTTTGAGTTTGTCATAAATGGAGTTTGTGATGTTGAGATATGTTCCCTCAGTACCAACTTGGATGAGCATTTATCATGAGTGGATGTTTAAGTTTGTGAATTGCTTTTTCTGCATGTTTTGAGATTATCATAATTTTTACCCTTCCTTTTGTAAATGTGGTGCATCACATAGATTGATTTGCAGATATTGAACCATCCTTACATCCCTGGAATAAATACCACTTGATTATGGTGTATGATCCCTTTTATACATTCTTGAATTCAGTTTGCTAACATTTTGTTGAGGATTTTTGCATCTATATTCATCAGAGATATTGGCCTGTAATTTTCTTTTTTTGTAACGTCTTTGTCTGGTTTTGGTATCAGAGTAATGGTGGTCCTATAGAATGAATTTGGCAGTGTTCCCTCCTCTTCAACTTTTTGGAATAGTTTGAGGAGGGAAGGCATTAGCTCTTCACTATATGTTGGGTAGAATTCACCTGTGAAGCTCTCCAGTCCTGGACTTTTGCTTGCTGTAGGGTTTTTTTTAATTGCAAATTCAATTTCACTACTAGTGACCAGCCTGTTCAGATTGTCTATTACTTTCTAATTCAGTGTTGGAAGGTTTTATGTTTCTAGAAATTTGTCCACTTCTTCTATGTTGTCCAATTTTTTGGCATATAACTAGTATTCTTTTATGATTTTTTTCATCTCTGTGGTAATGGTTGTCATTTTTCCTCTTTCATTTCTTATTTGATTTATGTGTGTCCTCTCTCTTTTTTTTTGATGAGCTCTCACTAAAGGCTTATCAATTATGTTTATCTTTTCAAAAAACATAGCTCTTTGTTTCATTGATCTTATCTATTGTTTGGGGGTTTGGGAGTCTTTATTTTATTTAATATTTCTTCTCTGATCTTTGTCATTTCCTTCCTTCTTCAGACTTTCAGTTTTGTTTTTTCTTCTTTTTCTAATTCCTTTACATGGGAGGTTAGTTTGTTTATTTGAGATTTTTTCTTGTTTATTGAGTTAGGCCTATACGACCATAAACGTAGAACTGCTTTTGCTGTATCCCATAGATCTTGGAAAGTTGTGTTTCCATTTTCATTTGTCTTGAGGTGTTTTCTGATTTCCTCTTGATTTCTTCATTTACACATTGGCTTTTTAGTAACATGTTGTTTAGTCTCCACAATTTTGTGTTTATCCCATTTTACTTCCTGTAATTGATTTCTAGTTTCATACTATTTTGGTTGGAAAAAATGCTTGATATAATTTCTGTTCTCTTATATTTGTTGAGACTTGTTTTGTGGCCTAGCATGTGATCTATCCTGGAGAACATTCCATGTGCACTTGAAAAGAATGTGTATTCTTCTGTTTTTTGATTGAATAAATGCACTTTCCTATCCATTCCCCCATGTCAGCTTTGTGTCCCTTGGACAATCTCCCTGGCCTTCTGACATCTTGGGAGCCAAAACCTCACTATCAATCCTCACTTGAGCAAAACGAGAAAAATGCTTGACCATCACTTCTTAACACTGATCTCTATCTGGCCATGATTTGAGTACCCTCCATGCAACTGTTAGAATCTCTCCTTTTCCCATCAGCTCGGGAGCAGCCCCATGACATCTTGCTCTGTTCTCTGTGCTCCCTGACTGAGCCTACAGGGGTTCATCTTTCAGCACGTTTGGTCACTTGGTACTTAGAACATTCACTTCATGAAGCAGATCTTTTTGTTGCACCCCCAAGCCATTTAGTGAACCATTGAAGGTGTACCTAATGGAGAGATCTTACAAAAGAAACATAATGCTGGTGGCACAGGTGGAGCCACAAGATGCCCAAGAAATGACGTTAAGTGATAGTGGCTAGAGCTAAAATAGAGACTAAAATAAAAGAGCCTTTCTTGCCAAATCATAGTAAAAGCATATTTTCTATTTACCCCATTGTCTCTCTGAGTCATCGTGTGATGCCACCAAGAGCCGTTCTTCCATGCCTTTTGGCAGTAATATGGATGGGGCATTTCGTTCAGGTCTCCCTTATTTAGTTTCTTTCTCATTACATTCAGGTTCCCTCACTTGAAACAACAAGCCACATATTTTCATTAAGGTTTTTCTCTCTCCAGCAGACCAAAATCAACACGTTTCCAGGTAGTTTGCATGTTAAAATTCTGTTCTCCTGAAAGACTCACAGACAGAAATGTTATTACAATAAGAGATTTTCTAATTGCTCTCTCCCTTTTATTCTGAATTTTCTAGGGATTGCCAGGAGAACACGGTATCCCAGGAAAACAAGGCATTAAGGGAGAAAAGGTATAGCTTCCGTTTCACTCACTTTGTATATTAAGTAGCTGGGTAGGAGGAAGAGACAGAGGGTCATAAGGACACTGAGGGAGTGAAAGGACAGGCCAGGGCAGCTGGGATTGTGCAGGAGATAGATGTTCGCATAAACTATGGCATGAGCGTCATCCCTGGACACTGTGGCAGCCCAGGTTCTGGCACTGAAAATGCAATGTGACAAAATGAACTGCCTTAGAGTTGAAGATCTCAGGACTCAAAAAACCTGTTTCAGGCTCAGCTAACAACTCAGGTATAGACCTAAGAAGTCTCAATCTCTCAGTACCTGTTTCTTGATGTCTATGTGGAAATAGTATTTTAGTACTGAACCATTACTTGGAAATAACTTAAAGAAAACATAAAGGTCATCTAAAGAACTATATGAATAGATTTTTATATTTTTTGCATATCTATTTATACACATACATACATTTCATGATACTGTAAACCTACTGTAACATAGCTCACCGCAAGATCTAGGTGCACTTAAGATAACAGAACAGTGTCCGCATGGATTGGACACTCAGTACATATAGTGGAATGAGTGAAGTGAATGGGTGAGAGAATGCAGTGTGACTGGCTATGGTGACAACTTAATACTATGGAAACTGCTGCCTCTACATGTCCCACCATGAACCTGAGTGATGAAGTGAGAATCTTACCTTGTTCCCTCAGGGAGACCCAGGTGGGATTATAGGCCCTCCTGGACTTCCAGGTCCAAAAGGTGAGGCTGGTCCTCCAGGAAAAAGCCTGCCAGGGGAACCAGTAAGTACCAATCCTTTTACTAACATTTCCTTTGAAAGTTGATTAATTACTGTTTGTGTGTTCCCAGTTTCAGATCACAGGCATAGGAATGTTTAGGTCTGCAGAAAAAGAAGTATTCATCTTATTCTTTAGATCAGAGGTCTAATCTTTTTGGAAATTTGATGCAAGCAAAGAGCTCTCATCTGAAGAAAATGCACACACATGCACCATTTTTCATACAATTTTGGGAGATTCACAGGTGCCCCTGAAGCTTCTGCAGGGACTATTTAGGGATCTATGAAGCCTAGTAAGGTTTGCTAGTTTTAAACCATAAACCTTCCTTGGACAATATCTTAAAACAGAAGAACTGCCTGAAATTTCCCTTCTAGAGGCTCTGCATATATAGCCATAGGTGGTCATCTTTAAAAAATGTCCTTGTGGCCTGGGCTAATCCCAGGACATAGAAAACTGGATAGCTGGAAAATCCAACCCATGTGGCTGTTTCATCTGCCTTTTTTTCTCATCCCCTTTGACCTTGTATATGAATAGTAATAAATAATTCTCAATATCAGATGCCTCATTTTAAAGATGAAAACATCTTATATTTTAAAGTAACTATACAAAATCTGCAGCCTAGTGAAATTTGTGTTCCCTCTTCCTTACTATTTTACAGAAAAGGTTTATTCAAAAAAGATGAAGAGCAATGAAATATTTTTGAGTTATGACTTCTAAGATGTAATTAACCTTTTTAGGAAAAGAAATATATTCACTTCCTTTTCTCTTCTTTTTCTTTTAGGGGTTAGATGGAAATCCTGGAGCACCTGGTCCGCGAGGGCCAAAGGTAAAAATATCTTAGATAATTTTTAAAGAATTAATAATTAACGAAATATAACTGGAAAATCCATGTCCCTTGAGCCTCACACTAACAGAAGCATCTAATTGCACAGGGAGAAAGAGGACTGCCAGGTATCCACGGCTCCCCAGGTGACATAGGCCCCCCAGGGATAGGAATTCCTGGCCGAACTGTAAGTGAAATTCAATCAAGTTTTTGAAACCCTGTTGACCCAATGTTGTGAAATAAAATCCAGCAACAAATTTGAATATGGAGAAAAGAGTGAAATGGTCAGAGGAGATACAAAAAGTGCTAGTCAGAGAGCAAGAATTAATGGGCTTTGTGGTTATATCCTAAGCACAGAAGGTACCCACTGTTTATTGACTTACAGATGCTAATCACACGTACACTGATTTTGAATTAGAAGAAGTTATTTAACACTTTATTCCTCCATTCTATATATTTAAAAGTACAAATGAGTGTAAGATTATGAGAATGCCCAATATTAGGATATTATATATTACTGTTTGTTTTTAATTAGAATAAAATGAAAAGTTACTTTTAAAGTGAATGGAGTGCCTATAAATGAGATGATATCAAAAATCTCTATGTAATATCTTAGAGAAGAGAGAATAGAGATCGTTTTTGATAGTTAAGACACATAATAGAAAGTTTTTTGACGTGTTTTAGCTATAAGGGTAATAATGATAATAATGACCATTGTATGCATACTTGTGGACTAAATAGCAGTAAGAGATAAAACTTTTTATTTGCTCTGAAAAAAGATAAAAGATTTTGGGACAAGAAAAGTGAAAGAGATGGTTATCCCAAAGACATTAATTTGGGGATTGGCCTTGAAATGAAATTATCATGAGAGGTAAAAGAAGATGTAAATAGTGAATGGTTATATTGTGTGTGGTTGGTGTTTGATTTTCCAGGGTGAGAATATAAAGACCACTGGAGATGGGAGATTAAACAAAGTAAAAAAGTAGGTCAGGAAATTATTAGGGGAGTGAAGGAGGTTGAAGCGAAAAATAACCCAACAAACCAAAAATAACTTAAGCACACGGTATAAATAGAAAGGAAGCAAAAGGTAGCTTTGACAATAGGAATATTTATTTAAAAGTAAGAAGGGAAAAGGCAATGAGCAGGTAGTGAAGCCAGGTGCTGAGACCCCAGCTCTTTACTCACCCAGGTGATCAGTCAGTTCCTCATCCAGGGGTCCATGGTCATGAGATAGGGATGGATCTGTCATCACTAGGTTCACTGATAATCTCCCAGCCTCATTTCAGTTACCCCCAATTCCAGTTTTCTAACATAGAAAAGAATAACTGAAGTTTTGTTTCCAGTTCCCATCACTGAACACTGGTTCTGGCAATTTCTTCAGAGAAATGACTCCCAGTAAAAAGCAGGAAGGAGAGGAAGCCCCAAGCCGGTTACCCTGTGGCCGGCCAGTGTCTAGCAGACAGAACTTGGGCGTGTTGTTTGTGCGCCCGTGAGTGGGCAGGGACCGACGGCGGGCTCAGGGGTGGCCCAGGCGTCTGAACGCAGTTACGGTGGTGCTTCCAGCACTGCCTCTGGTCAGGTGTTCACCTGCCACCCAGAACTCTTGGCCAGCTTTGCAGAGAGTTTTCAGGGTGTGCAGGGTGGCAAGCCCTGTTGTCCACTATGTAAATTATAGTACTTGGCCCTTTATCCCACTTGGGTAATCTATGGACATTCCCAGCAGAATTCTGATCACTGAATCTCCTTCTATTCAGGGCTCCCAAGGCCCAGCTGGAGAGCCAGGGATTCAGGTAAGCTACTTAACCAAGTTATCTGGCACAGCAAATCCATCTTGCTGACTGGGGGGGGATGGGGGCAATTACTAAAAGACTATCCTTATAAGTAACTATTTTCCCCCTTTGCCAGGGTCCTCGAGGTCTCCCTGGGTTGCCAGGAGCTCCAGGGACCCCAGGGAATGATGTAAGGACAGTTTTTACCTACTTCCCCTCTCCCCCACACCTGCTTTAATCTGAACCTGTGCCGAGGTGCAAAGATTTGAACATGCTGCTTCTGTTTTCAGGGAGCTCCCGGGAGGGATGGAAAGCCAGGTCTGCCAGGCCCCCCAGGTGACCCGGTATGTTGACACACTGTGCCTGATTTATGTATCTTTAATGCACGCAGCAGCCTAACAGCCTACCAAGCAAGTTTTGCTGTCCGGACTAATTAGAATGTTCAGTGACTGCTTAGTGATTTTGTTTATCCCCACTTTTTTGTAGAGGGGAAAAAAATTCAAGCTACATCAGCATTTTTGTGTGTGTGACGAATACTTATTTCCCGAGGGTATAATTCAGCTGTGCAATTTTTTGCCCCAAGCTGAACCTTGGTGTATAATGTCTCAATCCCATGGAAAATTGAGTTAAAATACATAGCCACGGATTCTGTTCTTTCTAATGCTAGTGACAAAATGAACTTCATTTTTCTAAATGAAAGTCTGCGGGTAAGTTTCCCACAATATGGTACATATCTATTGATTCGGTGGCTTTAAGAATGCTGAAATGGTTCAATTACAAAACTGGCTTGAGGAGGCTTTTCAGAACAGGTTTAGGCACTAAATGGGTGTTCCAAAGTTTTATTTTAGGTTAAACCTTGCTTTGAGTGACAGTGAAATCCCTTTAAATAGCCTCCAAATTGGCAGTTATAATTTAAGAAGCCATATGGTATATGACATTGTATTAAGAATGTTGTATAATAAAACCCAAATCTGGCCTCTCGGTTCTGAGTCTCACAAGTCCTCCTACACCGTTTGAGCCTCATGTGCCGTTATAAGTTACATGCAGAGGCGTATCTTGGCCTTTAACTCCCTCGCTGAGTGAGTCATGTGTGTACGTGTATTGACTGGGAACCTTCAAAGCATTACTGGGGTCTACGGTGTCTCTCTGAAAGGACGCTTTAAGACACGAGACCAACGCACTGCCCGAGTCCTGTGTCTGTTTCTGGATAGGAAGCATCATGTTGGCCAACCATCCTCATGGTGAGGCTCTTCTAAGCCCTACCATTTGTCACCATGGTGACAAATCTCAGCTGGCCTGGTGTTTTGAGGGAAAACATCTACATTCATTATGTTTGTATTGTATTGTGTGCCTGTATATGTATAATTACATGCCTTGGGGTTTTTTTTTCTCCTTATCCACAGATTGCACTTCCTCTCTTGGGAGACATTGGGGCCTTGTTCAAGGTACTCTGTGGCTATGTAAGAAATTATGTGTTAACTTCCGGGAAAAATCAGAAAGGAAATCTTTACAAGAATTGGAGTTAATTGCTTAGCCTGAATTAAAATTCAGTTTCTTAATGGCAGAGCATCTTTCAGATAGAAAAAGGAGCACGTATCTGTATATGTCTAGTGCCACTTACACTAATTCCCCACTCTCTTCTCTACCAGCCTCTCATTTTGGGTGTGGAGGAACAGGGGGGCAGGGGAGGAGGTGGTAGTTCTGAGATGAGCTGCAGGAGAGGAATGGTGTCATTAGCACCCTTGAGTAGATGTTTTCTCTCTGCAGCAATAGCTTTCTCTTAATGGTGTTTACCCACCCAGGCTCATCCCTGTGAAACCCAGTCCTCCTCACGGTATCTGCCCTGGCCAGTCCAGGATGCAAAGCAATGCTGCTCAATAAACAGCTAGCTTGCAATTTTATGTCATGGGATTTTACAAAGTGAGTTACAAAATTCCATAGCTGACAATTGCCCTGTGACTCTGTTAAATAAAAATGATCTCTACCTATTATCCACCTCACAGGGAATTAATCTTGCTACCGTTTTTTTTCTCTAATACTTTCCTCTATTTTGTTTGTAAAACAGATGGGGGGAGGTTGATAATAGGACACCTGGAGGTTGTGTATTTGCATGTTTCTTTGTGGAATGCTAAGACTGAACCCAAATGAAAGTCAGTCCCTTTATATTCCACTCAGACCTCATGTGTCGTATCTGTCAATGTATGAATGGACAATATATTTGTACACAGACACACGAGCTATGTGTGTGTATATGTGATTATTTTATATTCCCAGCATTTAACCCAATGGTTCCTGCAACGACTTACTCAATAGTAGGCAGGCAGGAATATTTGTTGAATTGAATTCACAAGACTAGAATTCTAGTAAATATATTTGTCAGGTGATAAAGGTTTTGAGAATAGTATATGAATATAAATGTAAATGTAGATATAAATATAAATATATAGAGGGGGGTTTTAAGACTTTCAAAACTAACATTTTCTCATAAGTCAGGAAATAGGGGCTTCCCTGGTGGCGCAGTGGTTGAGAATCTGCCTGCTATTGCGGGGGACACGGGTTTGAGCCCTGGTCTGGGAAGATCCCACATGCCGCAGAGCAACTAGGCCCGTGAGCCACAACTACTGAGTCTGCGCATCTGGAGCCTGTGCTCCGCAACAAGAGAGGCCGTGATAGTGAGAGGCCCGCGCACTGCGATGAAGAGTGGCCCCCACTTGCCACAACTAGAGAAAGCCCTCGCACAGAAACAAAGACCCAACACAGCCCTAAATAAATTAATTAATTAATTAGTTAAGGAAAAAAAAGAGGAAATCCTATTTTTTTAAAAAATAGTATTTATGGGGGCTTCAGGAGGATCTTATGTTTATTGAGTTATGATTACATGCCAGGCAACACACTGCTTTACTTATATCATCTCACTTAACCTGCGCAAGAATCCTATGAGTTCAGGCTGTGGAGTTTCCCATTCTGTACACGAGAGACCTAAATTCTGAGGAGTTAAGTACCTTGCTCAGAGTCACACAGCCAGTAAGTGTGACATTAACACAGGAGTGCAGGTCCTCAGACAGTCAGTCTCATGTTCTCTACGAGGGCAGTGATGTTGGAAATGGCAGGATTGTAGGAGTTATATCATTGCGGAACAGTTAGGGCTCTTTAAGGATCAAAAAAAATTATTGACTATCCTGATAGGCTGTGGCAGCTCCCACTACAGACAAAAAGACTGCAAACAGGCTCTGACAGGGAAAAGAACCAGGGCTCCGATGGCCTCAGACATGGCCTCAGACATGGAAGTAGTCAACAGTTTCACCAGGGCAGCATCCCCTTAATAAATGCCCTTGCCGGGGTCCAGACCCAGCATCACCTCATGGAGGTTTTGAGTCTCAGGGGAGCCAGTTGGCAAGAGGTGGGCAGGACCCCTGACTGAGTCCCAGCAAGCTGTATTCAGTAGAAGAGAAGCATGTAGTTCCCCAAAGCATATGGGAATTTTAATCCTAATCCTGTCATCCAGTACATTAACTGTCCCACTCTGTCTTAAAGTCTTTAGTGGACTTGATCGTCCTGCTTTCTGTTTTCAAAAACGGTGTTTGAATAAAGTGTTGAAAAGAACTGACATATTTCCCAGCCCGAATGATGTATACCTTCAAAGACCTTCCTCCAGGTTAATCTGTGTATCAGTCCTTCTTTGAACGAGCTTGTGTATTAGCTAATAACTGCGTCTTTATCCTCTCCGTGAGAAAAATCTTAAAAGATTTTTTTTCAAGAACCTTAATGAAATCCACTTTTCCTTCATTTACCATTCTAGTAACTCTAACCTAAAGAAGATGAGGTCAGTTTGAAATGACTCTAGAAAATCCTATTGACTCGTAATTATTTCCATTTTTTATGTTTTATTAAAACAATCCTGAAACTACCACAACATTGTAAATCAACTATACTTCAATAAAAATCAATTGACTAATCCATCCTAAAATGTTACTTATATACAAAGTAGAAATAGACCCACAGACATGGAAAACAAACTTATGGTTACCAAAGGGGAAACGGGCTAAGGGATAAATTAGGAGTTTGGGATTAACATATGAACACTACTGTATGCAGTAGATAACCAACAAAGACCTACTGTAGCACAGGGAACTATGCTCAATATTTTGCAATAACCTATAGGGGAAAAGAATCTGAAAAAAAGATATATATGTATGTATAAGTGAATCACTTTGCCATTTACCTGAAATTAACACAACATTGTGAATCAACTATACTTCAGTAAAAAAGCAATCAATTGAATAATCCATTCTAAAATGTTACTATATATTGATATGCCATGTTATAATGTCTACAGATACAGTAGACATTCTTTATACTTTTTGAAATATGGAAAGCTTTTTGGTTCTCTGAAGTCCTCAAGCGTCTCTACCGTCACAGTTTTTCAGATTGAGTAGGGGTGGTTCTACAATTATGTACGTGTTTCTTAACTCCTGTACCAGCACGTTAGCTCAGCGGAATGCTCCTAGTGGTAAAATTAGTTTGGGAAACTTTGCACATTCCAACTCCTTCTCATGTAGTCCAGCTCTAAGAAGGACAACCACAAAGAGAACTGTTCTGACCCAGCATTTCTTAGGCAAATTGCCTCAGAACCTTTTCAATATCATACAAAATTAGTCCTCCATGGAGCATATGTTTGGAAATCAAACTTGTGCTGATATACACTGGGTCAAAAATACTGAACTTCATGGGCTTTCTTGCCAGCTTCCCATCAACGGCAAGCTTCCATTCCCTCTTCATGTTTAAGGATTCTTCCCTTTGGTTAAAAAGATGGAAGAATTGAGACTTAGATTGTCCTACCTTTGGTCAATTGTTAAACTTAAGCTGTCTCCCCCACTCAGTAGTCCCTATTTTATGCCTTTCCTGATCATATTTTTATAACAGTTTATTTAAAAATAAGCCTCTGTAGGCTTTATGTGATAAGAAGTTTATCTTGTGAGCTCAGATACCTAAATTGAAGCCTTTGCAGATCAGCTAAAGATTACAGAGAAGGCGATGGAAAGGTGATTCCACTTATATTTCCTATCTGCACTTGGATTTGACTTAGAAGTCAAGTCCCAGTCGCTCAAATAATTGTTTCCCGCGTGAGTGTTTCCCCTAACAAATAAAAGGTTAGTAAGCTGTGTTTAGGGCTCTCCAACTGATTGGGCTCTCGAAAGGGGAGATCCTTTCTTCACAGCTTTCTTTCTTTCTTTCTTCCTTCCTTCCTTCCTTCCTTTCTTTCTTTCTTATGATTTATGCTATTGGTTTTATGAGCTCTGTAATCTTGCTGGTTATTCCAAACTTTATTGCCACCTCTCTTTTTAAACGTGCTGCTAAGCAACTGAAACTCTGTGTTCTTGACTTATGAGTTTATCTTTTAAAATAGTTTTTGCCTCCCCAAAAGTAGTCTTTCAAATTGAATAAATTAAGTTTCTGAAAGTAGAATGACATACCAATGGCTATCACTCAACTCTCACAAAAGTTCAAATAGAAGTTCAAATCCAATCAGTGAATAATGAATCTCCAGTGACCTTATCTCTGTCTTCATTAGAACTTCTGTGGCAACTGCCAAGCCAGTGTCCCTGGGCTGAAAAGCAACAAAGGAGAAGAAGCAGGTGCCGGTGAGCCTGGACAGTTTGATTCTGTAGCCCAGAAGGTAAGAAGGGGGCTAAGTGTTGGTGGACCCTGGAGGTGACACATGGTGCCTTCTCTCAGCTGTGACTGCTCTGTCCTCTAGGGCGATGTAGGGCCACGAGGTCCTCCAGGAGTCCCAGGCAGAGAGGGACCAAAGGTAAGGAAGTCTCTCCTCTGTGCAACCTTTAATTCAGGGTAAAAAAAAGAAATACATTTTAAAATACAGTCCTTTTTCTAAAACTATTTTGAAAAAGTGGTGTAAAAGCCATTTGCAGATGTCATTTATTTTTTTCCCCCGATTCTGTCCAAATGACATGCCCCAAGTGTCCTGAGAAGAGATATGTTCATTTTCCCAAAAGATGACAAAATGACTGAGTGTACTAACTAAATGTATTGTGTCTCTAGGGGAGCAAAGGAGAGCGAGGCTACCCCGGGATACGTGGGGAGAAAGGCAATGAGGTAAAAGGCTCTTCTCTGATCATGCAGCCCTACTGTTGATTCTTTCCATGTGACACAACAAAAGGACATCAATTTTCCATATCTCATGTTTGATGCTAAACAAATAGAAACAAAGACAGGTTTTTTCCAAGTGTTAACACATTAAAAATAATACGTCGATGCTTATTTTCAGTGATCCAGTTTCTGAGACAAGGGAATTCAAACACAAAGTTAACATATCAGTTACTACGTTTCTGTTTTCTCATAGCAGGTAACAATTCCAGCTCTCTCAAGATAAAAGCAAGAAGAAAGAGGAAAAGGAGATTTACTGAAAAGAATCCCAAAGTAGCTCATAGAATTGAAGGGATAGTTAGCAACCAGCCTAGGGATAGGGGCAGCTCCAGAACTCAGCAGAAGTTCCCTGGGCCGCTGCTGCAACGTGACTCAGTTTCACTGACCTTGGTTTGTTTGTATCTCTGCTCAACTTTCAAACTCTTGGGAGGAAGAAAAAAAAAAACTATCAAATGGGTCTGCTTGGACTGGTTTAAATCAGCTGCCCACCCTCCCACTAAGGTTCAAAGTCAAATGTGCTCTTGAGATGGTGGCATAATTTTCTGACTCTCAGCCACACTGATGCTCAGGATAGCATTCTTTCCTGCATAATTCACATGAACTCTTAGAAAAACCAATTAGGATGATGAATTCTTGTTAGTTTAAACAGTTTTGATACTAATAACGCTTAATGAAAGTAAGTAAGCCATCTAGTAACCTTGATGTTAGTGCAGAAAATCAAAATGATATAAAGTCGATCTTTTTTTTGAGTTGAAGTTATATATTTCACATTATAAATTATCATCGTTGTTATTGTTTTTAATTAACATGGATTCTATCCAAGAAAACTGTGAGGATTGGCTTGGGTTTTGTCCAAGTTAAAAATTGAAGAGCAAAGAAATACAACAACATTTCTTTTCATCTGTAAATAAAACAGTAAAGGCATTTTATTTTCTAAATAAGGAAGAGGTATTGAGCTTTTGTGTCTTCATGCTCCACAGAAAGTTGCACTTTGTCTGATTTTAATAGTCTAACAGCTTTTAACTGCCTAAGCTCAAGAAGTAGGCTTTAAAGGCAATTGAGAATGTAATAACAAAAAGATCAGGAAATAATTGGAATTCAGGCTTTTTCATAAGTGACTCTGAATTAAATTTATTAGAAGTTAACTTTTATTGATTCTTCAGAATCCTTAGCACTCCTGGTGAACTGAAATCCCTCCTTAATCACTATTTTAGTGTGCTTTTCCTTAAGTACACCTTGCTGGGTTTTTAACACAGCGTACACAGACTTCGCACAAGACACTTAGACAATTCCAGCTAGTTCAGGAGGAGATTCTCCACTGTTTCTTCACATCACATGAATAGTATGAATAAACCTGAAGTAACATACTAGCTCAGTTGGGCCTCTGGGGGGTAACGGGGCAAGGCAGCTTGTCCCTCTCAGGCAGGTGGGAAATACTGAATATTATCTTGTCTTCTACTTGGACTCAGATACTCGCTTAAATTTTAATCTGTTGATTTGTTTAAGTGAATGAAACTTTGCCCAAGAACATATGTATTTCCAGCTGGCCAATAAACTGTACTATTTTAATATGCATATAATATCTAATCATACAAAATCTAAGATGTCTGTTCTACCCTTAGTGGAAAAGATGCAGAAGGACACCCTGTCTCTTTGAGGAATTCCCAATTATTATTTAATAATTATCCAATGGTCGATTTAATCCATTTGGGAACTTAAAGAGAGGAATTGCCTTTCGGTTTACTGCGCTTACGAAAGTGACATTACCCTCAACGGTTTTTACAGGTGTTGTTTCACAATGCAAGGTAGCAAATTAGCAGATGCTGATAGAACACAGACTTACCTCTCATAGTCAGAGGGAATTCTTGCTTGGAATACAGGTCTTTCTACAATATTTTAGAATAATAATTGATAGATAGGACAGGAAAAATACTGTCAGCCATAAGTTGTAGCAATGGAAAAATAAATATTCTTGGTAGCAACTGAGGTAGGACTTGCAAAATCAAAATACCAGAATAGGGAAAGAACTTAGCTCTAATGATCCTTGACTATGCAGTAAATTTTAATTTGTATTTTAGTTTGGTACAATATGCTAAATTGACTGTCCTACTCTTTAATAGGTATTTGTCTTCTTTAATGACCTTTCTTGTCTTGTAAAATTACCTGCTTGCCCTTTATACATCCATAGTAACTTTTACCCTTACTACAGAATTTCAGCTTGTTCAGAGAAAGATGGCTGAGAAGGATTTCTTTTTATTTATGGACTGAGGTTTACTTTAAAGTTTAATGTGGTCATCAAAGGTTAATGAGTCCCAAGCTTATAAACTGGACTACCTAAAGACTCACTCAGCATCTCTAGACTGATTCAGTGTTGAGACTAAAAGTAGCAGAAAAAAAAAAAGAATACATATGAACACACATATCTTATACACGTACATAGAGAATTTTATGGAAATGTGGGTGTTTTGAGATAAAGCAATTTGTGGCATAGCATTTATAATCTCCAGACATTTAGAGATCCATTCCAGAAGGAAATTTGTTTCCTTTCCACTTATAACCCCATATACAAGTTAATGGTGGGGGAATAAAAAGAGTCAATACAACATGACAATGTGTACCGCCCACAAATGCACATGCGCGCACACACACACGCACACACACACTGAGCGTTGCCGGTGAGGATGATACCATCTTGAAGAGAGTATATGTCCACATTAACACAAGTATACATAAGATTTTACTCAAGACTCTTGTTACATGAGGAATTTCGGCACCTTCAAGGAGAGCCTTTCCAGCATTTCTTCACCTCCCATCACATGGAAAAACCTGAAGGAATATATGATCCCATTAGATGTCCCATTAGATGGACAGACCTGACAGAGTTTGGTCCTTAATCCCATTGATGCAAAGAACCTTGATCCTGTAGAACTTTGTTCCTCTAGAGCTCCCATAGATAACTATGTAGCAATTTTCCCATGGCCACTTCACCTGATATTTATAATATGTATAAAATGCATATTTCATCACAGTAAAGGGTAAAGGAATTTATTATAACAATGAATGGTTTGGCACTCTAAAAGGATTACTCAGTAAAGAAAATTCAATCCTGAAAAAGTGGAACCGTTCAAAATAGAACTTGGCACGTCATATGGTTACGTGAAATAATAAACGGGTATTTAAAAGTATATTTTTCCCATTGTAGAAATCATCTGAGTTCCTTATAGAAAATTTGAGAAATACACAAAAACACTAAAAAGACAAAAGTTATTCCTATTTGTACTTCTCCGACTGTTGGTAAAAGTCAGATTGTTGTCCACAACCCCTCATCCACAATTCCAAAGTTCAAATGCCTCTGAAAACCCGGGAAATTTTTCCCAAGTTTGCGGCAAATTTATTTGGCAGCAAAGTCTAACCTGAAGTCATATGGAGCTAGTCTATTTATCTCACTTGGTGAGACTATCATACGTTTTGCTATAGAAATATTCGTGTGTTTATTAGCAGGTGCTGCCTCAGGTGCCATGGGAGTGTTATGTGATATCCAGTATGAGCACTGTGTTCCCTTTGAAACAAATCTGAAAATTCAGAACCCTGAAACACACCTGACACTAAAGTTTCCAGATAAGGCATTATGAGCCTCTACCAGTCTCATATTTTATGAAGTGCATTTCTAATTTTTTAATAATTTGGACCTTTATGTAACATTTTGCAACGTTTCCTTTTCTTTGTTATTCAATAGCTTTTGAAACATGATTTTAACAGTTGCAAAATATTTCATATTACGGATTTTATGTAACTTATTTAACGAATATTCTTTTGCTGACTTACTTGGTAAAGGAACAAATTAATTACACGAGTTATCAGTTAATCTTACCAATTCTTCTTTGAATATATAAATGTATCCAGTATAATTAGCATGACACTACAAATCTTAGGCGGGGCCTAAGAAGCTATCTCTTCACTTTTACCTTTAAGCCATTAAAGGGTTATAAATTTAAATTCGCCGATGAGCTGTATTTCTTATAATGAACTGGCCGGCTAAACTAAATACTGTATCATAAAACAGAGTCCGTTGCTCCACCAACTGAAAGAAGCATTAGCGTAACCGTGTATTTCTTTGATGGCATTCTGCTCATCTGAAATTTGTATTTTCATACTTTAGCAGTGCCGGCTTCTCAGAGCTGGCTATTGTCAACGGAGGGGCTCTGTGAGATCAGAAATGTTCTGTGAATCACCAACACATTAAATTATGTTTGTAACGAATTCCATGTCGTGGCATTTTAGCTCGCCATCCTTACTCTTAGAAAACGGGTGTTTGCAGATGACAAATGTGTTTCTTGATTAGCCAGCAAAGATGGGTAGTTTTCAATCGTCAAAATATTTGATGAACTAGGGCTTCCCTGGTGGCGCAGTGGTTGAGAGCGCCTGCCGATGCAGGGGACGCGGGTTCGTGCCCCGGTCCGGGAAGATCCCACATGCCGCGGAGCGGCTGGGCCCGTGAGCCATGGCCACTGAGCCTGCGCGTCCGGAGCCTGTGCTCCGCAACGGGAGAGGCCATGGCAGTGCGAGGCCCGCGTACCGCAAAAAAAAAAAAAAAAAAAAAAAAAAAAAAAAAAAATTGATGAACTAAAATGCTTTGTTTCCAATGATATAACAGATTTTATGGTAGGAACTATCTCTTTTAGGGTCTCCAAGGCGTTCCGGGCCTTCCAGGTGCTCCTGGCCCGACTGGACCCCCTGTAAGTATTTGCTAAAATGGTTTCACTCAGAGCCCATATCTGCTGGTATGACGCAAAGTGAACTAACATTCTTTATTGATTGTTGTTCTGTTCCTCTGTGTGGAGCATGCAGCTATTGCTGGGGAAAGTAGCATCCAACATCCCAGACTTTTGTTAGTATTCCTTAAGGCTGCTTGGGGTTGTGGAGACTTGTCGTGAAAATTCTACCAGACCGGAAAGCAGACTGTGATGAAGCAAGTCGATTTGAATAGACGTTGGATGTAGAGGAGCGTTATCTTCTTTAGCTATAATTTTTCTGGCATCAACCTTAGGGACAGATATTCAGATGGTTACATCCTTACATTTTTAAGCGCCATAAACTAAGAATTTATTCTCTAGACAGAAAAAAAAAAAAAAAACGGGTCAGGGACGATCAGATTCAATTTACTTTTATTCCTGTTTCTGACTTAAAATACCCTCTACTTTAGTCGGCACTTTTTTCCGCTGTCTCTCTCAAGCGCAGCATCAGGGCCTTTTTGTCTTCAGTTACCCTGTTTGCTTAAAACAATGTTTTTTCCTTTCCCACCTGCTAAACCCAGTCTATCCTGAGAGCAGAGCTCAAATCTAGGTTTGCCTGTTAAAATACAGGACATGAGGCTCAATTTGAATTTCATGTAAATAAATACTTTCATAGCATGTTTGTCCCAAATATTGTATTGTTATTTGCTAAATCTAGCAACCCTTCTGAAGCCTCAATTTTTCTAACTCTTTCCTTCTTAGAGTGCCTCGGCAAAGGGTCTGTAGGAATGTAATCGTGTTCTTTCATGTTTTGAATCATGGGTTTGCCAGAATGAAAACGTTACCTTTCATGCTTTCACCACAGTTATATAGAACAAACCTGGCTCTAAATTGTACACTAAAATTAAAAGCTAAGAGGAAGAGTTGTGAAAGGAGCCATGGAAATGATAGCTAACTCTATGCTCAAAGAAGATTTTAAACTAAATTTTATTTTCCATTGGTAAGATGCAGATCGCATAACCCACCTTGTTAATTCTGCTCTGTGAAGTATTTAAAATGGTGATCACCACCAAAATTGTAGCTCATTTAGGAAGGCGTAATGCTGTGTAAATTGCCATTTAAACAGCAAGGCTAAGTTCTTAAATGTATTAAGAGGTTCCAGTTAAGACCATTAAATGTGGTTGGCCAAGGTGAAAAAGCGACCGCAAATACAAATTTTATCCTTCCAAGGGCTTATTAGCAGGATACAGCTGCTGTATCAGTCTGAAGAAATATAAGCTTATAGGACTGATTTTAATTAGGATCAAATGACCTTCAAAGTGTATCAGTTTGAGCAACCAACTTCCAATACCCTTGGCCGTTTGGGTGTTGTTTCTGTGACAAACTTAGTTTTGTGTTTTACAGGGCTTGTTGGGAAGAACGGGACATCCTGGCCCCTCGGGAACAAAGGGTAACAAGGTACAGAGGGAAAGCCTCTCTTACTGTCCAGATTGGGGCTTGGGGTAGGGGCAAGGTGAGCCTACTTACAGAGAAATCCATAAAATCAAGCAAAGCCTCAAAGTACTATAGGAGTGATGTCAGGGAAGTGGGCTTGGAAAGACATAGGTCCCCAAATTGGTCTGAAGACAAGAGATATGTTCCCAGGGAAGAGGATGAACAGCACATAGGTGCCACACAGCAAACATCCCAGCTGGACTCAGGGTCCTGGGCATCCACCGTGGGGAAGGGTGGGGTGAGGGTCGCCTCCCGATGAGGTGCAGGAAGGTAGTTTGTATCTGGAAGTCCAGCCGCAGGTGCCAAGGCTCCCGACAGGAGGCTCGCTCTCAGAACCAACGAGGATCCCAGTAAATGACGTGCTTGCTGAGAAAATCTGCAAGATCTGTCCTTAGAGGGTCGTAGGGGAGATCCGCGAAAGAAGCAGCACAACTTGCTTCCTGGGGGGTCCGGTTGACAGGACAGATGGGTTGCTGTGGTCAGCAGGGAGAACCAGCAAAGGAGGTCTCAGCAGGAAGATCACAGTTACCCCATTTAGGATCTAAAGTGTCACCCACAGTGTGATAGAGCCAGCACATGAGTCACACGGACTAACTCTTTGGATGAGAAGTTTAAGAATCCGGAGGCCATGTGAGCCACTCAAGCGGCTTCTACCCCAAAATGACCACAGTGGGGCATAATGGCATCAAGGAGCAAAGGAACCCCCCCAGACTGAAAGGCAACAACATGCTTATTCTGGACAGTCTCAGCACAGTTTCCCTGATAGCATCCCAGGGAGCTTGCCCACCTCCACCAGCCTTTTTGATTTGTTCTTGACGGAAAGTATTCAGTCAGAGATTTGCCTTTTGAAGTTAATGGGAATTCCACACTGAGATGAGCTTTGGGGCACAATCGAGAATGAAAATACGACTATTAATTGTGCCAGGAAAAAAAAGTCCTTTCAATAGGCGCATATTTTCCTTGTTTGTCGTCCTCTCACAGTTCATGAGAATCATGACATGATTCTCTGAAGGACGCTGCCAGCAGAGCCCCATGCGTCTTAGAGAGAGAGCCGCCAGCAGAGCCCCATGCGTCTTAGAGAGAGAGCCGCCAGCAGAGCCCCATGCGTCTTAGAGAGAGAGCCGCCAGCAGAGCAGTTTGGGAAAACATACAGTATACTCATGGTCACTCCTTCTCAGACAGATACATTGCAAGAAAAACTTAACAGTTGGTTTTTATTGATAAAGATACAATCAAAAGGTTTCTAGGGTTCTTTGGTTACTGAAAAAATGGGGAGATTGGAATGAAATCCTTCATCAAATTTATGAAAATAGACTAAAATCCCTCAAAATTCTTGGGCATTTTAAAGTAGGAATTTTACTCTCTCTGGATTCTTTTTTAATGAACCATTTCTTGCCATCGCCCCTGATATTGAGGGACCCAAAAGATTTTGTGAGGCTACTATTCTAAAAAAAAAAAAAAAAAAAAAAAGCAATTACAGGAAAAACCGATTAAAGGCACCGAAAGGAGTATCATACCTCTGTTTATCATGGACCAATAAGCATCCTATGTTTTAGCAAAATATAGATGAAATCCCGTTTTTCAAGTTTCAACTTGAATGCATTTCTCACACATTTCATTTTCAGTCTGCTTTGCCTGGAAGCAGAATGTCTGAGGCTGTTTACATTGCAAAGAACATTTCCCTTATACAGCGTTGTACCACAGTCACTTCTGCTCAGTGGGACATGCCTGATATTCACTTAGGATGTGAAAGAAGGTTTTCCTCCTGCAGACACACACAGGTTGTGCTTTTCTACTTTAGTCAGAGCATGTGGATGCCCTCTCTGGTTCCCAAAAGATGAAGGTGGTGGAGGTGAGGCTAGAAGCGAGGGTCTGACCCAAAGAGCCGTGTCCCTGAGCTGCCCCAGCCTTCAGGAAGTGTGCTCTGCACCCCCATGTGGGGAGAGTTCCCCCAGCTGCACTCGAAGTCCAGGACCTGGTCACCTGCTTGTCTGGCTCCATCTAAAAATAAGCTTCATCCCTGGTGCTCACACCGTGAGGATCCGAATGCCTGTGGGGAAAGGCATTTACCTTTCCCGCGGTCTAGTAATGTTAATTCTCCAGGTGAAGGGAAAAGCCCCGCTGAATAAGACTTTGCAAGGGTGAACAAAATGACAAGTCATATTGACTTCAGAATGTGGCTCTCGGAGCAAGCGCAGTCGGGTCCATAAACCTGGAGTAGAAATGTCTAAGCCGTTGATGTTGGTCTGTGTACCCCCTTGCAGGGCAGCGAGGGACCCCCTGGGAGACCCGGACCACCTGGACCACCTGTGAGTTGTTTCAGGTTTAAAACATAAATTCATGCATCTACTTCAGACTTGTATAAACAACAAGGTCCTATTATATAGCACAGGGAATTATATTCCATATCCTGTAATAAACCATAATGGAAAAGGAAAAAAAAGGATTTTACTTTTTTTGTTTGTATTTTGTTGTTTTTTTAAATAGACTATTTTTCTTGGATGATTTTTTATGTTTGCAGGAAAATTTCACAGAAAATGCAAAGAGTTCCCATGTGGTCCTGCCACACATACGCAGTTTCCCTTATCATTAATATCTTACATTAGTGTGGAATTGTACTCTTTGAAAGTATAAACTTTATGGTATGTGAATTTTATCTCGGCTTAAAAACCAAAAACATATGTATAAAGTTCCTTCTAATTCTGATATAATGATTTTTCAGTGGCATGTATAACAAAATTATTATTATGAAGTATATGTCGAGAAATATTATTTGTCACATTAACTATCCAGGTAATATAATTTCTCTCTTAGAGTAGAATTTTTTACAGTTGAGGAACTGATATTGATACATTAGTATTAACTAAACTCTATAGTTGACCCTGGGGTTTACTTTTCCGGTTGTATGGTCCATTAGTTTTGATAAGTGCATAGTCTCCTGTATCCACCATTACAGTACCACACAGAACAGTTTCACTGCCCTGAAAACGTCCTGTGCTACACTTGTTCATCGCTCACCTCCCTGTCCCTCCAGCCGCTAGAAACTGTTGGTCTCTTTACTATCTCTATACTTCTGCCTTTTTCAGAATGTCCTGTAGTTGAAATCAAAAAAAAGCTTTTATGACTCAGAGGTCAGACTACATTTAGATATTCTCAAGGATAAAAGTCATCTGAGTTTTATGTATAAATGTGAATGACAGCCAGGGTGGCTTAGGGGAGCCCTGATTCCCTCATTAGCTCAGCCCTGAGGCACACTGCTCGGATTTGCAGACTGTGGGCCTCCCTGCTGTGGACTCAGTTCAGGTGGGTGTGCACCCCTACTCTCCACTTCCTGCCTGGGGGACCCTGGGAAAGTCATTTAACCTCAATGAGCCTCGTTCACAGAAAAGACAGGGGCTGTAAAAAGACATCCCTTCCGGCAGTGTGAGTTGGTAGAAAAATTGTGTTGTGCTGTGTGTGTTCGTTACCATCTATGATGCCCGAGATGCAAGGAAATTCTATTTCTATGGCGCCTAGTGAATGAAACGTACAAGGGCCACCGCTGCTTTCGTGCTAGGGAATGAGACAGACGCGCACATTGTCGGGAGGCTGGGGAGGACAGGGGCCTCTCTCTGGAGCAAGTCTGCCCTCAAGTGGGGTCTCGCTCAAACAGCATCACAGCGTCCGGCCGGCCAAGCGTTTTTTCCCACCTGCCTCAGAGGGAGAGGTGAAGAAGCCAGACTCCCCCAGAAGGGGCAGAATTCATCCATGACTTTGTTTTTTTTTTGGAGAAACACAATCAGAAGTTTAATAACATGTGCGCTTCCTATATGCAAGGGAGACATCCAGGAAAACTGAGTAACGCCCTGAAATGGCCCAAGTCCTCACCTTAAGTACCATCCTCATCTAAAAACAAGAGAAAGGAAGGGTATGGCTGCTGTGCAGTTTCACGTCTCAGCTTTCTCCACTGGTAAGAGTTTCTTGAGATGCTGGAGACAACAAAGATACATCGCTAGTCTGCATGCAATCGCACGTTTGCGCACATCAGTGAATACACTGGCACTCGGTTTCCCTAAACGTGCTCTTCATTTTTGTTTTACTTACCTTCTCCCTTGACAAGGAAGCAGAGCAGGCAGCATTTGAGGCTCAAACACTAAAATACCCTCCCTCCCCAGTGGACAGAACAGCAAAATACAACATGAGCTCCCAAAAGGGACCTCTGTTTTACGATGGGCTTAAGAAATCTCCCTTGCCCCCCAGCCCGATTCTCCAAAACTATTTATTCTTCAAAACAAATTAAATGTTGTCTTTTCTGTGAAGCACCCCCCTGCGGCCCTGGAAATCTCAGACAAAAGTATCCTTCCCCCTCCAGGACTAAATACAGTAGACATTCAGCAGTTGTCACATGAACGAGTGAAATACTGAAGGAATAAACGAACAGAGCATTTTTCCTTCCTTCACAAGTGTTTGGAAGATGCATGCAAAGCATGAGCCCTGAGCACCACTGACCGCCGTGGTCCCAAAACGGCAATGATGGCTCTTCAGTTTTGCAGCTGAAGCGTGGAAATCACAATAAAGGAAAACGCAGGTTATGATTCTATGGGAATTTTTAAAAAGAAGGCTAGGAGATCCTAACTAAAATTTTCATATGCAATTTTTTCCTGAATGCCAAAATGTACGATTTTGAAAGCCTCTCACATTAGTTCTCTTTAAGTGTTAGTTGCTGGGACTTTGCATTCACAGGTCAATTTATTAGGAAGTTCCTCTTCCCTATCGTTCTAAAGAATATGTTTTTGTAGAAACATCCATGCAGGGTTGTGAGTAACAACATCTCCCCCATTTCCCTTAATTTTCTATTTAGTATGAAGAGAGTGTGGAAAAAAATTACCTTTCAGCAGCCAAATTGTTCCCTGTTCACATCTTCATCAGCACTCCTGTGTTATGGCCTGCAGGTCAGCAGGCTGTAAACAGTTAGCATAAATTGGCAATTCAGAAACTGAATTTTAATGAGCAAATAATATTTTCCTCTGAATGCATTAGTGTCTCATCTGTCAAGCCGGCACATTCATCACAGCCCCACCCAAAGTGTGTGCGCGTGCTCCAGGTGAAGCCCACACGCCTTCTGGTTTTTTTCTTCTACGTTTGCTTTAGAAGAACCAAAAATGGGAACGTTATTATTTTTACCGATAACATTAAACTCAGTTTCTAAAATGGAGTAGGAAAAATATCATTTGGTGAAACAACAAAAGGTAGAGATGCTCACTATTAACTTCAAAGGATAACTCCATGTTTCATTTCTTTCCTAAGGGTGTACCATTCAATGAAGGAAATGGAATGAGCAGTTTATATAAAATCCAGGTATTTACTTTTCTAATTATGTAAAATCACTTTCCAGCTATGGGTTACTACAAATTCTTCTCACCTTTGTCTTTTTCTTTTGAAGGGAGGTGTGAACGCTCCCAGTTTTCCAGGGCCACCCGGCCCCCCTGTGAGTACAGTTGTTTATCACCAAGCATATTTTAGCTGAGCAGCCTCACACACACGTGCACACACACACACACACACACACACACACACACACACACACAAAGACCTCCTAAGTTCACTGAAAAGTATGTGTTACAAATATAAAGAAAATTTTCTGCAGGAGGAAATAAATGAAACCAATTATAATAACATTGGGGAAACATACACAGTCAAAATAAAGGAAAACAGCATTCTGTGTAGTGGTGTCACTTTTTGGAAACCTGAGAACTAAATCAATGTCCAAGCAATCACCGTCATGGGAGTTCCATCAAGTTATATTTCCTCATCTTATTATGCTTCACATCCAAACCATAGCAAAACAAAACTTTTGTTTTTTAGTATTTTAGTGTTTGAGCAGATATTTTTATGTGTATTAAAGCCAATTGGATAAAAATTCTTCGTAGTTTGTAAGTCTGCTTCGGTCGTTATTTTCAAGATGACTTCTCATATTTTTCTTATAGGGCCCCAAAGGTGATCCTGGCCCAGTGGTATGTATATTCCCATGTTTTGTGTCATTTAGAAAATAAATCTTTATTCGAGTTTGAAAGAAGACCTTCAGGAGAGATGCCTGCCTTCTGAGATGTCCCTTGGTTACATGGAGGAAGCGGGCAACCTCCTCGTGTCAGGATGCCTCGGTCCTGATGTGTCCCTGCCCTTGACGCTCTTCCATCAGGGTGATTTTGAAAATCACCCCGGGCTGGAGGAAGATGCATAGAAAGCTCCCGAGAAATAGGACACTTTCTTCCAATAGGACTATTTTGATGATTGGTTCCATGTTCAGTAGATCGTGGGAGGAAACTATTGGAAAGAAATTCCTTAATAGGTCTGTCATCTCCCCCACCGACACTACAACAAGGCAGGGACGGTTTATTTGCTTTGACTGTCTTAGGCCGTTGCTCTGGAGGCGACGTGGTGCGCTGTCATAAGCCTGCTTATTAGGAGCGATGTTTCAGGAGGTTCTGCCCCTCGGCCTGGGAAGAGGTCCTGCGCCCCAGCCTTCCGAAGGATGATGACTGTTACGCACCTCTCGCAGCCACGGAGCGGCCCTGTAAAAGTTCTGCCAGATGCAATTCGATTCCCTTTATTCCTTGGCAGGTTTTCCTGTCATGTCCGTTTCAGGCATGTGTCCTGTCCTTCATATTTCATTTCTATGTCCTTTAACCTTTGGGTATATACTTGAAACTCCGATGTATCTGAAACTGAAATAAACTTTCAAACCACTTGCCGTTGCCGTGGGAGGAAGTCGCAGGCCCTTTCATTACAGTGGAGTTTGGTAAAACTAGATGAATAAGTTTTAAACGAGCGAAAGAAGAGCCATAAAAAGCAATCTTTTTACATCTACATAGATTTTCAAAGGAGACGCATGAAAGAGCTTATTTTTTGTTATTGGGCAATATATATTAAAAGCCAATTTGTTCTCGCCTATGAAATGCCCAGTTTGTAGCACTTTCCGAACCCCAAATATGTCATTTAGAAGTTTCCGTTGTTTCATTACTCATGCTGTGCTTTCTTTATCTGTAACGTTTTTTAATGCTTTCACCTCCCCCCGCATATCCTTCATTCCAATCTGAATCTTCTTTCATCTTATTGATAAAAATTTCCTCCTCGTCTTTCCTTCTCATACTCACACACACAAGCATCCCCTCTGAGTCATTCAGGGACACGTAGGCGTCTCGCTGACTTTTCTGGAACACCCAAGTTTTTAAATTAGTAACTGTAGATTAAGGTGAGAAACCTTTTTAAAAAGTATTATAATAAAGGATAAATTATGATTCACTTGGATTCGAAAGCACGTGGCAACAAAAATGTAGACAGCATTGAGTAGAATTTGAAGAGATTAGGCTTCAAAATTTTTTAGCTGCAACAAAGAATAAAGAATAAAAACTAAGTGGACGACGTTCCTTGCTTTTAGAGATGTGAATTAAGTGGGTGAAGCACAAAAACAGAAATGTGGAATCACGAAATTAACTACCGAGTAAACCTTCAGGTTTATCTTAGATAAAACTTTAGATTATTCCTTTGAGCTCCATGTCACCACCACCGGGCAACTCATTTCCGACCAGTTGCCCTGAATAGAGAAATACTTCCTCATAGCATAGAGATAGATAAGCCAGGAATGGTGGAGTCACAGGTCACGGAGCAGAAAATGGAAAAGTCCCATCGGGGTAGGTGTGGGGAGATATACTCTTCCAGCATCCTTCAAATCCCAGGACACCAGATCTGTACCACTGTTTCTAATCTTCTCAGTGAACCTTTACAGATAAAAATTACCCTTAATTGAATGTATTATCTTCTGAGGCACTCCATTTCATTCCCTTGGTATTCAATTGATAATTGGCTTTCAATTAAATATTTATTATTAGCTACTTTCAGACAAATATTGATTGATCGGCTGAGCACTGTCCAGCCAATTCCTCTGTCCTAAGGATAGTTGAGAATATAAACAAAGGAAATCAAAGAGCTTATTTCCTTTGTCAATAACCCAGAGCCTCCATTACAGAGCTTCCTGCAGAATAGAATCTGAACATCTTTTTTTCCTGATTGACAGGTTACATATTGGTAGTTGTTTAAAAAGGCTTTTGAAGCAAAGAAAGGATGAAATGATATGCTTCCTCATTAAGCATCCCGTGATAAGGACAATATCATAAATCATAATGGGAGTTAAGTGTTGGTAATATTTTTGAAGCAGATTAGAATTAGGCATGCAAAAATACATTTACAGAGAATGACCTTGGGAAGCTACCTTTTCTATGTGACTATGTTGAAAACATCCAGTGTCTTAAGAAAATATTTGCAGTTAACATTAATTCGTTAACAAGGAGGTATCAAACAACTACCCACTTTATCTCTCTTAATTTAAAACCCCTGTTGTTTATTGTTCAAAGTTGGCAGCTTCCTTCACCCTGACCTTTCTAAATGGGTTCCTTGAGGGCCTAGAGGTTCCAGTCATCTGGGGCCAGACACCAGCATATGTAACAGATTTTTTTTTTTAGCAGAAATGCTTACCTGTCTCCTGTCAGTGAGCCATCATAAATAACTGCTCCTGGGCTGTCCTCGGAAGCATCCACAATTCACATCCACCTCCAGGAAATATTGAGGGATTATAAACTTTGAGAGCTCCATCTTCATCCACTCTTAAAGACTTCAGTCTTGTTTTCTGATCATCTAGAAGGCTTAGGTACCTTATAAATTGGCAACGTTTATTAAAGCCCAGTCTTTCCTTCTAATTCTTATTGAAATTGGAGTTATCACTGACTAGAGGGATTCGTTCAGAGCAGATTCTTCATCAGGATAAAAACGATTCATTAGAAAAGATACTCATACTTCTCCAGGGAATAGCTTTATTTTCAAACTGTTCCCAAATATCAAATGCAAGAATACAGTTGCTTGAAAATAGAGCGTACTATTTACTTGCTAAATTACCAATTGATGTTTGAGGGAGTATTTTTTAGGCAAAAAATATCTTTGCTTTTGAAATCAATGCTTAAAAACCTTTTGACCATTGCTTCTGTGTTCTTATGTTCATATTTAACAGGGAGAACCTGGTGTGATGGGGTTGCCAGGATTAGAAGGATTTCCTGGTATAAAGGTAAGTGCAGGGTTAGACGTGTGATCACTGACTCAACATTCAAAAATGTTTGTGGAGCACCTACTGCTGGACCAGGAACTGTTTTAGCTTTGGGGATGTATAAGGGAACAAAAGAGACAAAAATTATGTTGTAAGCAGGGGATACAGAAACTAAAAGAATAAACACAAATAACGAAATAATATTGTTGGTAAGTGCTGTGGAAAGAAAAAGTAGAGGCAGGTTGAGGGCATCAGGAGTGCGGAAGGGAAGGGTATCATTTTAAATCAGGTGGTCTGAGAACGCAAGAACAGAGCAAAGACTTGGAAGAGGTAGGGGGCAGTTAGCCAAGCCCCCTCAAGCCAGAACGAAGAATGTTCCAGGCAAGGTGAATAAGTTCTAGAGATGTAGTGTATAGCAAGGTGACACTAGGTAACCGTGCTAAACTGTACGCTTGAAATCTGCTAAACGTTTTCACCACACACACACGCGCACACACACACAGTGACCTGTGTGAGGTCATAGGGATGTGAATTACTTTGATTGCGGTGATCATTTCACAATGTATACGTATATCAAATCATCATGCTGTACACCTTAAACATATACAACTAAAAAATTTTTTTTAAAAGAAGAAAAAAACAGCAGGTCTAAATGCCCTGAGGCAGAGCATTCCTGGTACATCCAAGGAGACCCGGGGAGTGAGCGAGGGGATATGGTAGGAGATGAGGTCAGAGAGGTGGGGTGGCAGTTAGGAGCAGCCCCGCCATGTTGAGGTCAATGCTACTCACTGGCCGGTGCAGTACCAGTGCCAGTCTGCAGACTCGTTATGGACTCTGGGGCAAGGTGAGCACAGAGATGGAGAGAAAGCATTTAAGCAACTTGTCTGGCAGCTTGACTTTTGACGTTGCCATGATATCCAGACATGTGACCAGTAGACTCACCTTGGATCATGATGCATTAGAAAATAAATAAGTAAGTAAACTGCTCCTTCACCACAGGTAGTTTAAGAAGCACTAATTAATAAAGAGGCTTACCAGCCATTGTAAGGACTTTATCCTTCACTCTGAGGGAATACGGAGCCAGCGGTGGTTTCTGAGTAGTAGAGTGATGGGGCCCACAGCTGGAGAGTGAGGATGGGGCAGGGAAGACACTGTTCCTGTAGACAGGGGGAGTGGTGTCGGCTCAGATAAGAGCAGAAACGGTGGCGGTCCTGAGGAGCAGATAGGTTATGGACGTGCTGTGAAGGCAGAGCGACAGGATTGATGGAATGTGGGTCTGAGAGAAGAGTCAAGGACGGCTCCATGGTGTTGACCTGAGCAACTGTCATGGCAGGGCGTCATCAACAGAAACGAGGAAAGCTACAGATAGACAATGATCCAGAGTATGATTTTGGACATGGGACTGAGTTTGGAAGTATCTATTAGACAGCAAAGTGAGGGTATTGAGTAGGCAGTACAATATAAAAGTATGGAGTTTAAAAAAAAGTCTAAGGGAATTCCCTGGCAGTCCAGTGGTTAAGAATCCACACTTCCACTGCAGAGGGCATGGGTTCGATCCCTGGTAGGGGAGCTAAAATCCCACATGCTGCATGGTGCGGCCAAAAATTAAATAATAATAATAATAAAGTGTCTAAGATATGGATTGCTTGTCTAAGCATATAGATGCTGTCTGAAAGTCAGAAGGCTGGATAAGATCACCAAGAGAATGACAGTAGATTCTTTTAAAAGAGAAGAGGATCGGTCAACTATACTCCAATAAAAATTCATTTAAAAGACAAACAATTAAAAACAAAAAGAGTGTTGTTTATTCACTCAAAAAAATGGAAGAGGGTCAAGGACTGAGCCCCGAGGCCCTCCAACATTAAGATCAGGAAGAAAAGGGGGAATGAGTAAGGGAGACTGAGGAGGAGTGACCAGGGAAATAGGAGGAAATGTTGGCTTCCTGGAAATCAAGCAAAGATCACGTAGCAAGAAGAGAGAGTGAAAATCTGTCTCAATCCTACAGATAGGTCAAGTAGGATGGGGTCAAGTAGGATGGCAGAGTACTGACATTGGATTCAGCAATATAGAGGTCACGTATCACCAGAGGAGTGATTACTGTTTCACTGTGTTGGTAGGACCAATTGCTGGACTTGAATGGGTTTAAGAGAGAATGACAAAACAAGATTTAGAGACAGCAAATACAGTTTAAACAGTGCTTAAGGAGTTTTGCTGCAAAGGAAAGTAAAGAAATGGGCCAGCAGCTGCTGGAGAAGATAGGGCAAGCTTTGCTAAAACGAACTTTAAGACCACAGAAGTAGCAGACTGTTACTGTGCTGAAGAAAGGGGAGGGGGATGACGAGATAGGAGGAGAGGCGAGAATTGCTGGAATGACATCCTTAGATAGCTAAGAGGAAAGGGGACCTAGAGCATAAATGCAGGGTTTGGCCTCAAAGAGAAGCATGGATAGTTCATCTATGGTAACTGTTGGGAAATCAGAGAACAGGGGCACAGATGCTGGTATGTGGGCCCATGAATTGGTTGGAGTCTATAGAGGTTCTTTTCTGATTGCTTCAGTTTTCTCAGAGATGGAGGAGTCCAGGTCATCATCTGAGAGTGTGGTAGGGAGAAGAGGTTGGAGATTTAAGGAGAAGGTCTTCTCAGAGAGAGGGAAAATCCAGGGACCAGAGAGTGTGATGGCTGAGCAGAACCCCCTAGAGCAGCGGTCCCCAACCCCCGGGCCTCGGCGGGTCCGTGGCCTGTTAGGAACTGGGCCGCCCAGCAGGAGGGGAGCGGCAGGCGAGCGAGTGAAGCTGCGTCTGTATTTATAGCCGCTCCCCATGGCTCGTAGTACCGCCCGAGCTCCGCCTCCCGTCAGCATTATGGTGAGCTGTGTAATTATTTCACTATATATTACAATGTAATAATAATAGAAATAAAGTGCACAATAAATGTAATGTGCTCAAATCATCCCGAAACCATCTCCCCTCCCCCACCCCGGTCTGTGGAAAAATTGTCTTCCACAAAACCGGTCCCTGGTGCCAAAAAGTTGGGGACCGCTACCCTAGAGGTTCATGGTCATGAACTGAAGTGAGATTATGTACCACGTACATACGCTCAGGCAAAGGCCCAGAACAGGAGGGGAGCTGGCTTTAAACAAGCCTCCGGTTTTGACAAGCGAGTGCAAGAAGCAAGAATGGGCCAGGAAGCCAACAGTATACACAAGGGAGTGATTATAACAAGCCACTGTGGAATTTAAACTAGATAAATAAGGAGGAGAGGCCATCTAGGCAATGAAGGATAATGAAAAATTTGTATCATGGATGGATTAGAGATCTTGGTGACATCAAAAGTTTTGGGGGTTCAAAGTACTCAAGGGAGTGGTTTAGAATGATGGAAGATGGTGGTCCAAGGTTGGAATGCGTGCAGTGGAGGTTATGGAGGGATATAGTTATTGTTTTTGACAAGGTCTCAGGTATAGCTATGGAAATAAGAGGCCCCACCATTAGGGGAGAGTGGTTCAAAGAACTGTGAGACCCGATTGTTGGAAGGAACATCTTACCAGAGAGGAGCCCTCTTAACATTCACCTTTATCAGATATGCAAATGTTTCCATTGAATGAACAGCTCCAGTATATTCATTTCCAGGGTAAAAATCCTGTAATTAAAAAAGGGCAGAGTGGAACTGACAAGGATTCCCTGTTTACATCCTTCACCCATTTTTCTACTAGTTCTTTTTTTTTTTTTTTGGACTGTAGCTATGCTTTATATATTAAAGATACTACTTCTATCTTATATGGTGGAGGCTTTATCCTGGTTGGTCCTTGCCTCTCATTTTTATGTTTAATCTTATTCTATATGTAAATATAACTTTTATGTGGTCAAATGTAAAACTGTTTTCCTTTATGATTTCTTATTCTGCTTTTATGCACTAAATGACTTTCATTCTCATTCTCAAGCAAAATCAGATAATATGACTTGATTTTCTTCTAGTTCTTATTAATTCATTTTATTTTTATATAATCTATATGGAATTTATATGGAGTATAATGCAAAGAAGGGAATCAGATTTTTTCAAAGAAATTATTCAGTTATGAGCACTATTTGTTGAATAATACAGCCCTTTCATTACTAAAATTCTATTATAAATGTTGGTTTGTTTCTGAGGTTTCTGTTATATTGCATTGATATACTGCTTAATCTTGGGCCAGTATTCCATTATTGCAATTATTATAGCTTTATGGTATGTTGAAATATGATATTGCTAACCTCTTTATTATTCTTCTTTTATTTTTTCTCTTATCCTCGACTATATTTATTATCCCAAGTGAACTTTAATATCATTTGATCAAGCCGCAATTTGTAAAAATTGCATTAATTTATAAATTAGTTTGGGTGGTAGTGACACCTTTATAGCACTGTCATGCCCTCCAAGAACAAAACATCTCTCTCCATTTAATCAAGTCTTCTTTTATGTCCCTTAGGGAACTTTGGAAGTTTTTTAATGTAGATTCTGCTCAACAAAAAATGACCATTTTACTACCCCATATATAATCAGAGGTATTTTTAGCCTTGTCGACTTTATCTAAAATACCACATTGCCTTTGGAAAAAGGGTTGAGTCAGTCCACTGTTCAGAGCAATTCCAGGGCTCTTCTTATTGGCCTAAAGAGGAGAAGCTACAACATCCCCAGTTCTAAACACATTTATTCTAACCTACATCCAATGAGACAAGTACAGCGAAAGCTTTTTAGAAGACATTCAGTGTGCTTAGCTTTTAAGTATTAGTGATGAATTACTTTTGAATATGTGGAATAAAACTGTTGACTGATTTTACCTGTAATATGGATGGGGTTCTGTTTAAAAGAATAGGTCACAGAAATGATACCATGAATGCTCGTTTTCATTAAGATTATTATTTGCTTTGGTTTTATGGGGGAAAAAAAAAAGAGAGAGAGAGAACTTTAGTAGGTTCCATTGGCTGCAGTTTTCATCTTGTTCTTTTCCCATCTGGGCTCTAGCTTCACCCAGCTGATACGGATAACATTTATAAGTTCCAAAGAGAAGCTTTACCAAATCCAAATTATTACTTGAGCATTAATTTCATCGGTGGAGATTTTATAGATATCATTATAAATAGTACATTTTTTCCAGGGAGATCGAGGCCCGGCAGGTCCCCCTGGAGTGGCGGGAATCTCGGTGAGTCCAGATTCTCTCATGTTGGTTTCACGGGCACCGACCGTCAGAAGGGCTGGGAGCACGCAGTGACTCCTTAAACCTCCGGTTTAAAAAGCAGAACCATCCGTCCCCCTCCCACCTCAAGAATGCTCCTTTCTTTATTTTCATCTTTTAAATTTTTTTCTTTGTTTTTTTCTCCCCAACTCACTTTCACATGGGAAGGGGAAGCCCAGTGACCTGCGTCAACACATTAAGATAGCACAGCTCTGAGAAGCTTGTTGGGTTTCTCTATTCCTGTCATAGTTCAAGGTTTCTTGATCCTCAAAAGGCAAAGTCCTCAGGCACGTGCTTCAGGACCTTCTTATTAAGCTGCCATCTGCCTGAGTTTTCCCTCAGCCAGGTGTTATTAGCAGAGCTTTATGGCTGCTAATGTGTCCTCGTAAACTAGCCCTTCCAGCCTCTCAATCATTTTTGTTGCTCTCTGTGTCCAATGTTTTAATGTGTCCAGTGTTTTAATCTCATCAAGGTCTTTCCAGATGAATAGGAAGTGCTCCAGGAAAGGTTAAAATCATTCCTCTGAGCCCTAGGGATTATTCTGATCTTCATTCATGAGGCTCTAATTAAAACTTTGTGGTCAGGCTTGATGAATAAGAGCCCGCTTATCCTCGCTAGCTGCCCCTGCAGGGTGGGCCAGGGTAGGAAAGTCAACGGAAACCGTGTGCTTCAGTCACAGGAACATGAGGAAGATGAGAAAGGGCCCTACCATCTCCACCCAGCACCATTCAGACCCTCCTACCACCACCCCGCAGCACCCATCCTTCAAAAGGAGGGTAGCCACTCTATTTAGTTGCTAAATCTAACGACAAAAAAATAAAAACCCATCCACACTCCATAGCAAAGCATCCTGTATGAAGGATAACATCCCCTTAATTAGCTGCTTTAGGGCTTCCCTGGTGGCACAGTGGTTGAGAGTCCGCCTGCCGATGCAGGGGACACGGGTTCGTGCCCTGGTCCGCGAAGATCCCACGTGCCGCGGAGCGGCTGGGCCCGTGAGCCGTGGCCGCTGAGCCTGCACGTCCGGAGCCTGTGCTCCGCAACGGGAGAGGCCACAGCAGTGAGAGGCCTGCGTACCACAAAAAAAAAAAACAGTAACATGAAAATATTTTCTTTAGCAAGCACTGCAGAATTTTTGGTACACGAAAGCATTCTTCTTGACGACTGGCTCACACTGTCCCCCTCCTCCCGCCTTCCCCTGCTCACTACCACTCCTAGCAACATATTCGCAGCTGTTTGTGCAATTGCCCTGAGTCCCCTACAACCCGCCTCAGGGTGCCTTCACAGCCTGTTTGTTTCCACCTGGTATAATGAAGTGTAATGCCCCACAGTGCTCACTCAGGTGGAACTATAAATTCCTTTCAGCCATTACCCTAGACTGAGTCTACCTTCAAAGAAAAGATACTGGCAACCATTGAAAGTACTGAGAAAATCAGTGACAGGATCAAAAGATGATCCAAATGAAGAATTCCAAGGATACTTTGAAGGATGCAGCATGATGGAAATTAGAGGCTAGCCTGCCACTTGTTGGGATGTCCAAGATGTAATACATTTACCTAAAATGCAGCTTTCCTATCTCATCATTAAGAAGATTAACTGACAATGACAGAAATAGGGAAGGGTAAACATTTTGCACGCTGCAAATATACAACTGGGTAGTTAAAAGTGCACCTCTCTTTTTTATAACTGGACCTTACTGTGGCTCGGAAAAATGAATTAGTTCGAAGCTTCTGGAAATAGTGACAGTTACACAACAGTGTGAATGTACTCGATGCCGCTGAATTGTTCACATAAAATGGCTAAAATGGTAGCTTTCGCTTTTGTATATTTCACCACAATAAAAGACTTTTAAGGTGATGGTTCTGGTTGAAGCAGGGATGTGTCTACCTGCTCAGCACATCACAGGCCTCTGCTGAGAGCCAAGCGGCCCCGTCCTGCTCTTCCTGGAACAGAGCTGTCTGTTTCCTCCTAGTGCACTCAGGCCCTCCAGGGCCTTCCCCAGGGCTCTTCCTCCCCTCCCTCCCAGGATGGCGTGTGGGCAGAGGGGGCAGCATGCCCTCCCCGGGGCCTCCGAGGTCCCTGCCAGCACTCCCCAGCCTTTGGGATCTTTGTCTGGAGTTCCAGGCCCAAGCACCCTGCACCCCTGAGGCCATGCCAAGACCCTTTGGGATACTGGCTTTCTCAGCCCTAACACATCCCCCAACTCAGGTCCGTGGGATTCCAGGCACTCCTGCTGCAGGCGGGCGGTGGGAGCCCGGATGCCATCTCGGGGCCTTGTGTCTGCCTCGCCTCGGTACTCAGCTGTAGCTGACCTGCCAGGCGGTCTGCTCCCAGAGTTCCATACAGCAAGTGCGGAAAATGGCCTCCCTCTGCATTCCCTTGCAACCCACTGGGATTTCCATGGTCTCAGTCCCACACCTGCATCTCCAACCACAAGAGGTTCAAGGTGCAGGCGGCGGCTCTTTCTCAAAGGCAGGATCCTTAGGCCTGGCCTGGACGCTTGGGCTCGTGTCCACTGCCGTCTCTGCTGGTGCATTTTCCTCTCTCATCCCTCCTGTGGTCTCTCTAGCCCACGGTTTCTCCGTCCTCAGTCTTCCAGGCTGCGGTACGCTGGGTCACACCAACCTTGTCCTCTCCTTTCAACAAAACGGCCTTTCAAACCAACCATGCTTCTTTTCAGGCTATCTCACTATGAACTGAAAAAGCTTCTTGTGAAAATCAAAATCTAGGAAGGACTCCTTTGACCCACCGTGCCCTCCTTCCCCCTAAAGTAAAGAGGATCTGCCCATCAAGAGGGATTTCCAGAAATGAGGATACACTGGCTTAATATTTTCAAAAGGCTTATCCTCCCTCCCATACCACACACCCCTATGTGCACTGAGGGACTGCCGTCCCTTCTGCCCAGTGCAGTGTGGTTTCCGGGACTCTGGCCGGTAGGGATGCCAGGTCGGGGTAGAGCCGCACCTGCAGCACAGGTGGTGCACGCACAGGTGGGGGAGGGAAGCACGTGGCCTCATTCAGTAATCTGGCTCCTAACATTTCCCCCTTGGCTTCCTTTCCCAGGGGAAACCCGGGGCCCCAGGCCCTCCAGGAATTCCAGGAGAGCCGGTCAGTTGCCCATTCCTTACTTAGCCGTGGTCCTTGTGTTGTACTGTATGCAGCTTCAAAGCTCTTCTTCGCAGCTAATGTTTGTCTGTGGCCATGTCTACAGGGTGAGAGAGGGCCTGTTGGAGACATAGGTTTCCCTGGACCAGAAGGACCCTCAGGAAAGCCCGTAAGTCCTTTATCTATTATTTGCCAGTTTAAGAAATGTTCTAAGCATTGCCTCTTTACCTCTCTCTTCAGAAAGTCTGAGACTGGAATAAGTAGTTTCCAAGTAAGTAAGCGCAGGTCTGCAAATGGCTTTGCGGGGTGTGGTTCTCACGGAGTGCCCAGCTCTCTGTGAGTATCTCTATGTCTTAAACCACAGTGAGAACAGTGAGGTCTTTTGTTTCAAATGTCAGGAAATCAGACTCATTATTTCTCAGGTCTGAGGTCCTCAGCAGAGCTAAAACATGAAATGGCCTGTCATATCCTGAAATACAAAGACTCGCAGATGTAATATCTGTGTGTTCAGCTAGAGAGGAAAGAAGCTCTTGTATCAGATTCCCTCCTTTACCTGTGGGCCTTGTTCTTACACGTTCATAAATCACTGCTGTCAAATACATCATCCCCTCCTGTCCTAGAAGAGCTCTTGGCTACTGATATATAATATTGATGTGACATTGTAACAACCATTCCTACTAATTCAACTCAATCCCACATATTGTCAGCTCATCCCTGCCGTTTGCTAAGGATGTGCTGGGCCCCGAGGGAGGGGATATAAAGAGGAATAGACATACCTCACTCTCGGTTGCGCTTTTTGTAGAAGTCCCTGCTCCCTTTGCTTGTTTCTGCGCCGTGGGGTGGGTGGGAAGGGGGTGCTGTTAGGAGAAGGGGTGCTGAAGGTGACCGCGCAGCGCAGAGTTCAGGAGGCTGCTCAGAATCGGTGAGACCACAGGGTAAGGGCATTCCCTGGCCACAGCCTCCCCAGAGAAGGCGACATGAACGCACGGGAAGTGTACGCAATTTAGAGTCAGGAAGATCTGGGTTTGAGTTATGACTCAAAGGGTTTGTGAGTCACTTAAGCAACGTGACATATGGTAAGACGTCCAGTGCCTGCCGTGGGAGACGCCCCATTAATATTAGTCTCATTCCCTCCCTCCCCTCCCCATCCCAGCCCCTGTAAGCCACTCACAAATGCTTGCCATCCAGTTCCGAGGGGATTATGCAAAAAGCAATCTGTTCACTCAGCAAATACTTCCTGAGCACCTACTACATGCCAAGCACTGGGAGGTTTCAGCTCATCGGATTTACATTCTAGTACAGGGACACAAGACAACAAACAGACACACACAGTCAGGGAGAAGATGATCTGAGCAGGGTGAAGCCCTAGAGTAGAATTTAAATAGGGCAGTCAATAAAGGCCCACCACTCGAGCAAACCCTGCAGGACGGGAGAGCTCAAGCCACGGGGAGGTCAGCAGGGCGGGGAGGCAGGGGGAGCTTGTTCCAAGAAAAAGGAATGGCTAGTAGAGCCTGCCGTGTTGAAGGAAGGGAGGAAGGCCTGAAGGCAGGCGTGAGCTGAGCTAAAGGAGAGGGGCAAAGATACGGAGGGAGAGGCAGCCAGTGGCGGAGCACGAGGAACTTCTAAGCCGGGAATGGAGGGCGGGTTTCATGTGAAGTCTGACGGAGACCCACTGGAGCATCTGTAGCAGGGAAGGAAAATGACTGGACTGCATTTCAAGGAGTACTGTGAGTTCTGTGCGGAGGGCACACCGTAGGGAACGGAACTCTGAAGCGTCGCCATAATCCCCATGAGAAACACAGATGGTGGGAAGAGGAGATCTAGGGTGTGCACTGAAGGTAGAGCCAGCTACACTCGCTGATGGATCAGACAGATGCAGAGTGGGAGGAAGAGACCGGTCAAAGCTGTGGTTTGGGGTCTGAGCAACCGGGTCAGGGTGGTATGTTTCGTGACATGGGTGGGTTTGGGAGGAAAAACTGAGCTCTCTGTTGTAAAACTTCATGTTGAAGCACTAGTAGACATCCAAGTGGATTTCTAGTCAAGTAGGCAGTGTATATGTGCCTCTGTAATTAATGGAGAGGCCAGGACTGGAGAGACTGATTTGGGTCTTTCAACCTGAGCCTGGATGCAGTGGGGTCACTGCGAATTGGGAAGAGAACAGGGCTGTTAGGAGAGGATATGGCAGAAAGACGGAGAAGGAGCAGCCAGTGAGATGTGAAGAAAACCAGGCGAAGGCGGTTTCCTGGATGTGGAGGGAGGTAAGTGTTGAAGAGAAACGAGAGGAAAACAAACAGAAAAGTAACAAAGGAGCTGACAATTCTCCCCCACGTTTGGAAATGTGGACCTCATTGCGGGGAGAGTACAGCACGGTAGGATCTTGATGAAGAATGACCCCGTTGAGAGGGGACATTTGAAGATACAAGAGAGTGGACTTAGAGTGAGGAGAGAAGACTCCCAAGTGGAAACTGGTGTTTACAAGGAACAGGGCAGAGCAACCTTCTCACGGGGAGGGGGCGGGCGGAAGTCCGAGTACGCATGCGCACAGGTGCGTGGCTCTGGCGGCGGGGATGTGAGCGGGTCCTCTGCTGTGATTTTCTCAGTGAAGGACGGAAGTCATCAGTTGACCATGAGGAGTGGGGTGGTGATGCTGGAGGTTTCGTGAGACAGGAAAATATGTGCAAGTACTTCTGGAAAGAAGGAGTCAAGTCAGGAAATACAGAAGGATGGCTGGTGATGCAGAGGGGCTGCTTGGGAGCTGCTGCCATACCTGTAGATCAGAACACCTGAGTGAGGGTAACCCTTCTTCACCCACAGTCAGCTGCTCAGACGCAGGTGTGCAGCGGAGGGAAAGCTGATTATACTTTCTGAGTTAGAAAAAAATAGGGTTCTTGCAGATAAGTGAGACGAGGGGGATAGAGGTAAATCCACTGAGGTTTTTGTAAAAATTTCTGAAAGCAGAACTCACCCCCCCCCCCACCGTGGAGAATAAGTTAGTAACGCCTTCATAGAAAAGAGAACACACATGAGAGTCATTGATGAATTACAAGAGACAAAAAATTATCTATAGATTTATTCATTTTCTTGTATTGTTACCAAAAACATGAATTATATTTTTATTTATTTTTTATTTATATATATTTATTTATATTTATTTATATATTTTTTTATTTTTTATTTATTTTTTTATCTTCTTTTATTCAATTAACACAGTTGTTTCTTTCACATCCTCTCCTTCATCAGCTTCATCCTTTTTTGCTTGTGTTTCTGGATGACATAAATCCTTTGAACCTGATGCTTTGGGCAACGTGGTCTTAGTTAAAGTGCCCTAGATAATTCCCAGGCTGTTCAGGAAGGCCGAGGGACTCTGGTTGGGTTCCCAACTGTGGCAGGTGTTAGTGTGATTTACAGCAGTGAAAACACAGACCTTTCTGCAGGTCCATCCTTGCAGACTGCACTCCAGCACAATCAGAGTCTCCCAGGCTTTTCAGAGGAGCAAGTCCATGCACCTGCCTGCTGGCTAAGAAATCATTTCCTCACCTTGGTCTCCCTCTTCAACAAATCGCAGAAACGTACCTGCTGTCTCACTGTCAGTATCTGATGGGACCCCAGGTGCTCACCCTTCTTAACGCCTCCCAGTCGGTGGTCGCCTCCCAAGCTTATAAATCTGTAAGCAGGATTGGGCTTTATTACCACCTCCAGAACTGCCATGTATAGTTCGGGAAACTTCCAGTTTACTAAGAAAAAGCCACTATTTAATACTCTCAGAAAACATGATTACGGATTTCTCACTGTCCTTTCCTATTTTCTAACTGAAAAATAACAATCGTTCTCTGGCTGACAGTTTATTTCATAGTGGCATCTGGCTCTGGCCATGTTATGAGATTTCTCAAGCAGCAACGGAGACCATTTACTGAGAATGACTTTCTTTGGTAGGAAAATTGTTAGAAGGGAACAATAAATGCCGTACACCAGCCAACCAGTGCCATAGGGAACCTTCTTATTTCTCAGAATGTACCTAATGGAATAAGTAAGGAAAATAACCCTGTTGACTATTTACAGTGAGCTAGGCATTTTCTGTTATTTCCCTAAATCCTTAGTTTTAAGGCCCTTATTTTATCCTGACTTTATAAGTGGAGAAGCTGACGTTATTAAGGTTAAGTAAATTGTCTGAAGTAAATGGAACTTGCAAGTGACAGAGTCAGAATTTAAACTTGGGGCTGACTCTATCGATTTTGTTTTCCATTTCACCGCACTGCCTCACCAAAATCTCAGTAGAAATAAGTGCTTGAAACTTTACCCTCTTGTTGCATTTAACTATGTCTGTTAATGCAGAATGAGAAATATTGATCATTTTTTGTCTTTACAGGGAATAAATGGGAAAGATGGATTACCAGGTGCGCAGGTATGGAAAATACTGTTGAAAATAAATGTTCTAATGCAAAACTACATCCAGATTACCTGCCAGAGCTCCCGATCCAGCAGCTTGATGAGAAATCTTGGCACACAGTGATTTTTAGCGCTGACATTTGTTTTTCAGGGCATCATGGGTAAGCCTGGAGAGAGAGGCCCCAAAGGAGAACGGGTATGTACATTCCTACTGTGATTGTTATTTAAGTCTGTCTCCACAACTGCCCCCTCATTTGAGTTACACAGTTATGGTCGTAGACCCCCTCGAAATCTCCGCATATGAAAAGGCTGGGGTATTTGTGATCCAAGGTCTCTGCCAGGCATAAAATGGGACCATTCAGGGAAACAGGATCAGGGCGTATTGCAGATACCCCTACCTGGTTCGCCTTTATTCACAACTAAATCTGGTTTGCTGTTCCAGTTTGGAAAGCTTCTATCAGCCTCCTGTCTCAGACACCTGTCCCTACGGTAACTATCACCCGTGTGTTCTTTACCTGAAGTAGGGTTTCTCCACCTCAGCACTGTTACTCTCTGGGGCAGATAATTCTTTGTCACAGGTGCCTGTCCTGTGCTTTGTAAGATGTTTAGCTGCATCCCTGGCCTCTACCCACTAGACACTGTACAACCAACCTCCCTCCAAAAATGTCTCCTTGCAACTCCAAATGCCTCCCTGGGAGCAGAGGAGTTGTCAAGACCCCCTGAGCTGGGGGAATAATACTAGGCTGAGTAAGGGGGGCTGGTGAGGGGTGAGAGAAAGACAAAGGGGAAATGAACATATAGAGCTACTAGTAATGCCAGTCACGGCGTACGCTTTTCTTTTCATTGTTTTGGTTGTTGATGTCATTGTTGCAGCTTCCCATTCTCTTCTCTAAGGAACCTTAGCATTTTCTGCTAGAAATGGATTCATTCCATGGCAACATGTTCCTTGAGCATTGTTATTCAGAGGGGTTCTAGCGAGGGCTTGCGTGTGTGTGTGTGTGCGCGCGCGTGCGCACGCACGTGCACACACGTTCTTGTGTACTGGTGTCTAGTTTACTTATTATTACCCAAATAATCCATGCTAACTGAAGGAAACACAAAAATAGAGATAATATAAAGAAAAAAAGCCTACCTTATCCCACTACACAGAGATATTTTGGACATATTTCCATCTCACTGTTATACATCATATACACGTTTGCTCAATGCATCGGTACAAGTGAATATATACTTTTCAAAAAATTGGTTCATACTGTTTCGTAAGTGAATTCTTTCACCTAATATATGACGACCATCTTTCCATGTCAGTAAATCTAGATCCACGTGGACATTTTAGTGGCTATATGTTATTCCACTGTTTGGATATACCTTTTCCAAGGTATTTGGAAAATACCCTGCCCCCTTTTCCTGGGTATTTAGGATCTTTCTAATTTTCATGATAAAAAACCTTACTATAATGAACATCCGTGTGCCTAAAGTATAAATGATTTTACTCGTGTTTATTTTGCGCATGCTCAAAGTGTGCTAGTGGTTCTTTTCTTTCTTTCTTTTTTAATCTTAGTCATCTCCAATATTTCTCCAGATGCAAGCTGGGTTGATATACTTGTATGAGACATATTTTTATAACCAAGACAGTAGAATTGAAATTAGGTCCAACTGTTTTTCTTCTTTCTACATGGCTTCTTTCTATATCTCTTCATTTATGACCAAATAGATCTTTGTAATTGTTCATTCATTTTTATTATTTTTTAAATCAGGAGAAATAGAGTTTGGACTTCTGCAGAATAGTCACAAATAAAAGAATCATACAGTGAAACACCGGGCAGGTCAATGCACCATTCTTTCACATTCAGTGTGATCATCACCTCCTGGAACTGTGGAACTGAATGTTTGAAATGTGGTACTGAGACACCTGCTCAGTCACACACGCGTATTCTCTCATTCACATTCTCCCCCTCTCTCTCTCTCTCTCACCCCCTCCCTCTTTCATACTCTCATGCACGGACACATACAGTAGTAGACACCTTGCAGGATCAAAGTCTACACTAACGAAACTTCTTCTCAGATTCAGGCACATCTAATTTATTATGCATCTTAATCAATGAATTCTCTTACAGTTTATTTACATTATTGAACGAATGACCTCAGTGATGACTCTCCAGTGACCTACTTTGAACCTTCCCAAAGCCTCCCTTTCTCACCTTCCTGACTCTTTAAGATACACTGCGCACGCACACACTCACACACACACATACACGTGTGCATGTAAAACACGGGCACAGAAACCAACCCACAGAAACTATTAAAGACCAAGCATATGGGAAAAAGCAGAAAAAAGGAAAAACACATGATTTAGGAGAGCTTTTGAGTGTCCTGAAGCTTTTCCGAGTGAAAGCTTTCAGTGATGAAATCTTCTTAACCATCTTCCTTCCTTATTGAAAAGGAGACCCAAGCCTGAAGTGACAGCTGCTGTTGACTTTCAAAAGTGGCATCACTCTAGACTGGCACCCGGGTACAAGTAACATCGTCACTAACTTTGAACTGAGTGCTTTCCACGTGTCGGCTTGTTCTAGGCCCTTTACCTGAGTTAACTCACTTCTCAGCATCGCCTATTCAGTGGATACTCTTAATAACCCCACTTTAGGGAGAGGACGCAGGGTGGAGCGAGCTCGATTCACTTTACCCCAGGCCTCACAGCTAGTACGGGCCAGTATGAATCCAGAACCTCTGCTTTTAGCCACAGCTAACGTGCTTCTAGAAGAGCTCATTCTTATTCATGTTTCTCCTTAACAGGGTGATCAGGGAATTCCAGGAGACCGAGGCCCACAGGGTGAACGCGGAAAACCAGGCCTTCCAGGCATAAAGGGAGCCATAGGTCCTATGGGGCCCCCAGGAAATAAGGGCTCCCCGGGCTCCCCGGGGCACCAAGGCCTTCCAGGCCACCCAGGCCTCCCCGGCTCCCCGGTAAGTGGGCGAGGAACTCGTGGCTGGGACTGACCACGTGTCCCTTTTACAACAAGAGCAGTCATAAACCTTTCAAGATTAATATAATGAACCTAAGCTGGCTTCTACAAGGGTGGCAATAGCTGTCATTTATTTCAAGTTATGTGTGGACTCCCCCTCTTAGTACTCACTAAACATCCCTCAATAGAGACTCACAACTAACCTGGGAGGACAGGTGACCTGTCCATCTGCCTTGACGAATGCAGAAGCCGAGTGCCGACCTGTCCAACGTCACAGTTATCCAGTGGATCAGACCCAGGCCTGACCGACTCTGAGCCCACACTCTTCCATACTGTCCATAATGTCCCCTTACACTACCCAGAAAACACACGTCTGCTTCACGTTAACACTCCATTCTGTTGACAATCAGAACAACACATCTGCCCTGTACGGTGCTTTGAAGTGGAAACCTGTTAGGCCAAGAAAGAGTGTTCGGCTAAGGAAGCCCATGTCCTTATGAGCATCGTCAGGAGGCTGGTGGATGGCCATTCCACGGAGAACTGAATCCGAAAATATCCACATCAGGAAGAAAGGGGAGCCCTAGCGTGAGGCCAGGGGGTTAAGGACATGCCGTCCTCAGATAGTCAGCCAATGCCAGAGATTGGGCCGAATTGGGCGTTCCCACCATGTGCTTTTGTTTACCCACTCTGCCTGCACTCTGCGTGAATGAAGCCTCTACAGTGAACCCTCAGGGCTGTGTCAGCACGTGGTATTAGATGCATTCGTTCAAGTTCATTTGCCCCATAAACAGTGAACGTAAAATATTGAAATTGGAACCGTTCTGTCCCACAGAAATCATCGCTTTATGAGTAACAACATACTTTGAAACCCTAACCATCATGAAAAATAATAGCTCCCTTTTAAAAATGTCAAGGTATTATAGTAAAACGTTACGTTATAAATGTGAGATACCATTTTAAATGTTAGGTTCTTTGTCGAATTCATGGAGATTTATTTGTCAAGGGGTTAAAAATTCAACTGGCGTCGTTTACCTCCTCCGCTTCACCAGCTCCCGCTACATTTTCTGTCAAGGAAAGGAAATTGCTTAATACAAGTGTGCTTACGATGTGCAGATTGCAAATAAACTTCACCATGAAATGGGTAAAACTTGGTAAGTTTTATCCCATGAACAAAACATGCTGAAGAATCATTCAGCGTACTTGGAGTTCTCTTCCTTCGAAGATACATAATAAAATCAGTTAGATATTGACTTTACCAGTGTCCGGGGATTAGTTACAGGTTAAGAATGTGCCTGGGGTGGTCCCGTCATAACACTGGTTCAAATTACTTCAGAAAATGAAGTAATAGGAAATGCCTTTCCTAATCGTGTGAAATCTTATAGGAAGTATGTTCGTATCGCTGGTTACGGTGCCGGCCCACAGCTTGTAAAGCACTGTAGTTATGCACTTCTTCCCAGCATTTCTGTTCTTTATTCACTTGTGCTAGGTTCTGCATTAACAGGCCTTTTTTCTCTCTTTAGGCTGATGTGGTTTCATTTGAAGAAATAAAGAAGTATATTAATCAAGAGGTTCTGAGGATTTTTGAAGGTGAGATTTGCTTAATACACATTTCGGAAGTTCCCCGCCCCCCCCCCCCCCCCCCAGCTGTAGGGAGTCCCTCTAGCAGCGTTCTCCAACGATGGCAGTGCAGCTGCAGCAAGCAAAGAATCATTTTTCCTTTTGTTGGGGGGGGGGGGGCAAGGTGAAGGGAGAGGATACATTTCTAAATGGTTTTTAAAAATCAAAATAATATTGCATGACATGGGAAACGATCAGAAATTCAAATCTGTGTCCACAAATAAAGTTTCGTTGGAGTGCAGTCCTACTCCTTCCTTTATGTATTTTCTCTGGTTGCTTTCATGCTGGACAGGAGGATTGAGTATGTGACAGGGACCGTATAGCCTGTAAATCCTTAAAGATGTACTATGCGACCCTTCGCGGAGAAAGTTTTCTGACGCCTGATGTAGATCCTTTAATAATGCAGCCTAAGATAGCATTCCTTAAAAAAAAAGTCTCCATGTCACACTGTTGATTCATTTTGAGTTTTCAGTTAACTAACAACCCTCTGTGTGCCTTATACGAACTTCTAAAAATCAGGGGTTTCTCATTACGCGCTGCGTTCATTTTTACAACGTTAAGTGTGTGGTTTTATGTTTCTTCTTACTCAGTTTCAAGTGGTTGGTGTTCAAACATCATTCTCACCTGAAAATATCTTTTGGAATCTTGTCTCATAGGGCAGGCTGGCTGACCCGCATAACTTCGTGTCATCTCTCAATTTCCTAGGCATGTCATCATTCTAATTGTTGCTAGAAATGTGGACTAAGGAGGGTTAGGGCTAAATGCCATTGCGTTTGTCCTGCTCGTTCGTAAATCATCTATGAATCTATGGTATTAACGAGTTCTGAATCCATACAGCTGTCTTAAAATCCACTCTACATCTCTTTCTTTAGTCACAAGGATATTACATGATTTAATCAAATGATTTGCTAAACTCAAGATCGCGCCCCTCAACTGTGAGCTTATAAGGTGGGAATTATTTGAGAAAATAAATCTACATTGGCTGGTGGTTCCCGCTTCTTTTGCAAAGCATCCTTCCTTTGCTAAGCTAAAAATGCGTTGTTGAATTTTGCAAGCAGTAGGATTACAAGATGCCCTGATTTCCTCTTAAATCTTTCACTGCCAACATGGAGTTAGCCTCTCTCCAGGAAGCCCTGAATATTTTAAGCAGTAGTTAGATTTAGAGACCAAAAATCTCTCGGTGCTTGAGGGCACATTATCTTATTTCACGTGAGCACTTGAGAGAGAACAGATTAGCCCAGGGACTTTTGGTAGCTTCAGTGACAAAATAGAAAAAAAATGTTTTTTCAAAGGTCATGAATTCATGCTGTTGATTTCCCTTCACATTGATCCCTGCGAAGTACCTTTACCTTGCTCTGACATGATAGTTTATTAATACAATTGTCTGCTCTTTTTTTTTTCTGAGCTACCAGTTTTCTCTTTGTAATTTTCCTTTTGCCCTTACATTTTAGAATCTCCTTTTATCACGTCCGTGATCTCTTATCTCAGGCAGCTTTAACGGGGAGCTTCAATTTCTTAAAATACTTTACATAAAAACACAGAGTAAATAGTTCTGTGGTTAATTAGTCTAAGTTTTTAAAGGCTGGTTAAGGAGGTCAGAAAATATAGCCAGGCACTCTCAGAAAAACGTGACATGCGGAGATACAGGAGGTGTCCGTGTTGCAAGTCCTGGGGACACTGGATAAAGGCAGAGCCCTGGTGGCCTGCCCAGCAGGGGAGGCGCCACACGGCCCTCTCAGGCCACCGGGAGGGTCCTCCCAGGAAGGGCTGTCGGCCTCCTGAGGACGGAGGTCACGGAAGCTGGGCCACTCACGACCCATCTGTCCCACCCCCTCTCCCCCAGGCTGGTGAGGCCCAGTAGAGTGGTCAGTGCCCCCCGCAGAGGCCCCAGATGTCTTGGCGTCAAGACAATATTCTCAAGTGGCCCCAAAGCAAATTTTTTCCTGAGACTTCCAGACTCTGAGACTCCAAATGCGATCCCCCCTCTCTTTTTATCTCTGTTGGCCCCAGCCCTACAAAATCGTCTTCTCCCGAACAAAGTTGTACCTGGAACCCAGAATTTAGTTATTCGGCACTTTAGTTCATTTGTCCCAAGATTATTTCAGGTCAGTCCATGTCATCTTCCACTTCAAAGTCACCTTTTCCATTGCCTCTGAACACCATTTATAAAAGAGAAAAACAAAATCCTCCATTTTCACAAATCTTAGAGCTCCAGGGTCACAGTTCTCCTTTTCAGAAAGCTTTCTCCGTAAAAGCCAAGATGAATTCTCACGTGTTAAAACAGTTACGGGCTCCAGTGAAGCAGCCCCTGTCTGCCTCTCTCTGGCTGAACCACTTCACAGAGAGCTGTGTCCGTGGCAGCCGATCGCCTCTGCTCCACTCACCCCTGCAAGTCCTCAGCCTCGAGAGGGATCCTCTCTGCTCAGCCACCGCGGGTCGTCTGCGGGGCTCAGGGGAGTCCTGCTGTCCCGCGTCATCATCCAGACCATAGCAAGGCCCTAGACCAGGCCCCAAAACTCAGGCTCTCCTCATGGAGGTTTCCAACCCCTCTGGGGATTCGCAGGCGACCCCGCTGACACAGCACTCCCACAGATCTCACACTTGGGACTGTCACCCAGGCCACTGAGCCCTCTTTCAACTTCCTGATGCCCTGTCCCAAACCCAGCATGCTGGAAGAAAGATGGTTCTCCACCCATCCCAGGTCCGGGTTTCCGGCAGATACAATGCACAGACATGCACCCAATCTAAAGTTGCGTTAGATTCTTGATTTCATTGGCCAGGAGCTCAAATCCTTGTGCATGCAAGGTGGCCACGCAGAAAGGGGACAGAAGCTGTGTGTCTCAGCTTAGCCCCTTTTTGTTTGATGAGGGCTCTGCAGCCAGATCTGAGAAGCTTCATTCTTGCTATGACACCCACCAGCCTATTATATTTGGGGATTTATATCACCCTGCAGGCAGGATTTACCAACCTGGGCAGGCAAGTGGACAAACGTCTGGCCCTCTGGGTTCTTTTTTTTTTTTTTTTCCCCTTTTGCGGTACGCGGGCCTCTCACTGCTGTGGCCTCTCCCGTTGCGGAGCACAGGCTCCGGACGCGCAGGCTCACAGGCCCAGCCGCTCCGCGGCACATGGGATCTTCCCAGACCAGGGCACGAACCCGTGTCCCCTGCATCGGCAGGCAGACTCTCAACCACTGCGCCACCAGGGAAGCCCCGCTCTGGGTTCTTGAGACAAACTTGGAAGCGACAAGGCCATACCGACGTCTGTGGGAGGACAGGAGGATTGGGGCTGTGTCCCTGAGCAATGCTTCTGCCTCTAGATTGCCAGAGCCAGGAAAGCCCCTCACCTATGTTTTCTCCATTTTCCATACATAGTTTCATCCACATGTGCGTGAACATGTATGAATATGGATAATCCTGTCCTCTTGTTTCCAGGCTGCAACATCTCTACAATGAAGATAGTAATTTATATATGTATTTGTATACACATATTTGTATATGTACAGTCTTCTCCTAGATACACATAATTGGAGACGTAGATAGTTTTTAAAAATAGTTTCCACATCGTAGTCTCTCTCTCTTCCAACCTGCATCTTTCTGTTTGTTTGGGTCTATCATTCAGCTTAGAGGGTTTCCTCAGTGCCAGCCATCCTTGGCCACGTGCTCATACAAGAGCATGGGTTCTAAACAACTGCTGGAAAGTTAGGAGTGAATGGTGGCCTTGCCAACAACGAGCTTTACCATCGGGTAATCTGGATGGTTTTTGGGGGGTTTTGTTTGTTATTTTTTTAATTAAGGGACCCTCAACTTCACTGTCTTGAAGTCTTTCCTTGTATTCTGGTCAGATTCCCCAAAGGAAACACTTGCATCTCCTGCCGGGTTGCCAGCATTTGGGGAGCAAGGTAGGCGGATAGGGCAGTGGTGGCCTCAGCTCCAACAAGGCAATACCCATTTCTTCTCCTTGTTTCCAGTAGGCAAGCCTGAGTCTCAACACAGTCTGGGGTCCCCAGTGCAGAGATGGTCTATTTACACGTTTCAGGTGATAAACCTGCCGCCTTTTGCTGGGATTAGGAAGGGGCAGCTAGGCAGCTGCACAGAGCAGAGAAAGGGATTTCTCAGATCATTTCTTAAACAGGCTTTCATCCAGTCCCCCTTATTTTAGTTCCCCTCCTTTAGCCCCACTTCCAGATGTAACTCCCGAACGTTTTAAGGATTTTGTGATTTAACACAGGCTGTTTCTCAGCTCCTGGTGTAAAGATTTGGTTTTCTTGAGTCTGCTAAGTCATCCACACTCTGCCATCTTGTTCTCAGCTTCCAAAGGTTAATGTCGTCTCCTTTCACATTCTCCCATTCTTGTGGTTTTATGCCTTTAAAAGTACCATTGTTTTGCAGTGATTCAGGAAAGAGTTAAAGCAGATGCATGTGTTCAGTCTACCGTCTCTACTCATAATAACATTTCAAAGCAACAAAGGTGACAAAGAATCGAGCCAGAGTTAAATGTAGCAATAACAACCCTTGGACCATAATGTGCCACGAAATGAATATGAAGCCACCAAAGATGCTGTTGAATTAACAGTTAGAATGAAACCAGAAAATCATTCTCAAGACATGAAAGGAAATTACTCTTCTGATATTTTTGCCCATTAAGAGATAACTGTATCTAATTTTTGCTTCCACATTTAAGAGATGTATGGAAAAAACCCAGAACATTGGAACCAAAAAGTGACTTACAGAACAGATTACCAAGCCTATGAGTAAAAGTTATTTAACCTGAAGGCTAAGAGGTAACAATATTATCAAGTAGATGGCTGATTTCCCAAGGGAAATACTCATTAACTACTCTCTGTTTTCCATAAGGGGGTAACAAAAGGAAATAAGTTGACACTATAACAAGAAAATGGGCAATTAAACATTTGAATGGGCATTAGGAGAAAAAAGTGAATTTCTCTCTTTGAAAGTATTTACAAATTCTGTGAAATAGAAGGGAGAAGTGGGCCAGATGACAAACTTCCTTCTCCGTAGAATGTACTTTATTATCACATTAATGTTAATGTCTGCATGATATTAACAAGCCCATTCTCCAAGGAAGGCCAGCCATTGGTGTCGTTTGTTAGAATGACTGCTGTGGGGTTGCCTCAGCAGATGGCCTGTGTGAGTCTGGTTTACACAAGCTCCTCTCCAAACTCTTCAATTTCCTGCCTCATTACAAAGCACAGCCAAAAACAGTTTAATTGACCAAAGATCCCTGAAAACAGAGGAAATGCAATTAAGAATCCAAGTCTTTACAATTTATTTACCAGCTCAGAAACATATTATTTAAAATTATAGAGCACTGGAGTATGGTTCAGAGGAGGTAATTACCCTGTGCTAAATAACTGTTTTTGAGTGTATCTTAAAGCTAGATAATTTACAGCTAGAAGTAATTATTTAAAAGAACTCTCTGTTTTGCTAAAAATATTTAAAAGCACCCAAAGCAAGTTACTTACAAATTCAATTCCTACATTAAAGAGGAAAACCAGTGCTATGAATATTTGTGTTTAGATATTGAAGATATTCAAAGAGGTATGTTTCAAATTAAGAAAACCTGTACTGAAATATATATATGCAAAGTTTCAAGCTGTGATCACTGAATTTCATATGTTTTTATAAAACACGCAGTTTACGACGTAATATAAAGATATTCTATCTAGATTCAATGTGATGATTTGCAAAACTATATATATTAATTGCAAATTTGTTTTATCTGTTGTTACTGGAAACAAATGTATTAACAGCAACCAAACACGCCCCAGGTGGAAAGTCAGGTAATAAAAAGTTTTACTGGAAAGCCGGTGACTTAATGTCACTCTTACGGATGACTCATCAGACCCTCATTGGTTTTCATCATCATTGTCAATCAATCCACATCAGAGATTCTGGTCCTCTGGGTACTGGCATGTTTCCATTCAGTTTGCTTTGTGATTTCAGAATGTGAGTGTAGGGTGATCACTCTTTTGTTTATTATAGCTAATACTCCACATTTGTTGAGGCTTTTCCCTTAATGATTCTATTTGAAAAGAATTTTGGTTTTATCTCCTAAACAGTGTAGGGACCTACATGTTTTTAAACAAAATTTTTATTGAAAGTCCATTGAAAAATAGGTTTTACTCAGTAGTAATTTGCTCTTTATCAAAAATTTGTAAAACATACACATCCTGTTTAAGCGAAAAGTGTCTTTAAAGTTCAACTAAGTGAATTAAACTGAGCGAAGAGACTGGAGAAAATTGAGGTAATTCTTTACAAGGTCTATATGGTTTGGCCCTTGTTTTTTCTAACTGGCAGCTATAGATTCTAATATGTTACTGTCATTTGGTTCTTAGTTGCAGAATAAACACTAATTTAATCAGTAAAACATTTTTCTAGAAGATTGGTCTGCACCAAACCTATGCTGAATTTTTCACATGGAAGGGTCATTTCTTACTACTTACTAGCTATATCTTTGAAAAATTGTTAGTTTTACAAGTGAAATCATTTGAATTTGCTTTTTAAAGAAAATAGGTGAAAAGAAAAAAAATGTGGTTACTTTTTTTTGTCATGGCAAGGATATGCCTTCCTCCAGTTTTCTATTTTAAATCTAGTTACATATATATTAGATTTCTTAAATATGAGCTATATAAAATATAAACAAAACAAGCAAGTTTAAATACAGAATCCAGTGATACATTGTATTTATCATGGACTTTGGGTGAATTTGCATTAATGACTACCAAAATTATCCATACAGTGGCAAAATATTGAAAAGGCTTTTGAGATGAAATTTAACTGAACAATAGTCTATGTGGGGTTAATAACCAAGAATTCTACAATAATAAGTGTAACCGTGGATTTGCTTATTCAAAAAAGTAATTCTGAGAATAATTATGTAACAGATTTCTAGTCATAAAATAAAGCTTATTGGTAGTTAATCTTTATAGTGCACGGAGCTTATAAAAACATGGATAATAATTCTTATCGAATATTGAAATGATAATCTCTCTCTGCTCTCTCCATGATTTCTTTTTTTTTTTAACATCTTTATTGGAATATAATTGCTCTACAATGGTGTGTTAGTTTCTGCTTTATAACGAAGTGAATCAGCTATATGTATACATATATCCCCATATCCCCTCCCTCTTGCGTCTCCCTCCTACCCTCCCTATCCCACCCCTCTAGGTGGTCACAAAGCACCGAGCTGATCTCCCTGTGCTATGCAGCTGCTTCCCACTAGCTATCTATTCTACATTTGGTAGTATATATATGTCCATGTCACTCTCTCACTTTGTCTCAGCTTACCCTTCCCCTTCCCCCTGTCCTCAAGTCCATTCTCTACATCTGCCTCTTTATTCCTGTCCTGCCCCTAGGTTCTCCAGAACCATTTTTTTTTTCTAGATTCCATATATATGTGTTAGCATACAGTATTTGTTTTTCTCTTTCTGACTTACTTCACTCTGTATGACAGACTCTAGGTCCATCCACCTCACTACAAATAACTCAGTTTTGTTTCTTTTTTGGGTGAGTAATTCTCCATGATTTCTGAACAAGAGCACTTAATGCAGAAAATGTTAAAGGCCCAATGCAAAGCCCTGCTTATAGAGAATGTTTAATTTGGTTAATAATTTGACTCGTTTAGGAATTTTAGGGTGAAACTTTTAATTTATATTTTCATATTTACATTTTTTGGTGTTCATTTTCCAGACCCTTTAAATGTTAGGAGTTATTAATGCACCAGCGTCCTATGATGCAGAGTCACTTTTTTGTTGACCCTAAGCACTGACATTCGATGTACCCTGTAGGACACACTCACGGTCAGACAGCCGAGCTCACCCAAGGTAGCACTCTTACCCAGTCCTGCCTCCCCTCCCTGGACTTTCTCTTTAGGACCCAGAGGAACAGGGTTGGGCTCCAGGCAGCCTGGTGGATGAACAAAGGGCAGATGACAGTGATGTGTCCTTGAGAAGATTTAGGACGTATTCAGGTCATAAAGGTCACATCACTCCACACTGACAAAAGATTTTTAAATGTTCTGGACAGCTTGTCAACTTCCTGTAACGTGTGTTCTTAGTTTCAGCGTTTTCTTGAGGTTCACAGAAATGCACAGAGACTTTGCTGGTTTCGCTCGGTCTGCAGTTGGCATTCCCTGGGCGCATACTCCTCGACAGCAATGCTGCGTTTGTCCCTTGGGCCAAATGAGACATCCTTCCTACTAAAACCTTGGCTGACTGATGGAACTAACTGGAAATCAAACCAAAAACAAAAAGAAAAAAAGAATAATATTGAGGGTGTATAACAGAACATTTTCTCTAAAAATCATAAATTGTTGACAAAGTAAAGGATTAGCCCAGTATAGAAATTAAACAGTGCCATGAAACCATAATGAATAGGAAGCCAGTGACCCATCTTTTCAATAAATAAACTTCTCAATAATGCAGTTTTGTTCAAGGATATAAAGTGTCATATACCATATGAGTTATCTATTGCTGCATAAGAAAATATCTCAAAACTTTAGCGGCTTAAAACAACAGTGTTTATTATCGTGCGTTTTCTGTGGATCAGGGACTTAAAGGGTCACTTACTTGTGTGGTTCTGTCTCGGCGTCTGTCATGAAGTTGCTTTCAGGGTGTCAGCCAGAGCTGACGTCCTCTGAAGGCTCAGCTGGGGCGGGAAGATCCACCTCCGGGCTCACTCACGTGGCTGTTGGCAGGTGGCTTCAGCTCACCCCCGTGTGGGTCTCTTCATGACCTCACGACGCGGCAGCTGGCTTCCCCCAGAATGAGAATCTAAGAGAGAAAGCAGCCAGGAAGCCACGAGGCTTTATGACTTAGTGTCCCCACTTGCCTTTCTTCTATTCATTAGAAGTGAAAGGAAGTTCAGCCCACACTCCAGAATAGGGGGATTAGGCTCCACCTAATTCCATTTGGAAGGGAGTGTCAAAGACCTTGTCCACGTATTTTAAACCACCACACTGCACATTCACAGCACTGCTGGAAAGTGGCTTAAATGTATTATAACAACCAGTTTTTAATATGAACCTGAATTCTCTCCTCAAGTCATTACCAGAGGTTAATTAGGCTCTAGGACAGCGGTCCCCAACCTTTTTGGCACCAGGGACTGGTTTCATGGAAGACAGTTTTTCCACAGACCGGGGACGGGAGTGGTTTGGGGATGATTCAAGCGCATTACATCTATTGTGTACTTTATTTCTATAAGTATTACACTGTAATATATAATGAAATAATTATACAGCTCACCATAATGCAGAATCAGTGGGAGCCCTGAGTTTGTTGTTTCCCTGCAACTATATGGTCCCATCCGGGGGTGATGGAAGACAGTGACCCCCGATGTGTGTTGCTTATGTCCAGTCTACTCCATAAGGTGCAGCTTAATTGTCACTTGCCACTCACTGATAGGGTTTGGATATGAGTCTGCAAGCAGTTGATTTATTAGGGTCTCTGTGCAGTCAAACCTCTCTGCTCATGATGATCTGTATTTGCAGCCGCTCCCCAGCGCTAGCATCAGCGCCTCAGCTCCACCTCAGGTCATCAGGCATTAGATTCTCATAAGGACCATGCAACCTAGATCCCTCGCATGTGCAGTTCACAGTAGGGTTTGTGCTCCTATGAGAATCTAATGCTGCAGCTGATCTGACAGGAGACGGAGCTCAGGCGGTAATGCGAGCCCTGGGGAGCGGCTGCAAATACAGACGAAGCTTCGCCCCGCTTGCCTGCCGCTCACCTCCTGCTGTGTGCCCGGTTCCTAATGGGCCATGGACCCCTGCTCTAGGGTATTGTCTTCTAGATGGGCAACATCTCTGAAGCACTGAAGGTTCTCAGTCCTCTGATCAACACAACTCATCTGCATCCGTATTCAAACAACTTTGTACAATCTGTTCTACTTGAACAATCAAAAAAATCTCTCCACGCTCAGACCAGTTGGTAAATTAGATGTGCTTAAATTGAAAACCAAGTAATTTTTTGTTGAATTTTATGTAAAAATATTTGAAAACTTTTGACATAAAAAGTATTTCCATAACATGCATATTATTTTCCCTTTCATCAATGAAGAGAGGATGGCTGTGTTCCTGTCTCAGCTCAAGCTGCCAGCAGCAATGCTGGCTGCCCAAGCTCATGGGAGGCCTGGTCCACCAGGAAAGGATGGGTTGCCTGGGCCACCAGGAGACCCTGGGCCCCAAGGTACGTCTTTGAGGACAATATTTGTTTACCAACTCTTTAACTCTCAGTATTTATAACATGCTAATCACAGTTAAGGCAAAAATTATATCTATTTATATACATTACAAATATATATTAATATACATTAAAAGTATGTATATTAGATTATATATAATATATATACTTGGTATGTGTTTTATAAATTTATATAAAAATATGTATATATAATGATTTAATATAGGATATCTTGTTAATATTTGATATTCTAGAAATAAATTTTTAATTCATTCCAGTTTAAACCTGACTGATAATTATCTGCTAATCTAAATGTATTTAATAACAATACTTATTATGATAATAACAGCAATAATGTGCTTATTTATCATTATTATCTGCAAATTTCTAGTCATTTATGCGTCGCAGTTAATGTAAGTAGACAACAAGAATCTTAGTATCTTAGTATCTTAAAGAAACTGAGGAAAAAGTCTTAAGACCTGCTACTATGACTAGTGATTTGGGTCCGAAATATATTTTTGAGAAATTTTAGAATCCTTTTTCTTCTGCTAAAAGTTGTGGATGGTAACTTCTGAACTAAAAAAAAAAAAAAAATTCTCATGTTGTTTTTAAATTTTTCAAAGCAAGACTTAAATTGGCAAAAACAAAATTTGCTCCACTGATGATAACTTGATAAGAGACATGATCTTAAATGTAGCTTGGCTAAATTTAGCTGGCAAGAGCATTTCTAGAAGTGTGATTGGCAATCAGCAGAGGGGCCAAGGGGACCCTGGTTTAGAAGATTCACAGCTCTGACAAGGAAGCATTAGATCCAATGCATACGTACTGTGAGAGGAAAGACCAGAGACACTGCTTTTCATGTATTATTATAGAGGAACTCAAGGGCTCTCCTTGGAATAATCAAAAGCTTGTGTAAAGGAGAAAGACAAAGATGCTAATCTGGAAAGATGCATGCACCCCAGTGTTCATAGCAGCACTATTTACAGTAGCCAAGACAGGGAAGCAACCTAAGTGTCCATCAACAGATGAATGGATCAAGGAGAAAAGAGAAAGTTAACACCAATATCACATAGGAATACAGTTCAAAATACTATATATGCGGAGAGTTATTTCCCTTTCACTAGTTCACTTTCCTTCCTACGGCTTCTCTATTTTCTGTAGGAAGGGCCCAGAGGTGATTGCTGTGTCCTCCCTCCCCTGAAAGGGGCACAGCTTTCCCCGGTCATGGGGTTTGTGAGGGTCCTAACTTCCCACTGAGACTGACAAGGCTTCTGGTTTAGCTATAGCACAGTGTAAAACAACGGCAGTGAATCACTCTAGTTTCCCTGAACTGTCTTTTCTACCTAGTTTCTCTTAGGTCACAGAGAGTTTTGGCAGGGAATTGGAAGCAAGTGTAGAAGCAGGTGTAGCCTTGTGTGTGTACCATTGTGTAAAGGGTGGTTAATTACCATCTTCTGCTAGTTGGGTCTGTTGTGAATTCAGAGTGTAGGAGACGGGAAGGAAGACCTTGATAGCCCATCTGAAGATGTTGGATGCCTCAAACCATGTGAAGAACCAGGACTGTTAACACCAATAGGAGAAAGATCTTGGACAGATGCTTCACACAGTGGCCATCTAAGGGGACAAGAGCAATGCATGGTCAGGATAGCAAAGAAAACCCTTCTGGAACTAGAGTCACCTGTCCACACAAACCCCTGTCTCGGGCTCCCTCCCATGCAGGGAAGGCCCACCTGGAAGGCCCATCTGGAAGGCTCTTGGGCAGAGGCCGTGCCAGGTCAGCAGTGTTCGTGCAGCTTTTGGAAACAAGACCTCTGTTCACCACTCATTGGCCTTCACTTCCGCAAAAGATTTCTATGGGTTTTATCTGCTGTGCTGCCGAGGAGACCTTATCTACTGTTTCCACTCCTGATGGGGCTTCGGATCCAGTTCTTTTTTTTGTTTGTTTTGCAATATGCGGGCCTCTCACTGTTGTGGCCTCTCCCGTTGCAGAGCACAGGCTCCGGACGCGCAGACCCAGCGGCCATGGCCCACGGGCCCTGCCGCTCCGCGGCATGTGGGGTCTTCCCGGACCGGGGCACGAACCCACGTCCCCTGCATCGGCAGGCGGACTCTCAACCACTGCGCCACCAGGGAAGCCCTCCAACGTTTTTAAAAAGAATGTTTAGTAAAATTAACAAAACTCTTGTCCCACCAGAGGGTTCTGACAACAGACATATCTTGATTATAACTCAGGTGTCTCCTCAACGTTTGCATATCTCCTTTTCAGGATTTGTTACATGCCAGAAATGCAGCCAAAAAATAAAACTCATGAAATATGGGAGTTTATAATAAGACTTGAAAGTCAGAATGACTCCTTGATCCGTGGGCTGCAGAATGGATGTAGTGTTAGCAGGCATGAAAACAACATGAATCTTGTTGAACATCCTTTCAGCACCTGCTCTTCTTGTAGCGAGAATAGATGCCAATATGATTCTGAGTTGGGTCACCTTGTTTGCACTTTTCCTAAATTCCCCAAAGGGCAATTGTTGATGCCTTTTTTTTAATTCAAAAGCATTTCCAGACAGTTTTCGATTTTAACCATCCTTTGGGTTTCGGATTATTGCCTTCCCACTGTGCTGTGGGAGGAGTGCTTTCCTTGAGGTCCTTTATTCCCAGCCCCCAAGAGTGGGAGTTGCTTTGGGGGGGTTACTAGGAGAAAAGGGATCCAGCCATTCTATCCCACATCAATTTTGGAGGGGTGGTATTGGGAATGATGGTTCTTACTTTTGAACTTCTAAAGTTCAGCTGTTATTGGTTTGTAATGAAAGAAACCACCTGTTATGTATAAGCCAGTGGCCCATAGACTAGTTGACGTGACTGAGATAAATTTGACCCTTCAGATCTGTTAGCAGTAGGGGCCTTAGGAAATGGGAGGCATATGTGTGTCAGTATGGTGACAGGTTCAGTGGCCAATTAGTGGGCCAGAACAAGCAGGCCAGACAATGTGGAAGGCTTGCAGACAGCTTGTAAGGTCCCACATGAAGAGTCATCCTCCCAAATGCCAGTAACACTCTTTTTCTGACCTCATTTTTCCAGCGTGCAGATAAATGCCCTGATTTACAGCTTTAGAAGTAAATCCCTTGTGTTGAAAGGGAAATAAAGTCTAACACCTTAAAAACTCCAGCAAGCACAGTTCTTCAGTGATGAGAAGCTCTAGGTGCTTTGGATTAGGACACTGCTGTTGTTTTATACTTTTTCCTACGTAAGCTACACTGATATCAAACTCTCATCCTGTACCTAGGGGCCAAGAAAACACATGTCTGTTTGCAGATAGACCAGCCTTTTAGTCTTTTCCAAATTTCGAGAGAGGCCTACCCCAAAGGGTGAAAAGCTTAATTCTAGAGAATGGGGACGTTGTTTTTGACCTTTTTAGCGTTCCTACCTGAAGTGTTGTTGTGGAAAAAATATGTATAGCTGATTCCCTTTGTTATAAAGCAGAAACTAACACACCATTGTAAAGCAATTATACTCCAATGAAGATGTTAAAAAATAATAATAATAATAAGACCCTGGACTTCCCCGGTGGCGCAGTGGTAAAGAATCCACCTGCCAGTGCAGGCGACACGGATTTGATCCCTGGTGCAGGAAGATCCCACATGCCGCGGAGCAGCTAAGCCCGTGCGCCACAACTACTGAAGCCCGCGCGCCTAAAGCCCGTGCTCCGCAAGAAGAGAAGCTACCACAGTGAGAAACCCGCGCACCACAACGAAGGGTAGCCCCTGCTCGCCGCAACTAGAGAAAGCAGCATTTTCCACATTTCCTGCGCGCAGCAACGAAGACCCAACACAGCCAAAAATAAATAAATAAGAAATACATAAGACCCTAAGGCTTCTGGGGAGACTTCATAAGGAATGAGCTTGGGACCTTTTTAGGAAAGTTAAGAGTAGAAAGTTCTCATGTGCTTTGTCCACTTCAACATCTTTATCTGTTAAAAGTGGGTCCGTATTTACCTAATGATGTGAGAGATCTGTACAAACGAGTTGTTACATTTGACAGGACACGTGTCAATGTTACCTTATTATACAAATACACAAGTTATTGTTTCTTGTTTTGTGATGCCGTAGGCACTGAACTCCATATGGAATGATATATTTTGCATTATATTGAAATCTGAGAACTGAGGTTAAATACGTAGCTTTAGCACCTACGTTGTTCGCTTGGAATTGCATTCAGTGTCGTTAACCCTCTTGTTAATGGGAAGTTCATGTATCTTCACTTATTTTTCGTTCCTCCTCATTTTTTTAGCCTATGATCTTAAACCCTCACTGAGATGACTTGAGAGCCACCTTAACGAGGTGTCTGTAATAGCAGGAGCTGGGTTGAACTATTAAATATACCTCAGGTGGTAAATGTCATTTTCCTGCAGAAATGTTTAGATATAGATTTGGAAGGGTGCTTTCAAATGACCCTAAGTCCAAACATTTCTCCTTACTGCTCACGTTTGTTAAATGAAGGTCACTTACATAAAAGAAATCCTGGTGATATTTTAAACTTGAATATGTATCTATTTAGTGTTCACTCCACTGTTCTCTCTAGGATCTAGGATTGTATTGAATCTCTGTAACATAGTTTTCAGATATAAATGTGTGAAGATAGTCCACTGGGTGGATTTTCAATATACACCTCAAAATATTTCCTGAACGTATATCAGTCTGTTGCCAGAGAACACGCTTACTTTTTTGTCTCTCTTTTTGTATATCTCCCATTTAGGCTACCGAGGACAGAAGGGAGAAAGAGGGGAACCGGGAATGGGGCTTCCAGGGAGCCCAGGACTTCCCGGGACCTCAGGTAATAGTGATATTATCATCTTCACAACATGAGCAAACCTCCCAAAATAGAAGCCATGCCTGCTCCCCGATGGCCCTTAGGTATCGCTGCAGGTGACACTGAATGACCCACATTGGTTGGAGGGAGGGAGCAAATGCCATATGTTGACCCATGTTCTGATGGGGTCTTTTATTTCATTAGCTCCGGGCCTGCCAGGCTCACCAGGTGCCCCAGGGCCCCAGGGCCCCCCAGGACCCAGTGGAAGGTGTAACCCAGGAGACTGCCTGTATCCCGTCTCTCACGCCCGTCAGCAGACAGGTGGGAAATAACCGTACCTGAGGACGACTTGATTCCCAGCCATCCCTCCTGCTGTTGGAGCTTTCTTAGTACTGTCAGACCCTCATGATTCATGGGTGACTTTTTTTTTGATGTAGGCCAGACATTAAGAGCAAAAATTGGAATCCTATTCCTATAGTAATGGTGAGATCAGTCTTTTTAGAATTTTTCCAAATTCATTCCATGTGTCTTGTTTCACCATTATTATGATTTTTATTCAGAGTTTTCTATGAAATATGCAAGCAAATCATATCATTAGTTCTTCTTCAAGAGGAAATGACATCTTATGATTTAGACTGACGGCGATGTACGTCTTATAATCCCATCGACTTGTATCTGGCCTTTGATTTCTGAATTTTACAGTTTCAGACTTACCTGAAAGTTTTCTTGGTGTTTAAATTTACTAGCATTGCTAAAAATCTCATCACCTTTTTTGATATAGTGCATTGTTCCTGCTGAATATTTTTTGACTACTTTTTATAGCTTAAGAATTCTTATACCATCCTGTATCCATTCTACTTATGCAGAGAAATAGATAGGCAATAAGACCTTCACTTCATAACTTATATTTTGGAAGAAAACCCAGGCGGCCGTTTTATCAGGGAGCCCAAAATCCTACCATAGCCAACTGCTGAAATGATTTTGTCGATTCTGTGTAATGAGCTCCGTTCAAAGCAATCCCACCGGCATGAGTATGTCCTGCATAAGAAGGGAGGCAAGAAGTCAAAGCCCAGCACTGTGGCCCTGCACTGAGTTTCTCATTTGGGAAACAGAAAGCTGTTTTCCCTAGAAGGTATCTGGTAGTGAAGGCACCAAGCTGTCTTCGGTACTCTCGAAGCTTAAAGGGCCTCGCAAGATCTTTGGGCCCCTGTATCCATTATCCTTCTGACCTCATCACTCTCAGAGTTTAAGAACCAGCCATCAGAACAAAGGATGGGACTTGTAGCAACTGGAAAAGAAACCCCCTTGACCTAGAAGATGAATGTGTGGTGTCAGCAGACGCATACTGCCAAGCCCAGAAGCTCTGGTGGAGAAGGATGTTTCTCAGAAGCTGCAGCAAGAGGTGCGGGGCAGAGAAGGAAAGCCACGAGACCCAACATGCAGCCGGCGCTGAGAGCAGAGAGTCCACGCACTGCAGGGAAACAGGCACTGCCCGGACCACGTCCTCTGGCCAGGAACGAGAATGTGCGATTGCCAACCACAGGGCTAAACGCTTCTTCTATTGCCTGGCTCTACATTATTTTGAGAAACTGTTGGTTGAAAACAATGGATTTCCTAGGGCACCGAGCATGAGGATATCGCTGACGTCTAAGTGGTGGGTCCCAGGGATGCCGAGAGCGCCCAGAGCCCTCCCGCTGCAGACATCCCATCCTGAGGCCGTCGGGGCAAGCTGGGGAAAGCTGTGAGCAGGGTCTCGTGGGGAGCGTTGCTACATGAAGGCGGCTTCGTTCAAACGCACCCAGGGTTTGAACTGGGTTTCACTGTAGACGGATGAACTGCTGGTCAGGTACTGTCTACGTGGCTGTGCGTACATGCAACCTTTTCATTATTTCATGTTGACTGATGCTGTATATTTCACTTCCAAGTTTATTTATTTTCTTTTCCAAGGTCATTTTATTTATTTCAAGTGTTGTTAACTTTAAATTGATTTTCTTCTTCACTTTCTTTCCTGTGCAATACCTACAATGGTGCTGTGTTTTAGACTTGACACATCAGAATATACATACACATTTTCTTAGTAAAATGATCATGTATCACTCCGCCCCCAAAAAATGTACAGAGATCTAAAATCTGGTGCTATGTGTATATCTTGAGCTTTTAATTTGTGGAACTTTAATTTGTTGAATTTTCTGAAAGCTTTACAACTCCTCTGCCACTCATAAATTTACTTGAACTTGTCATAAAGCTCAACATTTTATATGCTTTCAAAGATTATTTTTTCAAATTAGTTAATAGTTTGGTTCTCCTTTTGCCTCTTCGCTAATCCGGAAGTATTTATTTTAGCATTTTACTGTTTTCATGAACTTTTTTGCTATTGGTGATCAATGTATTTTTGTTTTCTTTGAGTCGATCCCTTCAGACATAAGAAGACTCGCTTCACTTTCTTGTTTTATAACTTCTGCTTATTTTAATTCCAGAGAATATGTCATGTATCCTTTCCTACAAATGGTATATTTAGGAACCTTTCTTGTTCTAAATTCCATTAAGGCCGGGCTGGTTTATTCCTGCTTCAAGAATCTGGATTTATTCAGCTGGTTTGAGGAGCTGGTGCACATTACAAGGTAGAGCTGTCACAATGACACAGCCTGTTTTTTAACAACCGACACACGTGACTCAATCTACCTGGGGCGTACCCAGGGGAACAGGCTGTGTCACGTGGAGCAAGTCTCTGCTCAGCCACCTGTGTGTCCACCGTCTCATCTCTGTACACGAGATGCGGCCAAAAGCAGCAAGAAAGCCTGAGTCCAGCTAACACAACACCAAATAAAGCGGAGAGTTGGCAGTTGCCTGATTCTTTTAACAAAAAGAAAGGGGATAATTAAGGCCCCAAAGTCGGGTGTGAAAATTTCCCCTGACTGGCTCGGTGGTTGCCAGTTCTCTTGTATTGTTTTTGTTTTTTCCATTCCAAAACCTTTGTTTACTTTCACACAGATGTCAGTAGTGTCCACAGCAGGGAAGAAGAATGACCACATTTCCTGAATTATCTCTTCTTTGGACTCCAGACAACATAAGTGTTCAAATACAAAAGAATTTTGGCCATGATGGCTATTAAATATTAAAATTGTGTTTACCCTATATGTTTGATTTCCAGTCTAACATTTTATACCAAGGTCAGTTAACACTGTCAGATAGAAATCCTTCTATGCAAAGAACAAGATATGACTTCAATTAATATTTATGGCCTTTGGAACCTAAAGGAAAAAGGAAGAATAATTCATGAGTTTGTTCATTGTTCTTTCCTACTGAAGACATTAACCATTTTTTCATAACAGAAACACAGCCAGTCTTAACCTTTGAAATTTTTCACCTCATGATCAAAGTAATTTGATTAATGACTTTAAAGTATTGATAATCCCATAAGCTTATTTCTATGTTTCATGACATTGTTGAAACTTTAAAATTGTAGTCACTTTTATTATAGAACTTCAGTGATTATCTTAAGATGTGTTATCTGTAAAAGATGCCATTTGATGTTTGGGTTATAAAATAATGTTTTATGAATATGTTTTAGGAGTTAAATAAGATTTAGCCTTTCTGCAGTCTTTCTAATCTGTTGAGAACCTGTGATATACCTCCTGTTGTCCACAAGATGGTGTTTAAAGCAATTTGTATCAGAAGAACTGAACAGACTTGCAGAAATACAAATCTAGAAACAGTTTAGTGGGCAACAACTCAATCAGAACCTTTGCTTTTGCACTTATTCTTTTTTACTTTTTGTAAATAATTTCTTGTTAATTTATCTTTTGTTATCTTGTTTTGTTCATTTATATTTTTCTTCATTTTAAGTATCTTTATGAAGCAGGCACAGTAACTCTTGATTTGTTGACTATTTCAATTTTATTTCGTCAGGGGATTTATATGCCTAGTTAACTTGCAAAGTTACTATTTGTAACTTTAGTTTGTACGCTACCCTCCTATTTTAGTGATTAACATGAAAACCCTCGAGGAATCATCTTACCTTCTAAACAGAAGAGAAAGTCTCTTTTGGCAAATAAAAAGAATCTGGCTTATCACAAGAAGTAGACCATTTACAGACTCAGACAATGTCCAAATCTCCACATTGTTCAAAGTACTTAAAATTTTACAATTAGATTTGTATAATTATATTTTTCTAGAAATGTATCACTGTTTACAAAAGCAAGATAAGGAACACTATTTTTCAAAATACCATTTAAATTTTCCTAACACTGGTAATAATATCCTGATACTGAGAACCTCCAGGTCAAGTTATATGCTTAAGTTTTTTCCAATGAAGTCTCAGAATAGTTTTGCAGGTTTGTTCATTGCTCTCGTTTTTAAATTATTTTTCACATTTGTCCGTGTCCACCTTCTTAAGACACACAAGTGTCACTGCTTCCCGTGTTCTTTCCCAGTACTCTAGTGTGAAGGATCAGACCCCTTTTTATACCCCTATCTCTCTCTCTCTCACGGGTTACACGGCCTTCCAAGAGGGGGAGGTGCAGACAGAATTGAATTTGTGTCTTTTATGCCTATTACTTCAAAACAACTTAGCCCATTGAATTGTATTCATTCATTAGTTGCCAGGTAAAGGTAGCATTAATGACATTAAGTGTGTTTAACTACTAGCAGTCTCAGGAAACAAGACAAATTGATAACTTCAGTTTTATTGTGCGGTATAGCTGGAGCTGTGACCAAAACATTTCACTCAGCAAAATCATGCCAGGGTAACTGGTCAAGCTCGTTACATTGAATGAAGAACCAGATGAGCACAGAGACCTCATCCAGAGAAGCAGACCCAGAATAGCAAAAACTTACCTCGAAGATAAGGCAGGCTTATAAAACCAAGCTAAGTCTAAGAAAATCTAAATGGAAAAAATGTCGTGTTCAGAGCCAGCAGTGAGTGATACAGGTTACAACTCAAAGAGTTACCTACTTGCTTCACGAACTTGTCAAAAGAGAATACTAATAAAGTAGGAGGTTTCACTAAACTTGGGGGTAGTTCAATAAGCTTTGAGTTTATCAGGAGGGTGTGTGTCGCTTGACGATTAGAAGCATATGGTTATAAAGATGCTAATTACATGACAACTTTTTATCTGGCTGTATTATTTAAAGTACATTTTAGGGAAAAATATTTTTTGGTGTATTAATGTATTTAAATTCAGATTGTTTTATGGCATATTTTATAACTATTTTTAAGATTTAGGATGCATTTTTTGCCCATTTTGTTTGTTCCCTATCTTACCTCATCAAGCTCTTTAATTCAACCTACTGATGTGAAGTGGAATGGCGCTCGTTTTTTGCTAGATCCCACATGGATATAATGCTTTGAGGCCTAGATTCCTGTATGTTCATGATGCATAATGAGCTTGTCCGTGATCTCAGCAATAAAGGATTTGACCCTAAATCGGGGAATTCCGAGGTGCCGTTGCTAACAGCATCTCTTCTTTGGCCGAAGGCTCACATTTCCGTCATTCTGATGGGTCTCAACCACAGGGCAACTGCGGAAGCACTCACATGCCCCGTGTGAGCCACACGGATGCCCGAGGAACCAGCAAATGGGCCTGTTGCAGGGTTTGGCTCGACACCATGCTGGTAATTACACTTATGTTTGTCACATGAATCAATGCTTAGGTCGTAATAATTAAGTTTATAGCCCATCTCCAGGGCAGCTCATAAAAAGCTTGGTCTAATGATTTCAGATGAGAATTAAAAGCAGAAATAAAGGTCAGCGAGTAGCCAGGCCTTTGTGACTTCTGTCCCACAGAGTGATCTGCTCACTAAATCACGTGGGCTTGAGCGAGACGAGAATGTCACAGTTAACTTTTCTCATAAACATAAGCTCTTCCATCATGAGTGACAGGCCAATAGGCGACGAAAGGTTAAATACACAGCATGTTTCCTTCACTGAGATGAATCACACGAAAACATGCCAGTGGATTTAGATGTCCGCTTAGACTGGGAAATGATTTATGTAGTTCTTCACTGTCCTCACCCTCAGGTCCCCTTATGACATAGTATATAAATTGACCGTGTGCTAAGATATCTCTAAGATATTTTCAGATCTTTTCATACAAGAATTTTCAACTTGGAGGTCAGAGACAATTTCAAATAAATCTTTAAAAAAGTTAGTTTCTTGGAGCCAGTTTCCATCATTTGTTCTCTCTGTAGGTTTTCTTAGAAAACTTGGCGTCAAGAGCAGGATGTGAAGGCATTGTTAAGGGGGAAGTTAGCATGGATTCCCATTTATTACGATTAAAAATAGGTTCAGTCAGCATCCTCTTTCTGATAACCAGATCTAACAAATACATTACAGTTCCTCTAGTTAATCATTTCAAGAGCACTTGGGCATGTGTATTTATAGCCATACATTCTTATGGTAAACCAATTTTGATTTAATATTTACCGAGCCATGTGCATTAATGCTGCCATGTCCTAGATCACAAGCTCGCTAACAAAGATTCAGTACACCACTGAAAAGTATCTATTTTACTCTAGGAAAAAAACAAAGAGACTTGACCTATATTTATTGAACACAAACCTTCTAAAAAGATATTTTCAATAATTTATGTCCATTCCCTGTTTGTAAACGGCAGGATTACTAGTTGGCTAGTTTTTTTTTTTCTTAATATTGCTTTTTCACACCTTTTGCCAGGGCTCCCAGAAAATGTTTAAAAGCAATTTTCTTGAGATTTGGTGTGATTTTATGTATTTCTAGTGATCTTCGCCCCATACTGATCTATTTCTAAACCCAGAGATGTTGGATATCAGAGAGGCTGTAATAGCCAAAAAATTAGATACTATAATCAGAGGTGATCTTCTAAAGCAGGGATTTACATTCAGCTTATTTCAGGCTGCAAGTAAATCAGATTTGATTTATGATGTTTAAGAATAGCAATATTCGTTTAGTCAGCTTGAAGTATTGTGTCCATAAATAATCAAATCAGTCATGAAACTGATGGGACTCATTCATACTCCTCTGCTAGACAAAGTCAATTATCCCAAACTATGCCAGGCAATTGATGTGCTCAGTCACCCCGGGAAGTGATGTCCGTAGTTTTTAATCAACCTGTCAGATCTTTGGGATGAAAACCAGGTCAGGATGCCATAGAAGCACTGACTGGAAATAAATCATTTGCCCTTGGGTAAGTGACATGCCCGTTTCTAACCACCTGTAATTATTCACATGCTCTTCTCAGCAACTCTGACACTTCATCCAACTTTGAAAAATAATCCCAAAGGTTTTGAAGATTTCTGTTTTGCTAGAGAGAGAGATTTGGTCTAATTCAGTATTCATCAACTCTCTTTCATGGAGACGATCTGTGAGATGCTTTTCTTCGCAATTTCTCAGTCAAGTATTTACTGCTTCTGTAAACTATGTGACCGAACTGGATTTACAGTGGATTGTTCCCACCATTTGGAATGTGCTCATTTTGCCCAATCTCTCTGTAAGTGGTTGTTTCCGGTCTTGCTGTATCTGGGAAGCTTGCTGTACTGCCTTTCGTATATCAAGTTTGGAAAACAGTTGATTCAACTTTTCTTTGAAATTTTATTTTTTTTTAATTTTCTTATGAACCTGAAAGTATAGAACTGAGAAATGTATTTATTTGGTTATCTAATTTTTCTTTTGTTGTATTTGGCAATGTTACTCCAGTTAAAATAAAACCACCTTGGTGAAAAGACAAGGCAGTTTCTTTGCATTTATTTGACTATACGCCACTGTACCTGAAAAGGTTTGCCATTCATATGAAGACAATTTTAAGTAGTTACGACAGATATCTCTGCTTCCAAAGATTCTCTCTTCCCCAAGAAGGAAGACCATCCTTCCCAGGGTGTCAATGGCCCTGATCTATTGCGGCCAAGTTGGAATTATTTCCCTTGAACACAGTCCATACCAGAAGCACAGAACTAGATGCCGTGAGCAGTTTAAAAGAATCCCGAGTACAGACTATATAATGATTGATTTCACCAAACGAATCAGGCTAAAGTTTTTAAATGTAGAGAAAGTACACCTGAGGGAAAAAAAATGGCATCAAAGATCCTATTGGGGCTCACTCCCCTTGACGTGAGAGAACTGAGTGCCATAAACTAAAAAGATATTGGCTGTTCAGAGCGCAGTGCTATGGCCTGGGATAAGTCAGTCGTAGGCACTGTGACATAAAATGAATATATTAAGTCTGATCGATAGTTAACATGATGTTGTTGATGAAACAGCAGGCCAATGTGATTACGTAAGTAGAAATAAAGGGCTTGAGTGGTCAGGCAATACCTATCTTATTGATAAGAATACAGTGCTTCAGCTGAGCTGCCTTTATAAGAAAAACGGCAAAATACAAATCATTTTTGCATCAGTGAAGTTCTAACCAGGAGGGCGCTAACGCACCATTGAAGTCAGCGGTTCCACTCCTAGAAACCAAGCAAGGCCAGGCTTAGGGGCCCCGTGAAATCTCTGACATAGCATGCGAGCAGATTTGCATACATGCGTTTGTGCATCCTTCTGGGGTATGGGTTCATAGTTTTCATTTCATTTCAGAAAGGTCCGTGAAGCCCTCCCCATCTCCCCCCAGTCCCCCACCGAACACATACATACGAAGAACTCTGTCACAAAACAACACCCTCTGGGGAGCAGTAAGGGCATTTTAATGTCTCTGTAGAAGAAATCACTAACATTATAAACATAAGCCTACAGAAATGAGGAAAGTTTTAAGTATCTAAATAATCTCAGTGACTTTTTTTCATTGAACATGACTATAAGAAAACATGGCAAGAGATCAAGAAACCGTATTTATTGCTTCTTTGGTACAACCAGAGACGTTACCTCAAACCTTTAAAATAAATAATCTCATCGATAAAACTTACGAATGGCAGGATATTAAGATTCCTTCTTTGCTTTCACACAGAAGAGCCCCAAATATTAGCGGGTTTGGGATACAGTACAGTTCCACAACAATGCAAGCTGATGCTGCGGACCCACACGTGCAGCATGGAAACCGCGCCGAGCGGCACAGCACCCCTGGCCCCCCCGGGATATGGGGGGATTCTGAGCACCAGTTCTATTGACGGTAGTGGGGTTTCTTCATAACCAGTCTGGTAATCATAGGGCTGAAACTATCATCTGAGAACAAGCTCTCAATAAAAAATGAAAAGAACTGCCGCAACTGAGGTAAACCAAACAGCTGTTTTTGTTTATTGGCTCCGTGGCCCATGACGTAACACACACGGATAGCACGTGGAAGTTCAAAATCCTGGGAACAGGACTACTGTCAGTTCTATTTGTTAGTTTGATCGATGACCCTGTGGCTCCTCTCCAAGGAAAAGGAAAGAGGATTTATTGAATAGCACCATTGTTCTAAACCTGATGGTCAGGTGGGACTTCTATCAATAGAATAACATTGAAGGTAAGGCACCGTCACCTGGGCCCTGGCTCCTGGGGGTGTTTCTCCTCCAAGCCCTTCGCCAGGCGTGGTTTGTGCAGACAGCCGTGCCGCACTAAGCCTTTGATGGATCTGGACCTTTGCTATTAAATGCCCGCTGCCCAGCCTGTACGGTGCAGGAGGCTGGCTCGCAGAAACCAGGAGGGCCAGGAGGTCCCGGGGGGCCGGGTACACCAGGGATGCCTGCCACCCCTGGGGGGCCTCGCTCACCATCCCGGCCATTCCTCCCGTAGCTGGCAGGACCTGGGTCACCTGAAACACACAGAAGATGCACGTGTAAGCAGGAGTGCCCTCACGGCTAGAGACACAGAAGGCAATGGACCCTCCACCCTGCCCACTGCCCGGCAGCGTGTACAGAGGCCCTTGACAAACGCTTTTAGAAATGACAGAGGATGATTAAAGCAGACGACGATGATGATGAAGATAATGATGATATAATAAAACTCCTTCATTGCAGCCGGGTTGCTTCAAAATTAAAAGTGTTAGGAGACCTCACCTCTCTCACCCCCATTTCCATCAGAGGAGCTGAACTGCACAGTATGGTAGCCTCTCTACACAGACACCTACCGATCCTGGGAACGTGGCCATGTCAAATGGGGGGTGAACCGTAAGTGCCAAACACGTCTGGACTTCGATTTTTTAATAATTCATTAATAACTTTGGTACTTATTACACGATGAAATTATAATATTTTGGACCCTGGGTTAAATAATTATTAAATCCTACTCTAAGTATACATATTAAATATTATTTAAATGAATTTCACCTGATTCTTTGGACTTTTCTAACGTGGCGACTAGCAGATTTAAAATTATACACTCAACTCATGTGGTTCACGTTGGGTTTCTTTGAACAGCACTCCGCTAGCAGCTGCCCTTATTTCTAGCGGGTTCCCAATTTCCGGGCAGGGAGAGGTACAGCTCGGTGGTGGGCAGAGGCAAACAGGTGGCTGGAAGTTCTCGCTCTGCCATTTATGAGTCAGGTGACGTCAGCAAGGCACTCACCTCCCCGTCTCTTCCTCTACAGGACAGATGATGCTTGCCTGATAATAAAGTTCCGAGCCTGAATGCACCCGATAAATGACTATTAGAATGCTAAGGATTCACGTCTCTTAGAAGACTGTGCAATGCACCCTGCAAAGCTGCCGGAAAGTCCTCTCATCGGGGGCTTTACCGCAGCCGGAACTACACGGTGTCCTAGGTTTCTCGGGGGCGTCGCTTTCTTTTGTCAAGTCCAGAGGTTGTTTGGTTCACCCACGAACCAGTGAGGCCCGGCGGCACGGCTCCCGTAACCGAGAGACATTTCTGCTGAACGTGTACTTCATCGCACCAGCAGCGCTGACATACTATTACTGCAAAGGGGGCAATAAGACGGCCGTGTAAAAGGAATCGTCTGTGCCAGGATAACACGGTCTGACACAGATCCTCATTGGTGTCAACTGTTTTAACTTGGCTGTTCAACCAAAAAGTTGAAACCCAAATCTATACGTTCAGCTATATATTTACGTAGGTTTACTTCCTTTCCTTCTCTCTTGGTGGTTTTTAGTTTTCTTTTCCTATTTTAGCGGTCTTGTTACATGTGGTTTTTGTTGGTCTTATTACAGTGACCTGGTCTTATTAAGCTGTCTTATTACATAGCCCGCACACTTTCAGAAGGGAACTAGGTTAGAGATCCTGCTCTGGCTATAACACCTCGTTTTTCCTGCTTTATCTACAATTAGACCCACACAAAGCAACATTACAGGACAAAACATTACTAAGTTTTCAGAGAATAATTATCTTTGATTCTATACATCGCAAGGCTGTAGACAAGCAGATGTAAGTCATTTCCCTTCATTGATCCCATGAGCTTTCACTTGACTATAATAAGTTGTGATGAAGCAGATGATTCTGTTTCCCTCTCAAGACAAGGCACCTGAGAAAGTCTCCCTCTAACCCGCAGCACCCATCAACAAGGCTTCGGCAGAACCGTGCCTCTAGCAGAGCCTGTTCAGATCTCCGGGCGCTGGGACAGTTGAAGGTTAAGTTGATCTTTTAAGGATTAAAAAGAGAGGTCAGATATAAATGCATTTGAAAGCTGATTTGCAGAGCTCCCACTGAGACATTCCAGGATGCCTTAACAAAAATCAAATCAAGATTAGGGGGAGAAAACGCCCAAAGGAGAGGTGGCACACGCAGTGACCACAGGGGCAGGGAGTGTAGGTTGGGATGGGCAGCTCCACACAGCATGGCCATTAGTTTCCACGTTGCCCCAGCTGCTTTGGCACTACAAGGGCACAGGTGTCGGCGGCAACAGAAGCCACCTGGCCTGCAGAGCTCAAAGAATGTGGTCCTTTACCCAAAAAGTTTGCTGACTCCTGATGTAGTAAAGAAACTGCCCTGGATTAAGAAATCCGCCCTCTGTCTACACGGGAGACCACAGACGTAATGGAAGCTGTAACACATCAGGGTTATGGAGACAGCAGGAAGGACTGAGGCATGCGGTGACCTGGAGAGTGGACGCCAGCCTGTCCCCGCTGCCATGGCGAACACGGGCCAGGGCTGCCAGACCTCTGGTCATTTCAAGGGCAACTCAGAAGCTGAGTTTTTAAATAAACAGCTTTCCTATTTTAGCCACTAATTTACTTTTTTAACATGTGTAACGCCAGCCTCCTGCCTAAGACCTAAAACTTCAGGGAGTTTCTTTTCTACTACACAAGCAGTATGAAAAAGCAGAAGGAGAACTTTTTTTCAAGTTGAGCTCCCCCATTTTAACACAATCCAGGAGAGGGTGTTTTCAATGACTGAGTTTATTCCAGATTCCTGCGTATCCTCCAAGGAAAGAGTTGATGAAACCGTCCTGTCTCCCCTGGATTTATTCTAAGCACATGGAGCCCAAGTCTTCCTCTGGCAAACACAGCAAGTTGCCCTTTGGAGCGTTGGGTAAGTCTTCACCAGCCCACCAGCATTCCCTTTACCCTGTGCCACTCCCTGGCAATCCCACTTTCCTGGTGTGTAAACTGAGAGAGTGAAGGTGAAATCCAGAGTCACACAGTCACGTGGCTAGAAAGCGCTGGAGTTAGAAATGAGGGCCCTGGACCCCTCCTCCATCCTAACTGTGCTTCCACACCTACTGATTTGCTAACTCTGACAAGGTGTATCCATGAGTGCATGTGTGCGTGTGTGTGTGTGTGTGTGTGTGTGTGTGTGTGTGTGTGGTTTAATTCATTGAGCCTGAATTGACTGAGAGGCAGAAAGAGACACGATAGCCAAGCATGACTAACGATTCTTCTGCAACTCTGTAACTATCACAAGTGACTAAAGCTATTTTTCTGAGGTGAAATGGCCAGAGGAAAAGGAAAACAGCCTTCCCATAACAGCTTATGAGTTTTTGGTGAGCCCTGACCTTGGGCATCTACCCTCCAAGGTGCTCTAAGACTATTATGTGGGAGCCAAATTTGGGGGTGACACCAAGTCGTTCAGGAAGTCCAGCGGCTGCGTTAGCAAATATTTATAAACCACTTTCCAACTCTTATGAGGAAGAGAAAGCACGGATCTGAAGGGTTCTCATTCTGCTTTGCCTACCTCACAGGTCTGTAGCTACACTAACTGCCTAATCATTACACCGTTTTCTGAAATTTCAAGGACCTGTAAAATGTTATTGCCAAACTTTTCATGATTTTTTTTTTTAAATGAATGTCTGTGCCATTCTCTGAGCTGACAGGAGAGGGCAGTCGTGTTACACTGACAGAGGCGCAACCTGGCTGGAACATTCTTTGGGACCTAATAAATAATACCTGCTACGGAATAAAAGGGGCTGTACATGGCAGGCTTTAAAAACAAAACAAAACCTGGAAATAATTTTCAGCATTAAATAGGGAATTTCTTACATTTCTCACCTCGTACCGAGCTAACTTTCGTGGTGTTTGACAAAGCACATATGTTTAAGGATGTGGTGTATACAGTGGCCTGTTTACATAAGATGCCCAAGACCGAATAAAATAGTGGAAACAGGACAGCAGTGGAAATAGAGGAGAAATGACCACTGCTACACATAAGCCTAAAACAGGTGTGCCCCTTGCGCCTGGGGACTTTTTCCACCCAGTATTCACAAGTGAATCTCACCTATCTGCAAATCTTGCACAAGAAACCTGGCATGATGAGCGCAGGTCAGCTCTAACCTCCCGGGCACATTCACACACGACCATCATTTAACTTCCTCCTTCCCCCAGTGCGTTTAGATGCACAAAGAGGAAGTGAAGACCCACTCTCAAATATTTTTTCTTCAAATCCCCAGAGTGCCAAGGAACTAGTCCCCAGTGGACCAGGCAGGCAAAAAGATACTGGTGATGAGACAGCCCCATCCAACAACCCACCGAAGGGTTCTGGTAAGAGACGGGAGGTAGGGGCAGGGATGGGGTCTAAGGCCCCAGGGGTCTCGCTCAATGTGGTCCCCACAGCTCCACGAGAGAGGCAGAAAGGGGATCGTGCCGAAGTCAGATGCCAGGATGGCGAGATAGACTCAGCATACACCCGGACCACCAGTGAATCATTTTGTCCACGACGTGAACCTGGACGTGTGAACACTGGCCTCTGTCACTTACTACCTGGGAGACCTTTGTCAGGGCCTGTGACCTTTGTAAGTCTGTATTTCTTCAAATACAAAAGGAAGAAAAATAATAATAATAGTAATGAGCTAAAATTGCAGAATGTTTGCCATAAGCCACGCACTAACCTAAGTGCTTTCCACGTATGAACACATCCACAGACCCTCCTAGATGAGTCCATAGGGCAGGTAGGGGTAGAACCCCCCATGTGCAGGGGACAAGCTGAGCACACGGAGATGGCAGAGCTGAAAAGGAGTGACACAGCAGAACCCACCCTAGGGCAGCCTCGTTCGGAGCCCATCCTTCTTACACACCTGCCCTGCCGGCTTCTGGCTGCAGGCGAGAAGCAAGCTAGACGATTTAGGTCTACGTTCAGACAACAGAGCACTACAGCCAAAATGACAGTCCATGTCACGGTCATAATAATAACCCATGGTCCATATTAGGCGATGTACCATCACAAACCCGAAGGGCACATAATACTTAACACTGAACAAGCTGAGAGAAGGAGGGGAGACCGAGAACTAAAAGAGTCCAGAAAGAATAAAGCAATCCTGACAACTGATAGATCATGAAGGTATTAGTTAACATTTTTCCAAGGATATCAGATGTGTTAGCACCAAGAATGACCAAAGGATCTCCTTTCCATTCAGGAGAATTCGAGTCCCAAATCCAACAATCGGGACAACAAAGGGGGTCACAGAGTATCCTGTTCTGCAGGCTCCTTCCTTTACATAAGACGTATATTTACCTAGAAGGTTTCGGACGAGTTCCTGAACACAGCCCTGGTGAAGGTCCCCCCAGGTCCTGAAGTCCTCGTAAGGTCATGTTTGTGAGAGACCAGAAATCACATTCCTAATCACATTCCGTGCTCTACGGGGGAAATGAAAAATGGCCCAGCCTCTCAGTGGATAATGAACTAATGACATGATTTACTGTGACCCAGCACTTTGCATTTGTGATTTGGAGTTGAAGTAGATTTCACGGAGGGAAGGTCCGAGGTGTCAGAGGTGGTGCCGGATGACAGAAGAGTAGCGTCTTCTTACTGAGAGCCAGGGGAGAAGCCACAGGGACTGAGCTAGGGTCCACCTCTGACCTTCATCTACCTCAAAACGCAAAAGTGCATTTGTTACGTTAATAATAGTACCAATAGCTAACATTTCTTGAGCACCCACTGTAGCCAGAAGCTGTCGTAAGCACGCTACATGGATTGATTTTTCTTTAATTCTCAGAATTAGCCTCTCCGAGAGATGTGATTATTGACTATATCACTCTTTCGTAAGTGGGGAAACAGGCACTGGGCAGTCAAGAACTTGCCCGATGTCATAAAGCTAGTAAGTGAGAGTCAGGATTTGAGCCCAGATGTCTGATTTATGGAACCCACACTCCCAAGAGTCCACTTTCAGAGGACTCACTTTAGAGGCGGAATGGCCCTAAAAGCTCTTGTTCAGGGACTTGATGGATTTGGGAAACTGTCATCTGAGTACGTTTAGGTGTAGACAAGGGGATGTGAGCTGACTCAAAACCAAAGCCCCAGCTCAGCTGGTGCCTCAAGGAGGCTGATAAATTTGGACCCTTTGAGCCTGTGTGGTAAAGCACGCTTCAGAAAGCTGGCCTTAATTTTTTCAAGAATAATCTGTAACTCCGATTTTTCACTAAATAATGTCAAATATCCTCTCAGTGAAAAATGTAACAAAAGCACAGGAAAAGAAAGACCAGATTTCCAAGTGGTACCAGGAAGGGAGGGGCAAGGGCTGGGAAACGGCAGAAAGGAAATGGAAAAGGGCAGGTTTCAGGGTCCTGAACTGGGGAGCCCACGAAGCTTTTTAAGAAATCAGATTTAAGTATTAATTCCAAGACCAGCTGCGACAAATCGAACCATTGTCATAAAGGAAATGCAATGAAGGCCTGGCAGAGATGCCAGAGACGCCTTGCCCTACCTTACCACTCGCCCGCACAGATGACAGGTGTGCTAACAAGCGAACCTGTGGAGCCCCCTGGGGCAGAGCAAGGGCTCCGGAGCACCAGGCAAGCCCGAGGTGAGGCATGACGCGCCCCCTCGTGGCAGCCCGGGACACTGCACAAATCCAAGCTGGTCTTTCTCGATCTTCCCATTTTTAAACTCAAAATGGGGTTTATGAACAGATTTTTTAAAAATAAGAGTCACCAGAAATGATCATGTATTTTTGTTAAAGGAAAATCGTGCTAATAGTGCAAGTTGCTTATCCAAGAACTGTTATTTGTCAACCAAATGCGCAAAGGAGAAATTGTCAGTCTCTCCTATAAATACATAGATAACTAAGTAAATGGTGAAGATGATATTTTATCAGCTTTCAAACCTCCTATTCCTACCATTGATAAAGGAGAAGCGCACTCGGTAAATTCTATTTTCCTTTTCTCTCTTCTAAACATCCATCAGTGAATCCAGACTTTATTGTTTACCAAAATCTTCTTGTCTGGGTCCCATTGAACTCCATCCAGGTCTTCTGTCCTTTTCCAATCATAAAGGCTTCCTTTTCCAATCACAAAAATTCATCAGTTTGTGAAAACATCTCGACAGCCCATGAATCACCGTTTTAGAAAGGCAGTGTTTGAGCTATCTCCAAACGCATTTTTTAAAAATTCTTTTAAATGAGAAAGCCAAACCCAGAAGCAATGCAATGGATAATTAGAAAGCAATGATGCTTCAGGCTGCAATTATAGCCACAAACCGCTATGTAAGCCTGTGGCAGAATTAGAAAACGATCATTTCTTTTGCTAGATTTCCCTCAACCAAGTTTTCCAAATCCACTGTGGGAGTGTGGGGCACATCCCTGCACAAGCCCCCCTCCCCCGACTGGTGTCCCCAGAGCTTTGGGGCCCTTCCTGAGCCCTGGCCCAGCAGTGATCAGAGCGTTTGCTGGGAGACTGCAGGCCATTCATGCTCTTCAACTGAACTGGCTTTCGGCCCGCGAGGCTGCTTCTGTGGTTGGACCTGGCAGTCATTCCCAACGTGCAGCAGCCTGGACTCTGGCCACAGAGTAGCCAGTGTGTAAAGAGAACAGACGGCCAGTGAGAGGACCCGGGCTCTCACACAGAGGCCACTTTGTCCCCTCGGTCGACCCAGCTGGGATGCATCCTTGGGCATGACTTTCGTGAGTAGGAATGTTTCAGGTTTATTTATTTGGGGATGTGGGCCTCTGGAGGGTCTGGATGTTTGAAGGAGAAGCTTTTAGAATAAGATGTCAGTTACTCCCCATGCGTCACGAATAGCTGAAGACGTGGATTCGTTTTCCTGCTGCTCTGACTTTTTGGTTTAAAGGAAAAGAAGAGGGAACTCTCAACTGGGCTAGAAGTGGACAGGACCCCATTCATTCAGAATTTTATAACGAGTGCATTGTGGTTGGACCTTGACACTATTTTTTAAAGTACTTATTCAAGAAAGTAATATTTCAGGGAGGGAGACGCAAGAGGGAAGAGATATGGGAACATATGTATATGTATAACTGATTCACTTTGTTATAAAGCAGAAACTAACACACCATGGTAAAGCAATTATACTCCAATAAAGAGGTAAAAAAAAAAAAGAAAGTAATATTTCAAGCCCTGACATGTATTTTCTCTCAAAGAATACAGACGTGATTTACAGACTGTTTAACTCCTCATTAAAGTTGGTCCTGAAAGAGCCATGCCAGCCATCACTGCACATCACATGATGAACAGAGGCAAACAAAGAGCAGTTCTTTAAGATGTGATCCAATTCAGACCACCCGCTGGCTGCCAAGTTCCCACCTCAGCCTGCTTATTCTTACCTGGGAGACCTGAAGTCCCGGGCAAACCTTTGGGACCTCTTCCTGGGGGTCCACGATCACCTCTTTCCCCCATGTCACCTGCGTTTCATTAGAGAAATGTTATTTTTCTATATGTCTATAAAAATAAACTTCCATATTTTTAAACTTAAAGCAAAGCCTACATTCAGAAACCAAAAAGTAGGAAGTTGCCCCAATGTAGGTCGTAGTAAGTAGGTAGCAAGGCAAAAATCAAGTTAATTACATTGAGATCTAAGGGGGAAAAAAATCAAATGATCATATCTGTAGATGCTGGAAAGATATTTGACAATTAAACATGCATCCCTGATACAACAGTCAATAAAATAAGACTCAGGCTATTTCCTTAACATGACAAAGTATATCTATCTCAGCACTGAAGCTGGCATAATGCTTAACGAGAAACACAGAGCAGCTCCATTATAGTCAGAACATTACAAAGATGCCCACTTTATCATTATTATTTATTATTTGGTTTGAGCCATCCCTAGTTTCAGATGATATGACTGCTTATCTTAAACCCTAGAAAATCAACTCAAAATCTACTAAAAGCAATAAAAGAATTCAGTAAACTAGCAAGGTACAAAATACATGGGAATCAATCATTTTCATATATACAAACAACAATCAGTGATAAGATGTAGTGAACAAAGATCCCACTTGTAATAGCAACTAAATTATCAAATAACTAGGAAAATAGGTTTAATCAGAAATATGCAGATCCAACATGAAAACAGATCCCCTTTGTAATAGCAACTAACTTACTAAATAACTAGGAATAAGTTTAATCAGAAATATGCAAATCCAACATAAAAAAAATTGAACAGAAGATTGAAAACGATCTAAGTATCCATTAAAGGGTTAAATACACTATGGTACTTCCACAGAGCAGAATACTATGCACAGGTGAAGAAGAACCAGAAAGGTCTTTGAAATGATCCCCAGATATTGTTAAGTGAAAAAAGCAAGGCCCAGATCACTTACTAAAGGACAGCATGATTTGTTGTTAAAAGGATGTAGGGAAAATAAATATATTCATAGATCCTTTATAGCGTCACTGGTAAGGGTATGTAGGAAACTAATAATAGAGATTCCCTAATGAGAAGGATAAAGGAAACCAGACAGATGGGAGACAGGGGTGGGAGAGACACTCTTCACTAAATATCTTTTTAGACATTTTAATTTCTTGAACAATGTAAATTTAGTATCACCAAAAATAAATTAATGAAGTTTCAAAATTTAAAGTGTGTTGTCATCAGTGCCTCCATTTCACTTCTCATTATTTATAGGGAATGTACTTTGGATTGCAACCAACCATGTGTGTTTGCAAGACAGTTGATCGAATTCAGGGATTCGGCAGCCACAGAACAAAGTTACATGAATTATCCTGGCCCTGCAGAGACCAAACTTAGAAACTTGGCCTCATTAACAAGATGACCTAATACCTTAGTTAACTGGTCCTAAATGACGTACGCTGCTTCTGGTACAAGACCAGTTCTACTATCCCATTAGTACAGTAGTATATCATTATTTTACTACATTGTTACAAGATGCAATAGCATTTTGCAACAAATTCTATACATAATCACTTTTTCCAAATATTCGTCCAACCTCATTGAATATCGACAGGTTTGTTACAATTTAAAAAACAAAGTCACAAGTGCACAACAAAAATAGGAAGAATATCTATACAACCATCTGTGCATTTGTCAAATAGTCAAAAATCTCAAATTGTGACATGAATGTTTAAAAGTTACCATACTTTAACTTTAGCTGTGAATGTCCTTGTGTGAACATTTTTATGGTGAATGAACTACATTTTGAAATCAATTTAAATTTTATAAATACTGTGAAAGGATGCACAGCTCAGCTTGAACTCATACATAAACTAGTTGTTTCTTACACTCATTGTCAGTATGGCCTTACTGTATTAGGAAGATATGACAATTAACATTTTTAAAACTAACAGCTTAAGCTCTCTTGTTAACTTAGCAATTTAAATGTGTCACCTCGTAATTTTTGAGGCTGGCAGTGAGAATGTGCCACATTTTCTGAAGACATGAGGTGAAGATTATAAATTAAAATGCAACTTTCACAGCGATAGTGACAGTTAAGCGCGCTCTAGCATGAAGCCGCACCAACTTCAAAATGTTGTTTGCAAGGAATAAGACCGCGGTCTCTTTAAAAGGACTATTTTATATATCAATATATGTTACCAAACGTATAGGAAAAGATGGAAATAATGGGCGAAGTGATGTGAAATTTCCGGAGAGATATGAGAACTCTTAAGGAAAACAATGGTATTTCTAGAACTGAAAAATACAAGATCTGAAAGTAAAAATTCATTGGATGGCATTGCCAGCATATCTGGATACTGCAGAATAAAGGGAAGACAGACAGCACGGTGACAGTAATAAACAGCACTGTATGATATATGGAATAACATTTTCTCCAAATTAAAAAAAAAGACCCCTGCCTTAACTTTGAAACTGTTTTTTGGTGATCAGTCATGGGGAAACACATTTTCGACAAGCCCCGGGACAGAGCCACACTGCAACCTGCAGCGGCCGTCGTGTGTCGGCTCTGCTACCCCCAGGGTTAATCTACTTCTTCAAACACTGGTCACGTCTTCCTTCAAGACATAGGAAACCTGGCTCAGGGAACTCAAGTCCACCTTTGTTAGCCTATTGTCAGAAAAGACATATAAAAAGCTTGTAAAATAAGCTTTGGATAAGGTAGGAAGGGAATAGGCAGTTTGAATCAAAAAATAGCTTTTTACAAACAGAGTTGGGGAAACTAGAGAAATTCTCATTGCTCCAAAATTGCTCTCGATTTCATCTATTTGGAAGCTATAATTGATGCTCTACCTCCAGGTGAGCAGATTAACACTGGAAAAGGTGAGTCTCAGATATGCCCGGTGTACTTTCCCCAGCCTGCGTTAACACAGGGACACGTCTGCTTGACCCCCACTAAAAGATCTAAAAATACACACAGCCTTCCTCAAAGGGACTTAAAATTAACAAACCATGAACATTTACAAAGAGTATTTATGACATGAAAGACTGACTTAATCCTAAGTAAAGTGGACCCAGGGCCAGTCAGGTGCCTTTCATGTTTCTGCTCAAGCGTCACATGAAATGAACACACAGCTCTAATGCGTTTGTGTAAAAGTGTGCAAAACATGTGGGTGAAAACCAAAAACTACACAAACATGATGGAAGCTTTCAGTACGGTCTGAGGCTTTTTTCTACTAGCTCCTGTTAAAAATGTTCCACTGTGTTTTTCAAAGTAACTTTTTAGGAAGAAAACAATGATTTGATTAAGACATAGCCTGAACTGTTAAAAGCTTTAGTAAAACTTATTTGTTTTAATAAAACTTATCTACATAGGAATTTCTCTGGAAAAAGACCCTCAAAGCAACTCTATGGCAAACCAAGACTTCCACCATCCCTTCTTTGTTAAGCATGAAAACAAAAAAGCAACAGGTGACAATGAAACACGTCTCTTCTCTGATTGGTGGAACAGTTAAGTTTCAAATGGTGGAGTGTTTATTCTCAAGGAATATTTGTTTTACTACCTTTGGGTAGTAGAACACTATGTGTTTTCTACTAAGTAGGGCTGCTAATGTATGTGGTGGACAAGAAAGGTCAAGTCCAATGACCTAAAACCATACATCTCCAAATATATGACAGCAGCAACTGAAATAGAAAATCTGATTATTCCTTTCTGCCCACACCCCAAATCTTAAGAAGTAGAACTCGGAGGAGATGCTGCTTTAAAGGAACCCAATGCCAAGAAAGGTATGGAGGAGGGCGGGGTGAGAAAGCTCTTTAGAAAAAAGAAAATAACTATCTCACTTCTAGATTATAGGCTATGTCATAAACACCGCAGAAAAAATACAAGGAAGCCCCTTATAACATCGAACTCTGCTTGATGAATGAACTTAGTGCCAGAGACACTTCTCAGGTTCCAAATATAGGAATATATTTTTCTTCCCTTCAAAATAAGGTTCACTGCTGGAGTCAACCCAGCGCAACCCAGACACAATTCCACACTGCGATTCCCAGCTTCCCGGAAAGTGTCCAGATCACGTCACCTTTGTTTCCAGAGCTTCTCAGCCCTGATGGCTTGTTCAGATAACCTGGGGAATATTTTCAAAGCCTGGGGCCTAGACCAAGTCAATCAAAATCTCTGGGCACGGGACCCAGACGTGAGCAGTGTTTAAAGCTCCTTGGGTCAGTCCCATGTGGAGCCCAGGCTGGAGAAGGCAGCCCTTGGCAGGCTCCCCTGGTGGAGCGAGTACACAGACATTTTCCTGTCTTAGGAAATAAGATGGGACTTCAGGAGCGGGCTCTTACTAACTCAAAGTCAAGATCAGCCCCAAATATGGAGACTTCCTTTTGGCCAGAGAAAACAGGGCTGTGATCCTCTTAGCCCTACAAGGTGGTCCTTCCCTGGGAAGGCGGGACCTTGCCTGTAGGGTAAGGACCACCCTACACTTGTGCATTTCCACTGCGGGCCCCTCTCCAGAGTTGCTGACTCAGGGGGTCTCTGGTGATGTTGATGCTGCAGGGACCACTCTTTCGGAACCGTTGTACTTTAGTTCACTTCAGTGAACTCACCAAGGCAGAGGAGTCATCCGTGGGCTGGGGCACAACAGGGCGAGCTCAGCCAGCAGTCCGCCCACAGCACGGAGTTCCCTAGAATGGTTTACAGAGTGAACGGGGCCCGACCACAGGGAGAGCACCTCCGCTATGGATTCCTGAATGCAAGCTCAAAGCAGGACCAAGATGAATGAATGGCTAAGGGGTTCTTTCAGAGAAGAGGTCCAGTTCTCTTTAAGGTGAACTCGGAGCTCTCTCCATATGATTTTGTCCAGCCTCCAAAAACATGAAAATCGTGCCAGATTTACAGGAGGCCCCAATTAGGGCTCTTTTTTTTTTTTTAACATGCAGCTCTGCACATGCCAAAAAAACAAAAACAAAAAACGTAATTAACAACACTGTTCCAGCTGAGAGTGTCGTGAACCAAACACATCAGGCATTCATCTACAGATCCCGAAAGGCATCTTGTTTGACCTCTGACCGTTAGCACCATAATATTTATCCCTAATTGGAGCACCACTGCCTAAAAACAACAGTCCCTCTCTTGTTCTTGATGCCACACTTTTCTGAAGTTCCCCAGAGAGCTGTCAGTCACTCATCATGATGCAGAAACTCTGCACTTTTAGTCCCTTCTGTCGATTATCCCAGGCCCACCAGCCCCCATGCTGACATACTCACCTCATCTAGCAAACACCATCAGAGGCAGCCAGTTCTTCTGCAAATCCTGCAGAATACCTAACACACTCACAATCCTGCTGGCCTACAAAATACTGGTTTCCAGGGCTTAACTTGCTTTAAATAAAAGGAGAAGAAACAAACTCCCTCACACCCTCTCACATGTTAAATAAGAAATAAAGTTGTACCTCAGAGCCGAAAAGAAAAAACCAGCAAAACTGATATCCAATGTCACTCTTTAAAAGAAGAGGGAGGCGGCTTTGATGCATGCTGTGATTTTTCTGATGTCCTGCTAACAAATTTTGTTACTTGAAGTAACAGATAACATTCAAGGGCCAGTTGCCATCTTAGAAGAGTTCTACAATGATATTAAGGTCTCAAAAAAAAAAAAACAAAAAACAAAACTTTAAAGATCCTTTACCAGATCCTGTAAAGTTTACCTTGAACTATGATTAAAGCAGTATAACTGTAAAAGATTGGTACCACAAGTCAAGGGACCTTAATTCCAGTATTGGGTCTATTGTCGTCACACACCAAGGCCAAGAAAATGTCAAACGATAGTTTTCTAATCTTTACCGTCACCACAGTAAGAGAACAATCCGTCTTCTTGTCTCCTAGACACCTGGCACTTTAGGACAAGTGAATCCATCTGAAAAAAAGCCAGTGTGTGTTCCTGGTTCCACGTGGACAAAATGCCTTACCTTTCGCTCCCCTCAAACCAAGAGCCCCGGGGGGGCCCTTCATGCCCGGGAGGCCTCGAAGTCCCATCTGGCCTGGGAAGCCGTTCTCTCCAGGGGGGCCTGGGGGACCAGGGGGGCCAGGCCGCCCGGGGAGGCCCGAGGCTCCGAAGTCCGGACGCTTGAGACTTGCAGCCATCTCAGCAAAATGCTCTAAAAGATAATAAACAGAACAGTCCCAGTGAGTCAGAAATATGAAAGCGATTCGAACGAAAAAAGAACTATTTCAAGCGCCTTTTTTCTAAATGTGTCACCAGAGCTTCCAAACTGCTGGTGAGGCCTGAATAGAGCTGGGTCATTGTCCACGGGCTTTCTGCCAGGAGGTTTCACTGGTGCTGCTTTGTTCAGCCCTCCCTGGATGGACCCTGCTGCTCTGAGACAAGAGGATAAAAGACCTTAAACTTCAGGGCTGAGCGGTGTCCAAAGAGATGAGTGTGTCACCTGAACCTGGCTGGTTACCTGAAAACCCGGGACGAAAAGAAAGTGAGCTTCTCAACACAGGAAGAAGTGGACACCCAGAAGCTTCTCAAATGCAAGGACATTGTCCAGAATTAGTACTGAGATACCGTTTGAGACCTAGGCTCACGGTTTTAGTTTGAAGATATTAAGTAATATGAAATACCCTGAGGATTCATGACTTTCTATTCATTCTCCTTCTCAAAAGTTTTTTCACGCTTGGAAGAGACACCAGACATTAAAGAAAGCCTGCTTCTTAGAAATGGTCACTGCCTGTCTTAAAATCTCATAACTGTGTAGGCTCTTTCAGGAAGCATTAAATAGATTAAGAAACATCCACTAAAACCGTGGAGAACAAAACATTCTCCCATTAAAATAGGGGAAATATTTTAGTGTAATTTTTTTTTTAATTTAGGGTGTGAAGGAGAAAATGAATTGGAAACACATTTCTCAACAAGATTTTTAAATTGTTCAAATGCAGGTATCCTAAGTTGGCCTTATTTAAGTGAGAGTTAACATAAAGTCATAATTTTCTCAACACTTAATGTTTAAACTGGAAATATCCTTTCAAGATAAGATGTCTGCGATATTGGGTTTCAAATATAGAGGGGACCATTTCATGCTGAAAAACTCTATGATTCTACTAGACAAATTATACTATCTCCTGAACACACAAAAGATGAGTGTTTCTTCATGAGAGAATTGGTTCCAACCAGAATCAAATAATAAACAAATAATAAACAAATCGGCATAGGCTTCTTATGGGCAGAAGTCTGCCAGTTACTTCTCATATAATCTATAGAGAGAGCCTAGGTCAGTGCCAGGTACACACCAAGTGGTAGGATAGTAAGAGGGGAAAGAGCCTGAGAATTTGTGTTCCAAAGGGGGAAAAAAGGTGTCTGTATCTGTGTGTGTGTGTGTGTGTGTGTGCATGCTTTCTTGTAAATTAACCACACTGGCAAAAAAAAAAAAATCCTGGCGAGCCCAGAAAGGTACTATTTTTCCTTGAGGCTATAAGCTATTGCACATGGCGACAAATTGTATAGAACAGATGTGAAATTACTAGTATTCAAAATCCCCCGCCTTTAAAGCACACAAAAAGTCAAGCGGCGATGATGTATTTACCTCGAATGACTCTCATGCAAACCTGCTTAATGTGCTGATCGGTGGGTGCTCTGCCCTGAGACAGAAAAGACAAAAGCCAGTTTGTACACAGAACCACAAAGAGGACATTGTTCAATGGTAAACCGACAGGCTGGGCAAGGAAACAGGTGGCTGGAACCAGAAGAGCTGGCCCCATGCTGCTGAGGAGCTGAGGTCTGGCCCTACCCCCGCGCTCCCTGCCGTGGGATGGAGTCTCCAAAGGGAAACCCCAGGGGCTGCCCAGCACTCACGGGAGGGCCCTGGATCCCAGGCAGGCCGGTGGCGCCCTGTTCTCCCTGCACGCCTCGCGGGCCAGGGGGTCCTTGTGGTCCTTCCACCCCAGGAAGCCCCCGGCTTCCTTCGGGTCCCCTCAAGCCAGGCTCCCCGGGGCTACCTGCCTGGAACACAAGGGCACACTGTTAGTCCAGGCTAGACACAAGGAATGCGTCTGCTTCATGTTACTACAAGCGCTGCCATGAAATTGTGGGTTTACTTACGTTCTGCCTCCCAAGCCGTGTTTGCTCAGAGCTTACAAAGCCTCAAGGTAAACACACGTAATACCACACAGCAGCTCTCCAGTCTCTTAGAATTCCAGCTCAAGTAAACGTTTTAAAGATCTTTCTTTGGGGTATAGTTATTATTTCAAAATGTTAATGGGAAGAATATATTTTAAAACCACATTCTTCACACTTTAAGTCACTTCTAAGAGCACGTTAATTTTTAATAAAACGTGTTAACTTTTTCTGGCCACAGAAAGGCCACTGAGTTCACAAGACACGTCACCTTCTATATCACCGATATAGAGAGCATAAAATAAAGATATTTCCAAGAACATAAGTTATTTAGCCTTTATAACATTCTTTGGAGAGTTTGAAGAAGCCAGATGAATCCAGGAATTATAAAATACTAACATAAAACTAAATCAATGCATTTAAAATGCCAGAACAAGAAAAGTGAGTCCACAGTTTATCTAAGTATTGAGGAAGTTAAAAATCTAAACATTAGAGATGTTAAAAATAAACCAATTATTTCCTTGGCACAAAAGCGTATACCAATTAAATTTTTCTTCTGAAAGCAGACCACTAAAAGCATCTTTAAAGTCCTCATCTACAAAAACTGCTTTAAAGAGAGACTAAATTAATTCACTTTTTCTTAAACGACCTCTGGTGGAATTTGTGGCAAAGTAGTTTCAGTGGACTGCTGTTTTCAGAGTAAAAACAAGAAGATAAATGCACAGGAGACATTGAGGGAACACCACTGCTCAAGATCTGAATGTTCATAAGGCAGCTCAAGTCTGCTTCTTTTTCATATGCAACATTTATCTAGGAAAAGCCGACTTGTTCAAAAGCTCAAATGTTTTAAACTGAAGAAATGAAGGCGATGAAGCAAGGCTTTCGCTAGACACATCTAAAGAAAGCTCACGGAGTGTGCTTTATACACACAAAAATTGATATTCATCTTAGTCAACCTGTCCAAATTGCCTCTATGAAGAAATTATGGCTTAAAAGATTTCCAGAGTCAGGGTCAAGGGGGAAAGCTAAGCACGTGTTATGGAACGAAGGTTGGGGAACTGTCGGGTGACTGGTATGCAAGACCATAGCAACTTCTAAAAAAACCCAGAGGAGAAGCCAAGATGAATTCAGAATGCGCTAAGAGCTGGTGGAAGACAAAGGAGGCCGAATCGGAGTGTATTACCTTGCTGGCAACATCTGAAATGTTGCTAGAACAAGGAGCAGGGCATTTTTGATGAAGAGATCAAGGGCCAACATGACCAGGACGTCACAAGGGCCCTGGGTCTTTGGGAAAGAATTCCTCACTTGAGGAGGGATACGCTGATGTAGAGACCAGCGTGCAGACCTCACCCACTTACCAGCTTTGTCTTGCTGAAATCACTCAGAAAAGGAAAAGCTTTTCTGTTAGTAACTCTGTCCCCTGATTCTGGGACGGTGCACTTCAATTTCATCTGTATTACTTGGGTAATGTCAGGAAAGACAGGGGTAGGAAGGGAGGTGATGAATCAAGAGCTAATTCCTCGTATTATATCCAAATTTAAATGAAATTAACTCATTTTCACACCTGCATTGTTCATCTACTTTTTTCTTTTATAACTTGAATTCTCACCTTTGAACATTACTGATTATTTCTAGACAGTGAAGGAGGATTTCCATTACCGAATTCTATCAAGGTTTACTCTTTACATTGTTCTCAATCCTAAACGATTTCTGTCAAAGATTCTTAGGCATAAAGATGTTATTTGAAGCTTGAGACTGTCACATGGTGTTTAGAGGCAGTATGTAAACAGGTAAGATAATATAACGTAACAATTTCCATCTCAGTGCTGTGTGAAGAGCCCAGGGCAGGGCACTGTAACCAAGGCTGGGTGGGTCCTCCCGGAGAACGCTGAGCTGAGGATGGGGCTAAAAGCTTAGGTAGGAGGTGCTATTCTAAGGAAAGAGAAAGTGTCCAGGACTAGAAGAAGTGCACAAGGCATTGAACAGCACGCGCCAAGCAAAAAGAACCACAGACAGATGACGTTCCAGAGAGGTCGGAGATGAGGCTGGTGAGGCTCATCGAAGGCTCTGCATACATTTGCTAAGAGTCTGAATTATTCTACAAAATGTTCTTCAAGGGTTTTAAGCAGAGGAGGAATAGATAGTAGGCTTTATCTTCTCATCTAGATGACATTGGCTGTCACGAGGATAACACATTGGACCAGGACAGAGAGAAGTCAGGGGCGGGGATTCCAGAAACAAGAAGACTTGGAGATTCATGGAAACTGGTGATAGATGCACTTGAGATTGAAGTCTGAGCTTCCTCCTTTCTGTTTGTATTATCTTAAATTTCTTATTTTATTAGACGTGTGTTCCTTTCAAATTAGCAAGCCATTCTAGATTTGCTATTAATTGTTTCTATAATTCTGAATGCATCTAATCTCTAAGGACATCAGTTTCGTTTCTGTAAAATGATAAATTGAATGAGATGGTTATTTTCTCGCTCTAATAATTATCTGTATTTTCTTAGGTATCGTGCCTATATCTTACTTCCCCGACGAGAACACACAGAAGATTAGGAAAATTGCTGAAATATTTGCAATGCTATGACTGACAATGAAATTCACTTATGTTCTTGTCACTGCAAAGCACAGGTCGGTTCTTATAAAGTAAACCATTTGTGGAAGAAATTACGACGTATATTCAGTGAGCCACTTTAATATGAAAAAAAAAACTTCCTTTAGACTGATTAGGTCAAAAGGCAGATCCATTTACACTGTTGTGAGGTTTTTTCTTTGGACTAATCCACTACTCAGAGAATAAATGTAGGTGTTAATTTCCTTAAAGGTAAATCCTTTTAGAATTGAATTTTCTAGAATGTTTTCATAAAGCAGAGCATTGCATTTTCTATAGCTTTATTCATATTTTTATTTTTTATACCGTTACTGTCCATTATACTTACAGATCCCTTTGGGCCAGGTAATCCTATATCTCCCTAAATCAATAAAACAAAATTATATTAGAACAATGTTTACTAAAAACTCTAAAAAGCTTATCATGCTGCCAAACTCAATAGAAAACCATGAACAGAACCATGACACCACAGAAAAAAATTAGATTCACAATTTGGATTCTGGTCCCCTCCCAGCCTTTGGCTAACTTGTCTGTTAAATAATAGGGTTGAATCACAGCTCTCCAAGGCTGCATTCAGATTTAAAATGCTAGGTGTGGAGAACTGAAATGTGCAAGTCAAAAGACATTAAGCTAGCATGCTGGTATAAAACATAATAGACATTTAAACCAGATGACTTCATTTCTGAAACTCTAACAATATTTTTAAACTCAACCCCAAAACTCTTATCAAACCAAATATGAATGCTCTTATGCTTAAAAAAAAACCCTGACTATCTCCCACCACTAGTTCTAGGTATGAATTCGGCTCATCTTAGCACGTCAATGCATGTCCACTACAAAACAGGACGACTTAAAACATCCCCTTAAGGACCTCCCTGGAGGTCCATTGGTTAAGACTCCACGCTTCCGATGCAGGGGGCACGGGTTCGATCCCTTGTAGGGGAGCTAAGATCCCACAAGCTGCACAGTGTGGCCAAAAATAAATAACGAAAATTTAAAAATAAATAAATTAAAAACCAAAACATCCTCTTAGCTTATAAAATGAACAGTTTCAACAGAAAATAAAATTGAAATCCCCCTTTTACTAATTTACTTAATAGTTAGGAAGATTTGCCTCATTCAGATGTTAACTGAAATCCTAAAACTCTGAATAAAACACTATCAGCATTTTCTCCTGTACTGAAAGCTCTCTGAAACTATCTTCTGAGAATTCTGTCACGCACACACCCCCCCAAAGGACCAAGCATAAGTTTCCACACAAGGTCCTCTTACGTTGTGTCATGACCATAAAGGATGCGCCAGCAGACCTAGCAGTGCTGTGGAGGTGATGACTTGCTCTGCTCCCTGCCTTCCTGGAGATCTAGCAGAAGGCTCCCCTGGACCCGGAATCACTTCTTTGGAGGGTCTTAGACTCCAAAAGGCCGTGGAGAATACCCACGGTCAAACTTGGGAGCCTCAATTCTCTAACTACAATAATCTATAATACCAACTATAATAAAGCTTTAATTTTGTTTCCGTGATGGGCACTATTCATAGACTTGTCTACAGCCACCTAAGAATCACCTTGAATGTCTACATGGAAAACCACAAGAAAACATGCCCTCCATAGGGAACGCTTTGTCCTCCCAACACTTAAGGCCACGTCTATCGATGTTGCTGTGTTTCCCCTCCACTTTACTTGATCTTGGGTGCGATTCTCGGGGATTGTTTTTTAGCTTATGTAAGAAACATATTACCTTTAAAGAAGTCAGCAAGGATAGCAAGGTCAGAGAAAAGAAAAAGTACGTATGTTTCTAATACAGTCCAAAAATCAGTGAGTCTCCATCAATAACCAGAAAAAAAAAGGGTCTTACCAGTTCACCCCTTCCTCCCAGTTCTCCCTCTTCACCAGAGGCACCCTAAAAGTTAAAATCACATTTTTTAAGTTCTTAGTTCCTTGGCTCAATTTTAACCAGTCAACATTGAGAAGTATTCAAAAGTCCCTGCAGTGCCCCCAAGATCATGCAGAAATATGAAATGATCTCAGTGGTTTTCCTATCTAGCTGTCAGGGGCTTGTCCAACCCAGAAAACAGCCCAGAGAAAAGCCAGAAGGTGAAGCTGAGTTTCTGCTAAAGGTAAGGATTAATGACTATATCCACCAATTTTATAATTAGGTAATATTTAAAAAGGGTTCTTAGAGTTGAGAAAAAAACAAACAAACAAACAAAAAAACACCAGGGCAAGGACTAACTCTAATTCACATGCATTGTTTATTTGCTAAGGTCTTGGTAAAGAAAAAACAAAACATTATGATGCGGCTATGGAAGGCCTCATCAGACTGGAGTAAAGCAATCTGTTGCGTAAGAGAGACAGGGCCATTCTTTTCAAAGGAAGGACAATGTGTATTCTTGAAGGCAGAGCCATCATTCGCTCCGGCTTATTAAAATGGTAGATAAGGCTACAGACCAAATTAAACCCTGCGTTTCACTCACTGTGAAGTACATTGAGCCTCCACATTTTACCCACACCGCAGGTCAGCCAGTGCCCCCTGCTGGTAAGGCACATTAATGCACATTAAGCGCTGCATTTCACACATGGCACCTACCTGTTCACCCTTTGGACCAGGTTCACCAACTACGCCCTGTAATGAAAAAAATATACTTTTTCAGTGTTTTGAGGTTTTTAACTATATAATTTCAAAACGAACCAACTCCCCTTACTGGGCTGATGAATAGGAACAAGTATGAATAATCCTCATCACCTCACCACCTAGAAAGAGTCAGGTCAGACCTGGAGAAACTGACAGCTGTCCAAAAAAGTCACTGGCAACCTGAAGTGTCCTCTGATCACATCCATGTAAAATGTAACTAGTAGGACTGGAAGTTTAGAACTACATAGGATGTGTGATTACAGCTGAAATGTTTACTTTACTCAGCTTTTATTTTTCCCTTCTGATAAATTACTATATTAATAGATTTTTTGTTGTTGTTTCTTAATCTCAACTCTCAGTAATTTAAGATATCTTTCTTGATAGCTCTCTATGGTCATTTCTAGAAAAATTCTCCATTGGGCCAAAAGCGACCTTGGTTTCTCAACATAGTAGAAATCATCCTTCCAAATAAGGAACTTTCTGGACAGCTAGGTATCTTACCCTGTCACCTTTCATTCCAGGAAGTCCAGGGGGGCCAGGCAAGCCGGGGAAGCCAGGTCTGCCGAGAGAACCCTGAAAGACAAACACAGAGTCCCCAGAACCACTGCTACCGCAACACTGAAAGCACATAAGCCAGACACAACCTTGGGCGTGTGGACTCCTGTCTAGAATAAATGTGCTGTGTTGGTTTAACTCTGCTTCTCAAATTTGTCACTCTCCCAACTCCCAGGAGAAGAGAGCCAGTCCCTACCCCCACCCCGGACTCCATCCCACCTCTGAGGTCCCCAGTTCCAGGGCTAGCACCCCTTCCCAACAGTGGGCTCTTTGAGCTGAGTCCCCGCCTCGCTGGCTGTGTAAACAAGCACGGCTGGAGAAGTAAAAGGGCGGCATTCATGCACTTGCTCTCCAAGTCCAAGAACAACCAGGAGCCAAATGTAGCACTTTGTATCTCTCCCAGTTTTCAAATAAATGCTACAAGCCACACTGATTAAAATACCCTTTAAGGGTCTCCTAGATTTAATTTGAAATTCCTCATTTACATTTTCACACATTCACATAGGAATAGAAATCAAGTAAGGATGATGCAATTACCCTTTGTAAATTATTTTTCTCTCCTTGCTGCTTTTAAAAAACGTATTGTGCTTTGTATGAAGCAAATAAACTGCGGGACCAGAACTATTACTTACCAGTTTACCTGGTAGTCCTGGGGGTCCTACTGGTCCTTCTTCACCTCTACTGCCCTAGAAACACACAAACATGATGGTCAACCAGACAGTCTGCCGAAATGTAAATGTTTAATCACTATTTCAATGAAGTAACATGCTACCTAGGTTTTTGTTTAAATATAAAGGTCACCAAAGTATTCTCCCCATCTTCAACTGAAGGCAGAGACCTTTATATTAAATGCCTGCAGCCTCGTCAGTGTTCATCCCAAGTTCTAACAGTCCTAACGCTGTTCGTTGTGAATACAGACTGTTCGATGGACATGATACCTGATACATCTACAAGAAATGGCAATTAGGAATTTTCAGCATCTACTTCACCATCCAAATTAGATTATGGTGACTTGCGTACATGCTTTATCCTCTCATTTAGACTACATGTTCTTGAGGTATAGGTATAGTCAAATTTTGAATTCCACATAAATGTGTAAAACACAGAGTAAATTTCAGGTCTACAGTACATTTTAAAGCAGCATCTGGCAAGTGATCTTGAACCTCGAAAGAGTGAAAAAGACACAGGACAGAGATGTTCGCCTTCAAATTACTACTGTAACTTCAAAAAGACATAAATAGTAGAAATGTATAAAGTTTCTGAAAAAGTCTTTGTTCTACTCATTCTAAACATGTCTTAAAAGATTACATAGACTTTAGAAAGTACAATTTATAATGTAGATACACCAAAAGCAACACTCTCGTTTCATTTTGTGAGCCAATATCAATTTATTTGAAACTGGAAGCCCTTTGAGAAAAGGAAACACCACGAACTCTTCAGTTTCTTTCTCTGAGAACTTCATACACTTTAATGCAGTCTGACAAAAGCTTGTTTCATTTCTAACTCAAGTTCCACTAAGCTGAACACTGAGGTTGCTGGATAAATAATCACATTTCCTGGATGGTGTACACAAAATGAAGGCAGTCTTTTGAGTTTGTTTTTCTTTCAAATGACATGACAACTTCATATTAATGTTTAATATTTATAAGTGCTTCTGATAAGATTATCCTGATCTGACCCATATGTTATTCATTCATCTATAAAAAGAACAAAATGTCAAGGTCTATAAACCTTCTGCATTTTCAGTTGTTCTAGAGGACTGAGAATTGTATACCAAATTACAAGTCTCTAGCTATAATTTCACATGACTTACAGGTGATTTAAACAAAATACTCGTAAATGCTTTTCAAAAACTTTTATATAAATGTTCTGTCTAATGCATGAGTTTGAATAATACATTGGTACGTAACGCTTGTGAGCAGCTTGGAAGACAGAAGCAGTGCCCCATGTGGACGGATGTTAGAAGGATATGTTGATAAATCAGGTGAAAACCAGCCCTTACGAGAGATTCTTCTATGTGTCTCTACACATAAAGATGGGGTTTCACTCCATTAATACAACCCAGTACTTCCAAGTTCAAGATAGATTTTCTTCAGTACATCTGCTCTGCTGGCATTTTCAAATTATTTCTGAACTGCATCCTGATTGAGATCCTAAATGTCATTGAGCTAAAATGACTTTAATTCAGAGAACGATTAACAGTCATTGGTGGGAAACATAATTAATCGTGTCAGAAAGGGAAAGCAAAGTTCTTGACACAACCTCAAGTATTCATGTCTAAATAAATGAACCATTATGCCATCTTATCCAAAACAAAGATGATTAATATACTCTTTTCCTCTTCCACAAACCAAAAGGCTAAATGAAAATAAAGGACTCTATAACCTTTCATTTACTTTTGGAGAGATTAATTATCTTTTCAGTCAAAGACAAAGATTTTCTCTGCTGGAATCTTATTTTCTCTGTCTTTCATGAGCTCTCATTATTCAGTTCAGAAGTCTTTTCCAAGCCCCGGCAGCCCTTGGTAATACCTACGAACGGCTCAGAACCCAGTGTACGCAGCCTGCTCTGCTGACCTATAGCCATGACAGGGCAACACATGTAGGACCAGGGGAGGGATGGGTGAAATTACGGGCATTCACTTTTCTGTCCCTGCACAAATAGACAGCGTGTGGGTCCTCATTTTCATTTCACGTCTAGCTTATAAATCCTCGGCTATTCTGAACTTAGGTATTTCTATAGAAATCATCCCACTGTGCGAAAAGGTAATGTTTATTTTCACAAGGACCAAACAGCTACCAAAAAAAAAAAAGAAAGGGCGAGATTTTCTCATGGCCATTCTTATGATTTCTATGTGTTCTAAAAACAAGCATATTCTTCCTCTGAGTTCTTTAATTTCACCTGTAACTAAGATGAACATGAGAAATTGAGATATAAATAGTAATCTCTAAAAAAAACACAGGTTAAACTAAATACATCCTGCAGGGAGCAATTCACCCTAACCTGGTAACAACAAGAGTGCTAGAAAAATGATAAATCTCTTCTGTTTCAACAGCTACGGTGAAACCACATTCTCGGATGTGGGCCAGGGAGGCTGGTGGGGAAATGGCTCTTCTGTCCCGTGGCTGATATTTACAAACCTCTTGACAGAAGTTATGGGTTTTAACAAGAGAATTGGAAGGAACCAGAGAAAAAGGCAACATCCTACCACTGAAAATGCGAAGACCATAAGAAAATGCTCTATTTTTCTCTTGGGTGCTCTGTGCCACCATATTTATCTCCAACATGTTAAGACACATCTTCCAATTCGTCTCTATCTAAGAAGCCAATCAAGGCTTAAAGAAAACAAAAGATGCAGACCCTCTACCAATGATTCCGAACCCTGGCTGTGCATCAGAATCCCCTGAGGAGGTTTGAGAAATATATTTCAGTGGTGTCTTCACCACCCCACCTCCCCTCTCCCCTCCGCATTCCACCCCTCTCCCCCAGGTCCTGATTCTGTAGGTCTGGGGTAAGACCCAGGAAATTACTGGGGCTTGTGTTCTGTTCGTTTGTCTTCACCAGCTTGACTTAGATTCTTGTTAAATGCTCACTGCGAAAGCTCCATAAATACTAAAATTTGCTGAATGTGTTTTGTGCCGTTAGAATTTGCCAGGCTAACTTCAAATAAAAACATGCAGCGGGGCTTCCCTGGTGGCGCAGTGGTTGAGAGTCCGCCTGCCGAGGCAGGGGACGCGGGTTCGTGCCCCGGTCCGGGAAGATCCCACGTGCCGCGGAGCAGCTGGGCCCGTGAGCCATGGCCGCTGAGCCTGCGCGTCCGGAGCCTGTGCTCCGTGGCGGGAGAGGCCACAACAGTGAGAGGCCCGCGTACCGCAAAAAAAAAAAAAAAAAAAAAAAAAAAACAAACCATGCAGCAGAACCTTGACGTTGGAGGCATTAGAGGGTGGAGATGGGGACCTGGACACTAAGCCCCAAGGCCAGGTCTGAAGTTTGGCTCCGCCAGGCACCAGCTGACTCCAGGCAGGCAACCCAACCCCTGTGTGCCTCGTCTCCTCATCTGTAAAATGGGCTTTGGGGAGGATTGAATAGATACATGAAGTACTTAGAACAATGTCCAGCTCACAGTAAGCACTGCAGACGTGCTAGTTATTATGTTTATCCAAGGAATAAAGACATCAGTCAAAATGATGGTTTTCAATCAAATGTTCCATTAAATGTTCTTTTCACTTCAAATCTTCCAAATTTCTTTAAAAGCATGAGTTATGCTTGGAAAAAACAAGTCTTTAGTCCTCATTTCTCGAGTTTCTGTCAGATCACTAAGAAGGCGCCTTTTTTATAAAGAAATCCTAGCAGCTATTTTGTAAAACTCATTTTAATAAATCCAAATACTTCAATATGGAAGTCTCCCTTTCAAAATGGAACTGTTAGACTTCTAAAATACCACCGAAAAATGCATTTTATCATACTTGGGTTGTCATAATTATTTTACCAAAAAAATGGACTTTACTCCACTGTGCTCTAGATTGTGGTGGTTGTTGTATTTGCCTGATAACCCCAAGTGCTAACTAGCTGAAGAACAAACATTATCCTTAGTACCTTGCCAGTTTCAGAACTGGGAAATTATAAATCACTCTACTCAGTCTGTAGTATACACTAAATTCCTCTTTCTGGCAAAAAGGATGTTCAACCCAGAAGATGAGTTATGATTGCTAAAGATTGCTGCTTTTACAAACCCATTTTCATATTAACATTGGCAGAGCATATTAGTCCTACTACAGGGGTGATTTTTAGGCTTGCCACAGAAATATTTTTTAAGATTCATTCAATTTTACAACATTGTGTACTTTGTATTTCTCTCCAGTGTAGGTTTAAATATCCCCTCACACAGAAGCAGATGACAATCTGTTTACACTATAACCATCACAGCTGCTTCACGAAGTGTTGACTGGAAGAATATTCCAGAGTCTGATGGGGTAGGAAGGTAGCTTAGGTCACTCAACTGCACAGCATGTGGGACCTCTGTGCTGAAGCTGCTGGTGATGGGGTCAGGTTAGAAGTCTTCAAGAGAGAGGAGACAGACTTCCACATTCCACGAGTGTAGAGTCTTCAGAAAACTGGGGGTAGATCGGTGTGGCACTCATCCCAGTCGAAATCACGAGAGCAGAGCAAACACAACCCACTCAACAAAAGCCCTGGCAAGTTCTGGGAAGCCTGGAAGAGGAAGCCGGACCGGAGCGACTACACGGTAGGACCAAATCAGAGGCCCCAGCCACCTGCTGGCTCTAAACCAGGAGTCACCCAGACGCAGGTGTAAACACAGGGGAATGTGACAGAGAAAGCCGGAAGCACAAGCCAAGTGGTAAAGATACGTGCTCATACGTAATCCCTAGAGATGCCAAAACTCCAATATTTTTTGCCGTGGCGTTGGCGAAAGTTGACGGAACAACGGTGAGGAAAGGGGAGAATTTAATTTCAAAGACAGACTACGGTTAACCTTGATTCTTCCACAGGACACATTAGAAATAGGTTTCATTCCTTCTACTCAGCTTCTCAATTTAAGATTTGCAGGAAGAACTGATCAAACTTGTGGGGAATAGGTGACAATGTGTGAATGTACCAAGAAAATGAATTTAATGATGGAAAATGAAAGAACAAATGTATCTTTCAGTAAGTACATTTGGTGTAAAAACTCTGATCCAGAACTATAATATTTATAACCACACATGATACTCTTCTGAAAAATTTATAGTAGGTGAAAAGTCAATTATGAACAGAGGCAGCATAGCAAGATTTACTGTACCTCCCATCCAATGCATTTCAAGGAATATTTATTGAGCACGACCTTACGGCAGGCCCCGAGGAAAGAGATGTAGGGAACACAAATGTGGATCAGACGTGTTCCTGACTTCCTGCAGTTTCCACACCACAGGGCAAAAAGGGACCAAGGGTTACAGGTTCAGAATAAGGAGAGATCACTTCTATCTGGGGGGTAGGGCGTCATCAGAGATGGTTCCATTGCAGAATTAACACTTCAATTGTATCTAGGAGGGCACATGGGATGTCCAGTCAGAAATAGAGGAAAAAGCCATCTCAGCTGCAGGGCATCACAAAGAAAACAGGCAGCCTGAGAAGTGCAGAGAGTGTTTGGGAATTAGCATGAAGTCTAGCTTGGCTGGAACACAGGCTCTTAGCACGGCAGAAATGGGAAGTAAAACTAGGGGATAAACAGACAGTTTAGGATTTCAGGCTTTCCTTTATTGTCAGTGGAAATCCACTGAAGATTTTTAAATGAAGACGAGAAATGATGCTGGATGCTGTGCTTTGCAAAGACCAGTATGGAGGCACGTGCAGACTTGGAGCCCTACCGTTCCCCAGGCATTTACGTTTGTCACCAGGACTGCGGGGACACTGCTGGAGTTCTGGATGCAGGACACCCTGCGGTGTGCAAGAGTCCTGGAGAACGGAGAGCTATCCCAGCCAGAATACCGAGAGTACCCTGCTGCGAGCCGCAGCAGAAGGAAAGATGGGAGCAGGGAAGGCAAATCAGGAAATGACTGCAACCAGCAAGCAGCAGTGAACCACCTGAGCCAGGGGGTGGACGTGGGCTTAGAAAGAAGGGTCAGACAGGAGGCTTTAGAGAGGACGTGGTAGGATGAGCAGGTCCACCTGGGGGCAGGAACGTGATGGAGAAGAGACACCAAGGCTTTGAGCCTCGGTGACGGCAACAGTGGGAAGAACGCGGACGCTTACAGAAACTAACAAGCAAAACCGGAATCAGGCCCAAAACCCTGCGCAGGCGTAACTTCCTCGGATCCGCCGCCCTCCCGTGAGCGAAGTCAACACCGCCTCCACCGCACGCCATCGCTTGCGAAGGCCGGCCTCGAGTCCTGAGCTGGGGATGGGCCGGGCCCACTGCACGCGTTCGGCTTGTGCTCTGTACCTGGTCCTGCCATCAGCAGGGGGACCTACAACTGTACTGCTTTCTGCTCTATAACGTGAGTACGAGATGAAATAGGCAATTTTCTCAAAGCTCCAGCGCCCTTCCTCCACACCGATCAGTCTTTCTGTTGCTTCAGAAATAGGATCCAGCTATGACCTCACTGCTCTGACAGTCGAGGGAAAGTATTGGACACCGCCTGGTACAGGTCAGCTGACGGACAGCGGTGAGAGGTGGGAAAACTCCACACTCCACTCTCATATCGCGAGACACCTGGGATATTTCACTTTTCCGAAGCGTGAAAATCCTCACTCGACATACTCAAGAGACGCTCTTTAAAAAGTAACAATGATATTTGGGAACGTTTCTGTGTTCTCACTTGGAGTTCTTTGTGTTACCCGGCAGGCTTTGAAGATAAGAACTTAAAATCAAGACCAGGGAGAATTTTTTTAAAGTTAAGTTTGAGTGCATCATGTTTCATTTCCAAATCAGTTTCTCTCTAAGGGTTAAAGTGTATCTAGTGAGAAAATATACATAGCTATATTTGCTGCAAAATAGACACATTTATAAATTCACACTAAAAGAAGTCTGGCAGGTTCTCAAAAGATTAAAATAGAGTTATCACACGATCCCCTCGTAGGTATGTACTCAAGTGAAATGAAACAAGTCAACACAAAAACTTGTAGAAAAACGTCCACAGCAGCATTAATCATAATGGCCAAAAAGTGGAAACAGCCCCCACGCCCATCGATGCATGAATGGATGAATAAAACGTGGTACATCCATACAATTGAATACTATTTGGCGATAAAAAGGAATGAAGTACTGATACATGGTACAGCATAGAAGAACCTTGAAACATTATGCTAAGTGAGAGAAGCCAATCATTAAAAACCCCACATACTGCATGATTCCATTTATATGAAATTTCCAGAATGGGCAAATCTATAGAAAGTGGATGAGTGGTTTCCTAGGTTTGAGAGGACTGGGTGGGTGGGTGGGTGGGTGGGGGCAGGGAAATGTTGAATTGCAAGTGGATCTAGAGTTTCTTTTTGAGGTGATGAAAATGTTTTAAAGTGGACTGTGGTGACAATTGCACAATTCTGCAAATGCACTAAAACTCAGTGGATTGTATATTTTAAATGGGTGAATTATATAGTATGTGAATTATACCTCAATAAGGTTGTTTTTTTTAATCACACTAAAATATTTCCTACATCATGGGATGAGAGCAGAAAGGGTCAGCATGTTTTTTTTTTTTTAAATACTTCATTTTTGTTTCTACTTTCTAGGGGACAAAAAGCATATTGTATATCTAAGTAGCATTCCTGTTCCATTGTTTACCTGGATTATCACATGTTAAAACGTCAGAAGGCATTCCTGGATGAGTTAATGGATGAATGAATAAAGGAAGGAAGGAAGGGAGGGAGGGAGGGAGGGAGGGAGAGGCGGGAAGGAAGACCCAGCAAAGCCTGGGGAAGGCACTTTGGGAGGGGTCCACAGAAAAGGAATACTCACAGGGAGGCCCCGAGGTCCTCGGAGTCCCACCTCTCCTGGTGGCCCCTGGCGGCCCTGTTATAAGGAAGGCAGGTGAAGAAAAAGTTAAACTCCCTAATCCTTTGCTTAGTGATTACAACAGGTTACAAGGTATGAAAAGGTAACCTATGGCAACTTACCGGTTTGCCTGAATTCCCCAGTTGACCGGGCTTCCCTGGAGCACCTGTGTTACCCTGAAGGTAAAATACAATATTTAGAGTAATTCAGGCAGTAAATAAGCATAATGATCAACCTGTCTTACCCAGGCTGGGTATTTCTTACACTTAAATAGCGTCACTTTCCGGATTTTACATTGAGATGTAAACTCTCTTTCTTGGTGGGTACATCCACGTTCTTCAGATTTAGGTTAGGATACTGTTTTGTCACTTCCAGAGGCATAATATAGATGTCAAAAATGTTTAAAAGCGAAGGTCAGATGTCCAGAAATGAAGGTCTTTAGACAGACAAGAATAAGAGAGGATTTTTCTTTCTTTACAATGTGAATTGTATATGTCTTTCTTCATCGTTTCCACCTCTAATACAGTTCTTGGAGCCTTTTTATTGATACCTGACACGGACACCATTAAAATTGTAAAAGGTCATGCCAACATGAGGAAATAAGGGGTGCGCCAGGAAGCTCCAGGGAAAGCAGGTGTCTGGGACCCCACCCCACCATCAGTGGCTCATGGTCTGCTTACTAGGGCACATCTCTGCGCAAGACTCCATGAGCCACTACGATCGGAGGCCTGGAGCTGTGTAATCTAACAGTAATCAATTTCTACGTTATTCACAGTTTATCTGTTTTATTTAAAGTAACGCTATATTTTATCCCTTTAACTTTTTCTTTCAACTATTGTTCTTAAGTGCTAGGATATAGCACTTAGAACTGATCATTATGTGAACAAAATGCTTAGTATCTTTTAGCTTAAGATAAGTCATCTTAATAATATGCACGGACATTTTCTATGGCTTAATATCGTCCTCATAGTAAATCATAAAGAGCAATCAAACTGTCTCTGTTTTACACTGGCAGAGGATGACTCTTTCAAGAAGGTAGTCTGATCAGCAACGCTTTGTCAAAGTACTATTTCTGCAACTGGGAAAGAGATTAGCTTCTGAAGCCTTAAGGCCTTTTTGATTTCTCCTTAAGGTCAAACATAAAATAAAAGGCAGGTTGGAAATATATAAAATGATAAATAAAATATATTAGTAAAAGAATAAAGAAATAGATAAAAATATTAATTACAAAGTTTGCATCTTTTACCTTTTCACCGGCAACACCCTTTGCGCCAGGAATTCCAGGTATACCCTGAAAGCATGCACAGAGAACTTAGGTTTAATCACCTCCTCTGAGAATCCGTGAGATGCCAAGCCCACTGCGTACTGCCGAGGGGCTGGGGGCGTCGTGACAACCTCAAAGCTTTAGAGGGAGATTCTTCCTAGTTCCCCAGTTTGAACAGTTATAGACCTACCCACAGTGGAGAAGGCAACTTTACTGTAACTGGCTTGTTATGTCTGAATACCCTTAGAGCAAATTCTAGCTCTAAACTAAAGTTACTTCTCAAGGATGAACTTCCAAATTAGAATCCTATTTTCAGATCAACAGGAGCTCTTCCTGGCATGATTTCATGTGTGGAATACAAAGCAAGGACCTATCAAAAACTCTAAGCCTTAAGTAGAAAGAGAGAATGGCAGGAGAATGCTGGGTCTGAGATTTGGTGCCACTGGGAGGCCGGATTTCTCTGATTATTTTAAGGTGTCAGATATCATAATAAACCGAGGGCAGCCCTCATCATTGCCAAGTATCCCTTTTAACTTGAAATACTTGCCTCCAAAGGGCCAAGAATACACGTGGTATAACCCACGTGAACTTCCAGCCACATTAATGCAGGAAAACACCAATTTGAATAATTCAAAATAGCACACGATCAAACAATGAAATCTTATTATCTCACATCGTTCCCTGAACATCCTCTCAACCTCTTATGGCTCAACCCTGGTACAAGAGCTTCAGAACTGGTTAAAAGTAGGAGGAAGTATAAAGCCTGGACCACAGCTCAGGGTTAGTGAAACGACATAAGGAAGGTTTAGTGAACTCTAGAGAGAGGAGGGATGCAAAATATAAAGTTAAAGCTCAGGGTGGTTACCAGAGAAATAACTAGTTATTCAGAGAAAAAGTACAGAAATGTCAATGTAAAATTGTAAAAATATAAAATGAAAGCATCATTTCTTCTCCAGAACTTATCAAATTACATACAAAACATGTTTCTCCCCCAAGTGCATATCTTCCAAATATGTATATAAACCAATCAACATTTAAATACTCAAATACTTACAGGTAACCCCTGCAACCCTGCTTCCCCAGGAGGTCCAGGTTTCCCTAGTTCACCCTGAAAAAAATTTTTGTTGAATCTGTATGAACTGCCATCCTTCTTTAAAGAAAAGGAAAGACCAAGACCTTCTAAGTAAAAGGAGTATCCGCACAGCTGACCTTACTCGCACTTTTATAGCATGACCCAGTTCAGGGCGGGGAGATGGGATAGGACTTAGGACAGAAATGCAATCAAAATACATAATTTCCTTCTGCCTACTTTCATCAATGGGGCAATTTTACTGACTTTCTGAAACCAAGCAAACAAACATTCTATTCTAATAATTTTTTTTTATTGAAGTGTGGTTGATTTAGAATGTGGTGTTAATTTCTGCTGTACAGAAAAGTGACTCAGCTATACACACAGATACCTTCTTTTCATTATTCTTTTCCATTATGGTTTATCTCAGGACACTGGATATAGTTCCTTGTGCTGTACAGTAGGACCTTGTTGTTTATCCATCCTATATATAATAGTTTGCATTTGCTAATCCCAACCTCCCAGTCTGTCCCTCCCCAAACTCCTCCCCTTGGCAACCACAAGTCTGTTCTCTACGTCTGTGAGGCTGTTTTGTGTTTTGTAGATAGGTTCATTTGTGCCATGTTTCAGATTCCACTTGTAACTGATATCATATGGTATTTGTCTTTCTCTTTCTGACTTCTAATAAGTATCTTGAACTGACACTTGATGAAAAAATTAGAAGGAGGAAAAAAGCCAAAACCAGCTCCATAAAAGTCCCAATGACGTAGTAATGGAAACCCTGTGCTTGGCTGGCCCCGGGCAGGGACGACTCCACCACCTTTAGACTAAATCACACAGCTACCTTTGTTCCCGGCATTCCAGGTATCCCATCCCGGCCGTCCACACCTGGCAAGCCCTAAAGACGCACAAAGAAACACACTGTCTCTTAGAAACACATTCTTCTTCCCTTCAACACTTTCTAAAGTTTTATTAAAATAAGCACTTTGAAAAATGGGCTTGATGACTACAGCTCACGTACCGTGTCGCCCTTGGACCCAGGGAGACCAGGAATTCCTCGAGAACCTTGAGCCCCCTGCAGGGTAGAAGGGAGAAGACAGACAAGACACAGTCAATTACCACGTGTACTTAGGTCACATCAAAGAGACCAGCACAACCTGCATGCTCGCGGTGATGAACGCGAATTCAAACTCACTCTGTCTCCCTTGGGACCTGTTTCTCCTAGAGGTCCTCGCCGCCCTTGATCACCCTGTATGAAAATAAAATTGCGTTTAAGTAAACCAAAGTAACTTTTTGATAGACTTTCGAAATTATAAAACACCATCTACACTGCCTTACTATTGCCCTTTCATCCCAATGGCTTTGCTCTATCATGGATGCCTCAAGAAATCTTTTTATAAAAATTATATGGTCCTCAAAATTGATATTACCATAAAGATAATTGAGACGTACATGTCTATTGATTTCATTGTCAAGGCATAATGCTCTGTGCTCTTTGGATGAATAAGTATAATAAAATTAAGGTCCGCACTGCAGGTAACCTTGACATCCGTAACTATATCTACACATCCTCTAGCCTCATTGACTATCGTGGTGGGTCGAGGTTTGGACGAGTTGCCAACCTTTTCTCCATATTACTTGCTCCCCCAGTCAATAATAATGATTTCTGTCACAATTACCCAACTAATGTTGATATACGGTACAGGCGGTAATAGACGAGAAGAGGTGTCTTCCTAAAATATAGCTTTTGTTGAATTGCTTAACTGCTCTGAGACCTCAAATGGCTTCCTGTTCCTACTGGATCACTTCGCATCGCCCAGATTGGCATCACACACTCTCCATCATGTGCTTCGACCTTATCTATTCAAGTTCATCTTCTCAAAAGGAGCTCTGCACCCAGGCCGTGCCGGGCCTACGGCAGCACACACCCCCATCACCCCGACAGGGCCTCTTCCCGCCTGTGCCCCGCCTCCCCCCCAGCACGGCTTTGCAGGCCCTCCTTCCTCTCAGGCCCGCTTGGTGCACTACCTCCACCACACGTTCTGGAGGTGGATCTTAAAATGTCATCCTTCAGTTACATTCTGTCCTTCCCACTGGACCTCGATAGTTGGAAATTCTACTTTACTATACCTTTTCTTCTTTTCAATGTGGTGTGAGAGATATTAATGAACAGCTCTTTGGTTTATTTACTTCCAAAACAGGTGTGAGGCCGTCCACAATAAGGACACGTGTGCACACGGCCGTCAGAAGATCAGATAATGAGATCAGAAATCACAGGAGAGAAAAATGACAGAACTACCCAGGAACTTCAAGTGAGAGAGTTTCTGTGACTCTGTGCGTCCTAGCAACCAAAGCAAAAGGAAAACGCAGCAAAAGCATAAAAACTTAACAATTTGACTATACTTATGAGAAAAACAAAACCCATAACAAGTCAGAAGAACGTTTCTCTGTACAAAAAAGAGATGCTTGTCTTAATTTTAAAATTTTAAATAAATATAGAAACTATTGCCCATTTTTCCACTTTATTCACACGTAAAGACACTTGCACACACACACACACATATAGCAAAAAAATCTATCATTGATCATTGCGAAAAAATCTATCAGTGGATCCCATGAAAGGAAAACTACTCACAGGTGCACCAGGGAGACCTTGTGGTCCGGGTTCTCCATCTAAGCCCCGAGCGCCCTGGAAATAAACGAGACAAAGAAATGAACTTGAGATCAGCCATGTATGCTAAAGGGCACACCAGTCTTTCTAAAGAACTTCAATAGCCAGATAAAAAGGAGGTTTTGTGTTTTGTAATATACACTCTATTCATCAGTGAACCCGAGGAGTATTTAATCAGAAACCTCAGATGTTAAAACACTGGTTTACATTCTCTCATCCCACCAAAAGTACCTACACCCAATCTTTGATACCACCCTGAATATTTTAAGTTAACAAACACTGCGTCCATTCCTGATTGCTGATATGAGCTACCTGTTTAGAGAACTTGGCAAGCCTACTGGAAAAGGTTTGGTCATCACACTCCAGGGTTCTCAGGATCCCTACAGGAATTCATTGATGGTGAAGACGAAGGGGCCACCCAAACAGTAGCTGCTGTGGACTCCACAGCCACCACACCAGTGGGAGGGATTTCTGGGACTCAAGATCCCCACCCAGACCTAGAATCAGGAGTCCAGCCGTGTGATTCAGAGGAACGAATTGTAATAAGGATTTAAGCATCTCCTCTTCCATCCTGGATAGATGGTAGGTTCAGTATGTATAAAGTGATTGATCTATTTTCTCCACAAGAGATTTACCCTGCTGAGTGATGATGGCTAAAAACTACAGAGTTTTATACATCTAATCATCGTGAAACTATCTCTGTCTTTGTTATCTATTGCACATATCGCCTCCCTATTTTCATTATAAGAATGAAAATGTGATTTGAAAACAAGAATATGGGGTTTTCAGTGCTCTCTACATATGCTGCATGACAAGACACACTCCCCTGTTTAAAACTTCTTCTCCTCTACCAGGGGAACGAGAAGACAGATGGGCACCTGAAGCGAACAAGCCATCTCCTGACAAACAGGCTTGCAAGGAGGAGATGATAAAAGAAATGGAAAACAGTCAAAAGGGTTTTGGGTAAATGTCAGGCCAAGAAAACCAGGTGGACGGTGTCTGCAGTAAGAATTAAAAATTAGAAAACCTTTGCTAGAAGGTTCAGACGTGGGTGGAATCAAAGAAAGAAGCAGAGGCACCACAGAGCCTTGAAAACCTCTGATCCCTAAAACTAGAATAGAGCAGAAGGCGTTCTCCTTCCACCAGTGAAGAAGAGGTTTGGGAGACCTGAAAAAGCCCTTGAAGTCGTCACTCACGTTGCCTGGTGGAAGGAGAGCCAGCCTTCGAGTTATAGAAATGGCTTGGACGCTGCCCATCTCTCTCCCTTTCCCTCTCTCTCTCTCTCTCTCTCTCTCTCTTATTGCTGTTCAGCACCAGCTCAGACCCTAACTGCTGTTACTAGGTAACCATTCCGCAGGTCTGAATTCACCGGAAGAGCTTTTTTCTTTTTAATGAAAGCAATTGGACAAAAATCAGAGGAAATGAGAAATTTTGAAAACTACCAAGTAGCAAAATACCTCAAATAAAGAGCATATCAAGAACAGTAATTGGTTTCAAAGTGAGGGTCACGTATTTTAGGAAGTGATTTAAACCCAGAAAAAGCAAAAGCCTGTGTATCAGCAACTTCAAAATAAATGGGATTTATTTTTTAATAACAGAAGAGTACACACAGAATGTTCCTTAAGGAAACATGAGTACAGAAATGCAAAATATGTTTTTAAAAATACAGTGTTTTTAGAAAAGAAACCGCATTCTATAGGAAACAGAAGAGGGAGACGGGCACAATGAGAAAACCTAGACAGACAGAGAAAGCAGCTGAAAAAATGAAAGTGATGGAATTATTCATGAAGCAATTCCTTCGATCCACAAAAGTGTGCATCTCTTTATTGAAAAGGTTGAATTTCATTTACTGAGCACCTACAATGTGCCCGTTATCCTTGTCCGGTTGCTAATGAAAGACTCTGTGCTTCTGTGCAGAACAACATGAATTAGCCTCAGAGGTTCTGCAGAGGGTGAGGCGAGGGTCAGGAGGGGTGGTGGGCAAAGAGCCCCGTTTTTAATTCTCTGGAGCCTACAAATGGGCTTTCCTAACAAACTTTATACAAAGTGCTGACCATTTCCTTAACATCTGAGAGAAGCTAGACACGCCCCCTCTACTCATACACACACACACACACACACACATACACACACACACACACACACACGCACAGCAAGAAAAATATTTCTGAGCTCATCATGAATGCTCAAGCTTGCCTTGTTATTGCTTCTTCTATTCACTCAGACAAGCCATCCCTGCCCTGCCCTGCCCTCCCCACCAAGGGCAACGCGTCATCCTCAGCTCCACCTCTCCATCCTCCTCTGCTTTTGCCGGGCACTCCAGGTGCTGTGTCAGTGTTATCAGTGTCAACTACTGATAAAGAAAAGAGACTAAGCGTAACAGCCCTGCTTACTCCTATTTACCCAAAATAATTTAAAATATATAATAATAACAAGTATCCTGTGTATGACTCATTTCTATCATCTACGTTTATAACAGAAAGTAAGAACCCAACCAAACATCTACAAAGCACCAAGTAAGAAATAAAAAGTGACGTTGTTAAAGATAAGAAGATATTTGAAATGGCCCCAAGCTTAAACATTTATGCATTTTCGTAGTGTATCGTCACCATCATCATCTTACTTTTTCCCCTTTGGCCCCAGTTATGCCAGCGATGCCTCTCAAACCTTGAGCTCCCTGGAAATGTAAAAAAGAGAAGTAAATTCTCTTAGTTGAAGCGCACATTCCTTGATGTCATCACAAATGCTGATCGAGAAGAAGGATGTTATCATAACCAAAGGTAACACTGAGAAAAAGTGACATTATATTGCAGACAAACTTTCCTGGTTTACAAGAAAAATCCAAAAGGAATTCTTCTGATGTTAAAACCCTTTTTAAAAATTCTGAAGACTTACACAAATCTGGAATCGGAACAATGACTGATGGCAAAAGAGTAGGTATCATTAGCCTCAAAGAATCACGATAAAGCCTTTGACTTTTAACTCACACAGAATACACTGCCACTTTTGCCTCCTTCGTGGTTTGTAACGTGGTTACGGGTCACATGATCGTGATTTTAAACCTTGGACTAATTTTTCCCCACCAGTGTGTGCCATCCAAGGCAACAGGTCCCCACAAAAGCTTCTTCCTATAAGTGTAGCTGGGGTCTCCATCATTCACTTGCCATCACTCTACATTACACCATTTCTACGATAAAAGGCATTCTGAATCCCAATCTGGGGCAGGAGGAAGCCATCTCCTCCCTTCTCGGGCACAGGAGGGGGTAATCCTCAAAATGAGGGTGCAGGGCGTCGATCCTAGGACCCCCTTCAACACTGAGTGTTGTCATTCTTGACTGTCTGGACCCACAGCAGCAGATGCCGTAGAGATGCTCCCTGGGGAGAAGCAGCGGGCAGACGCCCCATCAGGAAAGCGGGGTAGTCACTTCTGGGCAACTTGCTAACTGTCCACAATGGCTTAGGATAAAGTAGCTCTAGGCCAGTCATTTCCCCATGCTCTCACTGCAGAAAAGGGGGCATCTCCAACTGTTTGTTTTACATCCAGGTCAGTCCCGGTTCTCTGTAGATCAATTAGGAATGGCCTGAAATACACATGGCCAGGGTGATCCAGTCAGGACACAAAGTGAGATCTGGCCAAATCAGAATAAAGCCGCTCATTCTTGTGGGGCTTATTTTCTGACTCTGAAGGTAATTCAAAAAAGAATTCCAGAAATATTTGGGTCAATAGCGGAGACATGAGAATGACATGTGTTGTCTCCCGAGCTCGTGCATAAGTGTTCCAAAAAGCATACTTTTTACAAATCTTGCATTCCTTGACAGATGCTGTATATTTAAAAAATGAAAAACTGTGAATTTTACAGAAATATTTTGGCATATCCTCTCCCAAACCCCAGAAGTTCAGCAAGCAGTAATGATATCCTCCAAAGATCACCAGTGTCCCGCAACATAGTTAAATATGTTTCTAAAAATACTTCACCGGAGGTCCTTGAGCTCCAACCTGTCCAATTCCGCCCTGGTCTCCTTCTTCACCCTGAAAAAACAGAGAGAAGGGCACCAAATGGACACTGAAATGGACTCGGTCTAACTTGGCACGTGGTAAGTTCATCTGGCATCTCCTGAATTAGTCTACTATACTTGCTTAAATTATTTTATAGGAGTAGTCCATATTAATTGCAGAACATTCAGAAAATACAGAGATGCATATAAAGTCACCCAAATCCCACCTTTCCACTATAAACACCAGTAACATTTTGGATGCTATCCTTTCAAAGCTTTTCTAAAGAGAGAGAGAGGAGGGGAGGGAAAGAGGAAGAGGGGGAGAGAGAGAGGGAGTGTATGCATTCATGTTCTAAGTATGTGTGTTGTGGGTGTATTATTAAGAAAGTGTGATCACACTATGCAAACTTTTCCTTAAACTATAATATTTTAAATTATGGTTTTCATTTTAACTTTTTCTTTATAGTTTTTGTACCATGCACAGTTTTTTTTTTTTTAATTGTACTTAAATCTAAATCTGTCTTTTCTTCCATGGCTTCTACCTTTGATGGTGCTCGGAAAAGCCTTCTCTGACACCCCCAAAATATATGAATATTCATCTATATTTTTCTTCTAGTAATTTTATAGTTCATTTCTTACATAGAAATTTTTAGTTATCAGTAATTTATTTTTATGTAAATATAGAGTAGAAATCTATTTTTTTCCTGATAACTGGCACTCTATCCAATATCACTTATTGAATAATAGATTCTCTCCACCCAGGCTGCAAAATTCATCTTTAATGTATGTTAAATTGATAAATATACTTGTTTCTGGACTTCCTTCCTATTCAGCTATACTGTTCTGCTGTATGATGTTGTCAATACCATAATGTTTTAATTATCGAAATTCTATAATACATTTTAATCTCAGGTTGGGAGAATTCCTTTACCTTTATTTTTCATTTATAGTTACTCTTATTTTCAGATTTTCTTAAATGTTTACCCTTCCACATTAACTTTGGAATTGTTGGGCAGATCTTCACAAAAACACTGCTTGCTTTGTATTAGGACTTCATTAAATTAATAGATTATATAGAGAGAGTTAGAATATTCACAATACTGAGTCTTTCCATCTCAGAACTCAGTGTATCTTCATATTTAGTCAAAACGTTTTCTTTTTCTTTCCACCAGTAAAGTTTTTTTCTTTTCATTTTGTTGAATACTTCTTAAGTTTGTTCTAAAGTATTTAGACTACCTGGTGGCTATTGCCAATGGAATCTTCTTCCATTATGTTTTTTAACTAATTATTGGTTTAACTTTTTGATACTAATTTTATAATCTCTGATATACTTTAAAATGTTAGGATATTCTAAACAGAAATCCAACTACTGTTTCTTACAGAAAGATTCCTTTATGGACTCTGGGAAAAAAGTTATTTTCTCTCTGACAAAGGTTTTGCTTTTCACAATAGATATACTGTTCTACATTTTCTATGGTAATGAATAACTTAAATTGTGAAATTCATCATGAGAAACATTCTTAGTTTTTGATGTTTGTTTATAATGGTAGATTAAAATCCAGTTCTATTGTTTATTACATGTGTCAATTCACCCATTTTCCTACTCCACATGCTATACTTTATACATAGAGGTTTTTGCACACACACACACACACACACACACACACACACACACAAAGAAATACAAAAAATTTAGTAGCAGTGTTAATATAGAACATTTGGGCATCTAGTGCAAAGAACTAGGCTATACCTAAATAATTTACACTTGATGTTTGAATGAACTCTGAGAGTCTTACATAGTGTATCTTTGTCTCGTAATTATATTCAGATTACATTCCATCAGAACATAAGATTGACAGTGGAGGGAGATGGTCCTAATGGGAAAGCCAGTGAATAAGCTAGTTTATGGAGCGGATAATCAACACATGTGTATGGTTAAATACTACTTGTATTTCCCCATGTAAGTACAAAAACAACAGTGATTGTAATTTTTCATTAGCAGGTTTTGGGGTATTTTCCCATAGATTCTTGATAAACCTTGGAGTAATGTATTTGACTGAAATATTTCACCAGCAGATGAATAGCACACAATAACTAATCAATAACCACAAAGCTAAATGACAAATTTAGGAATAGCAACTTATTACCGTTTTACTGAAAGATTTTTGACTATTCATTCTTATCTTTATAAACAATTTTTAAAATCTTCATTAATTAATTTGTAGAGTAAACTCAAGGCAGAACTGTGAATCTGAAAGCAAACTTCAGGCCCCTATAGTCTCATAATTCTTATCTTTCTGCTTTCAGTTTACAGCTAAAAGCATCTATTAGTCCTTTCAAGTTTCATTGTTCAAGGAGCTATCTTATCTTCATAGGCCGATTTTCAAAGACACCACTGAAAGTGTTAAGTGACATAAACATGTGAAATAAATTAAAGGAGTTTTCAACAACTTTTAATGAAAATTTTGGCCAGTTACCTAACACACCAAACAATTTGCAGGTTCCCCAATGAAGACCAAACCAAATTTGAAAGTCCAGATCACTAACTTGTATAGGTCTCAAAAATGCTAGTTTCGCGGGAGAGTGGAGAGACACTCTGACTGACAGGTCCATTCCCAAATCCCATGGGATGGGGAAGTGGAAGTTCCCCAAAGAAAAGAGGTCACCCCAAAAAAAAGAAAGGGATGCAGGGCATCAAAAATAGCAGAAGTCTACTAAATCTGCTTTATTATGCATATTACCTCCTGAATATTTGGTGTGATTTAATATTCCTACACACTTGTTTTTGAGGTTAGATGATAGTCTATTATATGGGTATGTCATACTTAATTTAGCCATATTGGACATTTTTCATTTCTGTGCCGTTAGCGCTTAGAATAAACCCTGGCACATAGTGGGTACTTAATAAATATTTGTTGGTTTTTTTAAATTACGAATTGAAAAATTCAATGGAGGAATGAGCACACAGAGAAATTTCCAAAGTACTTGATTTTTTTTTCTATTTTCTCCAATTTGACATCAAGAATCCAGCTGTTATATGCCAGATAAATAAAATGCCTTAACTGTTCAGAGCCTAAGTAATAAAAGACTTTTTAAATGAATGTTCATACTGTAATAAGGTACTGGAAATTGGCTTATTTATCCTCATTATCTGAGATTGTTCAACAGCTTTACCTAAGGAGTTCAAGAATATTAATGCCTGGGAATTCCCTGGCGGTCCAGTGGTTAGGACTCCGTGCTTTCACTGCCGAGGGCCCAGGTTCGATCCCTGGCCGGGGCAATAAGATCCTACAAGCCCTGCGGCATGGCCAAAAAATAAGGAATATTAATGCCTGCCTGAAGGTATTAATAAATTGCCTCTCAAGCTCTTAACTTCTAAAGAAAAAGACTTCTGCCATCCAATAATGGTGTAGAAGGACATATTCAACAAAGTCTAGAAGACCCACATTGATAAGAACAGTTTGACTTTGTAAAATATTATGGAATTAACCGGAACTAAAATTCTACCGTACAAGAAGTCAAATTCTTAGTTACTCTAAAGAGATTTCATCCTAATGGATGAAAAGAAAAGGCAAATAGGTCACCTTACTTTAAATTTCAGCCTTGGATTTTCCGTAGGACATGCCAGCCCCAATGCAAGTTGTGCTGTGGATTTCAGTTTCTACCCAGAATATAATATAAGTGCCAATTGCTAACTTCCAGATTACTCAAAATCTAAGTTACACTGAAATTAGGTCAGAAACAGATAAATTATTTCAGAACTTAAGATGAGAGGCTATGAGCCAATTACCAACTTCCCTGTTTGCTAGTCTCAGCAACACTTGTCATGAAATTTTACTCCTGTCATAAAAATTTTGCTTAGTGGAGTGGAACAACCAGCTAGAATAACACTTGACTATCAAAACCATCAAGGAAAAGAGCTGAGTGTGACTGATTTGAAAAGGAAAGCAAGGGGTACAAGGGGCAGCAACACAGGAAAGAATGAAAGTGTATGGCGCTTTCTTTGTTCTTTTTTTTGTAACTGAACAATGATAGAATATGATGCTTAATCAGAATATTCTTGCATCCACTGAGAACTTGTTAATCATCACTGGAAAAGGAAGGGTAAAATAGTATGCCTTTATTATCCCTTATAATTCTTTTTTTTTTTTTTTTTTCCGGTACACGGGCCTCTCACTGTTGTGGCCTCTCCCATTGCAGAGCACAGGCTCCGGATGCGCAGGCTCAGCGGCCATGGCTCATGGGCCCAGCCGCTCCGCGGCATGTGGGATCTTCCCGGACCGGGGCACGAACCCGCGTCCCCTGCATCGGCAGGTGGACTCTCAACCACTGCGCCACCAGGGAAGCCCCCTTATAATTATTTATAATGAAAGTGATCACGACCTCCTAATCACAATTTTCCCACTAAATATTCATTGTCCTTACCTTGTGACCTTGTCTTCCAGGTTCACCAATCTCTCCTTTAGCCCCTTTATGACCCTAACAAATGCAAAAGTACATAAGTACAGAAATAAATAAATAGACAAGCAAACAAACGTGTTGAGTTTGGCACAGAAAGTGGTCAGAAGGCTCACGAAATGACCTTGCTCCCCCCAAATCTATGTCCATAGGCTGCTAACCGAAAGGTTATGTCAGAGAAATGACAGCCTTAGAAGACCTTAATAACACCATGTGGGCTACATGACCACAGTATATAATAAATATCAGTTTCAGTTAATAGACAAACTCTGTTCGAGAATAGCAAACACCCCGTTACCTAGTTCAGCCACTGGGCAATGACTCACTGCCAGCCGGTCCCTAACCGTCCCCCCTCAGCTCCCTCCCACAGTTGGGCGAAGGGCATGGAGTCTTCTCCAGCATCAGTAACTCGCTCGCCACAGGTGACGGCTGACACACCCAACGGGCTACTCTCTGCTCTCTGGAGGCTCCCCTGAAAACCCTCTGCTTCCTCTGTGCCCATCTCCTTCCTGGAAGCAGAAGAAGGGCTTCCCCAGACACACGACTTTCTGCCTCTTCTTGTACACAGTTTAAGTGCAGGTGACAAGCTATAAGCGGCAGCCCGTGAAGGTTGCAGAACATGTGCAGAAATCCTCATCTTTCACTGTCAAGCCACCTGTTCTAAGCATATGTGCGCTTCGGGTCAGGGACATGGGGCAAGTGTGAAATAAACATTCTGAAATTAAGTCTGTCAGAGCTTCCTTCCTCAGAACCTTTCTTGTACCAAGGGTGCAAGTCTCTGTGAAAAACAAGACACCAAGCCAGGCCCAAGTCCTCTGCAGTTATGGGAACCCCCCAAAGCTAACCTCCACGAAAATCACAGTGGGAAACCCAAGGCCTTTGAGCCTTTGAGATCTTTGGCAGAACTTC